>NC_071291.1:13895000-14508750 GCF_943737925.1 Anopheles nili
GGTCTTCTCACTCTTCTCGCTCACCCGTTATCTTACGCAACATGGACAATCCTCGACGACGCGCGTTCGGTTGACGTACTACCTTTCACCCACCCGAGCAAACAAACATTTTTATAATTAAAAAATAATAATAAAATAAAAAAATAAATGTTTTTAAGCCAGCTCACTCAAATTTTAAACACCATAACAAAATAAATATATTTTATGGTAAAATTGTTATTATATATAGCTGGTGATCTACAGTTCATCGCGCAACGTGGTGAAATACTACCGCCGAATTTTTAACACAAAAAACTGCATTTGCTTCATCTGATACCGATGACGTTTAATCAAAAGTGCACCAAAATGCATCGCGCAAACTACTACCAACATCACGCCGAGCCAGTACTTGAGGGAGAAGACATTATGTAGCAGCCCTCAGAGACCTTCGGTGATCGTAGGGTACTTCTTCACGCATACACTCGAATGCCAGCATAGATCGGTCACCAAGCCAGGTTCGCTCGACTCCAGCTCGGCTCGATCGGGGCACCAGACGATCAAACAAGCAACCATGCCATGTAACGGTGGCATACCGTAGCAGCAGCGGCGGCTGAAGGTAGCATTCAAGACACACAACGTAGGCATCGAAAAAATAAAGCTTAATTACGACCACATTCTCGGGCAGACGCACCCACACACGCGTTCAGCTTGTGCGTGGCCAGCCCACCGTGCTTTACGAGCCACCCCCAAATGTTTGTCCCATTTGGTGCGGAGTCGCTAGAATGACTAATGAAGAAACGAGCTTTCTGTCACCACGATCACCGTCCATGGATCTTATCCCTGAGGAATATTGTTGATTCGTCTGTATTGAGGAGAGCGATTTTTTGTGTTGCGAAAGCTCTGCTGAAGGAAAAAAATGAGCAGCAGATGGCATTAACGGCTGCTCGCATTGCATCCTACTGATTACGGCTGATCATGATTGAACTATACCCTGATCGAGTCGGAGCTGGGTTTCTATTTTCGGTCTTTTCGTCGCGAGCAAACGTACAAAAACTTGATTCGCTTACACAACTCACAAGCCACCACACTTTCACCATGCGCGATCAGTCGCATTCCGAATATTTCTCCATATATTTCAAACAAAACTTGTCCACTATAGATTTCTTCACATGATTCTGAGTGTTTCGTTTCGCTGCCGAGAGTTCGCATTCGCCTCGGTATCCATCTTCAACGAGCTGTGATTGCTTCCTTTCTCGACACCAATTCTCCCCAAATGTACTTAGTAGTGTACGGTTTCATTTTTTTCTAAATGCTGTTGCTTGACTCGCGGCAACAAGCATCAAGTTAGGGCCGCGAAATCCACTTCGAAAGCATCCACCGCAGTTCCGCCGAGTGTATACCGAGCCGAAAAGGTGAAGGCTTTGACATTTCAAGAGAGCACCAGGCAGCGCATCAGAACTGGATGGACTGGAATCGCAAGTTTTAACAAATCGTCGTCTTCACAGTACCATCACCATCACCTCCGGCAGCCACTCATCGCTTGCACACTGCTTCAAACACTTTTTGCCGAGTCGAAGCGCAGTGATACGGCGCTTAGAGCTATCTCCCGGAGCTTGAGATGGAAAGTGATCGTCGAAGTGAAACCTCAATCCCCGATCGTCCCCGGTTTGAGGAGAAAAACGCACTCACACTGCGTACGGCGCTGGCAAAGCCACTGCACGGTCCCGCTTAAAGGAAAGGCCACTTTGCCTGAACGAGTACGAGCCACCGCCAAACGACGCGACAGCATGCGACCAGGGTTCGCTGGGAACTGGTCGTTGAAATCTTTCTGTTCGCGAGTGAAACGCTGGCTGCAGCGGCAGAGCGATCGTGGGGCGAGTTCGTTGTCTTGGCGCGATCACCGGACGCCGATGTGTTGGTGAGTAAAACCTGTTGTGGCCCCAAATGCACGCAGGCTGCGTGGCGTAAGAAAGAGCGAGTTGGTGCTGGTGATCGTTTGAATCGCTGGTGCAATCGATGCGATCGATGCTGCTGAAGACTGTCTGCAGCATGGGCAATGGGCACGTGTGCGAGTGCACTTCGATATGCAATTACGGTGGTAACCCTTTCTTTGGGTGGTAGTGTGTGATTCACGCTTATTCTTCGACGGTGCATCCTTGAAGACGGTTAATAGTTACGTTGGGGTATTGCTGGTGTTTCCGTGACTTATCAGCAGCTGATCAAAGTGCCTTTGGTGCACTCATCGCACACGGAACTCACACACTATCGTGATTCATTGAAATTAGCCCAACGAAACCCGAAGGACACTTTTGCTAATTTTGCTTGGATATGATTTGATTGGTATCATTCGAGCTCCGGGTGATGATTCAATACAATACGGGCTAATGGAAATATACATAATAGTACAATCAGAGCATAAGACTATTTCAAAGATATTTTTGAATTGATGTTTGCTCGAACAATAGCGAAAATAGCTTATATCTACACTTCTTTTCATTACAAGTAATTGGTCAGCCCATCAAAATGAATGAGTACAAAACCAATTCAGTTGATTGAATTGTTTTTTTCTTCTATTTTTTAAATCATAGATCATACAGATTGCAGTCCTTTGCTTTAACTGGTATCCATATATTCCTGATGGAAAGGGCTAGTTTCACCCACACACGAGGTCACCCATAGCATGCAATTAAATTTGACTATAGAAGCTCTGAAGCATGATTTTTGTAAAGCTAAGTCTTATAATATGTTGCATTTCACGTGAATGCAATAAAATAATATTAATTTTTAGGCATATTAAATACATCGAAAACCTATCCATGAGCAAATTTCAAAATCAGTCTGTTTCACTGAGTCACCCCACTGTAACACGTGGTAATAACGAATTTGATTTTAAAGAGCCAGTGAATAACCAACAAAAAATATTTAAATGTAGAAGAGTATATTCACGCTTTGTAATTTTTTTTGTTTTATTCAATTTTGTGAACAATGCACAAATTCCTGTGTAACAATTACACATTCGATGAATGGTTCTTTGGCCGTACATTTCTATATGTTATGTACATATAGATCTAAGTTTGCTAACGTCATCAAACCTGACGTTTGAGGTTTCTGACATTTGTCATGCCAAAGTTTGTGTGTGTTTCGGTCGGTATTTTATGTTGGCCAAGTTATTAGCGATTATATATATATCATCAAATTGATTCTAAACAACTCTTTAATAGAAAACAGAAGAAGAAGCTCAATAAGTATGAAAGCGGTCTAAGAGTCACACCATTCATACGCCCGCGAGAAGCATAATCGCAGTTCCTGTTCGACTAAGGTTCTAAGCTGTTCTGCTAGCTGTTCTGAAAAGCCTTTATCATACTAGATCCACAAAAATGACTCTCCATAGCAGCACAATTGCATTTCTAGTCTTGATCTTCAGTTTAGTGTGTTCATTGGATTTTGTTGTAGGTAAGTTGCCCTCGATGATTCGATGCAAAGTTTTGTTTTGCTATGCTGCTGTGCTGGTCGGCTGTGATTGGTCGCCGTGCATGCGTGGTGTTTGTGCATGTGTTGGATCATGGTAGAAACAAAGTCTAGTTTGCCGGTGCCAGCAGCTCTATGCCACTAACGACCACGTCAGTGATATCGAGGACGCAAAACGTCGGCATTTCGCGATATATCTAAGCGTTTGTTCAATCTTTTAGCCGCCCGGAATAATCGATATGTAACATGTGGTACAGTACTGAAACTGCTCAATACTGACTACAAGGTGCGATTACATTCGCATGATGTAAAATATGGAACGGGTTCGGGTCAACAGTCGGTTACCGCCACGGAACTGCAGGAAGATGTTAACAGCCATTGGGCAGTGAAGGCTGCCACAGGCAAACATTGTGATCGAGGGTAAATCGCTGAATGAAGAAGTTTGTCAGCCTTAAAAATTTACGAGTACCTATTTATCCATTACAGAGAGCCAATTAAATGTGGAGATACTATTCGACTGCACCATCTAGCTACGAACAAAAACCTTCATTCCCATCATTTCCAGAGTCCGCTGTCTGGTAACCAAGAGATTTCAGCCTATGGTGATGAGCGAGGTAGGTGGTTGAAAGTGTTAATTTAAAATTTTCGAGCCGATGTAATGCATAAAGTTGCTCTTTGTTAGGTGAGGGAGATTCTGGAGATCACTGGCTGTTAATTTGCTCGGGCGACAGTTGGCAGCGAGCGAACCCTGTCCGGTTTCAGCACACCGATACCGACATGTATCTTGGCGTGTCCGGGCGTACCTTTGGACGGCCAATCAATGGTCAGATGGAAGTGGTTGGTATTCCGAATCCTTACTCTGGCACGGAATGGGTCGCTGCTGAAGGGCTCTTCATCCATCCGACGGAGAAGGATAGTGGTGCTCGAGTGCATACCGAGCTGTGAGCGGTAGGAGGATAATAATGCATATTGCATGACCGATTATTATTTATTGTGGCCAGCCTAACGCAATATTGAAATAGCTCAATCAAGGATGATACGTTTTAACGCAAACAACCGGACTACACGAAGTTATTGTCCAACAGACGATTGTGTAGGTTCGAAACAATGAATACTGTGCAAAATACAACATCTCAATACAACAAAATCATTTTTATTCTACGTTTTACAGCTTACAAATTTGCCATGTCGATTTAAACTAAATCTTTTTAAAGCAGCAGTACCTTATATAATTCGGATGTAAATTTTCATAAAAAATATAAACATGATGACAATTGACTACCTACGTTATACCAACGTTCTACTAAAAACAACCATTTAACTTAGTGAACGGAAGGTACCAGAAAAAAGCTCTGCAGATGACCGAATCGTTGGATTGTTGTCTATATCCAAATCTGCGTGTTGGCACACTGATCAGACACGAGCAGTCTAGGTGGGTGTGCACCTTGGAATTCATCCAAAATATCAAACCTCTTTGCAACAAGAGCATATGCATAAGTAATAACCTTGAAAAACACATGCTTTGGCATACTGGCTTATGGCCAGGTATGCATACGCCGGTCAATATATCTGTCTAGACGATCGAACTTAATGACGTACAAACCATTCTTGTGCCACCAGTGAAGCATATATACTTTATGGAACACTGGATAACGCTCAAGAACGGCTGACTTACGTTCGCGACTATATTAGATTACTATACCACGGCAGCTACTAGCAGCGGTAGCCACCGAGTAAAAGAAAAATGATTGAAGTAAAACTTCTCCAATACAAAAGGTACATAATGGCACGCTTGATGGGTGGCAATATTGTTGATAAAATATTTAGAAATAATTTGATATCACACACCCGCTAATTCCACGAAAGCTCTTCTTGCTTCAGCACCACTTTCAGTTGCTTTTTTTTCTTATCAGTCAAACCATTCCGGTTGTTTTGATTCGATCCATCGTTTCGCTCTCACCGCTGGATCTGAAATCGGAGAGTGGCTTCTCTCAATGCGCTTATGCTGGGGAGCCAACATCGACCGCTCTTGGATAGCGTGTCGAAAATCTCTCAGTTGCATTTGAGACACGATTTGGTTCACAAGCGTTCGCTTCCGGAGGGCTGCGCTGAAGTCCGCCCTCAACAGGGAGATATAATTGCTAGCATCTATCCATCATATACTGAATAAGCACTTGGCTCATCGTGCAACAGAGCTGCATTTCTTGGCGTTAAAGTTCGCGAACTTGTGGTGTACTGTGTGGTTGTGCTCGTACCCGACGATCCAATTGTGTGTCTTGTGTCCCCGGTAAGAAGCATCCGAAGCGTCGTGCTGAAGAAAACCTGCTGAATCGAAGTGTTGGTTTGACACACTCTCGCGTTACATTGATTAATTATCCTTTACCCGTGGCTGGTTGGGTGCTGCCCAATTGCGACGCGTTGTGGCTCTTGAACAGCTGCTACCGAGCCATTGTACGGATTCCTCCGTTAGTTCATTGTAATGTGCCACTGGCACTAGGATTGCTTCTGTTTCTCATTCGCTGTGTGGGGTACGTGCAGATCGACGCTTGTGTCCACGAGGGCGCGTTTGTGCGGTGGGCGGGTTTGGTGTGCGAGAGCAGCTCCGTGGCAGGAAGGAGCCATTTCTGTACGGTCGGGTGTATGTGCGTGAGGTGTGCGAGTGTTTGACAGCGGGAAGGTATCGATTTTTCCCGATCCCGGATCCCGATGTTATGAAGATGATGTAAAGAAATCTATCCACCGCGAATGTACATTTAGCCTACGCCAAGGAATTGTATCGCATTACAGCCAACTCACGGCAAACCACGCTAGTTTGCAGTGTCGAATTTTACCGTTTTTGACGAAACTTTGGTCGCTAGATTTTTTGTCCCTTTCTCAAACACGTTGTTGCGCATATAAATCGTTGAAGTGTTGATTGTGCGAAAGTACCCTTACCGAAAAATCCCATCCACCTAACGCTAAATACCCGACCGGCCGGACCGGACGCTGCTCCAAAGTAGGCGGAGGTATTTTTATGTTGCTGTTCAGTTCGGTTTTGGGTTCGGTGTACAATTTCTGCTGAAACGATAGAAAGAACGTCAAACGAGGTGCCTCTGTTGGGCCGGTGGCGTAGTGAATTCCAAGCGTGTGCAATAACAAACCAATCAAGCAGCAGCTGTGGTGTGGTACGCGTGGCCTAGAGTGCGACTGTGAAGGCAGATTAGTGCGGGAAGTGCCCTGAAAAAAAAACGGGAAGTAGTGTTTTTGTACCCGCAAAGCTGTGCCGTGTTCTTCACACCAACACGCTCCGGTTCACCCCGTCTTCGGCGGAAATCGCACCAAACAGAAAATGTAAGTCCCGAAAGTGCGTTGCATTAATGCAGCAAGGTCAAGCTTCTTTTGCCGCAATTCCTTCTAGTTGACATTGCCACCGGAACCCGGGAAAGTTTAATGAGTTCATTAATACGGGCTCGGTTACAAATAAACCATTTAGTTAACTGTTTCAATTTTGCGTGCCCGCTCTCGTCAGGTGATGCCATTTCTACCAATTATGGTTACTCGTTTTATACCTCCCAAGGAATGGCAGCATTAGCACGGGATTGTTGTTTCTTATTTCATTTTGGTATAGGGAAACGATACGCACCTGAGCTATTATGTACATCTGACATAGAGAAAACGAGTGAGAGAGAGAAAGAAAAAGAGAGAACAATAGCAGAAAAGAAGAGAGAACCCGGTTAAAGCTACACTGGACGAGAGAAAGTGCGGGCCAAATAGGTAAAAAGATACAGGGTTAGCATTGCTGTAAACTTTGTATGAAAAAGCCCCGGTTTCGTAACATATGCTCTAAAACAATGTAATTGAATTAGTAAAAAGAACTGTTCTGTGATATCAAAAGCAAAATATCATACAACAGAAGTAAGTAGTGTTATTAAATCGGATAAAACCTTTATACATAGTCGATGGTTAATGATAGTGGAGTTAATAAAACTTTCTCTCAGCCAGAGACAATCCGTTCGTAGAGAACGGGTTTCATTTTCTCTTCTCATGCTCATTTCGTCGTTCTCTCTTCTCGTGCCCCGAACATGCCTGCGAAGAGAAGAAAGACTTGGATAAAAACAAGCACGTCGTCATTTTTGCCCACACCTAAGACGCTTAACACAAATACCGGCGCATTTCCTGCTGGAATGTGACACAAATAATGTCCCACCTCGTCCCCAGAGTGGGAAATCGTTTCCACGGTCTTTCCAACTGTGCGCAAGGCCACCACATGGAGGAAGAGCTTTTGGAGAGCTTTCCGACGTTTGAGTTAAGTTTCCATATTTACGTACACGTATGCTTACAGTCTCTAACAAGTTTTGAAGGACCTTCTTATCTTTGTATAATCCATGCGAACGAGCTTATTCGCGCGTTTTGGTGTTAATTTTTCTTACGAAAAATAAATCAAGCATTTATTTATATTTCTGCACAATGCGTTCACTATGCAATATAATTTTAGCATTTCATTAGAGCCAGCTAACACCTTGGCTGAAAATATGAACTGCTTCATTCTTGTTTTGTCATCAAAACCTGCTACCAAACAATTTATCACATGTTAGGCATCAAATTAGTTTACGTCTGAGAAATATAAATAAAATCAATCAATCAATTAACATGCATGGTGTCGATTGGTGTTGGAAACAAATCCACATCTTGAGTTTAGGCTAGTGCTAATGAGTGATGCTAAAAATACAAATGAAAAGGTATAAGAAAGATAACATTCTGCTCTAATAACTTTCAATACGTGTGTCGATTGTTGCGAGTTACGTATGAGTAACAAGGAATTGTATTGAGCCCAACATTAATGGTGTTTGGAATTTATTTTATTGAAGCGTGCAACCTCGTGCACAAAGGCTTATCGTAACTTAACACATCAAGTTAATGTGTTTCTCGTTCTCTGTAAACGAAGGCACATTCGGTCAGGCTAATAAGACTGTGAATGTGGAAGCGACGTTATGTCGCACGTTATCGACCAGAATTACATAATTTTCTGTCACTTAACCATGAAATAACCTTATTAAAATTTTCCATACTGATGATTTCAATATGCTATTACGATTGTATCTCTCCTTCTCGACCTCCTCTGAAGGCACTCTCATTAAACATTCAAACACACGTCCAGCGGTCCAACATAGAATGATTTGTGCACGTACACACGTTTCCTGCACCTCCCATGGGAATGGTGACAGCTGACAGCAAAGCAATCGGTTTTCCCATTTTCCACCGAACGATTTGACCGTACGCAACCATAGTCTCCGACTCGAGCGGATCCTGGGAGAGGACAACAGACTTGCGGTATAAACACTTGGCCAAACAGCGAATGTATATACGCTGCATTCTGCTAATGTTGGTGAGCAAAATGGTGTGGAGCGAACCCCACACGCGCAACCGATGCTCGTCCTCTCCGGACGGGCAGCTTTCGAAGAGCTAAGGACGACAAGCGGAAATGGCCTGTGTGTCGTTGTGTTCGTGCGTTCGATAACGTCTTCAACGAGAGCGCGCTCGCTCTTCTGTTGCATGTTTTCATTGGGAATGCATTTTTTTTTCCATCTTGCTGCCACAAGAAACACGGTCCAGCTGGCAACATATATGTCGTTCGTCGCTCTCCGAGCTGCTCTCTCGCGCACCTAATCAAAAACCCAAATCCAAGGCCACCGATAAGGACCTCCTGGGGGGGAGCGTCATCGATCGACGAAGGCGCTCCATCGTTCTCCCCCATGTTGACTGCGGCTACGAATTGCTGGCTTTCTTCACCCTTCTCCCCTTCCCCCACCCATGGGCGGCCTATTGTCGGGTCTTGAGCATTTTCTCGAGTAGCTCCACTCCATCCGGCCGCACTGTAATGTTTGCTGGAAGTGCTTCCGTGCCCGCTCGCCGTATGCATATTTGCTTTTCTCTTTCCGGAACCATCGCTCCTGCGGCGCTCTTGAACGGGCAGCCCCAGGAGCGGGCGCTTATCTGTTACGAAACAGATGTGAACGGAAGAGCTTGAGTAAACCAGCAGGATCGCACAGCACAAAACACAATATAAGTCCAACCATAAACAACGGCACGCACACAGCGAGCTTTTGTGCGAGCGGGTATCCTTTCCGCTTGGTCCTTTGCTTTCTACGCTGTCGCTGGCCGGGCATGCCTTCACGTTGCATGTGTGCGTTTACGATTTGATTTTCGTTCGAACGTTCGACGTGTTTGACATGTATTGTGGCGTTCTTTTTTCGCTTCTTGTTCTTCTTCCTTCACCTGCTACAATCTCGGCTATCCCGGAAGAAGGTACACACACACACACACACACACACACACACACACACACACACACTCGATTACTGCACACCACACAAAGCACAAACCTCGTGTTGCTCCGGATTACGTAACCTCCCGCATGCCGTAGCGGTGGCAAATGGAGGACATACACACCCACAACCTTTTTTTTTCTGGTTTGTTTGCGCGGTGGAAGATAATTTTCAATCCGAAGGTATTATGTAAATGCGGCGAAAAGACGGAATAGATTCACATTCTCTCGTATCGCCTTCCGCATCGCCATTCCTCGTGGCAATCGTGGCCGGAATCGCGGAGCGCAACAAGCGCATTGGCAATGCGAACGCGAAATGTCGCGTTGGTTTCCGCCCTTCGCAAGGATGCGCACGGGTTTTCCGCGGGCGTTTTGCCTTTCTGGCGCGATGTCGTATGGCAGCAAACATTTCTTGTCGGTTTGCGGATGTGCTTTGCCACGCCGACACCATGCTAATGATGACAGCATCGATCGTAGTGTGCCGTGGCTGTTGAAGGGGCTTTTATTAATTCGATTACGTTTTAAGTACCGAACGATGGCGCCGCTTCGATGGCTAATGAATATTTATTGCGTTCTTTTTACAGCGTCCCCACAGGTTGGGAGTTTTCATCTTTTCCGCTTTTGTTTGCTCGTACTTATCTTTCTTTTTTCCCTCCCATCCCTTTGAGCTCTTTTTCTGCCGATTCTTCGTGCTTTATCTGGATGCTTTGAGTATATATGTAATGAAAGAAAAAACTCTCGACCTCACGTTGGCTTCATTATATGAGTTAAATTTTTTTTTGCTATTTGTTGGGCAGGGTTAGTATCCAGTTTATTTGATCACTCTCACTGACCGCTCAAGCTGAGTTCAGATTTTCGACTGTCCCTTGAGAAATGGTTACCAAGCGCTGCCAATCGAATAATGCTGTCCGAGCATGATGAGCAGTTTTATTCCGTTTCAAGGCAGCTAGTTTACGGCATTCGATACGCAACACGATAGATATCCAGCAACATTCGTGTTCGGTACCAGCTACCAGGCGCCTCCATCAAGAAAAGTTCCACGAGTCGTATTAATTAGGTTCCGATGCGTGCCTTCACGGAAGCAGCCATATCTGTTTGATGTATATTTGATGCGTCCGGTTGTGGGGCTCGAATGCTTTGGGGTTTCGTGTTTCGGTCTTCGATCAAAATGAAACCCGTAGCAAAATTCAAATCTCGAGCTTTTACCACCGGTAGCTTCCCAAAAACCGAGCCCAAACACTCGGGTGTCAGCCTGTCGTCAGCAGCTTAAGTGCGGTGGAGCCTTGGTCCTTTTTTGTGTCGTAAAACCATACGCCACCGGGGTTAGGTGCTATCTTGTGTGGACGATTTTCATCAAATTTTAATGAGTTTTTACCACGCCGCCACCGACCACCGTTGCGCTGACCTAGTGGAAGTTAAAACTCGCAGCAACAGCAACAGCAGCAAAAATAAAATCACGACCAATCCTATAAAGCTCATCCTTTCAGTCCGGATGAGGGACGGCTTATCGCTAGGGTACAGAAGCTACATAAAATACACTCACTATAGGTGAGCTAACTGGACGGCAAGACAAAACTTTGACCCTGAGAGTAAAACGAGAGGGTAGCGTGGGCACAATAAAATCAGCATACAACACCGTGAGAAACGACAATATTAAAGGATAACCGTTTTTATTATCCGTATTTCACCTTTCCACACCTTTGCGTTCCATCCTGCCGGCGCTCCCTTAAGCCGTGGGCTTTGCGTTCTGGGGTTGCGAAAAGACGTTGAATTTTGGGTAAGGGTATAAAAGGATGATATAAAAAAAAAAGCTCCCATCAACCTTCCACGCGGACGTCACACGGTGTTGGGCGTTTTCCGCACTGAAGGGCCGTTGTAAAAAGTGTTGGTATGTGGGAGAAAAATGCGTCCTATTGGGAAATGACGCGATCCGGAACCGGCGCGTTGCATTACCACGACGTGCTAAACAGGACGGATATTACGGCTTACGGTTTGAATCGATCTTAACGAAGAGTAATGTGCTGAGCGAACTGAAGGATGAAGCCTACGCATGCAGAAAAAAAAACACCCAAAAAGGTCTCCAATGGGCAACATTGCTGGCATAAATTGTTGATGGTAATTAGTGTGGGGTTTTTCCTGTCACTAGACGCTGAAAAGAATGTCGTAAATTATGTCGTTATTAATTAGACCTGCTCACAATACCTGCGGTTTTGGGGGTTTTACTGGGAGCTATGTACGCGAGCAATGTGTTTTAAAAAAGATGTATTTTTTTTACAATAAAAATGATGTTTGAATTTTTGTTGATCTTCACTTGCATTACTTTGTTGATTTACCATCGGAGTATTTCAATACGACACGGGAAATAAGATGTCATTCAGTAAACCTGCTTCCCACGATTATGGATTTTGTTGAGCCGCTCACTATTTGCTCAAGACGTTAGCACCACAATTTAGACATTCGCCCAGCGAAGGCCAATCACGATGGCTTTGGTTGTTTACCATTACGTCGGAAGGTGTGAAATAAGCATGCACAAAAATCACGGACGGAATAGTGGTCGTTAAACTAACACCGCCAGCGGTGGTGTTAGGAATGTTTACTACATGATTAGAAATAAAGTCGATTTGGGCGATTCTATCAGCACAATAATTTGGCTCTTGTGGAATGATATGTCTAAAATGTAATCTGAAAGATAAAAGCATAAGTGGTATTTACTGTAATGTTATAATTTACGTGCCACTCCGCTAAAAATCCGATAAACGAATTCAACGTTTTATCTCATCTATCGAATGCACTGCACATTATACGCAAGGTCCTGGTCGGATTCCTTGGAAGAAGGCCCCTTACTGTGAAACATTACGCGGTAGCAACACAGCAGGATGTAGGTTTATCTTATCACATTGTGAATAAGACGGGTAAGGACGAAGCTTTGTGGTTAAACTGCTCCCATTATGGGTACGATTATGGTTACGATAATGGCACGCTCGAAGCTATTACGATGGCGCGAGTGTGCAGGAGGTTGTATTTGGCCATCTTTTATAACCGTTTCAGGAGCCAAAAAAAAACAAAACTGAAAAGAATACTGAAGTGTTCTTAAATCGATATCGCTTTACTATCGGCGTACGCTCGTCATGTGCTTCTGGCGAAAATAAATTGATGTTTGCAAGTTTTCCAGTAGACATCCTTCAGTTTGATTTGTCACATGTTTATATATCTAATGCGTTCATATATGCAAGGATAACAGTTCGCTATGAAATGATAACCACAGTGATAGCTCAAGTTTGCCGAATCCACTTTGATCGGAATGACACCGGCGTTGGCTAGCTGAAGCCGATGAAATCACTAAAGTTGGGTCGATGCTAACACATTCTGATCCACTTGCGTGTATCCTTCTGCTAGTTACGACGCCATAAGAACACGGCCCAACTTCGGAAAGAAATTGTTCCTTTTTCCCTGCGCCTCTTGAGAGCCCCGGCTGCGACAAACTACAGGAACGTGCGAGTTATCACGCTGACCTAGTTCTGATCTTCGGCCCAACCTCATCCGCTTCCGTCGGTAGGAGAGGAGGGTCACCGTGTAGTTGTCACCGTTTTTCCGGAGGTCGTGTTGCGCGTGTATGTTGTCGCCGTGTGTGTTTGTGTGGGTGTTGTTTCCGCGCAAAGCCACTGAAATGAATACCTTCGCAAATTTTCCTCTCCACTGAGGCGCGCGGACACATCCTGCTGAGTGTTCCGTTGTGCTGCTCCGATCCTTAGGGTCGCGTTCTTTTCCTTCCCGGCTTCCGTCGATGGTGGCGCGTTCTTCGTGGGCTTTTGCCGCATGCCTCCGTCCGTTCGTACGTGAGATAATTTTCTGCTCCGTTCGATGATGCCATCCCGGGGTCCATCTTCGCTGTGAGAAAATTACTTTTTCCTTCAACCGGTAGCGCTTTCCCGTCGCCAAGTTCCGCTGCCCTTGGCTCGTGTGGAGTGATCTAGAAAGCAAAAGGGCCAAAGCGGGACAAAAAAGAAGGTGCCATTCTGCAGCTTTTCGAGGGCCCGGCCTAACGTTCGGCGTTGGAAGTAGTGAACGAACTGGGGGCAGGTGCAGGAGCTGAGCGGTCGATGAGAAAAGTTTCCCATTTTCCCACGAAGGACATTTTGCCGGACGTGCGATGGGTTGGGTCGTGCCCGTGGCCTTTAATCTCACCTTGCTCACTCGCCCGCGGGACCCGTGCCGATGCCATACACTGGCGAACTGGTGGCGCGTTCGATAAGTTACTTCCGTTTTAGAGCGATCGTCCACGAGACGAGCCTTGTGTGGCCGTTTCGTTCGCGTTTCGTGTGGATTGCAACCAATCCGGACGGAAATCGTGGGCACCGTGGAGCGCGCCAAGTAAACCACCCGCTCACGTACGAGGATGACAAACTTTCGCCATTCCAGCGATACATCGCTTCGATCGTTTGCTCACTCCGCTTCGATATGCGATTCCAAGGGCAGGCCACGAATGTTTACTCGAAAACGTAAAGCTCCCCCATGCGGGGAAAAAGATGACTTCCCGTTCTTCTTTTCCTGCACACATGCGACCCTTCTTGCCTCACGTTGTGGCCTTAAGGCTGCATAGTGTAGTGTACAAATGGGGCCAATCGATAGCTACTTTCTACGCGTTTGTCGCTGGTTCCAGGTTCCGTAGGTGGCACATGCCATCGATACGTGCTGAATATCCCGTGCGGGAATAGTATCAGTTTGGGGAAGCGGTTGTTTTATCGATTGAACAACTAAACACCATTTCCTGCGAGTCCTGGCGATGTCTCGCATATGCGTCCTTATGCGCCCTTTTCCTCCTTTTTACGTTTTTGTGTTTAGAGGACTTTAAATGGGGGGGTTTTACGTAAAGAAAAAACAATAGCCCCATAAAAGTTTCCCGTTTTGCTCGTGCGAGAATAGCATTGTCAGAAGAAGAAAGAAAAAACACATCAATAAATTGGCACGAGCAATCAATAGAGAATCAATAAGCTCGTATGGGTGGCCTTTTTCTTCTCCCCTCACGCAGTTGTCGTTAAGAGGGTGCGCCTTTAAATGCTTACGACATCCCTTCGCACGGTCGAACTTTAAACGCAACCCAACCCACTGCGTGCGAACGTCATCCGGGCCTTGAAGTGGGAGGAAAACATCCTTCCCACGATTGGACACTTCCGGTGAAGTACGTTCCCCCAAGTGGCCGGTTCTCGTTTATCGTTAATTGCGTCACTTAATGACTTTTGGTGCCGCTCGGTGCCGCGCAGCAATCGTCTGGAACAATGGTTCCGAGAGGCCTTGGGATCGCGTTGTTGCTGTTGCCCCCAGCAGGAGAAAGATTTCCCGCTATCCATCCGTTTTGTGGCCCGTGGGAGGGCTCGCAAAGGGTGCGGGAAATTACGTGAGAGCTTTTCCTCGAAGAAAACCGTTCCATCTTTCCCGCAGCGAATGGTTTCGGTCTCGTGCTGCTCCTTCCCGTGCCACCACGGCGTATTCCTGCCTCATTGTGCAATGTCGTATTTTATTATCATGGATGAGGTCGTTTTTATTCCTGTTTGTCCTTGCTCCCGGAAACCATCAAGCTCGCATTGCGCCAAGGATAAGAGGACGCGGTTGTTTTGATACGCCACCACCACGTCGTTCGATGACGAGTTCGAAGCCTGCGCGTGGGCTTTCCGAGTGGCTTAGGTTGGGTGAAAATGAGCATCAGTCAGGCAGGGGTGCAAGGAAAAATACACACGGTGCTGCTTATTCATGTGTGGCATTAACGGCTGCGTGGTTGCGTGTGTGCCTGTCCCTGGACGATCCTGCAGCTTTGGTGCTTGGAACTCGCTACTCAACGCGTTGGAACACTCTTCCCGGAATGCTCCCTCCAGCGGAGGAGTGTTTGTTCGAGGCAAGACATTAGTTTCTTCCTTCTCGCGTTTTCCTGTCCTGCTCTTTTACTTCCCTCCCAGTCGCCGAGGGTTTATCCTTGAAGATGAGCAATGGGTAGCGAGCCGAAGGACACGTGGCGGTAATGGCGGCTGATTTTCGTGCGCATGATAATCAGGGCCGGCGAAATCCCCCATCCATGAGTTGGGCTTCTTCCCGTGCGGGTGATGATGTATTTTTACATTATTTTTTTTCACCCTCACCAAGGAGTGGAGCGAAAAGTCTGCCAACGTCATCGCAATGTCGACCGCTTGATGTGGCTGAAAGTCGTAAGGATTTCGCAAGTGGTGCTTACGAAACCGCAAATTCGCTTCAACTTGCAAAGGGCAACCGGTGACACCTTCCACTGTAAGCGGGTGTAGCCGTCGTTAGCTACGCAGCAAGTTCGCATTTGAAGCGTTTTCCAGCTTAAAGATTTAAGGCATTTTTTTGCGCTGTGACGCAATAGCATAAGAATTTTTTAATTGCTCTTTATAAAGTTGAGTTTGCTTGATTTTTTTCAGTTTCCAATCTCGTATAAATGAAATCTTTGGCGAAATCTTTTTGAATATGATCGAAGAATGCATTTTGACCAACGAAATACGCCACCCTGGCACGTTGTTATCATCTATCTTCGAGATCCGAAATGCGGGTGGAAAAGAAAGCGAAAATTCTCCACTTCGCGATGCCACCCAGCGTCCAGGACGCGCCAAAGAAGCGCCCATCGTCGTTAGCCAGCGACCCTAGAGTGGGAGGATGTGAGCAAAAGCTTCCCACACTCATCACCATTTGCCAGCACCGGCACGGTCGCTTGGGATTTCGCTTGTTCCGGCGTCATCCTTCCACCGCCATCGTACGCCATTACGGCAGCATTCCCGTGCGCTATTGATTGCTTGTTTCCAACATGCCACTCGAATTGCTGTCATCATGTCTTTCGCAAGTGCAATTAATCATGTCAAGATTCGTGTGTCATTAATTTTCACTTGTTCTTCGGTGGAGCCGCCTTCTCCGGTTTCCGGCTTCGGCTTGGAAACGACATATTTGCGCCTGCCGGGTGGTTTTAGGGGCCATCAACCATTCGCGCATTCGTTACACAATTTGCCTGTCGACGTGCGTCGATGGTCCGTGTAGCGAATTGCCTTGTTTGTTGTACACCAAGATGGGTCCCTTTTTTTTGTCAGCAAACACACGTGTAGGTTTTACGGCTCAAACTGATTGCGTTGGTACTTGAGCAGGGAAGATCTTAACAATCACCAAACTCGGCCAACGGATCGAGCGGTAGACCTTTCCCGGTTGCCTTCAATCTTCGCTCAATTTGTCTTCTTACGCGACACGGATCCCTGGTGCCGAACGGTGATACATAACGTGTTGGGGATTGAGCTGTCTTTGCCCGAACCGGAAAAAAAAATCGTTCGGAAGCGTACCCACCCGCACACACAGCGTTACACAACGCAGAGCGTCTTCGTGTTGGTAATGAAAAACAAGTATATTTCCCAATTCGCTGAGCACCATGAGTCAGCCGATAATTTCAATCATTGAACATCATCGTTTCGGGATGTTTACGAATGACATGGCTGTTTTTTTTAATTGAAAAGAAAATTCCTAAAATTCATCGTGTCCTCTCCTATGGGCATGGGAGATTAAAAAAAGTGTGGAATACTCTACCCAACTTTTCACCATCAACATCCGTCACGTGGTATCTGATGTTCTTCGAAATTCACTCCAATCTTCGGTAGAAGACGCTCAACGTGTAAGGTTGTTTGGCGAAAAATATTCGCTTTGCTGAAACCATGCCTCCGGCAGGCTCCGATCGATCTCGTCTCGTGTAATTGAATCAGCGTAAATGAATGCATTACCTGTCGCAATGGAGTTAATTATGTTTCTGACGAAGCCCCTACGGCCACAGACCACACCTAAAAACCCAGCACAAACCATGCGATGGTGGCGTGTGCGACCCAAAATCACCAAACAACGTACCCTCAGCTAGCTTTCGACGCTGGAGCCGGGCATGTTTCGTTTCGAAAACTTCTGGAGAGTACCTTCGCGCTCTAGAGTTCGAGTGAAATTGAATTTTATCACCACGCAACATAATTGTCTGTGTATTGTCAGCAAGCGTACGAGCCCAACAACTTCGAGGGCCCCCTGGTGTGCGTCGTGAGCCGGGGCTGATTCTCGCTAATCCTAATTTAATTGAGACTGATGTTACAAAACGTGACCTTAGTCAACCGATTCTACCGACCCCAGGCCAGAGAGCCCGCATAGCAGAGTGCTGAGGTTTTCCGGTGAAAAGGTGATTCTTTTTTCTGCTTCTCGTTTTTCCTACCATCACGCGGCGCAGCGTGAAGCCAAATCACGCTAGGCACCGTTGCGTTGCCATGGTGATTGGTGGGGTGATGTTGTTTTGTTTTCAGTAGAAAACTCCACAAACCTTCTCTACTGCGCTGTGGGGTGGGAAAAACTCATAAAACGGAAAAAGGATTATGCTGGAGTATTCCTACAAAATGGTGAAAATTACTTCGCTTGGAGCAGCTTGGTCGTTGATTTTTATGTTGTTTTTTTTTTCGCTCAGTTTTTTCTCTCTCGCTTTCTCCACTGTGGGCTGTTGAAGCTGTGGGGAGAGTTTGCCATAAAAAAAAGGTAAAAGAAGGCTAAAAACTGCTCCCGTTGATGCTGTTTCTGCTGCTGATGGTTAGCAGATAAACTTCCATCGGTTTGACGGCATAAATGTGCCGCATTGTGGACGCGAAGAGCTGCGGGCAGATGGGCAAAGATGGCGGTATTTCATTCGTTGTGTGTTTTTACTTCTTCCTTTTGCTCATTTTGCTCTAATATCAACAAATTTATTTTACTGGGTCTGCACGAAACTCATTCAACCACACCGTACGTTTAAAGCAGAGTGTATGGCGTGTTTTTGTTTATTTAGGTCGTATTTTTTGCGTTTTATTTAAAATGGTTAAAAACGGTAATGATTTACTCAGGAGCGAAGCCTTTTTGTACGTGACATTCGCTAGTCTTATGCATCTTCTTTGTAGGGATTTTGCTTTAAAGGTAGCTTTTCTTGCAGGTTATGCTACTAAACCAAGCTTATATTGGTATGAAGAAGAAATGTGGCGGTTCGTGATAATTAACGTTATATCTGCCGCATAATTTCATACTATAGTACTATTTATGCTGGGCTAAGAATTCCAATTGAAAATAAATAATGTTTTCATGGATGTCAACTATTAATATCTATAATTTCAATAAGTCATTCAATCGTTTCTCATATCATCAGTTAACGATTTCAAAACAAATCACAGAAATGTGCAACTTTAGCTCTAGCATCCCGAAATATATTTGTTTGAAACTATATATAACAAAATGCGGAACATTCTCCTCGTAACAGCAGAGTCGAACGAAAATAAAACGTAACGTCATGATGGCAAAAAATCCAACGACCTTCGCCAGCAGTGCCACTAGTCATAGCAAATTCGTCGCAGCCGGTAGTAGCCGGCATGGCGGCACATTGCTAATTTTATCGCCCTTGACCCATAAAATCTAACAAGTACGCACTCGAGCTTGCTTTCGCGTGGTGTAGTGGTGCTCAACAGTTGCTCGTAATTGGCCGATCGCCAGGACTCGAGCCATGTTTGGGAGGCGCCACCGAGAGCCACCAAAGTTTTGGCACAGTGTTTTGGTCGTTCCGGCGCGATCCGCAAACGATGCCCAATATCCTTCGGAGTTATTCATTTGCAAATTAGCCCCAAAACGAAAGCTGCCCCCAAACGGGTGCTTATTTGTTTCGATTGCAATTTGATATTGGACGTTTGTGTGTGCCATAGTGAGAATTTGTTTACATATTTAGAGAATTTGAGGGAAATGTTTTACTAAAACCAAACACAACCAACTTCTATGGGCACATATATTTTCTTTTACCGCAGTGGCCTTGAATGGCGTGTCACTCTTTGAGCTTCAGCTTCATCATTAACGATATCGTGTCTTCAATATCCTTGAGCTTTGTGGCGCCTTCAAAATGTCAATGTCAGTATCAAAAGGTTTTCTTTTGGCCGTAGTCCTCACTCTCATGCCCGTGACAACGTTCGACCCATTCCGGACGCGATCCTTCCATCCGGAACAGAGGACCCTGCGACGTGGAACGCGATGAAATGGTCAGGATGCATACCACCACAAGGTTACTGGTGTAATTCCTCTTCCCGCGTCCGTTCGGCACCGGAAGTGGTCCCCCGGCGAAAGGTGGAGTAACGGCCCAAAAGGCCAAAAATCGTTACAACATCGCTTTGCATCGTTCGGCTCGATTGGCGTCTTGAGATGCCGGGTCCCGGAACCGGTGTGGAAGCGACATGGCAGAAATCGTTTCGTTGCAAAATCGGACGTGACACAATCTGAATGTTCGGTATTTTAGGCCGAAGGTCCTCGGGAAGCCCGGATCGGTATGAGAAGGACCGAGCATGGCTTCATCGATCCTGGGTTTATTAGGTTTTAGTTTTTGCTGCTGATTCGCTCGACCGAACTGAACCTGGGCCTAACGAACCAATGGAACCCAGGGAACAATAGGGAAAAGTTTAAAATGAGATTACGAAAAATGATCCACTTAGACCGAGGCGGGCGAAGGTTAGTCGGCGAATTTATTATCCTTCGCATATTCGCACTCCGGAATTGGGCAAATTTCAATGGTTAGGTTTCCTAATATTTCACCGATTCTTTGACGCAAGTTTGTGCTCGCACCGGTTGCCGATCGATTATAGGGATTTAATTCATATTTAGTCCATCAACTTAAATACAAACATTTTCTCACGTGTGCGCGTGTTTATTAATTTTGCGAGACTTTATGCCACATAAGATCGATCGAAGGCTAGAAATTCATTGAATCGCTTCACAATTACCGACAGCTGTACAACGAGCTATTATATAACGTCCTTCTTGTTTCATCACCATAGTGCCCAATGTGGCTTCAGTGTTTAAACCCATTGAGTAACTAATGGCATAAAACTTGCGCCTTGTCAAACTTTGCCCATCACCGCAGCTTTCGCTCACTGTTTCGTGGAATAAATACGTGGGCCGAGAGTGGACCTATTCAACAAGAAATCGGTGATAAGTTTTAATGATCCATCGATCGTGCCGAAGCCGGAAGGAACCAAATTTTGTACAAACTCCGACGGTGGAACGGGTGACTGTTTGTATAATTTATTAATGCCGCCCCATAGCGAGTCCTTCTAAATGCGATTCAATTTTCGATTGTTGATCAGTCAACGTCATCCAGCGGAGTCATTCATCATATGAACGTAGTATCGGCGGAACGTTTTACAGAGAGCTATAGCCACCACTTAAGTTCTTTCGTATTTTTCAGTTTACCTTACACCACCTGGGTGTTGATCCGGTTCGAATATACTTTGAATAAAGGTATTGAAAGTGAAGTTTTATTTTTGCAAACCATTCCATTCAAGCATACTCGCTTTAACGCTGACGAATGTTTTCGCAATTCGTTTGATCATTCCCGTTGGCTGGAATTTCCTGAAACCTCACCATAGACTCAGGTGCGAAAAATTCAATTTATCGCGCTTCACATATTTTCTTTCGATCACGTTATATGCAGAGAGTCTACGTTGTGATACAGCCCCCTTCGTCGATCCTTGCCAGACTTTCGTGCGAATGGTTATTTAGTGGCGAAAGAGGGATATGCAAATGATTCCGCTGATTCTGCCGTGGCATCGAGTGGCTCACAAATGCCGCACCAAGGGAAATTGGAAGCCTCGCTTTGCGCTGTTTTTGCCTGGTGCTTGGCCGTAGCCCTGAAGCCCTGTTATTATTATTATTCTGCTTCTCATATTTCGTTACATTCTCCACCTGTCTCGTTCTCTCATTCGCCCTTTAGTTAATGAAACTTATTTTGCAGTTTCCAGATTTCCGCCCGAGCAAACTGGTTTTCCATGGCGCGCTTCCGGGCGGTGCTATGAATGGTCCGTTGATTGAAGGCATGGAATGGTGTTGGGATGGAACCTTCCGCCTGATGATCATGGCGCTCAGGTGCGAAAGACGGTTACTTATAATAAAATTGCTATTCAATCTCTTTCTCGTCGAGGAGCGTTGTTCCTTCACGTCGCGTACCGGTGGTATTCTAACAAAACATACCGTTTTCTGTTCATTCTCATAATCCAAAGCCTGGGGGATGGTTTTTTTTGCGTTCATTTAAATGAAAAATAAGCGATTGTGTCTGTGCAACATTTATTTTTGATTCCCGATCCAACAGCCATTCGTTTGACGGTCCGTGTATCAGTCCTTACAACAGCGGTGTGTTTAATGGTGCAAATAATTCCCGTTTGATAGCGATGCTATTGTTTCCCATGTCACTTGTCATGTGAAACTAGTTTAATGGCTATTTTTACGTCTGCCTCATCCAGCGGTACTGTTGCGCCGTTTATCCTTCGGTTGGCGTAATCCTTGGAGTGGTACGTTTTGTTTGGAGCTATCGAGCTGTCACGCCAATGTCTTTCGCTTCATTGGAAATCCGCCGTTTCTGTGCGATCTATTCTTTCAGCGCATTTCGTTGTACGTTTTAAGTTCGACCCATATATGAACCTGATATTGTAATTGCCTCTCGTAAGATAGCTAGCATAAACAAAAATAAGTAAATTATTGTTATAGTTTACTAACCACAATTTTTCTTTCTTTTCCAGGTGAGTGAGCTTCAGTATCGATGGAGTGGTTGACATGCATGCATGAATATGAAACGTTTTTGTTGCATCTAAAACCGCAGCTATAAATACGTGTTCTGTGTGCTGTGTGTTAGCTTCTTTGGTATCTAAATCTATTGTTAAACACATCAGTTGTATATATATACTCCAACAATTCGCACAATCGAATTGCATTACATATTGATTATATATTATATATGGTAGATCTGTCTTATTATAAGGAATGTTACTGTGTGTTTATCATCTTATTTTGATTCCAATCAAACATTACTTATCTGTGTTATATAGATATATTCTTTTTTAAGAATTTAATCGGGGTTGTGATAAATTGAATAATAAATGGCAAATAAATTGACAAACTCTCTGACAATTGAGCTCTACTGGATAGATGTTAAAAGATATTAAATAATTGATTGCCTACCCAAATCGTTTACATAATTTGATATTTAAGTTTTCGATTAAGTCTGTACTGGTCTATCTATTTTAGATTGAATTGTGATTCTTAAACTAAGATCTTATTATTGTGTTTCAGGACGCTCTGGGGATCATATTATTTGTGTTATTTTGTTTACGTATTTGCAGGATTGTTGCTAAGATTTTTCGTATTAAGCTGATGTGTATGGTTCAGAAAAGTACCTTACCATTATGTTCTTGCCATGGGAAATTGGAAGCGTTTTTCCAATAAAGTCTGTTACATTTCTTACTGTCATATATATCTAAGTTATCGTGAGCACTTGCACAATATGTTGTTATTTATTTCTCTACATTTGTGTTTCTCTACTGCGTGCATAAATCTACAACATATTCAGAATGTCTTTAAGAGACATAAGCACCATATAAACTGGCTGTGCCTTAGAAAATTGCACATACAAGTCCGCATCGATGTGTACATTTTCTGCATTTATCTACTTGATACTCTTACCTTCATGCACTTTTAGTTACGATCTTTTGCTTTCAATCTCATGTTACGTATGACTTATTTAGATTCTGTGTAAATAATATTCTCCAATGGCTCATCTTTTTCTGTGCCATGTACGTTTATATTTATTTGTCGTGTTGACTATTGGCACCATGCTGGTCCCATTAAAGGTTCACATTTAGATTGAGCGAATGATTTCGTTTTCACTTATCTGTTGGTTTTCGCGAATGAATGTTTTTTTTTTTCCTCTCTTTTGCCAGATGATGTTTGTTTTTGCTTGGTAAAATTTCCTTTTAGATTTTACTATTTAAACTTTGTAGTTTTCTTATCCACAAAAAGTTATCAAAACTTGTGGAACTGAAATTCTAATCTAATCGTTTTGTATTTTCTTCTCTTTGTTGTTTGGTTTCTGTTTCTTCTCTTTCGATTATTTTCGGATTCTCTTTTCTTTCAGGATCGAACAATTGGCATCTGATTAAGTTTGAACTATTCAAAAAGAAAATTGCATTTTCAACGTTTCTTTTCCCTTCGAGCGACGAAAAGTTTTGTTCGTTTTTTCTATGTTAGCATAAATATGTGCCGAGTGTTTCGGTTTTGAACCAAGAGGGCAATTCAATGTCACAAGCGTGTACGAGTGCGCACGAAATGGCACCAACTATGTACTCTTAATTTTACAACCAACAACACACGCTCATACACGAAGATATTCCAAATTACACCTTTAATAATATCTATTACATAATCATCTCCGGTGAACGCTGCACATCACACACGTTTCTTCAAAGAAGAAACTAATCTCGAATGTTCATCTCTTTTGCCTGTTTCGCTGAAATCGAAACACCTGAAATAAGACTCCGCTGTTCGTACTCAATCGACAGGCAATAAGTTTCATCACGTTTCATCAGCGAAAAACGTCAATTAGCGACTGATTCATTCTCAACACCAGGCGCCTCCATCGATCTACTGCCGTTCTAACTGATGTACGTGTTTCATTCTGTCTTTTCTTCTAATCATCGCTCTATTTTATGTCTTCCGATCTTTCCAATTTTTTCTTCATGTTTACGTTTCTCTTCCGCTCGTTTACTTACACTGGATTGGTTTGGGTTTTTTCTCCGTTTCCGCTTTCTTTAATTTTTCTTTAAAAATCTGCGTCTAAACACGTTTCACACATGATACGTGTGTGCTATTATTGTATCCCTTTTTCTGCTATCTGCCTCTTGGCTCTTGTTTTGTTGTGAAGTCACTCATTTTTCACATTTTTTCCCAATTTTCCGCTTACATTCGCTGTGGCTTTCAAAGATTCATGTTCATTATCATGTGCGATTGCTTTCCTTCGCTTCGCAGGGTGTTCTTGTTTCGTGATGTGTTGTGTTGTGCGTTCGTCTCTCGTGTTGCTGTGTTGTATTCAATTTTATCCACAGTGAGATTTCGATTCCGATAGATTTTTTGTATGTTCATTTACTCCATAAAAAAGGGCATTAGAATGGGATTATAATTGCGAAACTTGGCTCCTCTTTATCGTATTTACCTTTTTTTATCGTTGTGTATTACATTCGTTACATCATTTTCGTTTTGGTATTTTGTTCGAATCAGTCTTTTTAGCGTAGGGCTTTATTTTGTCGATCTACTAGCTACGTTCATGCTGACATAGACCTACATCTAAGCACAAGAATGAGTGGCTTTGGGCTCTTTCATTCGTGAAAGTAAACCTAAGGATATATGATTGTATGGTTTGTGCTTAGTGTAATTTTTCCATTGCTCCCAGATTTAAAGCTCATCGTTTGAAAATTGGTGCGCCTATTAGTATGCAATACACGGTACATATAAAATTTTCATGATCGTGAAATTAAATTTAGCTCAACACTAACAAGGAATCTACGATGTTTGGTTTTTTACGTGTGAACGACGACGGTAATACGACTTAAACCAAAATAGTGTTCAAGCATAATTCAGCTATTCTAATGCTACCCACAGACAATTTTAGCATTTTTGGAGTTTTTGTTCAGTCTTGATAACTTATGACGTATGTTTGCAATTGCTGTTTCTTTAGTCGTCAATTGTGGATTTTGCTCAGCAATCACCGTTTGGTATATAAGATTCTCTGCTCAGAGATAAGTTCTAGTGTTGTGAAAATGAAAAAGGAGACTTAAATAGAAACCATACATCAATTGTCCTAAAATCCCTTTACCAACTACGGTAAAATTTTGGAGGGAACCAAAAGTCTCGAATAGGTAAGAATAACTACGGCATAAGACGATACGGATGAATCCGTAACTTTATTTCATTCCTCTAATTCATGCCTAGGCCTCGGATAAAACGCTCTTTTGAACTGGCTTCGTGTGATCGCTGATGCGTGGTCATCCTGTAGATTTCCTTTTATAGCTTCTTCCCACCGTTAGCGCTCCGTTAGGCTCATCAATTATAGATTCTACCCAAGTTGCCGCTTGTTGAGGTTGACAAAAATCGCTTGCACACGCAACGCGCTCTATTCATCATTCGCTTTCACCAGTCAGCCTGCGTCCTCTTAAGCAATGACAACGCCATCTCGTGACTGCTCACCGAAGCAGCGCACGTTCGCCGGTGCAGGGACAGGCGGCTTTAGTACACACACTTCGTCCTCATCATCGCTCGCCTCGTCGACCGCAGGCAATGCGAATTCCATCGAATCTTCGCTTTCATTCGCTAGCGGTACGTTTTCCGTTTGCTACGGTAGTTATATTTCGTTAGTAAATTCCATCTGTGATTTCTTTCTTCATAGTTTCCACGTAAATAGTTAATCATGTTGACAATACAATTATCATCATTATCAATTCTTGTGATAGCTGCAGCCATCAGATTTGTTTGCTGTAATAATGTTTCCCGTCATTAAATGCAAGTCAGAATTGCATATGTCCATAAATTAAAAGTCTTCGCTCATCTCTTCGTTTTATTTGTACATCCATGATAGTTTTGTTTGAATTATAATTTTTTTTGATACGTCGAAGGTATCGTTGATAATTTTAAGTTTTTGTTTTGAGGCGCAGAAAAATATGTTATATTATTCAACCTTAGTCGGAGAAAGATCCATATCATTTAAGTTCGAAGAGCTCAAAGTATTGCATCATTCGTAGATCATAGAGATCCGTAGTTTGTGTTACCATACCAAACGAACACGAACGTCATTAAATAACGTTTCCAAACTATCGTTTTCCGCCCTTCCGCTGGTTCTGATCATATCATTGGCGCTGGCTCTGCGTTCCCGCTTCGTGCCGATCGAAACATCAATTCACAACTAATGCAAACCAAAAATACAACCAAACCACACCAACTACTACAATAACAAAATCCACCCTTCGACGTACGCGTCTACCGGTTGTACCGGGACATCGTCATCCGTCTGTTCGCGCTCTGTCGCTTAAAAATCGCATTATTTCCGCTCGGTGTCGTAATGAACACAACGAACGAACAAACAAACTTTGCCACGCATTTTGCTCGCGGTTCGTTTCGCCATCACCGCAACAATCACCATCGCCACCATCAGTCAGCGGTAGTCCGACGAAACTGTCGCTCTTCGGTAGCAATAAAATGTCGACGACTGGCAGCCCACCAACTCTACCGACCGGTCCCGGTCCGAGCCGGCAGCGTTCCCTGCGTGATCGGCTGCGTGAGGGCATTACCGGAAGTCTCACCTGGCAGTAAGTTCTCGTTCCGTTGATTTTCTTACTTCCTGTTTTTTTACTTGTCTCCGTTCGATCCTACGTGCCTATCGTAGAAGCTCGGTAGAATCCGTAGATGGTTACCGTAGGTCGAGAGTAGAGGATCTTTCACTTACTTTCGCAATTTAGCACTATATTTAGTACACTGCGGAATCGCTTTCAAAGCTCTACGCGGCCAGCGTGTTTCAACAGGGCAGCAGCTCTTTGGTAATGCATTCGAATAGCTAGTCAATCAGCGAAGAGCATACACAAAAAGATCATGTTTTACTAAATCGCTCTATTGAGCATATGTACATCTGTACTAAACTCAGACAATATTGGAGCCGAAAGCACCATTTGCATCTTTTGCACATTCTTATAGTGAGGTAGAGTAGAACAAGTTTACCGTTTTCTAGTTTTGTTGTTTCTTGTTTATTTTGATGTAAAATTTTGTATGTAGCAATCTACAAGCGTAAAAAGTATAGTCTTAATTCGCTTTGCCATGTGTGCATATTCTTTGGGTGCGTAGTTGTTTGTTTTTTTACAACTCACTTTCAGAAAAGCCAATTATATTGCCAGCACCGGCTTTTGTAATTTTTGAAAGCTAGCCTCTGATGATTTTGCTAAATCACTTGCTTAAACGTGCGTCTTTGATGACATTCATGATGAAGATCACGCGCAGTTTACTTACTTACTTATCACGCTCAGTCTAGTCTACTTTTATTCTCAAAATGTAAACGCATGCTGTTGTAATTTTTGTACGTTTCTTCATATCACCTTTGTATACTTACATGATGTACATGTTGGATTGTAAACAATACATTCAACTTAACCATCTCTTTGATCGTTTTAGTGTATTTTTCTATATTCAAACCGCTGCTTTCCATCATTAATGTTTTCATGTTCCAAATATTCTTGCTTGCACTAGTTTATCAATACCTGTGCATGTCCTTTAGAAAATAATAAGCATCGTCGAATTCAACATAAATAATATCATGAATAAATATCATGATGAAATCCGTTCTCGTATTCAAACACATGTTCTTCGTAAAGTTCTATTTTCTACAAGAGTAAGTACCATTCAGTTGTATCAAATGTTCTTTTTAACGCCATGGTTATGCCGTTTTTGGTTAATATGGAAAAAAAATTTAAATTTCATTTCGCGATCATCAAAATTCCACCTAATAAAAATGCTTCACATAGCACATTCGTTTCATATAACACATTTATCGCATTTCTTTATAAACGACGTAACGGTCGCATTAGAAATCGTTTATATTTATAACATAGGTGGAGAGGTTTCCCTGTCGTACCTCAGTATCGCTCGGAGCAACAAGTCCTAACTGACGCTGATTTACGTTTACCGAGTAGATGGTACTCTTTTGATCGAATTAAACATTACTCAAATGCTGCAGCTGATCCAGCTGCTGTAAAAAGGCAGTCCCTCACCATGTGACAATCCTCCATCCGACGGTGGGGCGTTTATTGATCAGCGTGATTGAAATATCATTTTCAATTTAGCGCACTCCGATCACAAACAATCTGCCGCTTGTTCCCCCATGCAGGAATCTGGTGTGTGTGTGTTGCCAATTTTACCCAATCAGGCTCACTGTCGGGGACCGTTCAACCCTTCAATTGAACGCCGCCGACGAAGATGAGCAAATCCGAACCAGAACAGACAAACAACGTCTGCAAACGTTCCGTTCCTACACGCGGCGTACGTGACTTGTCACAATTCGGTGTCGTTTAATTTTGCCATCCAGCGGTAGGCGTTCGATTAAAATAAATGTCGCCCGTTCGCTCTGCTTCGGCATAGCAAACAAAACCAGCCCCGGAATTGTGCGCCCACGTCCCACTGTAAGCTTAGTTTACGATCCTTCACTTCAATGGCCGTTCTTTGTTGCTAACGCTCGAAGTGCGTGCGTGCAGATTTCCGTACACGGTCGAGTGATTATGAATATTAAATTGGGCTCGTCACGAAAATCGACTCCCTTCGGCTGCATGACGCTGCACTAAGCGAGCGGCCGAATCTCGGCGATCTACTTTTTGAAATGCCATCCGCATGTTAATCGACAAAATGGGGGACTGCCTCTTGAAAGGTGACAGCTGTTTTGACGCAGTCGTCGTTAAGCCGGCCCATTGGCTGCTTGGACGAAGCAAGAAAAGAACACAATTTCGGAACGTTTATTACATCACAAAAAAACAAAGGCTGCCATTGATTAGAAGAGCATAGCTTGAATAAAAAAAAACAAACAAACAACACACGATCTTTAATGGAGGTTTTCCGGTCAAAACTAGGCCCGCCCATGGTTCGCACTCGTGACCTGTTCTTGTGGCAGGACCCGGTGACAGGTGACGAACGCGTTCGTGACACATGGCTACTGAGTGTACGATCACGTTTTGTTTGCGTTCTTTTGGTCTGTAGACCGGCAGTTTACTGTAGCTTGAAGCCGGTCATCTCAGTAGGTCGCGACGTTAGACACGTGACCTTCGGCCCTGCGTTGTTGATGACGGAAGTGAAATTTCGATCCGTATTTTTTCCCCATCCAGTGTCAGATTGCTTAAAAACATACGACCCACTCAAGCAGCGTGGCAACGCAATCTTTGCTTTACGATTTGGCCTTTAAACCCTCTCGATGGTCGAATTCTAGAGCCCTTTTCCAGCGTTCCGCATGTGTACATCAAGGTCCGTGGGCCTTACATGTTTTTGTACGGTTGGATTGTTTGGCGTCAGTTGTTGTTGTCTGTTTATGCGCCTTAACAGTTATGAGACCGTTATTTCTGCTTAGTAGGTGAGTGACCTTTTTCAGGGATATGGTTATGACACATTTGCTTCATTAAGGTTGCTTCGTGAAGATCGTAAAAAGGAATTATTGCTGATCTACAAAAAAACGAGATTTATATAAAACCTTTGATTATGCCTCGTGTACATTATGTACATCAAATCCATTTCATTACGACGTTAGATATTTCATTCAACGCCTACAAGAAATGTATCCTGTCATGAAAGGACAAGCGAGCAATCTGTTAAGCAAATGTTTTCATTTCATTTCTGAACACTGACACCGGTATGTCCGCTCCTGACGGGGCACCCTAAAAATAAAACGTCGTCGTTGGCGTTTTCTCACATAATTCCGACTGAACAATCTGCGGCATTGTTGTCTACGGTATTTTATTGCTATCTATAATAGGACGGCGGTTGTAAAACACTCACATCGCGCTGAAAGGAGTTTGTAAGGAGCTTGTAATTCCCTCGAATGCTGGAATTATCCATCTCGTTACCCAAATCGCCCTGACCTACGCAATGCCAGCAATTCTCCTTCGCGTGGTTTCCTTCCCAGGCGACCGACACGGACGAGGTGCAGATAAGCCCATTTTTTACCCGATTACTACGGTGGCGAATCGACAAACAGGTAAAAGGAAATCGCGAAAGCAAGAGCTCCGTGGCAAGAAATTTATAGCCGTCTCGGGGCGATCCACCGTCCCAGCCAGCCACCCTTTTACACGCGTTTAACTCGCGAACCCTTGCGCCCCCGGGGGACTTTCCATTACTTTAGTCCAGCTGTCAGGCAGCGAAGTGCCATTGCAAGATTTGCTCCCGACGATCGCGCCGAGTTCAATCTGCATGCGCATCGGTGCACCGTCCTGAAAACTGGAGCATAAACGGGCTGACCTTTGCCTTCTTCACGGTTGCCTCTTGTCCGATGAGCTTTCTTCCTCGCCATCGCGTCTCGTTCGACGTAACGGCGCGCGAATGATTTAAAGTTCAATGCAATTCATCGACCTTGTCGGGCGGGTGGAAATAAAACCGCCCCTTCTCTCATACCTGGTCCGGGGCACCGTGAGCCGATCGGCATGCACGCGATGCAGCCGGGTGCATTTTCTTGATCGCATTTCGTCACGGGAGTCGAATTCCGTGTGCCGTTCCTGGTCCCAGGCGAACACGGCGCGAAACAAAACGAATTCCTGCCAGATTACCGCGATAACAATTACGGATTATTGCCGTTGATTGTTTGATTGCGTCTTTTTTTGCATTCTCCCTATTTAATAAAGCGCTTCCGTTAACCGCATCTTGTTCGCGTCGTAATTGAAGTGCGCGATAAAGCGCTGCGAGGTACGAATAATGCGACTTTTCTTGCGCTACCGTGGTGTTTCCCATCCTTGGATTGTGGTTACCCTTTTGCAGAAATCGATAATGAAGAACGATCTATTCGATTCTTAAGGAACTGGAGCAAAAGCCGAATGGAAAATATTTTTCTTCAGTTTAATATAAAGTATTTTTATGCCATGAATGTGTCCTCCAACCAACCGTCCTATTTTAATAACTTACAGCAATATCATTTCTCCCGCGACAATTGAAATCGATTATTCCAATCAAATTCAAACGCCAAACGAATTCGTCTCCCTTATTCTAGAACGTTTATACCTGCGTGTCTGGTGATCGTAATGCTTCGCGCAAGCATTAATATCGGTCCTTAACATGAATTGTTTGCGCTCCCCGGCGTTCCCACCTTCCCCGTAAAGCCACAAATAAGCGCTCCCTGTAATTTACTCCGACCGCCAGGCCATGTATCTGATCCAATTTTCACCACACGAAGCCGCCGGGGGTCTGCAGTCGAGATCACCAAAGGCGTGGCGAGGCAGGAAAATGTACCTAAACGAGAAAAAGGGCAGCCCTCCGGTGCGGTTCGTCCTTGGGCACCGGACACTTACCAATCCCTATCCCAATCGGTACGTCGGCCGATCGATCATACGTTGATTGGCGACCAATACCCCACCCGGTGCAGATAATAATCCATTTCTTTCGCCATTTTTCGACCGCGAACCACAACATGGTGTGCTGGGTTTGCTCGGCGTGGCCGTTCACTAAGACGAGAGCGCCCACGAGTGGGGCGTTGGGTGGTGGTGTTTTTTTTTGTATTGCTCGCTCGCTCCACCAGACGGTTAGATCGCGATAAAACAGCAAGGTTGGAAGGTCAGCATCGACGGGTTTGCACCGGTTCATAACTTAATCAATTTCAATATTAACTTAACCATTATGGTCGTTGAATTATTCATAAGATCACCGCTCGACGTTTGCCGGGTCGCGAACGCGCGCCGCCTAGTTCTCGGGCGAGTTGATGCTAAAGTTTGCCCCAACTAGCCCCCAAGCCTGCCCTATATGGTGCGGCGTTGACTGGCTCGAGGGAAGGAACGCTCGAAAGAAAATCTCATTAAAATTGCATCGTCCTGCCCGTCCTGGGCGCGTCGTGCCGGGTCGCATGTGTGTCCTGTGGCCCCATTTTCCACCGCGAGGACCAAAACCGGGCGTGTTCGGAAAGGTATGATAAGATTCGCATCAGCTTTCGTGGCTCGCTGTTGCATATATATATATATTTTTTCCCATTCTCTGCCATGTCGTTATTTTGCTATTGAAGGAAAATAGTAAACGCTCAATGGGTTGAGCTGGGTGCATTATAAAGACATTTTGCATGAGAAAGAGACACACCATGTAATTGAGATAATATTATTGTTTGTAGTTCAAGTTATTACATTAATGTCGTACAATTTAAAATGAATTTGCCTCCCCCCAGCACACCCGGTGAGTGATCGGGTTTAAGCTGTCACTTCAAACGACACCTAGTCCTGCCACCTGTTGGTGCAACGGTGCAATAGCGAAATGTGCAAGCGAGCTGCATAGCAGCAACCGGCTGCACTTTACACAGACTTGCATCGTCGTCCTGACTCGCGACGCGACTCCATTTGTCAGCCAGCCGAGTAACGAGATTTGGTGGGCAATTAAGCGCAGCGTCGTGTCGAAACCGTGTCGCCACTCGGTCGTGGGATGGTGCCTCCTGCCACGGATCAGATTGATGGACGTAATCAAATTAGATGGACCCGTACAAGATGGTCCTGTTGGGGTGCGATCGTGGTCCCATCCAAAAACCGGGAACCTGTGCGGAAGTGGCTCCGTTGCTGCACTCGTCGCCATCCACCTTCGTAGCCTTCTGCCACCGTGGCTCGTCCTTACTGATTTACTGAGCTTTAGCTGGTCTAAATAATGCCGGTGTCGGATTCAATTATGTCTGCCATTTTTCACGTCAAATTTGTCCCATTGCCGCGCTGCTGGCGGTGTATCCTGGATACACCGGTTGAATGCCGCGTCCTTGTTTGCAAAACCCGGTGAACGTGTGCGTGGGAGGGCGTTCCAAGGTCGTCTGTGTGTGGAGATACAAAGTGCGTAACATATTCCTTCCCGTGAGGATGTTAATTATTCAGCAATGGGCTGACCATAAACGAGCCAGTTGTCTTGTTGTGGTAAGGATGTGCTTATTCACACTTTGTCCCTAAAGCCAGCAAAGCATTCTACCAGAGAGAAATGCCAAAATGAATGCGTTTGCTTTAGAAACATATTTTCAAGTGCTTTGGAAAAGATTTCACCAACAAAAAAGCCCCAAAAACCATCGCTTCTTTCGATCTAGATACGGAAACACATTCAAGCGTAGTCCTCCCCGCAAGAAGGTACTTTCTCATGGCCCTGGCCTGGTCGCAGGATAATGAACGTTTTAAAATCAAATCAAGCAAACACGCCCTTCCCTTGGTCATCCTTACCTCCCCCACTAATGCCCCCGAATTGTTGTTTCTTTGTGTGCTTCGTCCTCTCGCTACGGCGATGGTTTGGTTCGGAATTTTTGCTCAGGCATTTCATTCCATCGTATTTTTTGTTGTCCTGCACCAGCAGCGCAGCGCGCACGTTCGTTCGGTTGCTCTTCCTGATAACGCCTGAGCGCTCGCTAGGAATACATTTGCATCTCATCAGGCACGTAAGCGAATTGTAATTCTGGCTCTCGCGATCTGGCACGCTGCAAAGGCAGAGGCAGAGGCGGTTGTTTCAGCTCCGTCCTGCGCGGATGGACTCGAACCCGCGGATAGACACACCCACGGACTAATGACGTATGGAATGGTTCGTTTTTGGGGGTGGCGCCTTTATCTTCCGGTGCCCGGGCACGGATGGTTGCGAGGAATTCTAATTGCATCTTCGCGTAATCTGTTCGCCGGCAGGCTAACTGGGCTCGCTTTGTTTGGTGTGGTGGGTGGTTTTTTTTTCAGTCGCGCAACAGCTATTTGCCATCCCGTGTAGGGGGTGTATGACCAAATCGGGGGTTTGGCGTAATTACGCACTCGATTTTACCCCCGAGGGGTTTGCTTTTCGCAACTGCGCAATGCATTTTTTTGTCTCCCATAGCTGACGACTTGCCCTGATGATAGGAAATTGGTTTCTTATCTAAAGCGAATATCGGCCAATCTGCCTCCAGGAAGGTACCTAGCGGAAATTTTTGTTAATCCTGTATTATTATTCAACCTCGTGAACAAGAGGTGAGCGATCAATCGAGTGGCAATGTCGGTAATTTACAAATTCTGTCAGTTTGACGTCATGGCAATGACTTAAATGGATCGTAAATATCATAATTTGTGTACGAATGCAAACGAAAACGCACTTAACCGACGCTAACCGGTCGCGATCTTGAACGGTGCGGTAGATCGACTCACGAGCCATAACCGCAGGACGAGAAAAAAAATGCCACCCGAGCACCCAAGGGCAGTGAAGAAATTCTACACCCATTGCCTAACGCTACCGGCCTTGGGCGAGAGGGCGCGCTTCAGCCCTTCGCAACAGTCGGTCGAAGATTGCAAGGGAGGCCCTTGTGCGAAAAAAAAAACACACACATCCTCCTGTGGGGCGGGAGAAAAGCTCGCCACAAAACCCAACGATGTGATGCCCTCCGGGGGTCGTTCAACTCGCACCACGATCGGGTCGTTTTACGTGGTGAACCCTGAAAATATCACTTCACAATGCGGATTTGTTCCACCGCGCGAAACACACGGGACAGGTTCGGTACGGCTTAAAGCCCGCGCACCGAAAACTCCTCGACGGCATCGCCCGAGTGCTCCATTCCTTGTACTAATTAACAAGGAGTTGTCGTTTTGGGTTTACTCTGTTTTGTTTCACCGTCTGCATGATTGGATGTGTTTCGGTGGTCGGTTACGAAGGTCCGTTCTGCTGCAGGGACGGCAACGTGATATCGGACAGGTGAAACCGATCAAAGAACCCATTAGCTGTCATCGTCACCACCGGTTTCGTGGCGGGGGCAGCAAATTAAACGGACAGAAATCAATAATGTTTCCTGCCGGTGGGCAACCGGAACTGGCTTCTGACTCGGGGCTCGATTGCAAAGCGATTGCAAGTGAACGATTGGTTCTACTTGTTGCGGTACGCGGAGTGTTGTATTCGTTATTGTAAAATACATGCAATGGGAATGTGAAACAAATTACGCGCTCAAAGGTCTGTAAACTGTGTTATTCGCAAGACATCATCTGGAAGCCGAATTCTTGTGATATGGTTTAATATAGTAATTATTCTGAACGTAATAATATTGAAAGCAGAGACTTACACGATCTTTGAATGCATTCATCGTAAATTGAACCCAAAAATTATGAGCCAGGTTGCTTCTTGTAATCCTTGTATCTTTACATTGCTATATAATCCAACGATTCCTTTTTTCCTTGTCAAAAGCTGCGTGATATCTCATTCATAGTGACACGTGATTACTCGGATCTTGGTTGGATCTCTGATGCTTGCTTAAAATGGATTTTTTTACTCACATTAACAGGTTCTTTGGAGTGTCGATTACAAGGTTATGAACAACGCTTTTTTGCACTACCTGAATGTATTAAACGGCGCTTAATGTGTCTCGTGACCTAGTTCGTAAACTCTTCGAGTCATCTTTTGAAATAAACATCCATCTAAAAACATGATCGTATGTAATAAAACATACACGTAACTCCAGAACACACACACACTCCCCGTTAAGCCAGACGGTTTTCACGCCGTCTAGACAGTTACTAAACCCTACGCATTTAAATGTACGCCCTACGGCGAGAAACGGCACCTATTATGCCACTCGAGCCGCGTGTGTTGAAAATCCCTTTTGAGACTTGCTTCACTGGCGCGGTTCGATTGGAGCTTTGATCCAATTTTTTGAAACCAATTTTGCTATTTATTTTATTCATTTAGTTTCCCAACTGGCGTGCTTCGCTCTACTCACATCGACGTCGGTCTGTTTCATTCTCCTTCTGATTGGATTGCGCATGTTTTTTTTTAATGATACACATGTTAGTTTGTTGCTTAATTACACACATGCTCAGTCAACTCGCCACCACGTTGGACAGCGTGAAATATATTGAAAATTTATCGAGCCTACGGATTTGTGGACGGTTCGCTTGCATCGGCTTTAAGACGAGACCACCGTGGACGCACGCAGTACGATCCGTTGACAGCGAACAAGCCGTGATCGTTGTTCGCACACGAGCATAAGGGTTGGTGGCTACCCAGAGGTCCCGTGTCGAAGCCTCGTCCGATGATCAGACGCAAGGTTCACGTGATCATAAATCGATCAGCCACACTCGAACCACTCGTTCGGATCGCTTATGTTGAACCGCGTTTTGGAGCTCGCCCCAGCGCAGCGCTAAAGTATGTTGGCTTGCGCGAGACAAGTTTATGATTTCCCGTTCAATTAACTGCTCCCCACGGAACACCACGCTAAGGGCGGTTGCGAACGGCCCTTAACCGGCAAGAACCGTGCCGGCTAGGACGAAGATCCACGAACCCATTAAAAAATAGAGCAAAAGTCAATGCCAAATGTTGAACTTCAAACCTGACAGGCGTGCGCAGGTCTTGGGATGTCTTTCTGGTTTCTTTCCATTTCTCTCCATCTCTCACTCACTCTCTCTCTCTCTCTCGCTCGTTCGATCGTAAAGAATACGTCACGTGGAATCAGTTTGAACGTCTCGCACAGCGAGCTTTTCGAGCTTCAGGCCGGTTTCCGCAGCAGCGGCACCTTGAACCTGGGCCCGTTTTTCTTCATCACCATCAACAACCGTCCACCACAGTCATGCGGCGTCATCATCATCATCGTCGTCGGCGGCGGCGGTGACAATACACGAACGCGAATGAGTGATGACCGACCGGAAGGCTTCTCCGGTTCCGCTCAGGGACTCGCGCGGGACCGGCTCGATGCGATTAATTGAAGCGAAATTGTTTTGACAATCGAAACCCTTGGCTCCCCTGGGGGTTGGCGATCGAAGAGGGAACTAAACATAAGCGTCTCTTCTCGGGAAACGTTCTGTTTTGGAATGTACCCGCGGGGCCTTCGGAGTTTTATTGTGTTCGATGTGAAATTTATGAGCATCAATGGGTAGCAATTTAATGGCACGAGATCGATCGTTTGCTAAGGTCGCTTTATTTAACGATCGTTCGCGTTTCTGTCTTCCACGTCGGTTAACCCTCGGGTGGGGAATAGAACACGTGACAATACAGGTCGCTTAGTGTGGCATCCTTACAGAGAGACTTGTTGCTGTTCCACCTGCCTTAAGCTGCGTGCGCGTGTAGCGATAGTTTTGTAACGTCTCACCAAGCAGCACCGTTCCATCCTTGAACTCCCATCCCACGACACCGGTTGCGATCCGTCAGTCGCGCCAGTGACCGTGGCCGGCACGAGTTGAAACAGGAACCGTGCCGAAGAGATGGCAGCATTACCTGGTCCGAATTCAACTGCTGCAAAATCTTACGCACCCGAGCTTAATAGGCTTAAGCGCCGTCGATGAGATTACGGTCCGTGCAACCGCACGCCGGTGTGGTTTTGAAAACCTTCTCTCGCGCGCTACGTTGATTCGCACGCACGGAATGGACCGCAAAAACCCACCGGCCCCGGGGGAGACCCATTCGGAGAGCCGCTTCCGGGGAGTACCAGACCCTTCAGGTGTGACCAGACCCTGTCAAGTCTCAGCTCGAGCCGGCAGCAGGGACGCGAAAGCGCACGAAAGATGCTAACCACAATCCGTGGTGACTTCCATTTCCGACATTCCGAACAAAGCCGGACGATGGTGGCGCAGGTGTCGAAGGGGGAGGTGTCTGGGGGTGGACTCGAAGGGTGCCATTGTTTGGCTAGGTGGCAGAATAATCATATGCAAATCGTATACATCCGTTCGAGCGGGGCGCGAGTGACACACGCTTTAGCATACATTAATAAATCGATTTGTCCGGCCGGTTTCCGAGCATGGGCCGCTTTTGCTGCCTGGCTCTCCTTTTGGTGCTGCTGAGGCTCGTCGATTATGTCGGGCTGTGGACGAAAATGTTCCGGGAAATCGGGGTACGATCGGTGTGACCCTGGTGCCCGATGCGTTTGCGCGCAGCTTTTAATGCTCTCTTTTACATTGAAAGCTCATGCGATGACCTTCTCGCAGGGGTCGTGAACTTCCCGTGAGCCTGAATCGTGCGCCCGGATGGAAGCGAACTGTTCGGAATTTCATTGAATTCTTGAGTTGACTCCGCAGCTTCCGACGATTTGCTTCACGAGGAGGTGCCTTTGATAAATGAAGCCTAAAAGATATCTGCTTTTATATCTGCTTTACATAGCCATTGTTGAAATTGTAAACCAGAAAAATTGCCCTTTAATCGAGGGGATCGGAATATCTGAAAAACAGGAAGCGGCAATGCGAGAGAGAGCTTTGAAAAAATAAGAAACAACAAGCACAATCCCATTCCTGTAACCGTCTTAAGTGGCTACCCGTGTCAAATGCAGTTTTAATGTAATCTTTAATTGAACAGCATGTCGCAACCGATAACGTGCACTCCGACGAAAGATGGCCCAATTCACCTCCACCGCAAGCTACTTCGCTAACCCAGTTCAAGGATACGCACGCAGGTTTCCTTTCAAGCACACCGCATTACGAACCAGCGGTGGCCTCCAAAACCCGCCGACCAATGTTGCAGGTCAAAAAGTCCCGTCGACGTTCCCGCCGGCAAAGAGAGTGCGTGGGACGACGGCCAGTGACGCTCCCAATGTTGACCACCTCGCAGATACCCATCGACAGCTGTTAATGTCACGGCAATTAATCATTGAGGGCCGGAAAAATCCAAAACCCACCCCCAGACCCAGAACGGACCAACATTGTTCGATGGTTGGCATTAAACGATACCGATCCTGTGTTCTGGCTCGCTTACGCTGCTCGATCGCACCACGGAAGCCGGTGATCTACGTAACGATCTACGCTATCGATCACACCCCGGGGGCCGCTAGTGATTCTTCTGCAACAACCGATTCCGGTCCGAAGCGTGCTAGATGAAGTCATACCGGCGGTAGCTTGCAAACTACAGCTGTGTAAAGCTCTGCGGCGCAGCGCAAAGTGTACGCAAGCCGTTTTCCGGGTGCCAGGTTGACTCGCGTCGACCTTGCGTAGGCGCAAAGGCAAACTCGCACGCAGGCGCAGTGCAGGGTCTGTGGCGGTTGAATGTGTTTCTAGGTCGCGCGTCTAGCCCGGTTAAGGGTGCTGTCATAACGCGGATCAAGGATGTGTGTTTTTAATATATCAAACCCCCGTTCCTGTGCCGGATTTTTGCGGCACAATCCGACGTTTTCTGTCGCATTAGTTGCGCCCGATCGCCCGGGCGGTGCCATTTGCGTGAACAGGTTTTTTTTTTTATTTTGGGAGGGAGATTTTGCAGAAGGTTGGCCCGCGTTGAGTGAGTTGGCCCTGTCCGAGGGTGCACTTCCGATGTTTTATGTCACCGTTTAGGAACGCCATTAACCTCTCGTCAATCATTCGGTCTGAAGCGGGTCTCAAGAGCTAGGCTGTGGTCGGGGTGAGCTGGCGTAATGAGAAATGTAATGATACACCGTGCATGAGCGTCACAATTAGTGTGCACCTCTCTCATAACGTGTTAACGTGTCATTAATTACGTCAAACGGAAAGATGTATTGATTTTGCTCATTTCGTTCGCATTTGCAGTTAATTGTGTGATTTATTAGCAAGCAGCTTGAGGTCAATTATTCTTCTCAAAATCAAAAGACCTCCTCCTCAGGGTGCTGATTGGCGAGCAAGTGTTTGTTGGTTTTCGTGAGGCTGTTTGTCACACGCTCCTTCCTACAAAAAGCAACTTCAACGAACGCTTCTTGCACACTCTCTAACGCTCTGTTTCCTAAGCTCGGTTCAAGTCGGTGCTTTGACAGAAAATATCAATTATCTTCCAAAAATATCAACGAGTTCAACAAACCATTCGTTCCAGAATGTCGGCTACCGTGAGTGGCGTACCAGATGCGTTTGACAGCCAGGCCAATCGTGTCTAAAGCAAGACAGGTGTCGATTGGCCAGCGCATGTGCACACCAAAACCGTTACACCAACCACCAGAAATCGATTGTCCATCTCGCCAATCCAAGTCTTCGGACATATAAGCACAAAAAAGAAAAATAAACGGTCTGTTTGCGAAACGCCTCAACCTGGCGCTGGTCCACGAGCGAATTGATTTGGTTCGATTATTTACGGTCGCTCGGGCAAAGTGTGTGCCCGCCACCACACGCCGGGTGTCTCATAAAACCGGCCGACATAATTATGGCCACCCCATGATCGTAACGCGACCAGCCGCGGCCCCAAACCGTTGTGGGTTATTATTTTATTTTACGACAAATTTTACACCCCTTGACGAGACGGGGCCGGTTGTACGGGGTACGGATTGAGTATTTTTCCAGCCAACCACCCCAAAAACGGTCGATCGGGTCGGGCTTTGAACTTTCCCGAGCCACTGGCGTTGCGGTGAACGTATGTATGTGTGCAGGGGGCAAACGTGGGTCAATTTAATTCAGGGTCACTTTAATCGACGAACCGATCGATTGTTTTGTTCCTTTTTTTGAGGTAGTTAAAATTTTTGTTCGATTCACTGAAAGCCCAACCGGTCGGCTGGCGGGGCCGGTATGTTGTGTGGAGCAATAAATGCGTGCTTGCATGTGTAAGAATGGGTTTTATTTGTTTTCCCACCAGTAACTCGCGTCGAGAATGGTGTAATGTTCCAATTCCGGCGAGCAGGTTTATGACGCACCCATAAAAATAGCGCACACGCAGGTTCGATTCGCTTTTGTCGCTTTTCTGTTAATCTGTTGTCGGAATCTCGATCGAGTATGGTTTAAAATCGTATTTAGGACTGACTTTCTGGTTCGGGTCCTTTTGCATGGTAAGCTTTGGATACGCATTACCAAATTATCCTTTGGTTCTGTTTATGACATTAATCTAATTCTACTGGGTTTGGTGCGATATGCCACCCCCCGACATGATCAGTTACCACGAAATGCCCTCAACTTGTCGCTCTCCGTGACGCAGGAAAGCGCCACGTGCTCGGTTCTTACCGAAGGAACGTCGCGGACCACCCGGGAAACATATTGGAACAGCTTTTCCGGCTGCTGCTGCTGTTGATGCAATCGATTCCATTTTGCCATTCGCTCATGAATATCGGAAACACGGGCGTCCCCGTGCCATCGCTCGATGGGGTTGATTGGAATGATTGATTGGCTGCAGAGATGTTGACTGATGAGCCATCGTCGAAGGTACGCGCTTCGTGTTTGCTCACGCCCCTTTCCACTGTCCTGAGCAAATAAGACGCACTTGCGGCTGGAAATTGCAATTGCCAGCCGGCCGGATGGTATGGGTGGCGGCTCCGTAGTGGCAAGATTGTTACATCCACGCTGTGTGTCGATGGTTGCAAAATATCGAATACGTACCCACCCAATGGTGGGATGGCGTGAATCGCCGGAATGGATCGTTGTAGGCAACGAGAGAGAGAGAAAAAAAAACAGAGCTGTGAGGGTGAGGATGAGTTGGTTGGTTTTTCTGGAAAGCAGCTAGTCGCGCGCCGGGCAATCAATAACGCCGATGAAGCCTCGAGGACGTGTTATATTTATAGTACAAATATTACAGCACGACCTACGGCATGATGGTTGTCATCGAGTTTTCCACCGTATCGATACGTTCGAGGGATGCAAATGAAAATTGAACGCATTTCGGTGGGTGTGAACCCATTAGCGGGATGATTGTACTGTTCCTATGTATTAAAATGTATTCTACCACGTTTACTGAAATTATGACAATTGTTTCATATATTTTTTTCCCAAATACAGGATATTTTCAAAACCCTTTATCATGAAATTCCACATTGTTGTTTGTGCAGCTTTAATTCTGGCAATAATTGCCGTACTTTTTTGACGCAATTTTTCGCCTATCGCTACCGACCGGCAGAAAAGCTTTCGTGGCACAAATCTTGAGACTAAAGCACGTGGCTCAATTTCCGTCCCGCAACACAGCCAGTGAGAGTCGAGGATTTACGCTTTCGAAGACTATTTCCTGCTACCATCACGCAGGAACACATTACGGTGGCGCTAAAAAACGCTAGATCGTAATTTAGACCCATTAGCGCAAAGTACGATCGTGTCGCTTTCGTGCGTCAACTCATCAGCGCACAAAAAAAAGGTAGTCTCAGGCAGCAGAAAAATGAAGAAAAGAGCGCAAATTAATACACCTGCCGCTCGTCATTAAGCAAACGCACGTTCTCACCCTTCGGCGGGCTCACCGGTGGCGATCCTTGATCCAAGCTTCGATTGACCTTTGCCATGCAAGTGCACGCGTGCGCGCGATCTAGCGGGAGATCCCTTCTGGTTCAAGTTTCTAGCCTGCCTCGCAAGGACAGCACGAGGTTTGGGTTGATTCGATCGAGAATAAATAAAAAAAAAATGTACACACAAGAATACCCCGCACCGGTTGCATCGAACACGAGAGAGCCACAAGCCCAATGCTAACAACATAATCATCGACCATTGGAGCCTCCCGACGCACGCCCGGTTCGCATAAACACACACCCGGTTCACAGCGGTTCCTGGACCAATCGTTTTTTCCCATCGTCATCGGTTTGCTGGCTTGTAATCGTCGGTTTGACTGATTGCCCGCACATTACCATAATTGATAATTTGATCGTATTCTATAAATTCCCGATCTCCCTGCTCAACCGGACCCCCCGCCACCGTTTCGAATGGCGCCATTTTTTCGGAGCTGGCAGTGGCGGTGCCGATACAAATGGTGACTTAATTTATGTTATTAATGTCCTCGAAGGTGGACACGGGCTGCACAAGCTCACCGGTACGCGTGGTAGTCGGTCGGCGTGTGCATTAATCTTCTGGCGCTCGAACGGGCGGTCCTTGCCATGTGTGTGTGTGTGGACATGCCATTCAAAATCCACCGGCCCTTTCTAGCTTTAGTAAGCCTTGGTAAGGTAGCTTCTAACATACAGAGTCCATTTGCATTACCCAAGTCTTCCCGCGGGGAAGAATGCAAACACTAACGCATCAAGGTTTCCAGCTCCCATCCAATCCAACAGTGTGTGTGTGTGTGTTCCGGCTTTACAGGCCCGTGTCCTCGGATGAGGCGTTTGCACTTCCCTTCCACCAGCTGATGCAGCCGACACCTGAAAGCCCTCCACATCCGGCGCAAGTGTCGCAGTATAGCGTGGCAACGTGAATCGAGGAGAGGCAACGATTCCGCCCGGTGACCTTATGACCGACCTGCTCCCTATAGCGCCCTGTCTCACTCGCACCCCATGGTCTCGTTGCGGCGGGTGGTTTTGCTCTCGCAGGCGCATGTGCCCTTTGCTGGTACGGTGGAGGTGAAGGCCACATCCTCCGGTCGTCGCTAGCTTGCCGATGCAATGATCATTTGCTGCACCGCGTGCGAGAGTTCGCGAACGATTGAATGCAGTCGATTCAGCGGTCGCTTTGGTCATTTGAAGATGAAAGCAAGCCATTGGGAGCCTTTTTGCCTTCGAAGGCTGCTATGGGTGTGCTGTTGCATCATCCAACAGTTGGGCTCGTTTTGGAGCTTTAATTAAAAAGGATCCATCTGGAAACGGGCGCTCAATAGGGTTTGTTATAAAATGTTGTGCCTGTTTGCCTGGGTGATTTTCTTTCCTGCTAGAATTCCTTTTTGAATTTTTACCCTCGTTCTCTCTTTCTCCTTCTGATTCTTTGTGAAGAGAGATTTCATAAAATACCTGAAAATACTATAAATTACCTCAGCCACGAATGAACAGATTATGGGATTAAAAACCAAAGATAATATGGGTTGGCACTTCGTAAATCAACAGTAACATTAAATATAGGTGTATCTCTCACGTACATGCCCCACGAAAAGCTATGTTTTCGCGCTTTTCAGTGCGCCATAATTTCATCCTTTACACAATCTTCTGTTTCCAACGTTTATTGCCACGCTGCAAGTTAACAATGACCGCCCAGCCACTGATTCACAAGCAAGCAAGGCCTCGCCCATCGATTTGAGCCGCAAAGTTCAGGACATGAAATGCAGAACATCGCCCCAAGAAGCCATGACGAACCAGAAGTAAACCCCTGTACCGGTCGGTGTCTGTCGAACAAATGAAGCCAGAAAAAAGGGCATACTCCACGGGCTCATTGAATGTCGTGTAAAACAAGACCCGTCCGAGGGCATACACATGTAGGTTTGCACATCTGCATTGTGCATGGCACAGGGAAGCGAAATATGAGCGCTAAAAGCCCAGGCGCCCGTATCGTGTGTTATCTGCTGACCATTGGCCCCTATCGTCGGTGTACTTGCTGGAGAAAGAGAATATCGTTACAAAAAAGGGGTTCGTTCGTAAATGACGCTGTGAAATGGTGCAGGGAAAATTCTTTCCCATCGAATGGCAGCGCACAAATGGCGCTTATCACGGGTGTGGGGATAATTCACGCTTCCCAATGGTGCGGGAAATGGTGTGCCTTACGATGGCTTCCTTGCCCATCATCGATCGCGATGTAACCGAGAACAACCCGGTCGGTTGGAGTTAAAACACCCAGCCGAATCCATTTCCCGCAGTGCAATCGCGTTCCTTACGATATGATGCACCATTTTCCAGTAAAAAAAACGCCCGGAGCTTAGTGTTAAAATACCCATAAAACCCATCGCTTCGTGTGCGGCTTGGGGAGTAAATAAACCATCCCTTCATGGACACGGTGAACCCCCCCCCAGACGCAGGCAAGCAACGAAACGGAACCACAACAGGTATCTGCAGAGCTGTTGCTAGTGCAACCAGCGTTAGGTCATTGTTTTTTGGGGATCCTTTTTCTTTTTTTTTTTGTTCGACTTTTTTTTACCAGCCAGCACACCTTGCACAGGAGTGCTGCAGTGGGACCCGTGCCAACTGTGGTGCATCGTAAAAGGACACACTTACGACTGGGAAAACGGGAAACTGCCCTGCTCCTGACAGATGGCCAAGATTTATTAGCTTACATTGGGGCAGGATGTGCTCGCGCAATGAAACTGAAACATGCATTCACGTGCACGGACGGTACAAAACGACTTGAAACTTTTACACTCGGGTGAACCAGTCGGATGTCCTTTCGAGTCCATTGTGAGGATTAAAACGATTGATCCCGTGGGAGCCATCCATTTGCGTGGTCCTTTTGCTTTGGTGAAACATCGCGAACGCGTTGCATATGCCCGATGTGGCCTTTCGCCTGACACGCGGTGGGATTAACTGGCATTTTGTTCGCATTATCGACCATGTTGTGACAATGAATGGTTCTGCCATCGGATGCGCTGTTTAGGAGAGCGGGAAAAAGGAAGGCTTTGGATGCTCTCGCAAGCGAAAGCGCAACCGCGTACCACTGTCAGCTGATTCATCAATACCTTTCGTCGTTGGATCCGCAGAAGCCAACCCCCGTCTCTGATCCTCGCACCGGAAGGTCATTAATCACGGTACGCTAAAAATCGAACGTGCGCGCGTGCCGGATCGTGCGTCACCTTCGGGCGGTTTTTCAGCACCGATGCGCAAAAAAAAAGGGATGCAATCGGTCAGGTGGCACTTAATCGAGCGGGCTTTTCGCGCGCGCGCTCGACCCTCGTTGGGGGCCGATCGGAGCCGAGTTTGACCTTTTGCGAGCTGAAACAAATGAGCCGCGCGAAAGCGACGAAAACAACGAGAGAGAAAAAAAAACAAGCAGGAAAATCCACACCGAACGGGCAAAGTAATCATCATCATCGCAAGAGGACGGTAGGGGCGCACATCGTTGAGATGATTAACATTTAGAACGTGGCGGCAGAGATATCCGCCCTTCGGGGCTAAGCGACGAATGGGATCGCACCGCCTGGCATGTTATTTATCGTTCAAGGATCAAGGGCTCGATTACAAGAGCCGGCTGGTTTCCGATCTGTTCGGGCCAAGCTAGCCCTTCCGTAAGCGCCGCCGCCGTTCGTTGTCGGTTAATCACGGGATGATGGCACGCTTTGCATTTTATAGCGTGCCTTTCGTTACATTGTCCGCCTTAATGCGCCCGTTGTTTGTCGAAGGGGAGAAGGCGCAAAAGTAAGGGGGGGAGGGGAGGGGGTGATGAAAACAAACAATTAAATAAATGGCTGTATTATTGCGATCTCGTGATGATCGCGAGCGCGCGCGCGTCTGGGAGCATAAGTGATTATAAAAATAGATGCACGTTCCTCACGCGTTTTGGCGGCTCGCAATTACAAAACAATAAGTACAAAAATCGCGCATTGCATGTACACTTCAGCAGCGTAGACATATTAAGTGACCTGTCTGTTTTTGTATGCTAAAGAAATTATCAAGGTTTTGGAGCTGATATACGATTGCTTTTCATTCAGGTAAATTGAGCACATTTGAGATACGTTGCCGCGCAATTTCAGCCATCAGCAACGAAACAATCAGCATATCATAAAAGCAATTTTCCGCGGCTCGCGTTTCGATCACGTGAGGATTACCCCCAGCTGACAAACCCACCCGTACGGATCGTACATCTTCTCCGACAGCCGTGCTTAACGGGCGATTTGTCTAAATTGACCGCGTACCAAACGTGACCGTTAGCGGTTAGCGGTTGCGGCGATTAGCTAAACAAAGTCTCGTCAGTCGCTCCATCTGTCGAGCTTACACTGACGGTTACGCTGACCCACTCTTTTCCACGGGCAGGCTCACCAACACCCCTGAAAAACCCACTCCCGGACCCAGTGTGTTGGTGGGTCGAAATAGAAGCTCACGATCCGGTGATTTGCATTGCACAAATTTGCGTGAGAACAACACCCTACTTTGCGAGTCGCGTTATGCCCCATAACCGACACCGATGGGCCGAATGGAGTGTTGGATCTTTAATGACGCGGTGGTGAAGGGCGCGGGGTTGAATTTTCCCACCCCTATAGTCCATCGCGTCCAGCACGATGGGGGTTGCAAATGGTGGCGCTTAGCCACCGCACACGAGAGTGACCGTTGGCTGTGACCTGCCTCACGTGAATTACCTTTCACTTTCCGTTGACTAGATGGAGCACTCTGACGTGTGTGGTAGTTGGTGAAGGAGCGGGAGTTGTGTTAGAACTTGGGGAATCTATTACTGGGCGCGAGGTTGGTCGCTCTGCACCCGCGCCTGGGAGCGTTAACAATCGAACCGTTTTCTTTGGCTTTATCGAGTTACAATTTTGATCAACCGTTCAGATATGGCGTACGGGTGGCGTTGACGAAGGTGACCTTCCGTTTGGTCGCATTTGCTCTAATAAAGCCCGTCATATGGAGAACCGATAACTTTGCTGTCTTTGGACCATTTTTAATAAAAATTTCATGATTAAATCATCGACCTGTGGTTCTTATGTTGATAAAAAACGCTTTAGCTAATTTTTTTATGATTCGGATGGTTACATCGATTTAACGCCACTCGCAATAATTGGATTTGTTTCGCTACCTAAAGTTGGGTGCAATTTTCCATTTGCATCCGTTAAGTTCTGCGATCGTACGTGAGTGTCTTTACGATCACATGGTAAAAAGCTCGTTGCACGATCTTCAGCCACTCAACCCACTTGGAGGGGTTAAAAATGAATCCGAATGCGCGATCGCGGCTCCGATCTCACAACGAAACCACACCGAGTGGTCACCCGAGGAAACTCAGCTCAGATGAGTACTACTCGTACCACTGTGTCACCTGTGCGGTCTAATTTGAATATACTATTAATACGATGCTCTTTTTTGCAATCATCGTGCTAACAATACCGTGTTATTTACTCGTACAATGTTTGAAACATTTTGTATGTTTTTTTTCCTCAAAAGTTCCTCAATCTATCCACAATAGATCACGGTTATATACACAACCATATCGCGTTATCATTTTACCTATCGTAATAAAATATAGTGTACAATTGCTCAAAAAATGCACACCAATTTATCAAACGAAAAAAAAAACACTAACATACCAAAAACACACTCATTCCCAATTATGGCCACCCTCAGCGAGCGACTGTGCGCCCACAGTGCGATCGCGTCTTTTATCGTGCTCCACCACGGTGAACCACGGTTCGGGCTATTAAACATTTTCGAACGACGTGCGCGCAGTTTAGTTTCCAACGAGTTGCTCCACCGAACGCAGGCGCCCCTTTAGCGAAGGCTCGCGGTTTCTTCCTTTCGTCGGTTGATACTATTTCTTTTTCTTTGATTTTTTTTATTACTCTCCCATTTTGCCGCTCCTTCGGTGAGCTTCACAAGCCAACTCTCGTCCAGCATCCAGAGCCCTGGACACGCTGGTTCGATCCCGGCAAGTAAGAGTGAGTGACGAAATGGCCGAAAGCTTAAGCCACCCGGAGCCCATTTGGGACGTATGACATCGAGCCTTGCGGCCATCATCGTGTGCAGTGCCGCGTGCCGTACGAACTCGCGCGTGCCCAGTTTTTGGCTTCCACATCCCTTCGCTGGTTCGTGAACAAACTCGGACGCTTTTCTTCGCGGCTCAGGGCGGAAGTGTGCGTGAATTTACCATCCACTGGGAAGCTTTCTTCTCCCGCAGGAGAAGCCCAATCTGCGCCACCCCGACGCCCGCCGAACCGATTAGTGCAAGTGCAACTGTGTGTGCTCTCTTTCTCGCTTTCTGGCCTGCGTTTTCCGTTTCGAACCCACGTTTGGCGTGTGCGTTGCGTCTAGGCGGGTCGTTACCACCATCAGCAACTTTTCTTCGCCACCGCGCTCTCGTGGTGGCCTTTTTTCTTTCCTCCCGCCGTTGCTCAGTGTGGCGAGGGGTTTCACTTAACGCGCCAGTTTGGACCAACAGAGATCGATCGTGGCATGCGATCACGTCTCGCCTGTGTCTGCCGGCAAAACGGACAGCTGTCCGCTTTTTTTTTTTGCTTCTCTCCAGATCCAACCACAGTTGGCGTCTTTCGTTATCGCTGGCGGAACAGTGGGCAAGCGCTGGTGCTCATCTCCGGGCGCCCTCTTCTCTTTTCGCAAGTGAAAGTTAGATGAGATGGGCGTCTCTTTTTCGTTTGCTGTCAGGCGATAAGAGCGCACACGCTGGCGAGTATTCGAACCGGTGTGCGTCTCGATCAAGTAAGCCAGTGGAACCGATTTATGGCTATTCGAACCATTTCTCTCGTGCTACTACTGCAATTATATCATTCTGATGCCCTTGTGTGGCGTCTATGTCTACTATGTCCTAGACCCTTGGACAGGAAAACGCACACAGCGCAACAAAACCGCGTGTTCTAAAACCTATCCTAATTGATCGTTCACCTCAACTCACAGGTAGCCGAAATAATCTTCCCTAGTGCGATGTGACTTAATCAAGAGTGAAATACGAAGCCAATCTCACTCTCGGATAGAAGTGTGTGCCCCAAACTTCGACGCCACCACTTCTTTCTCTAGCAAAAGAGTGCGTGTAAGAGTGTGTAAAAAGTGCTTGCTTGTTTGTTTGTTCTGCTCGCTGGAGTGTGCGTCGTTTGCACTTGCTAGTGGCAGATCGGTGCCCGTGTAGTAAGCGCGCGTTTGCGTCCTGATGGAGGGATTTATCTAGCCTGTGTTTATGTTGTTCGCACGGGCTCGTCTATGTATGTGCGTTTTTTTAGTTTGCTTGTTTGAGAGCACTCCAGACCGGCTACAAAAAGTGTTCCGTTTTTGCGTCTCAGCGTCCTTAGAGGAATAAAAAGCTCATCCTTCGTTCGCGCGTGACAAAGTGTTAAGCTAAGATCGTATGGTACAAAGCGTGAAATCGTGAGAGCCACCGTTGATCGGATTGGGTGCACTGGGATCGAGCAGAAAATTCTATATATAATCGTCCCAGGAACGCCATTTCTACCACCTCGCCCCGATCGGTGCTGGTGAGAAGCTCCAACCCACACATACACGCTCCATTTTGCGGAAAGAAAGTGACCCACGATCGGGATCGCGATAGCAACGAGAACCACTTGTAGGGGTCTTAGTGTGGCCACTGGCCTAAACCGTGCTGTTCCGTTTTGTGCCATAGCGAAAGAGGAAAAAAAATTCCCGCGTGACGAAACGCAGATCTTCCCCGTAAGGATCAGCCGGAAAAGCATAGCTCGACCGATGCGTCAAAGCGCGACCAAGTTTGTGTAGTTTTCTTGAACGAGAAGCAACGAAGCTCTGCGGGATAAAATTTATTAACCTTTCATTTACTAGAGTGAGTTAGCTTTACAGATCTGTTATGCATTTATGTCTTCAGCCACAAAAGCAAACCATCGATAAAGCCGAGTACTTTGATCGAGCAAGCCACAAACGATCGTACTGAAGTTCTTGAAAATTGCATCATGTCCTATTTTATCGTTTTTAGTACACATCTGATCTCAACTCGTGTCCCTCGATATTTCCTAAAGGAAAATGTTAATCTGTCGTACTACCACTAACATACATTGTGAAAAATCATCCCGATCTTTGATTTGGGGGTAGAATGTGGATGTAGTATCGTTCTCAAAAATATCAAGCACAGATTCGACACCTGATCTGTCCCTGAACTTCCTCGCCTTCGGTGCTTTTGCACCCCCCAAAAGCGAGTGCACTTCAGCCACAACGACAACCGACATTGACGAAACATCTGATCGCGATCGAGGCATGATCATCTTGCCCGAAAAGCGTAGAAAGCCGTCATCCAACACACGCACACGAATCGATCCGGCCGCTAAGCCGAACAACGAACCCAGCAACACCGTGTGGGTCCCTTTCTTTTTCGAACGGCACGAGACAAGGGGTGTCCCGTGACGCAGGCAGGCGAAAAAAAGGGCAACGAGGCAGCACCGGCATCGATGTCGAGCCGATGATCGTGACCGGTTTTTCTTGGGCCGTTGGGCGCGTTTATCCACCCCTTCTGAACCACGGAAGGGGTTGATGCACAGAAGAAAGCACCACCGTACGGGATCGTCTTGCAGCGGATCACGAAACGGTGTTTTTGCGGCAGGACGTGAAGCTTTTCGATGCGCAGACTCGAGATCGCGCAAGAATCGGGCTGATGATCGTGCAGCTTGCGGCTGTTAACATCCCGATGAGATGATCGTGCCTGCTCAAAATAGCGGAAACCCCGAAATCTCAAGCACATGGTCCCAGCGCACCCCCAAGCTAAAGCTCTGAAATCCCTCTCCTGCCCACCCCCCCCCCCCCCCCCCCCCCTCTAACGCGATCCTTCACGATCACACAAAACGGGTGATCTTTCCCAATAGAGCACACACTTCCAAGGCTGATCGCGGGCGCACACGCGGGAGCCCGTTAGCCGATGCGGGCCGGCGCAAGCGAAGCGTTAACTTAATCTGGACACATTTGAAATCTGGTTTTACAACAGACCCTGGCCACCCGTCACTCTCCCCCCCATGCCCAACCTCACCACAAGCGCGATCGCGAAGTGCGCCCGCGTGTTTGTATTCGTACGCCAGGGCTCGATCGTTGGCGAGGGTTTTATGTTCGATTTGGTTTGTTGATTTTTTTTCCGCTTTCCTGTTTACTTCGCTGCGCGGCTCCTGCCTCTGTTAGGGGCCCACCCCACCACCCAGCGTGTGTGTGGTTCAACCACGAGCCCACCTTTGGGTTGCGTATTTCGAGCCAAGCCCGCGACCGGCACACGCAAACCTGTCGAGGTGGTGCGTGGAGCTTGTCGAGCCACCCCCTGGGTGAGGCGGAAATCAGTGGGAAACGAACAAAAAAAAAGGCCCCCCACATATGGAGCCCCGCCGCGAACAGCGCGATGGAAAACGCGATGGAACTTTTGCTGAAAACGCCAAAAGAGCACGTGGAGCCGTGGCGGAACTCGTGCAAAATGCTCCGCAAAACGCGCGCGTATTGGTGAACTCTTGTGCCAAAGCGGGGTGACTAAGAACCGGCGCAAGAGCAGCGTCCAGGGATGGGGCACGTCAAACCATTCCTTAAAATGGATGCGGACGTTACAGATATAGAACTACCTTTTTGACGAAAACCGTTCACCTCATGGAGCCGGTGACTAGCGACGGTTCACCGCTTCAAGTGGCCATTCGAAACGTCTTAAAATAAAGCCAGCACATTCTTGAACCGATCGACCAAACGTTTCTTTCTCTCGCTGGTAGTGGTGATGGCGGTTGTTTGTCGTGCACCTTCCTAGTGCTCTGGTCACTCGAGGGCCCGCTCTACTACGCGCCAGCACAGGTGCAAGTGCTGCGCCATTTCGTGCAGCCAGGATGCAGCCGGTAGAGCTGAAAAACAACCACCATGTTGAAGGCCGAAGTCCTTCAACACGGAACGGAACGCCGGCGAGTGGTTGAATGAGGGGAAACGGATCGTTAGAAAAATTGTAAACCTCATCAGCCGCGCATGGACGTGCGCAAGTCTCGCTCTCGCGTAGCATAAATGGCGCATAGATGAAGCGCACGGCGTCGGCAACGGTTGTTAGGATGGTTTGGCTTTTCGATGTCCAAACGGAGCCCATTCGAAGCGAACGGTACACACACGGGGGAGGACTGGTTTTTCGAAGTCATCTCGATGGTGAGTCTTCCACACTGCACCTACCCGCCGGTGCCATTGAGAGGCAGAGACACAGTCAGGAACAGGTTCCACCATTCTGCGAGGCGTTTCGTTTTCTCGTCGGATTGCGCGGGAATTTTTACGTACCTGGGCTTTGATTCTAGTGATGCTTCAAACTTTGGGCGATCATTCACTCGAAGCGTAGTGGAAATGAGCCTTAAAGCATCATCAAACGTACCTTCGTTACGTGTTACAAAAGAATCTGCGTTACAAAAGAACCACGTGGGCATACGCTGCTGACGTAAAACCGTATCTAAACCGGTGCGTCAAACAAAATCCCCCCAGCAATTGTCGTTTAGGGCTCCAGTAAATCCCCCGTTGTCAACGAGCTTTTTCAACGGGCTCCGGAGGTGAAAATATTTAAGGAAAAATCCCCCATCCCAAATGGAATGGAGGCGAGGAATTTCGCTCGTCATCATCAGCTACCTGCAGCACATCGGCTGTTATCCCAACACCGGCCCTTGGTATGCTCTGTGACACCTTGCTCACCTCTTCCAACCGGTTCGCCTCAACTCGAATCAACCCGGCGTCACTTAGCGTATACAAATTGGTCAATCCTGCAACGTGTCGCTTTTTTTTTTTCCTTAATTCAAACCATCCCCCACCAAAAGCCTGCCGGCCACGTGTGGTGCACGCGTGAAAATCGTCCAACACCGTCGTTTTGCAAAACCCTCACCATCCCAGGGCTGGCAACCTTCAAATGTCTCCACTCTTCATTACACCCTGACCGGATTTCCTCCTTGCCTCGGTGCCAACGTTGGCTCGCGAGCGCTTATGCTGCGTGTGTGAGATAGTTGCAGCTCGGTGACACCGCGAACCCAGGCGCATCGTGTGCCAACGCGACCCACCGTGTTACGGATCGGTGCTCGATGAAACTGAAATTTTTACCATCGCGCCGCCGCTAATTAGCACCGGTTAGCGTTAATTATCGCTTCCTGGGTTTCGAGAGCAACCGTACGATGGCTACGTGTGCGTTTCTAGTTGGCGTTTAGCGTACTCGAAAGCCCAGACCCACAGACGGGATGGAATTAGCGCGCGATCAATCCTCACCACTTGACTCTCGCGTATGGCTCGTGTAAGCTCCAGTTTGCGTATGGAGTTTCTGCTCGAGGCTCAGTGTCAGCAGCGCACCGATCGTAAGGAAGGTGTCGACGCCATTTCTGATGACGATCGAGTAGACGTTGACGCACATCGAAAGCGAAAGGACACAGCGACATCTTCATTCGAGGTTGAGTCACGAGTTTGTTTGCGATCGATTGGGGTATTATTTTTTTTTTTCGTAGGTTCCAAAACCCCCAATTACCGACCCGATCGATCGAACACGGCCCAGTACGGCATTGATTACAGCACCATCAACCCTTAGCGTGCGAAAGGATTTTTTTTTCATCCATCCTCAAAGGTATTGACTTTTCGATGTTTTGCGCAATGTCAAAAATATCGTTTTTATACGTTTCCTGCGGCAATCACACCGGGATCGAATCGTTTTTATCGCTCCCCGTCGGGTCGGGAAAGACGGACACGGTTCCGCAAGGTACGGAATCGTGCCATTCCCACGCGCAAGCAAACGCGCACGCAAACGATGCTGATTTTTAACTCGCCCGCAAGCAGTTAAAATTCACTTTAAACCAACCAACCTTCGGCATCCCGTCGAGCGAATGACGTCGTTTTGATGGCAGCAAAGAGCCGCTCGCCAACCATAAAATGCGATTTAAAAAAGCATTCTCAGGGCTCAGGGGTGTGTGTGTGTGTGGGTTAAAAAAAAGAAAAAGGAGCCGAACAAAAAAACGAGCTTCTGGCGTCGTTCTCGGGAAGTCGGTTTCGCGTCTTCTAGATCTGAAACTGGTGGTAAACTGCCGGTACCATGCCATACACACCCTACTCGAATGTGCGGTATTCGCATCATAACGCCCGGCAATGTCAGGTGCGAAAATATCTCGCATTTACCCACCCACCAAGGGAGGGTGGCCAATAAACCACGTGCCACACGACCCCAGAACCGGAGGCTCGAATTCCGACCAACCCCCGGGTTGACTATCGAGTTGCGGTTATTATTTTACGATCCATTTTTTTCCCCCGTTTTTACTCCGTACACCTTCTCGCTGGTGGAGTCATCGATTAGCGGTTCTACGGAAATGCACGATCGGCAGCGCGGGTTCGTGGTAAAGTGTGCGAAAGTACCTTGAAAAAATAAATAGTGCAACGACAGTTCGCTAGCCTTCCCCAGTGGCGGGGTGGAATCGATTTTGCTGTACTGCATAAAGGATAAACCGTGCCCTGAAGCAAGGAGCGATGCTGGCTAGGGGATCGATCGTTTTTTTTTTTTTGCAAAGCGATACACTCTCCCTACGGTCACTAATGAATGCGATTTGTTCGCTCGTGCACCATACCGGAACTTTGCGGTGGGAATTAACGATTTCCGTTTGTTAAAAAACGATGCAAAAAATAACGGGTAGGAACTTTTCCCCCATGGGGGTTTTTATAATGAAATGTCACGGCAGAGTTCCTGCACCGTTGTTTGGGGTGTGCTCTTCGGATCGACCCAACAGCCGAAGCTCAAGGACCTGTGCGGGTTTATCGATTGGTATCCATTAATCTTCACCGACAGACGACCTTCCTGCAGGTTGATAATGGATCCATGCACTTCGGGCAGCACATAATCGAAGCTCATAAGGCAGATAATTCAGAGTATTTTTGATTGAGAACAGTGATTTTTATTCCATGAACGGTTTGGTCGGATTTTTCTTCAAAATAAATTTACAGATTATTTCTAGATTTCAAGGATATTTCATTTTCCAAAGGCTGTTCCAATCTTCAACCACAGATACAATTTTTAGCGTGTTTTCACGGCTGGAGGGAGTTTCGTCCCATCAGTCGCACGATTTCACCTTATCCTGGATGGGTTCGGTTCAGTAGTTCTCTTCTGCATAGCTTTCCTGGTTTCGTCCTTCTAGGATCTCATTTCTTTTCCTAGATTTTCTGGACCTTCTGGGTTCTTCAGGCTTTTACGCTTGCTTAGCTTCCCTAGATTTTTTGCTCTGGTAATCTGCCATCTTAAAGAGCACTAAAAAATCAACAGCGCTCTCTTCAAATAGAGAGATCCATGTCCTTTTCAATATGAATGAATCGTAAGTTTGTTTTTGTACCACGTGGGATTTTATTTTACCCAACGAGAGGGTCGTTTGTTCTATCCGAAGGTGCCCAAGGGCCACTGCATCATGTGCCAACACCATGCAGTGGAATGCTGTTTGTTGCACCGCCACGAGTTACCCTCTGCAGACGGGCAACCAATGCCACCGTTCTGATATCAGTGCGAACTACTACAACCCCGCGTGACTAGTGTTCTGTTGGCCGCCACGTTTACTCCAGCGAAGGCACTACCACCGACATCTTAGGGCTGCATCTCCCTAAGCAACCACCGCGTGCTGCCGTCTCACGGTTGGCAAGACGCGTTGTCCTTGACGCTGGGCCGCAAAAACCTACCGCTGGGCCGTTGTTCTAGACCCAGGCGGACAAACGCACGCATTCTCACAGCCGAGGCACAATCCGTTCTATGCCAACACGCGTGCTTCGGCGATGGAGCGGCACACGTCAGTTGTAAACCGGTCCCCTTGCTTGGGGTGTGCTGGTGCAGCGTGAAAAATGAGCACAATAACTAGAAGAAAAGCACACACAACCACACACACACGCATGCTCGCATGAACAACCCACCCATCTGGGCCGGATGGTGGGATGTAGGGGACCGCGCTGAAAAAGTGTTTGCCCAGGTCACGAAACAACGCCTCTCGTATTTTTTTTTTGGGAAGGTGTTCCAATTTAATTTTGAAATGCTTCAAAATACCGACACAGTATGGGTGGGTGCGCCTACAATCCACCCCGTGTCGAATGTTTTTCCGACGGCTAAGGTTGATCGCAAACAATCTGTCAACTGGAGAAATATCAATGGTCGGCTGATGCTAAAAATAAACGCAACCACTAAGTTGAGTTGAGTAATACAATTTGCGCCATAAAGGTTTTGCTGCGATGGTGTTATTTCGTTTGACCTTGGCTTTGATAGGGACGCATTGATACTAGATGCACCGCGGAAGATGTGTTTAATCGAGAGTTAATTGTACACTCGCGAAGAGAAAACCCACCCTTAAGAAAACGTGCCTTTACGCCCGACGACACCAAAAGGTAACAACCTGCGACGAAGAATTGCAACAACAACGGTCTCACACACCCGCGAGGCAGGAAATAGTAAATATTTTTGTTGATTCAACAACTTGAAAGCACACCACCGATATTATTCCCGTGGGCGCTCAATGTGTCTCTTTTGCGTGCGTGTGCCTCAATGAGCAGGGTTTTATTTCACCTCCCCGAAGCCGCACCAGCGTTGATGGGTGTATTAAAAATGTTTACGTCCTCGTTGGGTGGGGGTTGCCCCGTTTGTTTAATTAGTGCCGGATGAGCTCATCTCGTCGCTCGAAACCTCCCTCCACATGGCGTGAGGTCCTAAAGCTGTACGATTGGGAGGCTTAGAACAAAAACAAAAGGGTGCAAAATTAAAACCGTGAAAATAAAGCCCACCACAAAACGCTTGCACCATCGCAAAACGCGTCCCCATCACATGGTCCCGGGCATTTAAAAGGGAAGATTAAGCGTGTACCACTTGCTTGCGTGTTGGGGGGGGTTGCGCGAGAATGCGACACACATGCGTGTGTGCGATTTAAACGCAAGTGCAAGGCCGGTATTGCCTGCGACTGTTCCCACGTGGCGTACCCCCGCGATTAAGGCCACGCCAGTCGGAATTGTAGCAATTAAAGTCGAAACGTGCCTCGTGTCAGCTTCTTGCGCGTTGTTATTTCTTCTCGCTCTCGATAGAGAACGCACGGAGGTGCTCGAGTGGCCAATAACCGGCTTGTTCAAGATGCCATTCGCTGTGTTCTAAGCAACGGTAACAAAAAGCTCGAAACAAAGCCCAGCTTTTGCCGGGTGCGAAATGTCCAATCGACACCTCGTTACGCGCGCGGCATTCCGTTTCGTGAGTGGTTATTATTAATTCCGCTTTTTTTTGCTTGCTTGCTTGTCTTTAAGAACATTTACTGAACGCTTCGGTTTGAAGGCAAGTTCCACGCCGTCCAATTCCACTGGTTTCGCGAATGGGTTGCCCTGAAGAGCGCCATCACCTTGAAAATCGGTGGAAAGACACACAGACATGTGGAGCAATTTGATTAATTTTTCTATTAAGTGTGCAAAAAAAAAACCAAACGTCCAACAGCGCAGCAGGAGAACGGTGGCCCCAAAACCTAACACCGGCACAAGAACTTCGAATCCACCGGATCGCGCTAATGGTGCTTCCATCTCGCACGGTGGAGCAAATCGAAGGTTGTCCTGGGTAGGGAGCGAGCACGTGAATAGGACCATTTTTGCGGCCTTGCGTTGGCGAGTTTGGGTTGATTTACTTTTGCAAACTCTCATACACTGCCAAAAGTTGACCTTTTGCGGCACGGCGAGGGCAGCATAACTCCCACCGAACGAGGCGTTGTACCGAGGCATTAATTTATGATCCTTGCATCGTAAGCATTTTATGAGGCTCTAAAGCTGAAACGCCGCTACTAGAGAGGCCTTCCCGGAGTGAATGCGTGTGACAGACCCCCTCCAACGGCACATATCGTCGAATGCGCGCTTATGGGAATGCCAGGACAAAAGGGTGGCCGTAATTAAAATGATATCAACACTTTTAATGGCGCCCGTTTCGAGGCGTGAGATGAATGATTCATCGAAGCACGAGAGCAGCTAAGCAAAAATCCGTCATTTCCGATGTAAAATTTATTCCGCGTGTGTGTTTGTGTGCGATAGCCACGCAGCTGATAAGCCCTTCTTCGTGGGGGTAGGGAGCGAGCATGAAAAAAGAATTTGCATTTTGCTCTGAAACGATATCGTTTGGTGACGAACGGAGGATAGTCAAATTTAAGTGCCCATAAAAAAAATAAATAACGCACATCGAACGCGCGCTTCTAAAACGCGGTGGAGATTGCCGTCGTGCCGTTCTCCATTTTCGATACACGCTGTTGGGGAGGCACTGGAAAAAAGCGAGAAGAAAAAGACGAAAAACGACGCTGTTCCTGCCACCTGGCGCGAAAGCCCACCATGGTATGGAAGCGTCCTCGTACTTCGGCCCTAGCGCAAAGCACATCCTATGCACGTCACGCGTTTACTTTCACGATCCGATCTCTGTCGCGCGTGCTCTCACCTGCGATGGTGGGCTAAAAATACAGAGAAAAAAAAAACAAAACAATCACCGATGCACCAACGCTCTGTGAATGCACCACGTGCCCCGGGTTGCTGGTCTAGCGAGGGTGTTTGGGGTTTGGGCCGGAGCTTCTTCGCCCGGTTTCTGGCGTTGAGCCAAACGACTACGACGACGAAGACACCCCCGTCGTTCGAATACAAACCGCACATGCACATGTTGTCACGCTTCGCCAAACCGGCGGCGTTGGTGTGATGAAACCCGCACCGAATGCACCGGTGTTGCGCTGTAGAGTGGGAGTCATCTGGGGGGCTGGTAGAAGGGGAAGGGACGCAGCGAAAACAAATTTCCTGGTGTGCGGTGGAAAGTGACAACTTTTCTTTTTTTTTTTGCGGTGCCACCAACCACCTGCTCGATCGAGGAAAGCGATCTGCGATCGTGAATTCGTTGGATGGATGGATCCCTGGCCCGTTTGGAAAGCGAAAGTGTTTCCTGGCGTCCCGGGGGTGGAGGGATGCCCCCAGGGAGGGTGAAAGGTGGTACGGAAGCATACCATTCAATGTGTGTGTGTGTGTGTGTGCGTGTTTCACAAAAGGAAGTAACCTTTTTTTTCGCTGGTGCTGTGATTTATCGAAATCAGTCTGACACCTCGTTCATTAATTAATCGAAGAGTTCGAAGCAGCCCAGGGCACCCGTAGCGAGTTCTTCAAACCACCAGAGTGCGTTGTCCGATTCAATTCCCTTCCATAAGGGGTTTTTCCTCGACTTTTTCCTCGACCAACGCAGCGGTATCTTTCGAGGCACGAAATTATGCCTTCTAGCGGCCTGCGGCACCACGTCCTTTGGGGACAGGTTGAGCTAAATTGCTCGTGTGCTTGTGTTTGGGTCGTTTATTTTTTTTTTATTCTTTCTTGTCGTCATTTTATTTGCCACCCCCCACGGGTGTCCAACAGCAGCAAAGGCACACACACACACACACGAGGGTCCGAAACGACCGCTTTAGTGTGATTTTCAACCCTTGTGCCCTCGTTGGCTGGTCGACGAGGCCCCAGGTGGGTCGACATCCTTGGAAGGGTTATGCCGAAGGTTACGACGAAAGTGGAACGGAAATGAAGGGCCACCGGACACCTCCGCAGGTTGCTCCGTGTCGTGTGCGCCACCCCATCGAACCCCATCTGGTCGATGTCGTCGCCGTCGGTATCTCGACATGATTGCCACCGAGAGCCGTTTTTGGGGTGGATAGTAATCAGCGTTATTTTTTATTTTATTTTTATTCGCGCGTGTAGCATTATGTCCATGGCTTAAGCTTGCGGGAAGTTCACGAACAAAACGCACCACGCTCCGTAGTTCTAATTGCCAGGCATTTAACCAATTAAACGTGACTGCTTCATCAGCTCGGGAATCCATCGAGAGCCCCCCGGTAGGCGCTCATTTTGGCTCATTTGCTGCTGTTGGGCTTTCCGATTCCGGGCGTGTTTTAGGGGAGCATAAGTGCGGTGACAAATTGGCGGGTTTACATGCAGAGAATTGCGCTCATTAGACGTGTTGTGGCTCTTGCGAGGCTCACCACCGAGCAGAAGCAAATGATGGTCTTCACGGATGTCATTTGTCGGCCGGTCGAAGAGCGATCGTTTTAACGATTTCAACAAAAAAGAAACAGTATCCTTACAGCCCTTTGTTTGGTGTGTTGGGTATGTTCCTGCCATACGCCATTTTCCACCAACCGGGGGTACGATTGCCAGCGAAACGACCGAAACCCCATTACCGCAGCTGATTGATAGTTGGCCTTAATTTTCAAACAAAAAAACCCCTTTCATACCGGCCATTTGTAATGAAAATCATCTGCATAAGTCAGCACTATCGTCGAGCGCCCGGGGAGGGAATGACTCGTTTTTCTTGCCCGCGATTGCGTCGCATGCGGTGCAGTCCGGTCGGATTAAGCCGCGATCGAATCCACGCTTCCCGGTAGGTCCCTTAAAGCGCGGTCCTCATAATGGTTGCCATATTTCAGCGCACCCATCGAAGCATTAGCCTTTTGTGGGCTGACACTATCATCAGCGGTCCAAGCGGTTCTCCTAACGCGTCACCCACCGCCGCGGCCATGCATTACGCCGTCAATGATGAACCATTGTTGTCTTTGTGTGTGTCCGAGGTGGGCTCCTGGCGCACCGAATGCACCCACCCGTGTGACGTGGTGCAATGATGCAACCGGCCTATGCCCGGCTCGCGGTCCATAGCCAGCCGCAAAGATTAATCAGTACTTACACAATTTTACACCGTATTTCGTAATTTTCATATTTTCTTTTTCACGCGCGTGCCCGCTCATAACCGCCGGCAAGGAGTTGTGGGCACGTGGGCTCTTGGTTCTCTCTCTCTCTCTCTCTGTTTGGCTTCCAAACGCGTCCAATGATTTGCGATTTCTGCTGCTGTCGGGTGAGAAAAAGAGAACCCGGTGACCACCACCGCCTGTGAATGGGGTTCGTTTTTATGTTTCACTCCCCTTTCTAGCGTGTCCCGTTGGGTTTGCCGGTGTCCTAATGGCAAAACAAGCGCCTCGGGAACATGTGATCGAGTTCGATTTTTGCCCAACAACGCGCTTTTGCACTGAGCTGCGATCGTTGAAGGAACGTGCGTTACGCGACTCGTCCGTAGTTCGATTTCGTTCATCGGCCGTGCGGTGTTTTTTTTTTTTGCCCACTTCCCTAATCCCACACAAAGCACGTGTGCTGTTGGAAGAACGCTAGCTCGAATGGTGGATGCATTCGAGGCTTTTGTTGCGCGATGTTCGATGCATCGATTCGACACGCATTTGCAACGCATATCTGCTGCATGCAACCGACCGGGGAGCCCTTTTGATGTGCAGCAAAACTAATTAAACCCACACACCTGGTGGCGGTCGATGCTGTCGGTCCATATTTTCCATTCCTTCGCGTGGCATGGCTTGGCGGTGAAACAAAACGCGAAACGGAAATTGGCAACACGCGAACCGTCAGTGGCGATTGCGACAGCCCGCTTGGCCAAATCGCGGTATTAAAAATGTCTGTCGGGTGCGATTGCCTCATCGTTTCCTGTTGCGAACTGTAATTATGTTTCGGTACGGCCAGCAAAATGGCCGGCTGTGTGTTAAAGCTAGCAGAAATTAGCCCATGGTGGATGTTTAAAAATAGCTTAAAGCACCACATGCGTAAGGCGATTTTTTTTGTGTGTGTATTTGCTCACAATCGAGTATTTGTTTTCGTTCTTGCAAAAGTGCTTCGAAAAGTAAACCCTTCCGGAAAACTGTCAGCCGGTCAGTCGGTGGTTTTTCTTTCCGGCTACCGTACTGCTCCATATCGAAATTTACGACACGCACAATTTTATTGCGTCAATTCCATCATCACCGTCGTCAGCATCGTTATGAGCCAGACTAATAAAAGTGGAGTAATTTGGCTCATTTCATTATCATAATACGTACCGCCCGCCAGCCAACCCAACCAACCGCGGACTCGGTATCAAACACGATGCACGCGAGAAAAATGAGACGAACCCGCTCAAAGCTCGGACCGTAAATTAGCGGCCGCAGGTTAATTAATAAATTTGCATTATTTTACGGACCGCGGCGGCACCGATCATCTCGCAAGTGCCCTATTAGGTGCGAACACCCCCAACCGATTTCATGGTGCCCGGTTCGGTTTTCGTTCCGTTACGGCAGGCGTCGCAATAGGCGCGCAATAGCAATAAAAACCGTTTAATGTAAATCCTCTTCGGTCGGCTTCCAGCGGGTTAAGTTGATGATGAAGGGAAAAAAAATACCCAATGATTTTATTTTATTAAACAACTTCAACCGGCTACCGGCAGCCATTGGCTCATTGAACGCGCGTAATAAGAAAATGGCCCATAAAAGCCACCATCAATCGACATTTTCGCGCACAATTAGCACCGGTTTGTGTGACGTTTGGGCGTACGACGAAAGCCGGACCTAGGATAAGTCACCCAAAGCGATGCGAATGACCAGTCGAAGGGTTCGAACGGACTATTAGCCTACTTGAGAAACGGAATTCTGGCGGGTATGCCGCGAGCCCTCGTTCGAAAGCGAATTAGAAGAACCGATCAATTATATCGCACCTCATTCCGGGCCACAGCACACACCACCGGACCCGCCTAATGGTTCGTCGTCGTCGGGGTTCGTTTTTTTTTCTCGCTCTCTAAATTGCACTCATTTCCATAGCTGATCGCTTCATCGATCGATCACGGAAATGAGTGCGCCCGTGGCACAATTAACGTTGCCGCCTGGACCTGGTGTGGAGCCGGGCTAAACAGTCGCAATACCAATCGATCCTCGCATCGGCTGTTCTAATAATACTTTTGTGCGAGCGAATGCTGCTGCCCATTGCTTAATTATCGCTAACGAGGAAGTTGCCCATCGGTGACAGGGCTGACGCACTCGGTTGGGTTATATCGCAATCCGGAAATGGCTCGGTAGGCGGTTTTGTTACTTCCTTGCGAACGCGTGAAAGGCCCACGTGAGTCTCTGCGTTTTCTCGACGATATTCAATAGCATCTTGATCATTTGTGGAGATCGCCACTAGGGTAGGGAAGCGAATTCAGGATACCGAGAGATGAACTTGACACTGTACAAGAACCTATAAGGTTTTCTCGGCATGTTTATTAGCATCGATTGAAAAGTAAAGCTTTGTACCACTGTCCATTATCATCAAACCGATATTGGCGCATTCGATTAGGCGGATTTAATGAAACCGATCATCAGCAGTTTATCTTTTTTGTTATGCTAACCTGACCACCGTTACAATGCGCCCTTCGTTAGCGTGCACAATAGACGCCTCATCAAGACCACAATTCGATTGCAACACGGGCATTGAAATGTGACCTCCTCCCGGTTGGATCGATTTTCTGATTTTATTGTATTACTTCTGCCACCCACGGGCCCTCGGGTTGCATTCCAAATTGACCGAAGCATTCGAGCGGCAAAAAACGCGCGGGACCATACATTATCGTACCGTAGCAGCACCAACGGTATTAAACAATGCCACTACCAACCGGTGGAAGAGGGCCAACTGTGTGCGGCTTTTGCAACAGCGAGCAAAAAAAAAAGAGGGGAAAATAAAACCACGCTTATGGAGCGCGCAAAAATTTGTAGTTTCAAATTACACCACCCTCGGTTGGTAGCCGGAAAATGCGCGATTCGTAAACGTCCATTCCGGCGGCTGACTGTTTGCCCGCGAGCGCGTTCGTGCCTGGTCGTGATGCAAACACGCGGATTAATGGAATTTAAGCAAATGTTTGCAAGCGAAGGCAGAAGAGTGCGTGGGGCATTATTTACAAATCGATCGAAAATCAAAATTTTCGCTAATGATTGCAACGTGCCGGGGTCATATTTCTTCAAATGTATCAACCATGTGCCATTGTGCGCCACTAACACGTGGTGGTTTTGATTGTTTTTTGAAACAAAAGCGCCCTTTATATGGGAAGCAGGAAAATAATCTCTTTGCTTGGTTTCGTTTTTATGACCTTTTTCTATGCATTGTATTTGCTTTGGTACTTTCACTTTTTTGATTCTTTGATACTCTGAAGAGCATCGCATCGTAGAACACACCGTATTCTTGCAGTTCACGTAGCACAATGTTTGACGAACTCCTTTAAAACGACTGTGTCCGGATGTGGTGTTACTTTTCGCAAGATCACTCGGCCAATTTCCGCCCACCCGGCTAGACTCATTACGTTTTAATGGGCGTCCATCTGAAGATGATTAAAATTGACTCGCTTCATCTCGCGGAATGGCAGCTATAAGCGAGCGAAGCTTTCCGCCGTCACTATAAATACTCATCACAAACGGCTCATCGACTCGTGCCGGCGTCTTTGCTGTGGAGCCGCGTCCAGAGGTCGTAAAATCCACTTGTAACTATCCGAACTCACCCACGTGGGTCGGTGTTGAATTAATCACTTTTTAATGCGTCTCCCCATCTCGAACCACCATTGACCCGAGAAGCGCACAAAGCAGACACGCCGGTTGGAGCACGTTTACTTAGAGTTAAGGGTTAGCTTTTTTTTTTGTTATACCATTTTGGCCTTGGTCGTGAAATATTCCGTCTTGCTTCCAAACGTGCCCGTGCGACTTATCAGCAACGAAACGTGACCACGCTCAAGAGGTTCCGTTCGTGCGGCTTTAATAACCGCTAAAAATAATCCACTCATACCACCGGCGGGTCGGGGATCGTGTCCACTTCCCAGTACACCGGACAGAACCCGTTTCCAACCCCAAACCTAAAGGCTGGCTAGAATATACTCGAGACAATTTAGAGTGGTGACACACAGTACGATCGTTCGCACGGCTATCTTATCGATGGTTTCAACGCTCCCGTGGCTCAACACCTTTTACCCGGCTGCGCAAGAGATACGCATGCCACCAAACACCGGCCGGATTCGATTTATTTACTCGCGTTTCTTTGCCCGGTGCGCACTTTTCCAGCACCATAACGCACCCTCTCAGCCATGACCAGCATACTGTCCGCGTCGGGAAAGTACCGCTCGCGGAAGGACTTCAGTACCGGCTCGATCCCGACGCTGGTGTCACTGGATGAAGAATCTAGTCTCTCAACGACGACGACGACCTCGGTCAGCAGCGACACGGTGCTGCTGCAGAACCTGCGCAGTGCCAACAGCAGTGCATCCTCGAACGGCGGCACCAACATCACCGGTGGCAGCAGCAGTAGTAGCAATTTGAACATCAAAAATGGTCTCGCCACAAAACCTCCGAGGCGCAGCTCGCTCGGGCTTGCGTTACTTGGTTCGCGTGGTTCCGGACCTACCGAAAAGAGCGGCAAACGTCGCAGCTCGATCGCGGTCGTGTTCCTTGGCGGAGGTCGCAAGGACGCGAAGGTTGCCACACCCTCGAACGGCTCGGGAAATGGCCATCACCATCACAATGGCCACTCGATCAGCACCATCCCGGAGAAGTACATCAAGACGGGCGAATCGGACATCGAGAATGATTCACCCAACACGGACACGTTCGGTGTGATGGGTGAAGCGAACGGATCCGGTCAGCAGGATGTGTACGGTGGGGGTATTCCTGGGTATGACAAAAAGCGCCGCAGGTCGTCCTCTTGGCAGACGAAGTTAGAGCGACGCCGGCGCAAAGGCATGATGGCTGCGCTCGATGGTAATGATACGATGCCACAGGACTCCGCCAGCTTCAGCAGCTTCGGATCGGTGCAAGGACTCGACGGATCTCCGCAGGGACATGGCCCAGGTGGGAAGTATGGGCGCGAAAAGCGCCACTCCTGGTGGAACATCTTCGTGCCGGACAATCTCAAGCAAAGGTGACTATCTCGTGGTGTCGTGATCGCGACTCGTCGCAACACATTTCGCGATTCGCCTGTTCAGTAAACACGGTCGGGACCGTGTAGAGGAGGTGTTGGGGGAATGGAGGTGTGGGGGAACTGAGGTTGCTTAAATGTTTGCCCAACGTCTATGATGGGTTGACGCTCCCCAGTGTAGTGGGAAACGTGCATCGAACAAAGCAGACCACGTCAACTGGCTGCGGTCAATGTACTGCAGGTGGAAGCTGAGATGCTTCACCTTCACCAGCGGCATCGCACTCGACGTATCGCATTCTCGCTCGTGTGGAATTCATCAAGGAGAGTTAGTTTCGCAAGCACGAAAAGATCGATCTTGTGTCTATTGCGAGGTTATTGCAGTTTTTGCTATACACCTGTCATTTGGTGCTGTTTTTTTTTGTTACGCACTGTGCTGTGGGTTCTAATAGATAAAGGATGACTTTTAGGCTTTTGGAACCTGAGCGATTCGTGTACTACTTCCCGTTGACAAAAGCTTCTCGAAAGACACTCGATACTGTCTTTGGAAATACTTCGGAGATTGACATTGACCCACATTCCTTTCTGACAGCAGCTTCCTGAATCGGCACTCGTTGATAACCTGGGATGTGAGCCAGAAGCGTCTGTGTTTGGTTTACATACCGGGTGTCTTATCAATAGACTGTAGACAGCTTATTATCTGGCAAAGCTGTACAAAGCTCCTTGTCTTGTACACGAGGGCTTAGCGTTGCCTTTAACGCAAACCGTTGTTTACAGAGAAGAAACACATTTCGGGAAGTCATCAAACACTGCTCAATTGATCTCGATTGGAAACTATCTCGTCTAAAGCAGCCCCCTCGAGATCGAGCTCGATTCCATGACTTGCCGAAACGGTCAATATTTCGCTTCCGTTTTCCCATCATTCAAATGAAGGCCTTCCCGTCATCCGTTCGCAGAGCCGTTGTCTACGTGACCAGTGACAGGCGGCTTGTCTGGGCGCGTGACATCATACCATCGGCCAGGGTTCCGCAATAGTGCGTAGTCGTTCAATTGCGCTTTGTGATCAGCTCCATCGTTTCCATCCACTCCATTTCGGTGCAGTTCAAATCCGTTCCCTCTCATCAGCAACACGAAGCGTTAGCGCCATTTTTTTTCTTCTTCCCAAGAAGCCATTGAACAAAATGTCATTAAATAAATCCATGCCATCCTACCATCCAGCAACGTGGCCTCTCGCTGGTTTGACATTTCGGGTTTGACGGTAAGCTGTGTGATCTGCTGCACGTTGCACTTTCTGTCGATTGCCATTAGAATATAATTCCAACTTATCCACCAGCCAGGGACGCGTTTCCGACCCCCACAGGCACCTTGCTTACGACGTTCAAAGGGTAGTGAGTTCTCGAAGCGAATGTCAAACGTGTTGACTTGTTGGGTATTCATAAGTTTCCGTGCTTTGGCTGAACGCTTCTGTCGATCGCGCGCTTTACTTGCAGCGAAAAATGATTTTCGAATCGATGCAGACCATTTGTTTTGATGCCCTTCGGGAGACGTATCGATAAAGCATGATGACATTTCTTATCAGCATAAAAATGATTGTTGATAGCAGAAGAGAATGGTTGCTGTTTTAATCAAACTTATCCGCTCAAATTAATGATGGCTCTCTCTCTCTCTTTTTAATCGGTATAAGAGCAAGATAAAGTGGTCTGCAGACACGCGCGATTGAATGAATAATTATTATAGCAATCTGTGGCAAATATCATTGATTGTTTCGTTTGCCAACCGATCGATGGAGACACAAACACCAGGACTGAATCTGTGTCTATATGCTACCATTTCGTTCAGAGGCTCGTTTTGTGAAGTGCATTGTAGATGCAGATAGCGTCCTCCACCATTTAGATTGCCAGTGATTTAGAGAAATATCATAGTCAAACAATTCGCTCGGCCTACCGACCATTACCGATAAGTGGACGTATCTGTGTGATGGGGTTGGCAATTATAAAGAACAAAAAATATCCCACTTTATCATCAATATCGTCCTCAATATACCCTCTCATTCTTATCGTTCACGATGTAATATTAAATAACACTATCGTCGCGCCATTTTTATCTCTTGGGACACCCATTTCTCGCGAAGTGATAAATCAAATATTTATCTCACTCAATTGAACAGCATCTATCTGCCGCAATCAGGGCTACCGGAGCTGTTTGGAAAAATCACCACAACGCAAAAGACAAGCAACATGCTTAATTTCCGCTGTAAAGCATATGTTTCTCACACGTCGGTAACAGCGAAGAAATCACTCCGTGAGGAAACCATCCTGTTAGCGAACAATGCCACCGCAGCCATTGGTTTAGTGGGCGAATATTTGCCCCCCAATAATCCCAATGTAAGCTCCCTTAGTGGTTGTGTTATGTACCGAACCAATGCATCGATGCTCGAGCATGGAGTGGAGCGAAATTGTGGAGCAAACAAACCATAAAATGCAACAACCCCACAGGTTCCACGCAAACATGCGGTGCATCGTAAAAGGATTAACGATCGTGTTGAGCGTGCTTTACTAAACACCTGCTTTTGCAGGAATAGCGCCCAGTGTGCCACGAGAGTCGCCACATCGATCCGCTATCTTCGCACGTCACGTGCTCCAGTGGAAGCGTCAACGGTTGCACCGAAAACATCGATCCATTCGAATGCGTCCCAGTGTCCGGAAGGCGAAGGGCTCGAAGGGCAGAAATCGTGGCTGAGCTTCGAGACGAGCGATAAAATGTTGAACCATAAAAAGAAGCAACAACCCTCACGCCACGCTCGTGTCCCACCCACCGGGGGATGACGTTTGTCCAGTGATAAGCAACCCACCCAGGGAACCTGGGGGCGTAAGGGCTGAACTGCAGCAGGAATCAATATTTGGGATCACCTGTTTTCGTTCCTTCTTTTGTGTCGCAGCTCAGTGACCAGACGGTGAATCTGGAACCATTGCGCCATCTCGTCCCCAAAAGGAAGCTTATCAAGAGGCTTTCTCGGGTATGGCTGTGTGGGTTCGCCCAGCGTTTGTTATCGGTAAGGGACGCATTTTTCGTCCCATCGTCGGCGCAACACCGGGCTCACCTACATTCTGGCCACATGGGTTGGCTGTATCGGGTGCGGTGGTCACATTTCGCTCGTTGAAGCTGCATCCCGCGGCGTTCTTTTTATTTGTGTGCGATTTTTGTGTCTACTTGCTAGCAAAGCTTAGTACCTTCGGGATGTCAGTGATCGTTTAAAGGATAGTGTGTGCAAATTTAATAACCAAACTAACGACACCGAATAAACGCACGCCCCTAGTTCAGAGTGTTGCAGTGAAAGCACGTGGCTTGCATTGCTGTAATAAAGCGAATATAGCACAATATAAAATCATTAACATTCCGTGGGACTGGTTCGTGAAAAGAGAGTACTACGTACGAGTGTAACATTTTGTGTATGTCCTTGAATGCACGCGTACGGTAGACCAGTGCCATGAACGATAACGTAGAGAGCGAGAAAACAAAAGCTAACCCAACAATGGAAAAACCAAAGAAGCTTAAGAATCAGTTATCTAAATTTAAGGAAACCTACTGGTAAGGAAATCCTTGTCGCTGTTATCTACCTGCGTGTCTACCTATCTGTTATCCCATCCTCCCGTGATTGTGTGTTCATTTTTAATCGAATGATTCACCCATGTTCTGGTTAAATGATGGTGTGTAGTGTATGTTTACCACGAACGTCGAACCGTATCAAGTGATCGTCGCGCGTTGATATCATATTTTTGGATCCCGCGCCAAATCCAAGGCCGCAATACGTTTGAAGCTATTTGTTACTGTTTTTTTTTTGGGTTTAACTGAAACATGACCATTTCCAACGCCGCCAGTCGCGGCAGAAAATCCTTCCGTACGGTAACGAATAGCAATTAGCTGCTTGCCCTATCGGTGGTGCGTTGATTGAATCTCGCTGTATTTTAGAGATAGTGCGATTGTTTGGTCCGCTAGGAGCTTATCGTTGGCCCACGCAATCGCTAAAACTGCTGGCTCCCGGTGGCCAGTGCAGCGATGTAATCACGATGAATAGGCACAGTGACGTAGCGCCCTCTCGATAGGGCTGGACGCGATTACGAACCGTGAAATGTCTGCCAAATCAGTTTATTCGTCCACTCTCGCTCTCACCTCATTGGGGCGTTACGTAACGGCAGCGAATTGGGGATGAGTTTCACTAATTAGATCAAACTGCCTTTAAGAGTGGTGGGGTGGCTTATGGCAATGTTAAGCCAAGCGAACTAATTAGTATCTAATTTTGTTTGTTTGTACGCGACGTGTGCGAGGTCAACATTTCGTGTTTTAAGTTTTTTTTTTGTTACTCACGGTCGTTTATCTTTTTCATTTTATTAATTTTTCATTTCATTTTGTTTCGTTTTACGTTTTCTTTTTCTTACTTCCGTCCCTGCTCCATAATGCTCCATTCCTGGCACTTCCTGATCCGCGCGATCGACTGTGCTGCACTCTAACGGCACGCACCTGAACTATCCTCGTCCTGTATGCACGAACGATGCCATTTCATCAACCCCTCCTGACTGTACGCGCCAATTCACACTCACCAACCTGTTCGCACAGGACTCGTAGAGCTAGTCAGGATGTGATACTATCAAAGAGCTCCGACACACTCAGTACTCCGCCGTACCGAAGGTTAGTTGCATTTTTATTTTATTATTTACTTTATGTTTTGTTGATTTATTATCCTTAACTTCCATTAACGAGCGTGAACCATAACTCACGGCATCCGTCCACGCTTGATTGAGTTCTTCGTAAGTTCCGTTTCACCATAAAGGAACGCTCTTACGCTTCTCGTGTATTCGCGCCCCACAAAGAGTTCGATTGATCGATTGGATTTTAACAACACCGCAACCCGTCAGCAACACCGGTGTGAAGCGTGTTCACGGACCTCCCGAAAACTCAGCAAACTCCGCTAGCCCAGGTGTGGCGGTTTTGATAATTTGTGATCATAAATTCGTCTTACAAACGCTGCACGCCACCACCGGCACTGTGTTGTTTGTGCGATGCCGCGGTTCGGTGCTTCCGGTGGCATTAATAACACGCAGTACGACCGCCGTTGAACTACTGCGCGTGTCGTTTGTTTTGGTTCACGTGAGGTCGCACCGGAGGCTATTTTCGGGTGGCCAGCGCGTTTTGCGAGACGCGGTTGTTTAAAAGTCTATTTTTATCTGTCATTCCTCCGGTTTTGCTTGCCCCACAGCCCCACAGCATGATTCATTACACGAATTAAACCGAGTGGCCCTTTACCAGGCCCTTACGGTGATGATGGATGGTTTACTGTATCGGCTAAACAACAACAACAACAACAGCATCAACCACCCGTCGTCGGTCAAACGGCGTAAACTTGACCTTCTCCAGTGGGAAGTGGTTTTCCCATCGAACAGATTCGATTGAGCCTTCGGTGCAGCCGTTAGCCATCGCTTTGACGATTTATCATCTTCTTTTATGATTCGCTGGCCTTCCTAAGCTAGGCTAGCCTGTTTTAACCATCGAAGAAGCTTTTATTGCGCACCACGCTTGCGAGATATCGATTTATTGGTTGCACAATTAGATGTATCACTAGCGCCGAGTGCTGCTGATGGTATAATGTTTCATCCATATATGGCTTCAGGTCTGCGGCGCCACAATATATTGTCTGTTGGTGTGTAAAAAAATCAGATACACAACCAACGTTAACAAAAGGCATGAATTCAAGACGGCATATGCATCTGCCACCGGTATTTTTGACAGCAAAAAGGCTTCGTTAATTTCGATGCTAGAGAAGCATTATATAGTGATAAATGTTTTCAATCAATCGAAGGACATTCCACTAAACAATGCCATCGAAACAATTCGTGTGTCAGGTGCATTGCCTTGCTTCATTAATTCAACCCACTTTCGGGGCCTAACGTTGTACTAATTAGCCAAAGTCATTGTCCAAATTCGATTTAGTGTCACCCAAGGGCACATTTCGTAATGAGCGTTACAGTACGTGTCGGGTGCACGGTTGCCTGAAAAATGTTCAAGTGAGTAGTGTAACTAAACTACCTCCTCCAAACTCTCGGTTAAAAGTCGCGGCGTATTTATTTTACTTTTTGTTTTCTTTTGGGGGGAATCTCTGAAAGGCACCTAACCTTGACACGCGGCAATCGCACGGGGTGCGTAACTGAAGCTAATCCAAAACAATTGCAATCGCCGGCATGTAAAATAGGTGCCGTTCGATTTGGGAAATGGCACCACACGCTGCCAGCGACCTTCGTCGTTTGTTTTCTCGTTACATGATCGGCTGACAAAACATGGCCCCAGGGCCCGCCACCGATCACCGATGCCACATGACTAATTGTTCGGCAATGCGTGATGTTTCGAAATACCACCGCGGATTGCGGTTGCTATTCGGGGTCGATTCGAAAAGCGCTCAAGCCGTTACATATGTGCCACTCGATGCCGTTGCTGGACGTATTTTAATTTATTTTGTTTTCGACAAACGCGACAGAACCGGGCCGGTTCCGTTTCGAAACCACATCCATCACAAGGCACGCCGAATTTGCATTTCCCGGATAGTTTCGACGCGCGTGAATCACGCAGGTTCTCCTCGGCGGGTTTAGCAGTTCTAACTGAAAGTCTTTCCGCCGTTGAGCCCTACAAGGGCTCGCCATAGTTATTCGATAATCATCGTGCCAAGCCTTTGGAATGGTTGATGGCGGCCATTGGCGGCTTTCCATGGTGCTTAAGCGGATGAACTGAAGGTAACCGAACGTACAAAGTCCCGGTTTCGCTCAAGTGCAGTCTCTGACGTCCCTGGCAAGCCAATCCCTTATTGGAAGGAAATGAAGGGGAAGGAAAAAAAGTCAAATCTGAATTTAAACCTTCTGCCGTTTCGTTTGCCGTTACCATAACGACTGACGTGTTTTAGCACGTTCTTTTGCACAATCCGGATATGGATAGCAATTATTAAATTACGTCAGAAGCCTTTAAAATCATAATTTTGCTAGTCGTTGCTGAAGCTGCTTTTCAAATAAACTTTTAAGCTTTAGGTTAAATGTTAAACTTGTGACTATACGAAATGTGAAGAGCTGATCATCCCGCCATTATGCGGTGCGTAAAGAAGGTCTCTGATAAGTTGCATTTCTTGTTGTATTTTGCACATGTTTTATGTTGATTCCTGACGGCCATGGCGACAATTACACTTGCTCTCCATCGAGCTCCATTCGGTTGGCAGTGATTGAGTCGTATGCGGCCTAAGAAGCGACTGCAATGTTTTCGCTTTCGCATGCATGAATGAGCCCTTTTTCAGGCCTTGATGGAGCGAATGGAAATCCGTTGAGGCTTAAGCGTATTTGGTAAAAAGCTCCAATTTTGCGAAGATATATCGTCCAAAAACAGTTTGGTGTCTTTCAATGGCTTTTTTAAGGACGAAAGCGAGCACTACTTATGCACGGTTCATCAACCAATGTAGCGTCTAATTTATATCTACAATAAAAAAGTTTAGCGTCACCGAAAAGGTGAATCGGCCCATTATTTTTTAAGTCAAAGTTTACTTCATCCCTTCACTCCAGGCGTTTTGCCTTGAAGAAGCACATCACCTTGATGGTAAGGCAGAAGTGCATGACCGTCGCTTGCTGAAACTGTTGCTAACCGTACCAAAGTTGAACCCAACCGCAATCTGCCAATCAACGGAATCCTGGCTCAACTATTAACCGTTTCCATCCGATCGCGTGGCTGCGGTTGAGTCGAGCTTCCGTCGAATAGAGCAAACTGCCATGATCGATTTTCAACTGACTTTAGGAGGAAATTGTTCAACGACAGTTTTCCCCCTGCTGAACCATTTCTCGGCCCTCGTTTGTTGCTCCACTTTCCGAGGAAGTTTTCTCTTGCTATCTAGGAAGGAGAAACAGCACGTGTCTAGGGAAAGCACCGCTTCTATCATGAAATGATCCATCTTCTGAGCCGAGATGGCATGGTGAATGAGATTCACCTTTTCCGGAAGGGTTCAATGTCACCCCCGGGCACAGGGGGGTTGTGGTTTCGATTTACACGATTGCCCACGGTAGGGCTCAATTTCCGGCCATCGTCCATCGGTTCTGATCCGCAATCCTTTCGTTCAGTGGCCACAGGGACACATTGACCACCGAAGGGCGGGTGTTCAGATTTGCGCATCGATCGATCGGGGTGCTTTGAACTTGAAATTCTTCATGCACTGGAACGGCCGCGCTCACACACGCACACGAGGCAACACGTGTGCAAGCGCCACTGAGCAGCAGCATGCCAAGATTGCAATCATGCGGAACAATCGCAACACCACAAAAACCCGTACGGGCCGTACCCGGGTTAGCTCTCCTCAGTTCGTTCGAATCGGCGTTGCTACGGTGCTGTTTTTGTCCATTTCACTTTTTCAGGCGATATCGCCTTGCGATCTAGCTACTATGTGCTCCAAATCGGATCACACACGGATTGACAGATTTATCGTGCATAATTTAATTATAAGGCTCGCGCGCCCATCCGCATCACCCGCGAGCGAACCGATCGATACGATCGCCGTCTCTCTCGGGGTGGCCTCGAATGGAGCTGACGGCTTGATTGCTTTTAGCGTCAAACGATAAGATCTTTCTTCTTAATCAATAGCCCTTCGAGCCTCTCTGCTGTTGCCCTCCGGCTAGCCATGAGTGGTACGAAAAAAAAAGCAGCTTCCATAGACCTCAACAACCTCTCATCCATTTAGACTGTCACCGGGTTTTGTGTGGCGGCGTCCACTCGCGACTCACTGGCCACATTTGTCATCCGTTCAATACCAGGTGTTGCGCTTCCGCTGCAGGTCAGCACTTCCTTCACGCTGCGTGGATGCATATGCCTTTATGTGCCTATCGGTTGCATTAAATCGACTACGAGACACCCCGAGCTTCTAGAGCGCCCTCTCTGAATGTCCTTCACCGGAGCAACAGCAGTAGTAGCACCCCTCCACTACTGAGATCGTGTCAAATTTGTGTTATAATTATCTTGATTCACGCCACCCGCCAGGGTGCTGTGTGTTGCCCTTCCTTGGTGCTCGATGCCGCAGAGTAGTGCTCCTGGCCAACACACAGTTACTGTCATTCACTCCATTAAAAGCGTGTGCACGGTGTGCGGTTGGTCACCCCACAGTACAGCGCTTTCAAACCGCCCCTTTTTGCCGTTTTCCTCCCACCTTACCGCCAAGGGTTTTCTCTAAGGGAAGCCGTTGCGTGCCTATGGCGATCTGTGGAGACCAGCGTTTGCGGCCAGCTTTGCCCCGAGACCGGCGAGACCTGCGAGAGCGCACGACAAGTTAATCGACCCTACCGGAAGCATAAATCTGGTTTAATGTGGTGCAAAATTTTTCCTTGATGGCCACGTATGGGATTTTCACTGTCCCCCCGCGTGGATGACCGCGAACGGACGCTATTCGCCACCAGGTCACTGGCTCAAGTCTGTCTAGCTGGTTGGTGGGGCACGGTGCGATTCCTAGCTCTCGCTGTTTGCGATAAAATCGAGCGATCGCTCAACGGACCGGTAACGTTTATATATAGGTTAGACAGATAGCGAGCCCTGGTGGTGATCGCGTTCAACGACCAAACAGCCATGGAATAGCTGGCATTTCTCTGGACAACTGTCGTTACTCACTTTGCGTCAGCCAGCGTTGATTTGCGGATGAATTTTGCTACTGATTTTTTGCTAAAATAAATGGGAAATTGTTGTTTAGGATGGGCGTCCCAACTCACCCCAATTTTAGTTTCACCCTTTCTCGGAAACTCTCGGCGATCATATGGACTAATGACAAACGCCACACCGGGTGCTTTTAGAAGGATGCTCGTCCAATAAGGCGATGCACGATTGCGAAACGCTCACGTGCCGTATACGAGTGCATACCGCTAAAAAGGTGCAGCTGCGATGAAGTACCCATGCAAGCGGTGCAATCAATGTCAACCGAGAGCCTGTCAACTCCGTGGCTGGTAGGTGTTAGTTGCTGTACAATTTCCGCACAACACAAACTCATTAGATCATCTTTGGTGCTAGCGAGTTAGATAAAAGCATACGGCTGTCTACCCATACGCATATGAACAAATACTTTCCGGCTCTAAAAAAATCGTTCGATCGGAAACATCAAACCGGACGGCAAACCGAAAAGCGGTTATTCCAGTTGCAGACAATCCGATCGGCCTTCAGAAACTCCGGAAATACACGCGTAGCATACCCCCAACGACACCTGGAATTTGCTGTAAAACGGAAAAGAAATTCACCGCATAAAAAATCGACATAAAAAGCCAGCCCGAGAACCAAGTTTATTCATGCGAACAAAACAATCATGACAATGGGAACACGCAGTCAACAACACCCTGCAACAATCCCGCCCCGAGTGAAACTGTCTTCCGTTGCCGGTTCGGGTGGCTAGAATCCTGTTTCCATGAGCCACTTGCATTGGACAGGGTGTAACTTGGGCTGCTCGTGATCACGTGCATGGCCGCTGATCAACTGGTCACGAGCAATTATGTGAATTCTGTTCCAAAAGTGCAAGAGGTATTGTCGGTACAGATGCCCTACACTACTAAACGATATCAAGATACATAATAATTGAGAACGTACGAACGTCTTTGGCCACAATGATTATGTAATTAACTGGCTGCTGTACCTCTCTCTTAGACTGGCGCCTAGAATAAGATCTTAATTCGATACGTAAGAGTGCTCATTCTAGTAGCAAATTACGCTAATAAACCAACTTTGATGACCAAAAACTTCATCTGATCCTCTTAAACTTCTTAACAGAAAGCCTCCGAAGCAGTTATTTCGTAATGTCACGAAAAAAAATCCATTATAGTTTTTATAGATAAATTATTATCAATTTACTTCTTCTCCCCAATCGATACCTATCCGAGAAAGTAGTGTTTAGTTAGTAATGTATGTACTGATATACTTTGATCAGATAAATCATGATTGAATGTTATCAGATGTGCTGCCAAGGTAAGTTTAAGTGTATTCCAATGTTTCCGAATATTTATATGCTATAAACAAATGTCGTAGCGCTTCGTTATGTAGTGGCATGCAACCGCAATGTTTGCTTTTCTTAGGCGTTGATAAATTACCGAGCACGTTCGAAAATGGCGCCAGGAGACGTGTCGTTGTAGCACTTTTCCTGTTATTTTACCAGATTTATATTGCTTTCCGAAAGGCTTAACGGATTCTTAACAGCACTTGCTAAGCTGTTAAAACGAACGTTTATCACCTATTTATGTGAGTTATAGTTTTTTTACGACTCTCCATCGTCCAGAGCAGCCATAGCAACGTGGCTCCTGTGTACCTGTTGGTTGATAAATACCAACGATTTTTACTCACGTGATCCCTGTGTACTGATGGATGTTTTTCTTCCTTTCATTCTTTTCTTCCTCTCAACAGGAGCAAATCCAGGAGTGTCGATCATGGACTGGCCGCTCCGTTCGATTTAGACTCACTACGTTCGAAGGTCGAAGGCAGATTCGAAAGCATCGATCGACTGTCAAAAGGTAATATACATTTTATAATTTTATGTAAGTACTCAAATTTCAAGTATTTAGTACTCAAATGTAGCAATTTTTGTAAAACAAATTAATGGAATAGTCTGGTTTCTGCATAAATCAGCCAGAGAAATGAAAGAGTGAGTACATTGTTTATTTTTCATAGTGGAAAGTGGCATACGCTCGCAGTTCCGTAAACCGTGGAGGACACTTCCGAATGCATAAGAAATAAAAACCTTCGCGTATGAACGATGCGCGATCTTCTGACGAGAGTGCACTGTTTACATTTTTGGTCTCTCAACATTGTATCAAGCAAATATGATCGCGATATAGAGACAGCAAGTGCTCGTGTCAGCAATTTTGTCAAATCTCTCGGTTAGCAGATGCAATAACGTTTTCAAATTTCAAACAATTTGAAGTGTTTGTGGAGTGAAGACGTCTTTGTGCACGTTCATGCGTGCAGCCATGGAACGAACGATACAAGATGCTTCGTATGCATCGAACAACAGACAAATTTTTATATTATGTCGCCGGGAGAAGCCGTTTCTCAAATATAACTACATAATTGTGTATGCCACAAGTTTGGCTGAGTGTACACCAATTAGCATTGATCCGTCGTATAGTTTATTAAAATTTTCTGCTTCAAGGAAACGAGGTTTGAGGAATCTCAAATTTGTAAGCGAAATATTTGAAATATAATTTGCTAATTATAATTTTTTCTGTTTTTCTTGTAGATGGTGAAAAGAAGCGATCGATGCCTACAATACCTACGATTACGTACACAGTGAAGGACAGGGACACGCTGACGTCCGTTGCAGCCCGTTTCGATACGACCCCATCAGAGCTGACTCAGCTGAACCGGTTGGCCAGTTCGTTCATCTACTCCGGTCAGCAACTGCTTGTACCGGACAAAAATGCCAAACCGAACGCGGACGGTGAGTCCGACACCAGCACGGAACGTTCCTCGAACAGTCCCACCGACGTCCGCCGCAAGGGATCGCAGGAAGATTTATCACAAGATGAAAAAGGTAATAACCGAAAATGTATTGCCGAACACAACAACAACATCAATCCTGATACGAAAACATTTAATTTTTGATTACTTAACGTTGGACATATTTTCTTAATTTTTGAAAATATTTATCGTTTGACTGCGTTCAACTGTGGCCAAATGGAATATACTGTGGCTTTTCCGTTTGACAGCCGCTGCTGTCATGACGTTAGGGTTTGTTTTATTTACGTTCTCGGTCTCCGCTGTTTTCTACCAGCACCATCTGTTCATAAGATACAAAAGTACATTCAGCGTGTTGCAGGAGCATTTGTTCGTCGTTTCTATCTAATTTTGCCTGCTATAACAGCAGAATTAATGGATCAAATGTGTAGAGTCGTCGTTATGTGCTACGTGTAATATCATTTGCACAACACGGCATGCATCATTCATGGCTACCGCGAGCAGTATAAATGTTTGAACAAATGTTGAAGACAGTAGTGTTTTATAAAAATGGAGGTAAGCTCTTTGCGCTAATAATGTGGTAAACAGCACCAGTGATGATAAATATCATAGCAAAGAACAGCTGAGTGCATTGTTCCTGTTGTATACTACTTATCTAGGAACGGAAATGTGTTCATCCCCTGTCGATTGGGTCAAAATGATTGTACTGGTGCAGTGCAGGGTATGAAAGGAAATTTAACTAGTAGCTTGGCGTTGAATTGATGCTAATCAAACTACTTGGTATGGTTAGTGTTACTAATGTCGTACATAGCATGTAACCCGCCAGTTCACATTCTAACGTCATAATTTAGCCTGCGTTTTAACATCACATATTAAAGTCCTTTACCTTAGCTACACTACCTAGCTTAGCTTATAAACATATTCGGCTGTGTTGAAAAGAAAATTTTCACGCGCGTTTTTAAATCGTCAATTGATATGCATTTGAACTGTACCATGTTTGGACATTGCTTTAGTCGAGAATCTTACCATATGACGAGAAGAGTATGACGACGAAGCAAATTACTATATCGTTTAACACTCACACTGCAGGCACCATACCCCATTTGAGGCTAGATGTGTTAATTCACCATTCTATACATGTGCCACGCACATACACCCGTTCAGCAACCGGGTGACTATCGCGGTGTCAACCATCCGTGCATGTGAAGTTTTGATAAGATCGTGTATGCACAAACCCTCGCATTGACTATATAGTGTGGCACTGCGACAGATGCGAACGGCGACCCGTGCGTCTCTAACAGAAGTTTTGAAGAGAAATTTGCAATCAAATGAGTTCGCGATTGAAAGTTTCTGCTTTACACCGTCCATGCGTTGTCGATCGAAATACGCGTGAGCGCGGTGTTGTTTGAATAAGGGCTACTCACAATGCAATCGTGGACTATGGATTTCGGTGCTACGTTTTTGCGTGAAAAATTGGCAGGTGGGTTGCCACCGGTATGGTAGTTTGTTCTGTGCTGGTGTTTACTTAACATTGACGACAGCAAAATGATATTCCTTCATTACGAGTGTCAGCATCCGGTTAGCGATACATTTTACAGAATGATTGAAATTACCAGTTTTAACCAAACGACGAAGAAAACCAACATACATGAGTGTGGAGAAACGTCTCTGAAGTGTTTTTTTTTTGTTCGTAAAGAGTTAAAGTAAAAAAGGCATCTTTTCCTATTTTTAGATTTGCTGGAAGGACTACGTCCCGGATCTCCAAAACCGGGCCACATTGAGCGTATCGCGTCGCCGAATACGCAAAGCGGCGGTGGTACCGGCGGTGGAGGAGGAGGTGGATCATCCGGTACTGCTGCCGGAGGAGAAGACGATGATCCTGTCACCATTCAGCGCTTCTTGAAGATCAACGTGCGGCACATCACTGATGGCCAGGGTGTGGTCGGAGGCGTGCTGCTTGTCACACCAAATGCCGTCATGTTCGATCCTAACGTGTCGGATCCACTAGTCATCGAGCACGGTCCGGAGAGCTACGGCGTGATCGCACCGATGGAGTTCATCGTAAATGCGGCCATATTCAACGACATCGCTCACATGCGTGTGCAAGGTGCGGCCGGCAGTATCGAATCGACAGAGAAGGCCGAAATTTACCATCCCCCGCCGGTGGAGAAGCCGTGCTCGCGCTGTGACACTCACTCACCGGGCAAGGATTCGCTCCTCGTGAAGGACGAAACGTTCCCCGAGCTGGGAGTTGGGTCGGTTGAAGGTTGCGACGATCAAGAATCGATCTGTTCGAGCAACGAACGTGACGGAGATGCTTTCCCGAAGGCGTTCGAGCGAGACCTCGTAACGCCCAACAATTTACAGCGTCTACACGGCGATTCGACGGAGAGCGGTGGTAGCTCGGTAGAACCGAAAGCACCTTCCACCGAACCGCCAATGTTTTTATCGTACGAACGCGACTCATCGCAATCCCATACGCCCAGTTCGCTCGATCACAGTGGCGGCGTTGGTGCCGAGCAGCAGCAGGGCCAAGGACAGAAGCAGGCAGGCGAAAAGACTGACCAAACAAAGACCAACAGTATCTTAGAGGACCCCACCATGCGCTCCCTGGAGGAGCGACGAAGAAGCCTACTCGACCAGCACTGGGCAATCCCCAGCAAGGACAGGTTAGAAATACTCTGCGCTTCCTGGTTTGCACCTTTCATCCTCATTAGCAGTACTAATATTGTTTGCAGTCAATCAATTGTCTAGTGAAATTTGTTAACAATTTACCTATTTAACTAATTACCACTCACCCTTTTAACACATACAAACCTTACTGAGGCGAAAATAATCTATTTAATTATTCATTGCAAGTATGCTTATGATATTATTTGAACTCAAGTCTCACACCGGCGGAGGAATTATTTCGGTAACAATAGGAAGCTGTTAGAAATTTCACTACAACATTTTTTGTTTATACTTTCATGTTTTGCTTTTGTTTCCATGTTTTGTACACCCCGCATTCTTCATTTTGTACCCATTGTACCCATTGTGGAAAGTAGATTAAAATGCTATTGCGATCAATCGTCATCCCGAAGATCTCTGGACGATGAAGAGGCAGCCAGCACGGGTAGTGCTGCAACTGCAGCATCTTCCTCGACGACCGGTGCAAACTCGATAAGCGGCGTCGCTGGTGTTGCAGGACATCATGCACCAATCCCGCCGATCGCCGAAGCCATTGGTGATGGGCAGTTGGTGAAGCAATCGTGTCACGATTCAGGCATCGACATCCGCGATCCGGCCCATGGAGCATCGTTGACAACGGGCGGCGGTGCGGCCACCGGTGGAAGCGGTAGCAGTGCGGCAAGCTCAGTTGCCAGTATCCCGATCGTAGCACCCATCGCAACGAAAAAAGTGTACAGCGATGCGGACATTGTGCTTAGCGCAGACTGGGTCCCACCGCTTACGATTGCGCCGACTCATCTGCACGACAGTTCACCGCGTAGCAGCAGTTCGCTGGTGTCCTCGTCCCACCACAGCACGCTGTCGACGGTTACGTCTGATGCCGGTGGACGCAAAAAGACCTCCAGTGTAAGCTTCAGCGTTGATGAACATGATGCCCATGGTCCCACGGGTCCTGCCGGATCCGGATCGATGGACAAAAGTGGTGAAACGAAAAAGAACAAGGTTGGTAACGTTGTCTCTCCCATACATGACGCATCGATTTCATGTTTTTGTTTTCTTTTTTAGATGTTAAAACGACTTTCCTACCCACTGGCTTGGGTTGAAGGATTAACAGGAGAGGGCAGCGGTAGTAGCCACAAGTCGGACTCAATCGAATCCGCACCTAACACAGGCGATTCTAATCAGAGCGTCTTTTCAAAAGTATTCTCCAGGTAAGTGGCATTGCGCTTTCTTAGCTGATTGATAAAACTAGGCGGTATATCTCGATCTTAAGCACAATTTGTTATATTTTTATAATATAATTCTGGACAAAAGTAATCTTTAGATAAGGTAATGCGGCATATAGGTCGTTACTTGTCTGAAATAAAGAAACAAATCTGATGTTTATGCACATTAAGTTTGGTTTGTGAAAAATGGTTTATGTTAATCTTCGCATATCAAAAACTGCGGTTTATTACGATATTTACAACACTAACGACACTTTAAAAACAAATCATTTGTTTCGTAATGGTTGCACATTATCGTCAGTACGATTTTTTGTTACATTAAATTTTTTTTATGTGTTCGATTGGTTTTCGTGGCCAAGCTTGAGTTATTAGCAATTTTGTAAATTGATACCTAACTTCGCCATGTCCTTTTTAATCGCTGGGAATATCATCATCAATAAAACCAAAACTTCAATACAAAAAAGCTCACCCATCACATTGGTCTCGGAGTTGGGCGGGAATTTGTTTTTGTCCAAAACTCCGTCGGAAGACTCCGGAGGCTCACCAGTTCCGCCACTGACACCGCACGAAGCGCAAGCAGGGGGGTCGGTCATGGCTGGGTAAGAATTCGATCAACGTTCTACGACACAAAAATCTAAAAAAGCAAAAAACATACGTACACACTTTTGCTGTTCATTTAGCTTTTTTGGGTTTCTTTACCTCATATATTGAATGCTTTCACCTTATCTATTCTTCATACTACTTATCTATTATGTAGCGAAATATAATTTCAAACTACATTTCCATTTTTTTGATTTCAACAATGTGTGAGCATATGTGTTTTATTCGCAATTGTGGTAAAAGTACCCAATGTTTTTTTTTATTTTAACCATCGATGTAAATAGAAGTACTTGGAATGTTTTGATGTTGTGTCTTCCTGCTTGAAAACTTACTAAAGGATGAATGAATCATCCCTTATTAACATCATTAAAATTAAATCATGAATCGAATCTTATTTTCTAATATTTATTCGATTAGTAGAATATATTTTTTGTTAATCTTTGTTTCCTTAGTCACTGGAGGTGACGTAAACATGTCTGGAGGATTAGTTTCAGTACCACAGTGAGCAGGTTATCAAGCTGTACATCACAGATGTGTCTCTAATTATAGTTTTTAATAATGTCCAAAATAAAAGGTTCAAGAGACTTTCAATTTGCTGGTAGAAAAATAAATCACTTGGTGAAACTCAATACTGCCCTTTTGTTTGTAGTGTATGTTATGTAATAGTCTGCAAACCAATCCTATTCGTTGATGTGTTATGCCTGTAGAGTGTATGCTAGACAGTAATGTACAATGTAAAATTGTTCAAGTGCATCTCGAAACTAATTGAAAACTTCCAATTACAGACGATCATCCATTGGTACATTTATTCGACCGCATCCCTCTGAGGGTAGCGCGAACAAACAGAAACCAGCTCCGCCGAAACTGGATTACCGTTCGATGGTGTCTATCGATGACATGCCAACGTTGTTCGTCAGTTTCGATAGTAAGTATCCTTCATTCGAAAATACACTTCAATGAAATTCCAATGTTCACTTTTTAATTGGATTGTTATGAATTTACTGTTACTTTAGTGATGGAATGAATTTTTAATATAGCTAACAAGTTACATGCTAAACTATTTCGAATTGATTCTATTGTTTTTATATTATTTATTTGTTAATATGATAATCAAAATAGAGTTAACATTGATACTCTATTACACATGTAAAGATGGTTCAACTCTCTTATTTCTTTACCAGATGAAAAATGTTATATTGTATCCAACACCAATTGTTTTTAAATACTCATACAATATAACAAAATGTATTATTTTTTACTTTTGTTTCACGATTTTTGTTGATATTCATTTTGTAAAAATTGCTAAATTAGACACATAGATTATACGTTCAGGTTATTTGATTCAATTCTATTTAAAAGTTATCGCACTAGCTCGTTCTGCAGTTAACATTGTTGATTGATTGCATTTGGAATGTAGTTGCAAATCAATCTATAGATGCTATTTGTAGATTTTTATAAGCACAATTAAACCAACGCATTTTCATAGCAACTCCTTTTCTTTATTGTAATTGATGAAATTGAATAAGTTAGGACCGTTCGCAATTGGGAAGTTCGTCAGACAGAATATAACGATGAAATATTTATACATTGTTCAATTTTACAGGACAGCATTTGTCAAAACCACAAATTATTCCGTTGGTCTCAATTCGATGTTCTATTGATGTTTGATAATTTTCTCTCTAGTTGTTAAGCTATAATGTGAATATCTTTTCACTTCTTTGTCTTTCTTCTTTATCTCTCTGCTCTACGCTCATGTTTTTCTCCCCTTGATATTGTGTGCTTTCCGATAAAACCATATCCCCGTCATTTGTACACAAACTACAAACTACAACTGCTACTTCTACAATTTCAACCAACCAATCAATCATCACTACAACAAACATCTACAAACGATCCAACCACTTCTACATCCGTTGTTCACAATCTTTCAGTGAAGGCACCATTGTTTCCTCAGCTTGAGAAACTTGGTAGGTTACACGCGTGATATTCTGCGCTCATTCGCATCTCATTAAGTCCTTACTCTGTTTTTACATTTGTCGATCCATCCTGTGGCAATATTTTCCTTTAACTACTAAATTTACTATTTTGGGCGTTTTATTTTTGTCACCCATTTGAGTTTTCATCATTCACGTCTCTATCCTTAAATGATCCTGATCAACGTCGTCGTGGTATGTTTCGTGTTCGTCACTTGTTTGAATTTTACCTCTGTACTCATACGTCGAAGTTTTCTATCGTGCTGTCGGTATTTAGTTTTTTCTGTCTATATCTCTATTGTGCACAGTTCAGCGTATCGCATTTTCTTCATATTTAATTCAGCTTTTGTCGTACTATGTGCGACAGCATTCCCATCGGTGTATTTTGTCCACATAGTTGTTTGCATTTTAAAATTATTTAATTAAGCAATTGAGAAATCTTAAATTTAAGCATTTTATGCCAAACTCACTACCTTCGCATGAGATAAAACAAATGTTTGGTTATAATATTTAAAAAAGATGAATATTATTTGGTTACATGCATGTTTCAATTTTCCTATTGGCATTTTTGATATAATGCACACAATTTGTAGATCTGTAAATAATTAAAAAGTTTTTTTTTTACGAAAAATAAGTTTAAAACATTGCTTCTAGTCGTTCAAACGCTACCATTACCTAATATATGATAGGTCTTGCCTTCAAGCATGGTATTGCATTGTTTTCCATTTTTTTTCTAACTTTTATGCATAAAGTGTTCGTAAACGCTGTATGCTGTCTTGAGTTCATTTTACTGTTTCGAGCAATGCATCCATTTCATACTTTCGTCGCTTTCCCGCAATAGAACTGATCCCACGACCAGCACGAGCCTGTCCAGACCCACCGATGTACCTGCGATTGCGCATGGGACGCAAGATCGGTAAAAATTCGCCTCTCCCGACAACCGTGATGTCCTATGGAAAGAACAAACTGCGTCCTGAGTATTGGTTCAGCATTCCGAAAAATAAGTAAGCAAATATGGTAATGCTGACAGAACGCTTATTTAATAATCATGGTTTCGCATCTTTTTTTTTATCATTGCAGAGTTGATGAGTTATATCGATTCTTAAATGCTTGGGTACAGCATCTGTATGGCGAGCTGGATGAGGCAGCCATCAAAGAACGTGGCTTTGAACTCATTCAGATGGACACAGAATGGGCCACTAAAACTGGTAGTCCGTCGAAGGTGGGCTATACATATTGACCCTAGCTGCTTACGATTCTTTTATTAACATTATGGTTATTTTTTCTCATTCCAGGACGGTCGTTCCGCTAGTGAAGGTGAAATCTCCGAGTATACTCGTGAATCATGGGAGGTAAGTTTCTATCATTTTTTTTCTTCTCTATAACAACATAGTGTTTTTTAATGTAAGTGCAAATGATCTCAACTATCGTAAAATCTCTCTGTAATGGACTTCATCTACATTGAGATGACTGCATAATTTCCATAACGCATAGCCACTGCTTCCAAAGGATACGAATGATTAATGCGTCTTTTTCATCTTTGTCTCTCCAATTCCAATTCTTCCTTTATTTGATTTTCTTTATTTAATTCAAATGCCCATCATCCGCGATGTGGTTAAAACATGCGAAACAACAGCTGCTAAAGGCACCGTTCGTTAAAACCTACAATATAATCAAAAGTCAAACTGGATCTAACGATTTGGATGGTTGTGAGGTTAGAATTGTTTAAGCAAAACCTTCTAAATCTTATAAAACATCACTACAAATACCAGATATGAATCGCCACACACTTGCAATATAGAAATTAGCCTTAAATATCTGTATCCTATATGCTATCGTTTACTATTAGTACAACACTGCAAATGTTTCGTACTGTAGTAGTAATATTTTCGTAACACACCCCAAAACGCTCTATATGCTGTTACAATACACCCATTATTGTCCTTTACCTCTCTCTATCTATCTAAGTCTCTGATCTTGCCTTCTCCATATTTGCTCGACTGTAGTGTTGAAAATGTTAGAGATTGTCCAATAGAAATGTAATTGTTGCTGTGTATTGCTCGAATATAGTGTTTATGTTATTCCCTTCACTATGTTATCTCGCCCAAAATCATTTTCGACAGACTGTACAGATTTTTCCCCTATGGCGGAGATTTGTTTTATATCAATTATATAATATTTATTTTATTTATGTAATGAATTGTTCAACTTATCGGTTACTCAAAACGGGCAGTATTGTTTACTCAATGCTCCAAGAGTGTCCAAAAGGCTCCAAACAATTTAAAAACACGATTTATATTTTTAATTTTTCTTTTTTTTCGCCACTTTGTAACATAATTACAAAGATTTCTGATTTTTGCTGTATACCATCAAAAAGTTATCAACTGTTTATTATTTTTATGAATATTGTTCAGAAAATAACCATGAGTCTATGCTAACATCAAACATAAAGCTGAGTTCTTTTTTTTTGTGAATTAACGATTTATGATACAGTTGTCGTATATTTTTGTTTGAATATTTTTAAATTAAGATCGCAGCATTCATTAAATACAAACGTATAGGCTTATGGTTCTAAATTTCATTGTATATTGTTAGCCGTTTAGTGTATGTAAATCTCAAAATTGCTTCCTAAGTTTTCTAGTATGCGTTTAATGTTTAGGCAAATTACTATTTATTTCTTTAGCAATTAGCTTGTTTCGTTATTTCAGTTGCTATTGCCTATGTCATGCTTTCTTTATTCGGATGCTATTGTGCTACGAATTCTTTGCGAATGTACAATTGAAACTGAAACAGGTCTATATGATTGATTAAGAAACAAGGAGCTGATGAACGAATATATATAGATCCTACTACATCACATTAATTACCCGCCTCCAATCAATTTGATAATTTTTAGCATTGTAAAAGTGTATTTTGTCATCATACTTAAGGCTACATAATCCACTGTACACATCGGTAAAACCGGCCACCACGGATCTCTTACAGAATAACAGCTTTCTTGAACCTCGAACGCAATCTTTTAATCATCAAAACCCATGACATAACCTTCGCTCAAGAATTTTTATAAGCGAATGATTAATGTAACCTTGATTGTGCAGAGGTTATCAGAGCTATGTTCCAGCGATTGGTTATTGAATTTTGTGGATGAATTGTGTTGTGATCATGCCAGACTGTTTTCATAATACCATGAAGGCTGCGTTGTGTGTAATTGCTACTACTGATGTTGTGTAACAAAGTTATTGTTGAAAGCTTTTAGCGTATATTTTACTTTTCTTTAAAAATTACACGCAATGCCTTCCACATCAGCTTATAATTCCGAGTCGAAATACCTCCGATTGTTTACACATAATTGCCAGCCAAGCCCTCCAAAAATAGCAGGCACGCAACGTTTCATGTGATTCTCGTCTTATCATGCGAAAAACCTGTTTTTGGGGGGAAATGTTCGTAATTGCCACAAACAACCCCGGCAAAGGAACACAAACACATTAAGTCCTAAAAAAGAGGCATGCCGGCCAATTTTGGGAAGTCTAAAAATAACCACTGCAAGAACAGGTTTACAGGGGATGCAGATGATTGATTCGCACATCCCGTTGTCTCAATTTTGCGCCTTCGTTAAAAAAAATCGGCACTCACATAAGTCTGCACCGCTGGACTGCAGCACACAAAAACAACAGTAGTTTCTTGAAAAGCTGTAGGTTACATTTGATGAAAGTTTCGAGAATATTATGAGAGTACATCAATTAACATACATTTAGTTTATACCATGTTACGAAAACAAGTTAGCGAAAAAATATCCCTCGACTTCCTCAACAAGCGAGTTCATGAGAGGGAAGCCGATATCTTTGACCCCTCTTGCGGTGGCAGCAAACGACACCTTGAGAAGAACGATTTGAAATACGGGTGTCGAGCTTGATCGCGTGACTTGTGCACAATGTCTGATGCCACGTGAACTGTTTGGCAACGCCGTAATATAGGACCCATTCCCCCATTTTACCTTCTTCCAAGGATGTTGGATAGTGCCGTCACGATGTAGTGTCAAGTTGCTGCAAGGACATGTTTGTGTTTGTTATTTTTCTTATGCACGCTCTTATCAGCTTTGCATCCAATCTCTTAATATTTCCGCACGAAAGAAGAGAGGTTTCCATTAGGCTTCAGTCTCCTCTACGTGCAATCGCTTGCTGCAGTCATGTTTGGCAATGTTTGGCTTCCGGTCGATGAAGATTTTTGAACACCAAATATGGCAGCCTTTTCTGTACTTTATGTGTGTGCACAAATATATGCTGCAATAAATCCCAGCAGCGTTGGTCACTGGCCACTTACTGTTGCGGATGACAGGGCACCAGTAGCCTCACTCACGGTTCGAAAGTTACCATCCTTGATCGTCGGAGAGCAGAACTTCTTCCAATCCCCAGCACGCTCGTTTTTCCTGGGTTCCGGCCTTCAGCGAGGCTTCCCGGTCGTTGAGATTGCAACCGGTTGAATCATCGCCAAGGTGCCGCATTCCCAAGCCCCATCAAACTGCCTGTTACTATTAAACGCGACGCAAAATTATGCGTTACTGGCTTGTTTATGTTTTGCCGATTTAGCAAAACTTACATTATCAGCGCACGTTACGTGAGACGTCAGCAGATAGAGTGACTTTCGCGAGATGGTGGTTTACATTTTCAAAATCTCTATCACGTTGTACAAAGCATGTTTCAAATATGGCTGGGTTCAATGTTTGGCATTTGATGATTGTTTCGCACAGCTTGCCGATAAGCTTTAAAATAAAATTAAACATTCATGATGACGCTTTCATCACTTCTGCTGGGATTTATCGCTGGGAAGCGTGCTTCATACATGCAGCAATTCAATTAGGCATGCGTTTTTCCGTGAAATTTTTGTCCCAAACATTTTACGAAAGTTTCGATGTTCGATGGATAATCAACATGAATAGAAAATTCACAACTATGTCGAAACCAACACAACTGGTTCCTACCCAACCAACCAGTCCGTGTAAGGGGATTCCTTCGTGGGTGCTTGTACGACTTGCCACCATTTTTGTCCCTGGGGCGGTTGTACTTTTCCATCGGCAACACTTGCCCACAACGCCCCGTTGTCGCCAAAGTACGCCGCCGGAAACCGGCAACCCGGTATCATCCGATCTGGTTTTCATTAGAGCGGCGTCTTCCGCCATTTCCCATTATCTATTTACGGCATCGGTGTCGAAAATGAACTCACGGAATGGCTTTGTCTAGATCAGGTTTTTGGGGTTTCACAAACCCGTGAGACAACACCGTCAGAATCAGTTATCGTGTGCCGAGGTTTACGCGACGCAATGTTGAGTGAGGGTGGATCGGGGTTTGTTTTTGTTTTGCAACAAACCAGCATGTTCAAATTCTTCCACCGTTGAGAAATAGACGATGCGCGGCGTGTGCCAATAGACGTGTGTAAAATGGCCTCGCATTTGTTTTTAAATCTCTCTATCCCTCGGTAATAGCCACTGCTGCCAAAGCAGATAGACGGTTAGTTTAATTGAAAAAACGCGCTTGCCAGGACCCAACTAACTCTTATTTTGTTCGTCCTGCCCTCAATGCGTTGTCTGAAACGTTGTTACCATGGATTTGGCTCTCCGGATCCAAAAACGGACACTAGAAAACTGATCGAGAGCGCAACCAAAAGTAAGAGAGCGAGAGAAAACATGCGTACACCTACTCATTCGCGAGATCCGATCGTCGTCGTTGTCGCCTCGCATATACCTTCTGCGGACCGGACTGGACGCTGGCCATTTCATTCCGTCTTCAACTATTCGCCTTACCACCGACCGGGGCTCGATCGCGAAATTCCGGTGTTCAATTTTTTTTCGGGACCTTACGCTATCAAGCAAAAGCCGACCAAAGTGTGCCCCGAGTGCAGCAGCCCTGACCGTGGTCTCGTTTTCCATGGCTAGACGGACTGCATCGTGTATATCGTGGCGATTTTCGATCGCTGTTTCCAAAACGCGCTGGGAAACCGAGGAAGAGACCTGACTTGTGTGTCGGTTCGGTTGTAAAATAGGACGCGCATAAACGCATCACTTTGTTTTCCCAAAAATGTCCCCCTATGTGCTGATTGTTGTGATTTAACGTGCCGTGTGTGTGTGGTTGCTTATGTGAGCAAAGTAAGAAAGCGTTATTTGTTGGGATTTTACGCACGTCTCGAAGATGGCGGTTAAGGTCCCACAGTGAGGAAAGCCAACGACGGAGCGCGAAATTTCCATCGGGCAAGTGTTTTGTTGGAAGGGGAATAAAGCCAAGCAAAACCCCTGGGAGGACGTTCGCCGTTATAGCTCGATTACCGTGCAGTAGTAGGTTTTTACGGAGTGAACGCATAAGCGCCCAATAGCGTACGTATTGGGCTTGTTATTTGGCGTACTTTCATTTTACACCAAATGCAGCTACTGTTGCGATCGCGAACCCTCGTCATCATCATCGCGATCGCAAAACACCCCGCCGATGTGTGGTGGGCACGGTGTCGTAGTAGATGTGCGCTAGTTTTTTTTGTTGATCCACGAAAACGAATGAACAAAAAAAGGCCTCACAATTACTGATCTTCGTAAGTATCTCTTCACGCCGGCGAATGATCGGTACGATCAGAGAGTGCGCGATCGCGGTAGCATAAGACGACGGTTTATTCCGCGATCGGTAACTCATCCTCAGAAGGCATCTTGCGCTCTCTCGAGTGGACCTGATGTACGGGATTGTCGGAATTTTACGAATCTGTGCCTTCTAATCCACTCTAATGCACACAGGCATTTCGCGCTCTCTCTCTCGCTTCACTGCGATCGTACAGCACTCCACGTGTGTGGAAAGCCACCAATAAATTAGCTACTCCCTGGTGACTCGGGTGACTCTCACCGGCCATCATCGGATGGCCATTTCTCCGTGAACTTGCGCAGATCAGTTACATCCGAGCGCGGCCAGTAGGGACACACTAAAGCTAGGTCAGATGCATTCCCGTGCACCGTCTAGTAGTTCGATCGCGTGAATACCCCCACGGGGTCTGTGTGTTGGTGTTAGTTTCCTATTTCATGACCCATTCCTCGCTACGGTAACCCTGACTGGGTGCTGCTAACGTCCCGGTCTCATCAACGTTGTGCAGGGATCTCGACCTAACGTTCCCAGTCGATCTTCTGCATTCGCGATCAGACGAGCTTCGTGGCCCGTCGAAAACGGTTCAATCTTAACCGATCTGGCATCTGGCGTACGTACGCGCACCGTGTGTTGGTTTGTGCCATTGCAGAAGCAGAAGGTGACGATCATTTCAACGGTGATTTGAGTTACCGCCCGTGCGTTGTGAACCGAATTTATTCCAATCAGATGATAATCTCGCTCGTTCTCTCACTCGCGTGCTGTGTTTGAACAATTTGAGCTGCGCGCGACAATTCCGTCAATCACATAAACGTGTGCGCATGCGGTTTCGCGAGGGTTGAATTCTCCCCTTTTCGCGAGGGTTGAATTCCATGTAACGAGAGTGCTCTCTTTTTGGTGTCCAAATTAGCTTCTGCTTCTCCGTGTACGAACGCCGACAGGCCGGTACTGTCGAGTGGATTAAAGGTGGCACATTATTTTGCTTCAATTGGTACGATCGCGATCGCGTTGTGGAAAGCAAACACTCTCTCCCGTGCTGTGATATAGTTGTGTATTATTGTTGTTACTGTTGTTGTTCTTGTACTACGCTGTTGATTTGCATCAACACCGATCGGTGGCGCACTTAGCTTTTCCCGAGGGCACGAATCCGCCACCATCATCATCGTCGCCGTTCTACGGTTTGTTTTCCGTATCGTTGTTGGTATCGAAACACAAACACAAATGATGTCGAAATCAAAAATCAACCGACTTACGAAGTACCTGAAGACGAAGGTAAATGCACTAACCCATCCTGCTTTCATCATCTACCGGATAAATCTGAGTGAGAGAAGAAACAAAAAAACGTAGCAGAAAAATGTGCTCGTTTTGTGTCGCCAAAAAATTCAGAATGACGTAAATTTTGCGTTCCAACAATTCCCTTTTTCGCGCGTGCAAAAACGAGTGTCAGCTGCGTTAATAAAGCGATTCTGCGCTCTCCCACACCTGCGCCGGTGACCCGTACGTGTGCAAGAAATGCTAATCATCCTAGACCTTCTATCACCCATCGTCCCCGAACCCTTTTTGTGCTCCATTGCGGGCAGCAGCAAATTGTTGATGGTTGTGTTCAGCAACTACGGCAAAAAACAACTACCCCAAGTTGTTTATTGTGAGTTTTTTTTTGTTGTTGTCGTTGGTGGTTTGCTATTTTAATATTCTCACACAGGCCGACTCGTCACACACACACACACCCATATCCCTGCGAGAGAGGACACCCCTTGTAATGAGAAAAAGGTACTGGGGAAGGGGGCTACAGCCTAACCTTTGACGACCCTGACCGGCTGTCCTGACCGGTTCCGATGATGAAGGAACCGGACACCACCCCGCGCACCATCGTTACCCCTATCTATCGTTCACCCTCACCCGGTCGTGGTTGCGCGAACACGTGAGAAACCGATCGCGATAGGGGTGAGAAGAGTACCGAAATCCCTTCCGCGTGTTCTAGCCCCACGAAGGAAGCACCTGCTTGCGGTTAGGCGCACTTCCTTTTTGCACATTCCGTGGCTATATACGTTTCCATTCCACGGTAAATATCGTTGGTGGAATCGTCCAGCTTTCGTGACCTTTGCGTTCACATTCGCTTAACGCAAGGATCCTGAAGATGCGTGTGTGTCTGTGTGTGGTTTGTCATTTCTTCTCTGACTCCGTCCCAGCTCCAATCGAAATGCAAATTAATTTCATTTCTAACCGCCCACCTTCAGGGACTGCATGATAATGATGATCGCGAAGAAGGAATTCCGATTAGCTCTTCTGGCAGCGCGCTGTATGTTCAGGTTTTGCGTCGCTAGTGCAGCTGCCGATGCATTGAAATTCATTTGTTTGCTCGTCACATTTTACGCGACACGAGCTGCTGCTGCCGCGATCCGGTGCCACGTTTGGTAGCGTTAGGTCAGCTTGGTGCGGCAAACGCCCCATGCAAGTAATGATCCGGCTGAAGTGAAACCCTGACGCAGGTGGATCGAAAAGTTGCTGCTTTTGCCGTACGAATAAACTCGTGCGGTTGCGGGGCATGAAATTGATTTGAAAAAATGGATGAAATTTTCCTTTATTTTGATATAAAGTTATACCCACATGTAGACATATTTCAAACATTCAGATCAATATGTTCAAAATGTAACACAGATTTATTCAATTTTAGTGTTTTTTTTTTCCTTGAACAAAGTAGTTAGTGTTTGTTACATATTTTAAATATTTAGAGTTTCAACGAAAAGAAAGGGTTTCAAAAATATCACCACCGAACATGTGTACCACGCTGCTCTTAAGGCAATCAGTTTCACTTTGCTTCAACTTTTTGGGCAATTAAAAACATCATTTCGTTGACTTTCGGTTTGCTCACATGTGCCGCGACATGAACCGTCTGAGATGGTGCACGCGTGAAAGAGAGCGGATTGCTTTACGGATCACCATCCACGCCGTCCTTGATTGAGAAGCGTAACCGCCTGAAACTGGATCACCGCACGCCGGATTTCTTGTGGGGGTTTTTTTTTACAATCCATTGGCTCTGCCGTGCAGAAGACTAAAAGTGCTGACCTTTCGGATTTTGGTATCCAGCAAAAAAACCCGCGCTGCAAACACAAATCGTATGTTACTGGCATGCAAACGCGTATGTGTGTCGATTAGCGTTTAAAAATTCGCCAATATCAGGAGGCGTCATGTTAGCAACACGTGCTTACAATCACGTGTCATCAGAGTGATAGCGATATACAAAGTACACGCGCTATCACCAGTCACGGGAAAACGTCACTCGCTCTAACGAAAGCTCCCGCGAAAGCTCTCCCCATATAGGACGCCCTTTTGCTTTGGCTCTCTGTCAACGACCCATGCTTGGGTGGTGGTTGGAAGCTTTTTTTTTCTCCGAGAAAAACCAGCCCCCTTCACCCAAAAGGGTGTAAGATGGGACGCGTTTACCCCTATATTTCGTACAAAAAAACGCTCACAGACACAACGGCAACACATGCTCAAGCCAGCTAAACATCCCACGGCGATGAGACGATGGAAAGCATTCGCAGCATAAATGGACTAGCAGTGTGCGTGCCTGCGAATGGGGGGATGATGTAAAGTTCTCTTCGCTTTTGGGGTGCGCTCTTTCTTTCGCTCTCTCTCTCTCTCTGTATTTTTGCTCTCCTTTCATTTACCTGGAGCATGGTTGTCAAAAGTGGCCCGTTCCCTGTTCTAGTTCGCTTGGTGACGTTTTGGAGTATGTGACGGGGACCGTTTTGCTCCACCGCGGTGTTACCCAAATCGGAAAGGGTTGTGATTTCGTGGCTTTTCTTTCGCCTAGTGCACCGGTCTTAAGCAAAAAGTGTACCGGAAGCTTCTCAAATAACGCTGCGTGCTGTGGAATAGTTTCTATTCTGTCGTCGTCGGTTCAATTTATGCGCATAGTGCCTTTTGCGAAACATATGAGCGAGCGCGAGCTAGGGGTGTTGGTGTTTGACCAAGTGCACGCGTTATGAACGTTTGACATTTGTCTCTTCAGCTGCACCGGTTTCTGTGACGGTGCAAACGTAGCATGCTGCGATTTGCGTTCAAAAACCTCCTAAAATACCCACCGTGATTTGCTTCCAAGCGTTACACTGGACGTGAAAACTGCATCACCCCGCATAATCGCGTATGTCACGGGACCTCGTTTCGCTATCGAAACTCTCGAACCACGCCGGCAAAACCCGTCGGGTGACGGTCGACAAACCGGCCAGTGAAGGGAAGAAAACAGCGCCAGCGCACACACAAACAATCGGTCGTGATATTTAGAAGCAAAAAAAAAACGCACCCCTTCTCGCGCCCACTCCCACCCACTCAAGTGCATACGAAGCGCGAACATAATAACAGTGAGCGGAGGCCACATCAACGCGCACACACACAGACGGTTCCTCGGGAGGGGTGGGTTTTTCCGTGAGAGTGTGTGCGTGTGTTTTCTCCTACATCCGCTGTGGGTCGAACCGGTCTCTTCGAAGAGAGGGTGGTGTATGAGTAGAGAGCCTCATCATCCCCTATTCGTTAGGGGGGTTGATTCCGCGCACAATACAACGCACACCACACGCGTCTTGTACCGAACTGTATAACGTTTATCTGTGTGTGCGTCGTTGCAAAGCAGCGGCGAAAGACAAAACATAAACATTAGAGCATAATCTCGCTCCAAAACTTCGCACCGGTGCTCCGGAAGCTCGCAAAAACATCTGTCCGCCAAGTGCCAAAGTGCCGAAGTGCCTGCACCCGCCGTTGCAGTGAATCAGGGTGGTGAATGTGACTTTCCCGAGCAAAAAAGCTCAAGGATTGTGATCGCTGCTAATAGGCTAACAGCGCTGAAATGTGGTATCTCGTGCTGCTGGCCGTTTCGGCCGCCCTATACCTTGCCTCAAGACGATGGGGACGTCAGCTGTACTACCGATGGGGACGCCTAATACCTTTCCGGCGAGCGATCGGGAACAAATCGCGACCTCCAACGCCACCACTCATCGAGGTTCCCACACTACCCCCGGTTGGCGGTGGCGGAAGTGGTACCGGCGAAGAAGGCTATCCGCTGCTCGGCACCAAGGAGGAGTTCGATGACGATCGCTTACACACGGTAGGAACCATGATCGGATCGCCGGGATAGCAACAAGCTCCTCTAGCATAGTTGCAGGCATTTTGAAAACAATCCACCGTTTCCTAGTCAACATTGGTGCCCTTCCGGTGTAGGGCAAAGCAAGCACATGTCAAAGCCGCCGGGTGGGCCGTCTAGTGATCATGTTCGGAATGTCCTTCGCCACATTGTATAGCTAATGCTCGGATCGGCATCCGATTGCGCTTAGCAACAGCGGTTTCCGAGAGGAAATGGATTCGATTGATAAGCCGGCTAGTAAATGCAAACAACAACCCCCTGCTAAGGGTTAGAAAGTGGACTGTGTGCTACCACTTTCGCTCTCTCGGTCGGATTGCATTGTGTGTATGTGTGTGGGGTTGGTTGTCTTCCCTGTTGTGCATTGTCCAAGCCTGTCCCTGATGAGAAGCTGCACGCAGAGGTCGACCCCACAGACGTTAGATGTTGTTGCTCCAGTCCACCCGTTTGCACGGGGGTTGATAACGAAACGCGTATGGTCTTGCGGATGATAAGTGACCGCCGTGGGGTGGTGGATTGATTTGCTCGACATCTGGCTGACCGAGGCCGTTTACCCTGGGCTCTGGGTGGGATGGTGGACATTTTTACACCCCCACCGTTGTTGGTTTGGTGCCGTTCACCGTAGACGTGATATTTGCATAGACAAACCGTTGCTTTCGCGACGCGTCCCGCTGCATTATGTAAGGGATGAGACAGCACGAGAGCTGCCGGAGGGAGGAAGCGAGTGAATGCACTTCCTTGAATGCAACCAGTGCACTCCGCAGACAGGCTCGAAATCTGAGATCCCCAACGCGAGGGCAGGTGTTCGATGGCATCCCTTGTCTGGTGTTTTGTGACCGTTTGGAGTTCGCAAAGTGTCAACCACTTGTCCATCGTCGAGGTGAAGCCAACAAACCCGGACCCCACGCACCGTTACGGTCAGGTGATCACGATCAAGGCACCGGTGGGCTTGCGAGAAGATGATCAATTAGTTGCTAATGACTCGCGATCGTGTGTACTCTTTTGGCCATTCGGGTTTTGTGGCGGTTTTGATTTATGGCGTCCGAAGCAATCAGCTCGGGTATCAGTTTATTTCGCGCAGAGGAGGTCGTGTTGCAATTAATAAACTTGATTGCCAGCGCTGGTGCTTTCTCGCGGCTACGTGAGCATGGCTACGCGTGCACTTTTAGGACAAACTTATCAAGATGGCAATACGAGCCGTCGGGTGGTTCAGGAAGTGGTGCGATATGGGAAACTAACCTCAATGTTGATGCTAATATTTCTAAACTTATGAACCCAGCGATGTACAAATAATAAATCTGCACCACGAGTTAGACTAGCTTCGAAATCTACTGTTTGTCCATTTTCCTGGGCCAGGAAACCGCGCATGTTACAAAGTATGCCTATGCTTGTGGAACGGTGGAAGCGAATTTAAATATACGTCTATAAAAAAGTCTACTTTATGATAGAAAAAAAAACCGTTCTCTCCCTTTGCTACTAGCGCAACCGCATGCGTGCGTTCAAGAAGGAACCGATTTTTAATGCAATGCACGGAAAAGCCCGCTCGTGCGCGCACCTTTCCAAGGACATGCGTCACTGCTGCTGCTGGGCTGGGGCCTGCTATACCGAACAGGATATTCCCGCAGTGTCGCCGAGCGTAGCTGCGACCTCGCGTAATCGATCGCGACCAATCGCTAACAGCGAACCGACGTGAAACACCTCAGACAACGTCTCGGGCAAGTCGCAAAAGATCATTGAATGCTGCACGAAAAAAAAACCGCAACGATCTGACGTCTTTTTGCGTTCGGTGAAATCTGAGATAGCGCACACAAAACGCGGATTAATCGCGGTCAAGCGAGCGATTCATCGTTTTGCGTACATACGTGTGAGCAAGGGATGTGTGAAGATCATCTCCCGTTGGAATTAGCTACCACCCAGCGTTTGTGGGAGCATTTCCCACGTACTGGAGGCAGCACGCCACAGTCGAATGACGAATTCAATGGACACCCTTTCCATCCAAGGGCTTTGCGCAAACCAGGCGTGCTATGACAAAATGAATCCGCACTTGTTTGCAAGCCCACAGCATCGCGCTTTTTTTTTCGAAGATTAACCCCATATGATGCACAATCCGTGGGTAATCTGGTGCGGCACGTGTGACGCACCCCCGGGAGCATGACGCATAATAATAGGTGGTGCAATTGTTTCCGTCGTTGCACTAATGAAACGGCACCGATTAGCTCACTTCCGGCGCATTATAATTCTAATCTAATATCGTCCGGTTCGGGGGATGAGTCGGGCATTGTTTGGGTGTTGTTGCTGTGTATAACCCTAGTTAGAAACCCTAGTTCTAACGCAGGTGACATGATCGATATTGCAGTACTGATCAAGCGATCGTGTTTTGTATGTTGCCATTCATGTACGTGTCATCGAAGTCTTGCTGGTTCTGATGTTCGAAGGGACAATTATGCGAAGAGAGTTTCACCTTCATAAACCACCGTGGATAATCCCAATTAACATTTGTTTCTGCTGAAACTCTGGAACTCACTTGCCTGATTCGTGACTTCCTGAGCAGATCGTTCCAAAAGAGTTAACTTTGATTGCCATTCTTACAAACGGCGTCGAATGAATCACGGATGCTTGGAAGATTGCAACCATGTCAGTGCCTCGATCGATTAACTTATTTGGCCGTCTTCCATCTCCAACACCTGTCCGTAGCCTGGCGGTTTGGTCATCTGCACGTGCTTCTCCTGTCACTTCCCGGACGTCGTTAGATTGATTGCGGCAACCGCAAACCGTACAACAGCCTCTCCGAACCATTCGAGACAGACTCCGACAGACAAATGGGGCCACGTTTACGTTAATTGTGCGCCTCGCGGATGAGCTCGTAAAAACGGCAGACCGGAAAATTGGGCGGATCGCGGAAGCCAAGCGCGCGTGGCTTTTCCAAAATGGATCGCGCGAGGTAATCGCGAACAATCGGGGAACCGAGAAAAACGACCAACAACGGGCGGTTGGGCTAGCGGCTTTCCTTTTTCAAAGTCCACCGGTTCAGCGGCTTCACGCTTTCACGCGCGTGTGGTTCTCTCGCCCGTTGGCCTTATGGAGCATCAAATTCTAGGCCGCGCCGGTTTCCGTTAGTACGTCCGACTCTCGCCCCATGTGAGGTGTACACCCAGTTCGTCCTCTAGAATAGCGCTTACGCTGCGCTGCTCAGTCATGTGTGCATCGCATTGCATCGTATGGTGGGGCAGATCTAGATCTGGCCATAATCACCCCCTCGGATGCGCGGGTATCTTTGAGAGGAGGGGGTGGGTTGGGTGCGGATCAACCCTTCCCGGGTGCGGCGGACCCTCCCGCCACCCATCGAGCTACTAAAACGACGGCACAAAGGCGTTTACGCGCGCGCTAAGGGCTGCCGTTAGTTTAACGCGAGACTTCCACCGAGCTGGAAGTGCGATTCCAAACAAACGCCTCTGTTCTCTGAGCGCTCTGATAGCGGAAAATCCCGCCAGTCGGTAACGGCAGTGTCGTCGGTGATATTAGCTCTCGTTCTTCAAACACGGAAGGTGTCAACTATTTCGCACGCATTCGTCGCATTGCCTCGTGACGACTTGCGTTTTGGTGCGTGAGTGTTGCGAACGCTAAAGTTCCTCCAGTGACGGAGAAGTAGATCCGTGACGTGACGAGGTTTCGTGCGTCAGTACTTTGCCTTCTCCAGTGAGAGAGGAGTCGGGAAGAAGTCGTCATCATCCCTGGCACGGATTCGCGTTGTGCGTAAACAGTAATTAAGCGGTGTGTTAACCGTTCTCGTTCTCGAAGGCTCGCAACACCTTTATCGGTCGTTACGTGGTTGTGGTGTTTGTGCGCTTTAGTGGAAGTTTGCCGTCGGAGCATCGAACCACGCTCGAGGTTCCACATCCTGTTCCCGACGTTCCGGACCATAGGAGCAAACGTTGAAACGGGCTTTTGGGCAGAACGGCAGCATCATGTGTGAATTGCTTAACATGGCTCCGTACGGCGACAAGGTTGTTACCATCACATCTCGGGGGCCGGGTTGCATACGCATACGATCATTACCATCATCATCATCATCATCATCATCATCGTTAGCTGTGTTTTATTCAATGCAATATCAATGCCATTGGCATTCGGTTGGTCAGAGTTTTTAGTGAGGGTTTGTTTTAGAGAGCAAAAAATGTCACACAAAAGCCGACTATTGTGGGAGTTTTTTAATGAATAGCTAATGTGGTTTTTACAAAAAAACGATGGAATTGCAGCTGAAAAACAGCCTCAGCTTATTACGTGCTTTTTGTCCTTGCTTTGAAGCTAGCAAATCCTTGGGTTGGACAGTTCAAACCAATCTGCATTCCACGACGGCCAACAACCGATGCTCGTGTATTGCGCAGTGTTGGTGTAGTGATGAACAAGAAGGTGACTTTTTTTCGAATTTACAGCATCCCTGAGCTGGTGTTCGGTGTGGTAATTTTCCGCCAAATTCATCTCGCCTTCTCTCAATGAATAGAACGCGCTAACCTTGCTGGGAAAAAGCTTTCCATCTGCGGGGTAAGAATGCGTTTCATTCGATGCTCATGAGCCGGCTGCAAACAAAAGCATTGCAGGCATGTCATTTCCTCGCTGGTCGCCGCTTTTCACTCGCGCTTTACAACAACTCGCGCACGTCAACAAGCGACAATGCAAAGTGCATCCCTTTCCAGCATCTCCCCCAGCTCTCCTCCAGCGCTATGCGAATCACGTTTTTCATAATTTTGTTTTGATGCGCACACAACACCCCGTTCAATGAGCGGGTGGTTGATGACGAAGGAAAACGGGGCTCCCACCCCCGCCTGGTGCCTGAGAAAATGACAGTCAAAGGAGGGCGTAACGCGAGCGCATCAGCCCTCATTTACGCATCACACTGCCTCCCCACTCGTTTAGTGCTGATGGATGAGCCTCCCCCAGCCTACTGTGTTGTTGCGATGATTGTCGGTTGGATGATTCTCACTCCACCTGAGCCAACCTCCTGCGGTGTGTAATTGCGACGATATCGAGACACGGTACCCTAATTTCGTGTTGCAAGCGCAGAAAATACCACCACAAACGGTCAAATGCCGCTTGACACGAACAATCGTACAGAGACGTTGCGCTATCTCGCTTAACTGGCTGACTTGTGATCTAATATCCAGTGGTGGTCTAACGAAACCCTCGCCAGAGGACGGCCCAAGGAAAGCGCAGTTGTTTGCTTGCTACTGCTCTCAGCTCCCCCAGTTGCGGTTCTGACCTCAAACTGTGTACCCATGTCCCCCCAGATCCAGACAGTAGCCTAACAACAACAACGGAACACACCGTGGCGAACTCCGCTGTAAGCCGCTCAGTAGTGACCGGCTTCGAGAAGGATTTCAAGAATAAACATCACCTCGGTGGGCGGTGATAAAAAAGCACCACCCATTCTCGCGCCTCCACCACCCACTTTAGAGAGGGGTGGGTTCGCGCGATGGCGTAACACGGAGTAGAGCGTGTTCTTATGTATGTTGTACAGGTTGGAATGGTTAGGGGAAAAAAAATCGCCCAACATCGGCGACGAGAGATTCGTTACGATGCTTTGATGTACCCCCAATGTGTTTGCCAGCCCTCCCACGACCGATGTTTAGCGTGAACGTTTTTCGTTTGTAGTGGACGACTCTGTGTATATCTGTGAATGGCCTTGCGAGAGATGTAGCATTTTCCCCTCACACTAGCATATTTCTTAGATCGTTTCGTATGAGTAGTAGTTCTTCGGATATCCTGCCGAAGTGTCGTACAAAATCATCAATCGCCTACCAAATCGACCATCTCAACATCAATCCCCCCCCCACACACACACACACACACCCATGTCATCTACTCCTCCACCGTGCAAGCCTTGTTGTGTAGAACGGCTTTTCCCTCCCCGTGGTACATTGTAGCGCGCCCCTTCCGTTATCCTTCCGTCGAAGAGGTCGTAGATGTTACGCAAATGGATCACTAATGGATGGTCTTCTTGGGATCCCTCACAGGTTCTGTCTATGAGCACAGATGACTACAGAAAAGCGACCCTGTTTGCGTCCGGTTCGTTCGACCAGGACTTCCAGATTCCGGACCTGATCGGTCAGACGGAAATCCTCAGCGAAGAGCACAGGTACGGGGGTGTTTTTTTTTCTTGACGTTTTTCGGGAAGCAACGAGACGGGATTGATCTTCAACTCAACATCACCTGTCTTCTCATTTGCAGGGAAAAACTATGCGCCCATCTGCCGGCCCGCGCCGAGGGGTACTCGTGGTCGCTCGTGTTCAGCACCTCCCAGCATGGTTTCTCGCTCAACTCTCTCTACCGGAAGATGCACAAGCTCGAGAGCCCGATCCTGATCGTGATAGAGGACACGGACCACAACGTAGGTATCCTTGCGGTGTGCGCGCGTGCGCTGCTGCTGCTTTACCAGCACCCGGTTTTTTGTAACGCTTTCGAAATGTTTCCGCAGGTTTTCGGTGCGCTGACGTCCTGCTCGCTGCACGTGTCGGACCATTTCTACGGTACGGGTGAATCGCTGCTGTACAAGTTCAACCCACACTTCAAGGTGTTCCACTGGAGCGGCGAGAATCTGTACTTCATCAAGGGCAACCCGGAAAGCCTGGCGATCGGTGCCGGAGAGTAAGTATCTGCGTATCTTCCAATCCGCCGAAGGAGGCGTGCGTTGAGGAGTGTTCTGATAAGGCGACTGTCAACATGTTGGGTGGGAGACCACGGCGTCATTGATAGGACGACGGTGCACATTAGTCAGCCCAGGTGTCATCAACAACACACTCCGGCCGGTTGTTGTTGTGTTGTTGACTGATCCAAAGGACGGTGCAAGATCACGAGATCGCGTGAGAGAATACACAGCGTGAGAGGGAGGGGTGTTTTTTGCATGTGATTTTGCGACGATAAACACATGAGATAGAGTTCGCAAATGTGGCTGCCCTGGTGGCTAGCTTTGGTGAACATTTTTGTCCCATGCGCTGGCGCGGAGGTTGGCCGCGTGATATCGGACCGTGATTCATATACTGCTTCCTTGCTAGATTGTAATCCTTCTGTTTTCTTGTTTGCTTGCAGCGGTAAATTCGGCCTGTGGCTAGATGGGGACCTGAACCAGGGTCGATCGCAGCACTGCAGCACGTACTCGAACGAGCCGCTGGCACCGCAGGAGGATTTCGTCATCAAAACGCTCGAATGTTGGGCCTTCGTTTAAGTGTGTGTGTTTGCGTGTGCGAGTGTGAACGCAACCAAATCTCCCGAACGTGCAGGCAAAATAGAGCAAGAGCAGCAGAAAAGGATACGGATGCCGGAATCCCATCGCCGCCCCTCCCAGGAGCAGGGTAGCAGTTTCCGGGCAGTGCCTCCGGCGCCATTTGTCGTGTGCAAATGTTGACGATAGCCCTGCCCGGCCGTCGCACCAAGCTGTGTGTGTGTGTGGTGCGATCCGGACCAAATGTTGCGAGCAAATCCGTGGGTTTCCGTTTCCGTTAGGGGCGCAAACGATCGAACTCGGGGTGGGTGCGTACTAAACCGTCGTGCATGTGGTGGTGGTGGTGATGTGTCGCTCCTGCGCGATGCGGCGATGTCCTGCGACAAAACAAAAACCAGTCCGTACGGCGAAATTTCAAACGTTTGTCGATTTGAGGGCAGAACCGCCGGGCGGTAGGAACCACACACTGCGGCCTCGCATATGGCCTGGGAAAACGGAACGTAGCGCCCGCAAGGACACAAATGTATGTTGTTAAAACTGTAGAGCTGCATGGAGTATAATTAGCGAAAACGATAAAACAAAAAAACGGAAGCATATGCATATATCTAGAGAACACACAAGTACTAAGAAAATTGTAATCAAGAGTATCAATATATGTGCGTACGTGCGCGCGCGTGCGCGTTCGAGTTGTATTCGAGGAGTAGTAGAGAGTCGGTACAGAAACAAACCACGAGAAACAAAACCGTTGCAACACAAAATTAGAAGCTATCGCAAAGGGCAGTAGGGCAGTAGTTGGAATGATAGACTTTTTGGCCCTCGGTCGATGGCAGCTTACGCAGCAGAAACACACACAAACACACTTTCATACATCTAACCCCTTCATTGGAAAAAGCAGAAGCAACCCCGAGGGATGAGCAGAACATATATATATATATATATATAGCATATAGCATATAAATGAAATGAAACGCGTCCGCGCGCTGTTCGATGGAGAAGAAGTTTGCGCGTACACCTGGCGAAACCTCTCTGCATGCTGCCAGGTTGTGGCGTAGGTTGCCGCGTAGGTCAGAAGCCAACTGGGATGGGAAGGAATTGTAAATTCACCCTTCAGACCACACCAACCGGAATCCATCATCCTCCGGTTATTAGGTTAGCTCAAGCGTTGAGCGAACCAGGAACCCGCTCCCGGAACGGGCGAAGCGTTATTAGATGGAGAATTGTCGTCTTTAGATGGTGCTTATTAGAACCGTAGTGGAACCGCATCCTGACACGTACGCGGCGGTGTGCTTTTAGCTGTTCGTGTACGCGTTTTAGCTGCAATAAGTGTTCTCAGCATGCATGCCTCCCGGGGGGAAAACCGTGCATGTGTTGTTGCACGCCAAATCAATCGCTTGGCCGTTGTGAATCCTCCTCAAAAGCAAAATCTAACTCGCTAACCTCTGGTGGCCGGTGGTCGACATCTCTCGAGTGTCAGCGAAAGCCCTAGGGGATGCAAACACACGCGAAGTAAAGTACTGTGTGACTGTGGAGAGGTGATACCGCGGTATCATCTCCGGGCGGACAGATGCTGAGCATTTTACGAATGAGCCTCTCTATTGTTGATCCTTAAATAAGCACTTGAACCACCCCCCGAAGGTCGCGTACGCGACTGAACCAGACTGGCCTGGATGTTAACGTTGACGTGCGCGTTCACCGGCGGTATGTTAACGTTCGCATTCGGTGTATGTTCAGTTATTTATCAATTTCCAACGCCCACACGGTGCCCTGTGCGTGGCTGTGGTTCGTTCCTTCTCTTTAATTCCTTCTTTAAAATCCAAAAACAAATAATACAAAACAGTAGTACAAAAACAAAAATCCCCTCCAGCAATTGGGTTCGAATGATTTTTTGTTTTTCGTTCGTCAGTTGATGTGAGAGGTGAGCAAGTGGACACCTATCCAGCTTTTGGCATTATCACGTGCGTGCTAGAGTCGGTTGAAGCTTCAGCTTCATGTTTTTCTGTTCGTTTGAGAAGCGTTAAATGCAGAAGCTGACGTTGCAAATACGGTTAGCGGTGCGTCTATTCGTTTCGTCCAATGCGATGTCCCTTTCATTCGACACCATGTGATATACCCCATTCGTTTTCTATCCACAATAGTCTAAATATACAAGCATGCATATTGTACTATGCAACTGCAGCTTCCCCATTGAAGGTGTAACCAGTTTTTTTACTTTATGCTCTATTCCTTCATGTTACTTTTTCCATTTCTCAGCTACATTTTCTTCGTTCTTATTCATCGTTCGCGTACGTTGCTTAACACCCTGATTTTATTTATTTATAAAAAATGTCCAGTTTTACATGTTAATACCTGCTTTCGATCTAACTTGCTTTTTGTTTTATATTGTTGCAAACCAACAACTAAGTAACAGGAGTTCGTGACTTCGACGAACCATTTTTTTTAAACGCAATCATTAGACGGTGTTTTAGTCGTATTAGCTGACGTTCGGTTGAGTCGTCAGATCGAGTCAGATGCTGTTTATATTCTAACACCCCCCTTATATGAGTAAGGCAGTACACCTGCGTGCCGTGGGAGAGTCTAGAACGTCTAGTGACTGTAGCAAATAAATTCATATACTTTAATTTATTGTTCGAGATGATATTGTTTTTTTTTTGTTTAACGTTGTTACTAGCGAGGGACATAAGAGGGCCGAACGGATATGGCTAAAATTGAACCACTTCAGCGAGGAAGAGAGGTGGGTTGAAAATTTGTGCTTGTGTGTTCTTGGAATCATTTTAGATACGCAGAAACAAAGAAGCGCCCGCTCGAAGGATGAATGACACAAACAACCCCAATTATGAACCCCGTTGTCGTAAACCGCAACGAGTCGCGTAAGATCGAGGTCGAGTAAAAACTAACAAAAAAAAACAAAGATATATAAAAAGGAACACACACTCTATATTGATACGGAAATTGATGCTAGTTTTGTATGTTTGTTGTATTATCTAGCAAAAGCGAGTGAGCAGAAGCAAGAAAAAACAATTATGAAGCATCGTAAACGTTTTTATATGAGCCTATAACAATAAAATCATATGGAAGTATATGGATAGTTCAATATACTCAACCTAAGAAGCAAAATCGCAAACCTATTCGACGACACGATGATGAAATCAACCGAGAAAAGAAAAATAATTCCCTTGCACTAGTTTAGTTTGTTGTATATATCGATGGTCCATTTCTTTTAACCGATTTTTGTTTCTCTTGTGAATCCGTGTTCGGTTGGTTTCAGTACTCTTTATTTTCTTACAACTTTGGATAGTTTCTTTTCAAACATTTGCTCTTCATTTCGCATTTTACGTTTACCCGTTTCTTTTAGTAACCCATTGAGTTTGATTTTCTTTTCTGTTTTTTTTTTGCCATTTCATTTCAGCACAACATCGTCCCATACGATATCCACTTTGGGTTAGCCTTGGACGGAATACCTTACCGCCCATGTACTTGTAACTAATGGCAACGGATTGTACAATGCATAAAACGCAGCATGCTAGTAAACATTTACTCAATATACCGCGAATATCCTACCCCATCTAGCGTAGCGTATTGTTGGTAGAATGTAGCACATTGGGCCATGAACGGAGCCCACATACGAACAGAATCGTAGGGTTCTGCTGCGATGCTTTCCTTGGAAGGTAGTCGCAAACGATCCGTTGAGCAATGGTTGGTAGGCAGCTAGTACACCGCAGCAGTAGGGCTGGAACCGAATGCCATCGCGTCAGCGCGTGACCAAAACATAAACCACTACCCCGGAAAGCAGCGCAAATGCGAATGTTGCTACCGGTTAATTAAATTTTTGAAACTTTTAGGACAGATGACCGAGTGGCACCCCGAGGGATGGCAACACGAGGAAGAAAAAATACAGATCAAGAGAAAAAAGAGTACACTATGATACACAGAGGAAGAACAGCACACACAACCACGAACCAATAATGAACAGGAAATATGACTACGGCGCTATGAGAAGCAACGGACGGCTTTAAACTTATGATATAATGTTTGCTCGTAAAGCCATCTGCTCCTGCAGGATGGCGTTGGGCGTTGATCTCGTCGCTTAGAGAAAACATGTTTGTAGACCATTTTATATATATATAACCGCAACCGGGAAGTAGCGATCCTATCGAAATCCTAAACCCCCTTTAAACTCTACTCTATCCTCTTAAATGGTTGCTCGAACGATTTTCCTATCCGTTTAGAACGTTAGCGTAAGGACGGAAGCTATCTTTACACTAACCACACTTGACACAAACCTCAACCGAGGCTCCAACACGTGTTGGGCTTTGGGTGCAAAAACAAGGGACGAACAGGGCCGCGTGTATGGCGCGCAAATGCGCAAGCCTTTAACTACGAGGGACAGGAACGGGCATCGTTTTGATTGTCGGATCGAATTTACCACATCGGAAACGAATGTACTTATGGCCGCGGTTGGCGGATGATTTGAAAACTCGTAAGGGATAAACACGCACCACAGATTGCTACTAAACGTTTTTTAGCCACACGCGTCGCTTACGATAACTAGGCAACGTGGTACCGGCTTTTTGGAGTTTGTAACCCCTTTTTTGTGACACAGTCTTATTTATTTACCGGTTTATCCGTGCGCTCGTCTCTATCGTACCCTCGGCCAGTGCTACTTCCGCCCAAACCGGCGCGCAAGTGGCCACACGTTTCGGCCCAACTCCTTTTTCTACTAACCTCCTCTTGCGGATGCTTTGGATCTTCTCTACTACTGTACCCATGAAGTACACACAAGCGTATACTCGGATTAGAAGGCACTTGGCGGAAATCAGGTACCAGGATGGTTAGGGTGAGTGGGTGCAGAATGTAGCCCAACGGTGGCGGATTGGAAGCGATAGAATACCTTGTTGTTACTCCCTTATGATAACTATGCAATCGTTGGCGCTGGAGGTAAGAAAACTAACCCAATACGCTCGGGTACAGGTCGGAAGCATTAAACTACTATTACACAAACGATATTCAAGTGCTAGCCTACAGTATGTATTTATATGATATGCATCAACAGACAAAAAAAAAAAGAATTCATAAAGCTGATAAACGATACTAAACAAAAACGCGTATGTAAGTAAAGAAGCAAAAATACATAACAATGTTAGTGAATGTTAAATAACGAGAAAATGTATCAACATTATCGAGGAAGAAGCAAACGGTTAACCACCATTATTGAAATGAAAAAGCGGAAGCACAAAAAAAAAACAATACCAAAACGTTTGAAACAAAAAAAGCTCATTACCATGAATAACACAATCCCATTGCTAGCAAAAAAAACATGAAAATATAAAACGAAAGCGGACGTACGGTGAAAAGAGAAGAAAACTTCTGTCAATTACAAACGTAGAGACTGGAATAATGTTATAATAATGAACAAACTAAAAAAAAAAAAACAAAAAAAATAATACATAAAACCGAAACGCTACTCGCCGCACAGTCGCGTTAACGAAGCCCAAAACAAGGCCAGAAAGCCTGGAAGAACAGACGAATCCCGAAAAGGATCTGACGGCAAGGACGAGTTACTAATGCGGATAACCGTTGCATAGCTACGTAGCTCATTGGCTCATGAGGTTTTGTTACTGCAATGTATTAACGAGTTCGCGCGGATTGACGGAAGGATCAGAAACCGGGATTCCTGAGCGTTCGCGTAAGGCTAGTTGCGAGGCTTTCTCCGTGCCCGATCACGGCTTGCTAATTCGTAAACGAGAATGCGTGTCATCTTTGTTTTTGGTGCTACAGCTGGCGACGGTAGCGACGGACGATCTGGCCCGTTGCTAGGGCAAGGCCAACTAGGATGGCGTCTAAATGTTCCGAAAGCGTTTCAAAGCCCAGTTAAAACAAACATCATGCTGTGACTGTTTCAAAGAGATAGAACAAAGTCTAGATCAAATTATCACAGTCAATTAGAGGGTGTCTGCACAGGCGGAACACCGATATCTTTGGGAACCGGCGATAAATTGGCTTCTCTTTGTTACTCACAACTTCTGCGGCCGGTTCCCCGCCCCCTCCCCCCATGATCTTACCATCGTTGGCGTCGCCATCTGCACCTTATCTGGCTTTGTACGTGCGTTACTATGGCACCCGGAGAAAAAAGGGCGAAGGAATGCGCGCTGAAGAATGCCCAAAAAAGGACTCCTTCTCCTTCTTAGTCAGGTTGTTAGCTCGTTGTTGATTATTGATTAGCGAATATATCCTCGTTTGCACGTTTGGGGTAGCTTAAGACGAATGGCCAAACTGGCCCCGCTTCGAGTGGACGCGCAAAAGCAGGCCGCAAAAATAAGAAATAAACACAAATGTATCTCGTTTTCGCGTTAAAAGCAACACTGGGAAGTCAGTGCAAGCATACATCCTACCCACTTTGTTGCGGAAAAGCCAGACCTTGTTGCAGCTGTAGAAAGTTATAGGAGTCTAGGTTGGAAGCGCGATAAAATGTATCAACGATCATTTGCTAGGCGTGTGCTAGGGATGTGCGTTGTGTATGAAGAGTTTTATTACGGTAGGCACACAAAAGGCCCACAGAAAGGCACATCGAAAGAAGCCGCTACAGTAGGTAGCACGTGCGAAAGCTCATTGCAAAGGCCACATTGTAAAATGCTCATACACTAAGTAGGTTTTTGCAAAAGGCAGGACATCTAAGGATGCATTTGAGGGAAGGTTTGGCTCTATGTCGTTTGATCATGTGAAGATTGGTAATTATTTCTTAGCCTTAGCCCAGATTCACGATCCGCATGATGTATGTGTGAGTGTCGCTGTACGTGTGTTTATGATCGGCGTTAAAATTAGTGCAATTTATGTGCGTACAGAAGAGCGCACGTTTGGCAGGATGTCGGCAGTACGAAAGCCAAACGAAGTCGAAACGTAATATGTAAAAACAACGCACTATCACAATAGCTGGCGCACGTGGAGTGCGAATGGAAAAATCAAACAAACTAACTAAACGGATGTGTGGCAAAAAGGAAATTTGCCGAAGCTGGTAGAGATGGAGGGAAAAGCAAACAAAAAACACGCGCATACACACCGTAGCCGCATATGAACATGTAGAAACTGCATTGCATAGTCAATGGGAAAAAGATTTAAACAAATATATATATATAAATAATTATATATTGAGGGAGCGATCGAGAGAGCAGCTGTTCAAAGAAGAGAACAGACGGTGACAAGTTAGAGAGAGAGAAACAAAGTTAAATATATTGAGAATATAAAAAGGCAAAAATAAAGTATATATATATACATACATGAACATCTTACTTGTCAGCATTTATTAATACATTCGAAATTAATATGACTTCTATAATATAAGGTAAGCTGAACTTGAGAAATACTAGCAAATATAATAAATATCGTCGCAAAATTACTAAATCCGTTACTGATTACAAGCAAATGAGCTAGAATGCGTAAAACGAACAAAATAAAAAATTCACTTCAAAAAAGTTGACGACCACTGGAAAACACGGATCGGCAAAACACGAAAATTTGTCGCAAAAGTAACAGGAGAGCATACCAGCTAGGAGGTAGATTTTTCGGTACCAGCGCTGTACTAAAAACAAAATTAGACCGGCTCTCAGTTGTACTAAAAGTTGAAATTTTTCACTCATAGATGGCGCTGTACAAAATGTTGTTCAAAAATTTGTCGTATAGATGGCGCTAAATGCAAGCGAAAATTATAGCAACGCTTCAGCGCCATCTATGAGTGAATTTTTAAAGCTTTTCACTTTTCTGTTGTGCGAAATAAATTTTCCGATTCGCAAAACAATGTTACCTTTTAGCTGGTATGCTCTCCTGGTATTTTTGTGTCAAATTTTCGTTACTTGCCAGACGGTGTTCGGAGACAACAAACATGCGATTTTAGCTTCGATTTGCGAACACAACACTTACCCGTTTAGAGCCAATTTCGGACGTTATTTAATGAAACTATTTAACACCAGTATTTTTTTAACAGTTTTAAACAGCTCTTGATTTCTTTTATTTTCTCTGCGCCACTTTTCGTAATGCGAATGGTTACATCTTTTTCCTTCGCCAACTCTCTGTCTCTGCTTTCGCACGCTTCTTACTCTGCATTTGTCAATGAATTTGAATGATTGAGATTATTACTATATTAACTTCAGCCATTTTTTTTTTGTTCGAGAACTTGCTATTGGCGGTGTGTTTGCTTTGGGACACGCTATGCTTGGGTTCACGGAATTCTACCCCTAACGATGCGGTGTACGTGTGCCATGGTCGCTACCATCGAGATTGTATCTGTGTTTGTTGGTTGGGTTTTTGGCTTTTCGCGCTGCTTTTCCAGCTCGTACGAGCACTACTATTCTACCACTGTGACTTTGAGTTGGGACATACTTTTGCTAAAAACACCGTGATAGTAGTGGCCGATGAAACACGTGTGCCGCCCAACGACGATGATGATCGAAGAGTTATGCTTTTATGTTTTCGCGATTACATCTTTGCGGTCAACTGCTAATGTTTGGTTCTTCAACGCACGCCAAATCGTGACTTCCTGTGCCTTAAGGGTATTGGATAGCATTGGCTTATTGTTTTAGTGGTTAGCTGCGGCTTTAACACTTTCACTTAGCTGCCGAAAACCGTTCTAGCAAGATTTTGCGTTCAGAAATTGTTGTAGATTTAGTAGTGTATTGAGTTATAGGAGTTGATGTCTTATTGAATTATAGTTGAAATCTCTTTTTAATAGATAGAACTGTCTGTGCTATTTCTTCCCGGGTGATCGGTATGTTTCTGTTGTGTACCTTTTTTTCTCTCTTCTTACGATTCTCTCATTCGGAATGTCCTGGACGTTGCGTTGTGTGTCGAACGTGTAATCGGCTAAAAGTGACGTGCGAAACAAAACCCCATCAAAAGTATGTTTCGAGCATGCGAAATGAATCCATCTTCCGGTGGATAATTACGAGCATAATTACGTCCGAATGATGGTGCGTTGTAGCGATGCGATGGTTTTAAATGTAAATTACGATCACGATCGACTTGTTTCACCCATGCTGCATGAGCGAATATGAGCCCCTCTGCAATATTCACCTGTCCACCGAAGCATGATTATTAGCGTTGAAGATCTGCTTTACCTAAAATCCCTTTGCCGTTAGTACGCGTTATTCACTTTACACCTTAAACGTAACATGACCATAACATAACAAGGCCAGCTTGTTTGTATGAATGGTATTGTAGTAATTAAAGTTTTCAATTTCTTCATCCATTGATCACGCCGTCCGCTGCACTTGCACACGTGCGCAACAGAACCAGGGGGATCGCGCAAAGACATGTATATAGATTTGAACATTAGCCCTTCATTCATCGCAAACGCCAACCTACTTCCAGTCGTACTTCCTCTCTCTCTCTCTGCCTGTGCAAGGATGTTGTCTTGTCTATGATCTACTGTTATCCTTTTGCTCAGACATTTACCTGACACTCTTCCACATTGAGTCAACTTTTGTCCACCAATACGCTTCCGTGATTCGTGGTCCTATTTCTATCCTTCATCTCCTCTACGACTCCACCAACCACCGAATCTTGCGCCTTGTGCAAAGGCTACACAACATCTGCTTATCCGTTTATCATTGCCTAGTACAAAAATGGAAACAAAAATACAGCATCAATGTTTCCTTTCGAAAACGGTGCAAAACCAAATTGCATTTCTGTCTGCCAATTCCGCTGCGAGGATTTCGAACGAGCAATTTTTTTTTTGTTCCAGCCACCCCCGGTACATGGTTTGCATGCATTTCGCATGTCTCTATGTTACATTGTTCCCGATAAACGTTTCGCACGTGTCTGCAAATGCCAAGGAAACAGTGTGAGCAGATCGGTACTAATTCACATCATTTGATTCCGTTAACATTCATCTAACACATACGGCCAGGCTCCCGGTGCTCCAGGATTTCAGGTTAAAAAGGTTACAGTACGTTCCCGAGAGGCGCAAGTACGCGATATTCTAACACCGTAGCAACAACGAAACACATGTGCACATCCGTGTTAGGTTTAGGTAGCGATTCAAAAAGAACAAAAAGGCTTTTAAGATTCTTGGCTTTTGCGTAAATCGAAATCAGCGTTATGCGTTCAACAGCGTGCATGGTTTTGTTCCCCGGTCACATCCGCGCCCCATCATTAAGGAACACATACAAAATATAATCACAGTGCAGCGTTACACATTACATATCAGCGTGGTGCATCAGAGACGGTGGTATCGTTTTACTTCCTTCTTTCCCTGTTTCCGAATGATGATAAGGGTTGCATTCAAGTGTTCTACAAATGGGCGAATGAAATTTTGATCTAAACGATGAGCGGCGCAAAAACGTACAAAGCCCGTTGTGCTATGTAAAAGAACAATTTAAGTTGTGAGCCCACAATATAAGGAACGCTTTTTACTGGTTGGCAAGCATGTTCTGCGTTTAGAACAATGTTTGGTGCCGAAAGAAACGAAAAATCTGCCGTGCAATCATGCAATCAGCTGTTGTGCTTTCTCCTCGCCTTCAGTACACGAAAATAAAAGTATTTTCATTCGAAACAGCCCTAGTAACCGCGATATTCTTATCACCCTATGCTAGATAAATGCCCTTCCTTGGGTATCTGGCGTTGGCTTTGGGAATAGGGAAACCAGTACTGTAGTTAACTTTGTTTAAAGTCCTCTTAACCGGTTATTCGATTCGGTAGCCGTATCAGTCCATATGTTCCTTCCGTTTCAAACACGTTCAGAAGAATTGAAGGAACGGATGATGATTAATTTAGTTCGCTAAACTCATCGCGGTCCGTTTGTAGCGAACGTTTGCCTAATGCTCAAGCAACGGAGTGTATGATCTTATTGCAACTGAGCCGCTGCAGCGGATGAGAAACATTTCTGTGCATAGCACATACACAAAACGTATTATAATTGTAAGGAAACACACATGTTCGCTTTCGTCTGCCGGAGATGGACATCATTCGGCACGGCAGCCCCGGATGCCAATCCCCCGGAACCCGCACACGCAAACGGCATTGATAATCGACAAAATGGTAAGATTAATATCAAAAGTTACTCATAGGCTACACATGTGGTAAATTATCTACAAAAATAGTTTTAATATTTAGTTTGCTGGTGGATTTTTGCAGTAGTATGCTGTGTCTAAATTTCTATGGAAATAGACATCGAATTTAGCTCTTCTATATCCTCTTCCATCGGGCTTTTTTTTGCTACGTATCTTAAGAAACATATCCCGCAGTCATGTACCACCACACCATGAATATTACATCTAATCCACAAGCGATTCGAAGCTCCGGTTAAGCCGGTGCATCTCACGAGCGCCAATAATCCCATCCTTACTGCATAACGTGCTTCATCAATGCGACTTTTTATTCACTAAACAGTTACACTCGGCTTTGGTTAGTTTGTGAGTGTGCTCGCTGTTAGTAAGACATAAAGTAGCTCAGTCCTACTAAACTTCACAATATTGCCACGGCAATAGAAGCTGACATGACTTCAATGACATTGCAATATAATCATAACCTAACAAACAATTGTTCTACTTTACAACTTAAACATAATTAATACTTTTTCTGTGACAACAGATTCGATTTTCGTTTCACTACGTTTCGACACAAATGGATGTTTCCCCCATCGTCAGGACCCTGGGCGTTGCTTTTTAAAGTCTACCAAATCTTACTGATTATAAAATAACTTACTCAATGCTACTTCACATCCCGTAGAAGATATATTGCACTGCGTTGTTCCTTTCGTTTTGCTAATTTTTTGTTGCCATTTTTCCAACCGTAGATGGTCTTTTTTGGTTATAGATTGATTTATCCGACCAAGACAGATTCCGACAAGACAGAATGAGAGAACTATGAAACAGCAGAGCTGCGTTGTTTGATCCACGGATATGTCGCGCTTGATACGGTTCGAGCTGAATTGGCTTCACTCTTTCGTGACATAATTCTCTTTGGCATAGTAGCTGTGTCGACGTTTCGTGGAGAATTTAGAAATCGGCGTTCATTCGAACGACTGCCATTAGGCAAGTTCCGTTTAAATCAAAACGTTGTCTGATTATGCCGTTTTAATGGGAACCGGTGGCGTAACGGAGGTAGCACCGAGCACCTTAGCCGAATGGTCAATCATGCCAGACCGACCGTTCGACACCAGCTCGATTGGTGAAGGACCTCGTACGAGCCCCTCCGTTGACGGAGCGTTGCCAGCTGAAAGCGACGCTAGGAACCCGCTACTACTGTGATGATGGTGATGCTGGGCACCTCCGTTGTTGTGATTGATATCACCGTCACTTCCGAGGTGCCGCGATCCGGCATCTCCGCTGCCACCAAGGCAATTTTTGATGATGCGATTCTTTTCACTAAATATCGTCGAATGGCGACCGGTGGTGTTGGAGTGCGATCCTGCACCGCTACCATTCGGGTTTACGTTTACCTTGTCACGCACAATTGATCCGCACGATTGCGCCTTATAGAGCCGGCCTCGCTGGAACAGACCAGACAGTGGAACGTAAATTTTTTTATGCACCTATAATGAAATTAAACATGGAAATGTTAGTCACATAATTAAACTTAATTAATTTTTAATTGCCAATCCAATATCGTTTGAATGTCCATTTTGGATTTCTAACAAATCTGCTAGATATTTCAGGCACTTCATATTCAATATTATATGCCAATAACAGTACAATCGTTAGACACGGAATTGAGCAAGACTCTAATTAGTTAATAAAATGTTTTCATCTCCTGCGTGCTTACCTGAAAATAACGCCCGAGAATTTTAATTTTCTTCGTGTTAGCACTTTTACCACCTTCCACTGATGCATTGTTGAGTGCCTTGGCTAGTTCAACCACAATCTCAATGTCATCTCCAGAACCGTTCGATGGTGGATCGGCGAATGTGTTAGTCGAGCTAGCAGATACTGACGCGGCCGAAGCCACGGGTTGCTTCTTGAACGTATGGAATATCCTCGCACTCAGCCCTTTCGGTTTGGTAGAACCGTGATGATGTTGCCGGGAAGATGCTGTCTTCGAAACAGACGTTTTCGTACCACTGCTCGACAGATTGGTAGCTTCCTCTGTACCAACGTTCGTCTCGATTCCTTCTTCTGGCGCTGGATCCGGTGACGAATTATCACATGTGTCTTCCGACTTACTCGTGCATGTTGCATCGTTTGTCGGCGGTTGCGTTGATTTAGCATTGGGACTATTGGACGTAATCATTGCTACTGCCGGGGTAGCAACAACCGTACTGTTTGCTAGCTGTTGCGTAGCCGAGTGTCCAGCGCTCACCTCCGACTCCTGGACTTCTGTAATACGATTCAGCGATTGACTTTCGCGTAACCGCGTTTCAACAGGTCTCCTTCGACCGCGATGCCGCCTGAAATCGACCTGTTGTGACGTTTTCTGCCTGTTATTGGACCCATGTTTATCATCCCCCGAGGAAGGCTGAGCACCTGAACCGCCTCCAGAGCCGCCACCACCACCAGTTCCTCCGTTACTCGTGCCGCCATTAGTAGTAGTCGAAATTCCCTTAATCTGTGCCTTTCCTGCACCACCGGCTGCCGCATTGCTTCCCTGATCCTGCGAATCACTTGAATCATCGTGTGAGTCTCGTCGTTGCGAAAGTGGCTTAATGGTGGCGTCCACAATTTTATGTGCACGTTTTTTCCGATTCTCGGAATCATCATCCGATGCGTCCGAGCTACTGCAAGACGCAGTGCGGGACTTGTTAAATTTACTACGCCGGTGCACATTATGTCCCGTAGATGCTGACGTCGCAGCACCAGCTCCGGTTCCGGTTCCATTTCCTGTCGGTTGGCTCTGCTGCCGGGCCGCCACAAACTGGCTGCGGATGACGGGTCGCGGAGTCGTACTGGTACTGTCCGAACTACCCACGTCAGTACCTTCTTCGAAGATTTCATTCAAGCAGTTCGTCGTCGAGGTGAGAATCGCGTTAGATCTCGTTGGTGAGGGCATCGTCTTGTACTTTGGTATCGTCGATGCCGTGACAATGTTTAGCGTCGGAATCGGGATCGTTATGGTGGAACTATCCGTGATTATCTTTGTCGTCACTAGTTCTCCGCCCCCGCCGCTACCAATGCCCCGCATGCACTGGTCAAAGGACCCCGAACGGGCACCGACACCGTCCGTAATTTTCACTAACGTCGGCTTCAGTATAGAGGATTTCTTTGAATCAATGCTTCCGCCAACGTTTCGCTTCAGTTCCGGCATCGGTTTGCGATGCAGCCCACCTCCAGCGATTCCTAATCGATCCTTCGTGTTGCTGTTTTCGCTGGTAATTAACGTTACGTTTCCTATTCCACCGAGCAGCGGCGACATTTGTACATTTTGCGTTACCGGCGAACGATGATTGCCGTCCGCTTCGTCTTTCGCGCAGACTCGCGGTCCTTTCTGTTGCTTTTCGTCGGTGCCATTACGGCTCTGTTGTTGATTTAACTCCGTTTGCTGATACTTTTTCGCTTCCAGCTTCAAGCGCTCGGATTCTGCTAATCGATCTTGCACCGTCACGTTGATGCGACCTTCGGAACGTGATCCTCGCCGATTCAGTGGTGTAGACAATTCCTCGTGACCAGCACAGTGAACGTCGTCCTCATCGTCTTCCTCTTCTTGCACGATACTACACTTACGGCTTCGACCAGACTGAAATAGAAAAAAAAATATCTTTAGCACTAAAAGAACAATCCAATCTCTAATCGTCGTTGCTCAACAATTCATTACCTGTCCGGTTTCAGTGCCAGGGGTTCGAGGGACACTCAAATGCATGCCCAGTCGAGTCGACAAAAGCCCACCTTGTGAGTCTTCATCATCATCTGTTTCATTTTTCTTAAAATTTTGTAGCAGCCTGCAAAACATACGACATCGGTACATAATAAACATTGATCAGATTCGTCCGTATGTACGCTTTAAATTATTATCCAAAAAAAAAAATAAACTATTGAAAAATATACGCAAGTCCTTTCGTACAACAACACATGTACTTGCTCTTTTATTGATACGTGCTTTCATCATAAAGCCATGCAAAGAGTAAAAGACCACACACCAGCTGTCTCATTTTTCCCAATCCATAGCCCATCAAACAGGAAGTGGTAGCATTGCGCCAAGAAGAGAACAACGAGTACACGTTAATTACACTAAAATAGTCCCTTGCTTGGAAATTGTCATTTGGAAACAAGTACTAACTACAAGCCTACACCCTTGCACCTACAAGAGCACGATTCGGTTATACATGCTCGCTTTACAATTGCATGCCCAACACTGACAGATTCCTGAAAGAATAGTGTTAGAAAGTTTAAAGAAAACACCGAGTTAATGTTTCATTCTGAGCGCAGCATCCAGCCGTTAGTGAACGTCGATGTGTAAACAGGACAGCATTATGTGAAATGTAATGATCGATCGGCTCACATACATTTACGTTTCATGAGAACATGAACAAATGTTCAAGCACCAATAGGCAACTCTTTACCATACGAGTAACTCTTATTTTAGCCCTTTTGAAAAACTCATAATGGTGCCGAAATGGTCATTTGTTATCTTTAACGAGTACTACCTACATTACATGACAGATTTACGGGTTACAGCACAGTTATAGCGCGGTTATGATTGACCCAATATGGTTGATACAATTCATTTTAAGTTTAAAAACAAAAAAAACTTAAACCACACGTACAATTACAGGCAAAAACTGGAAAAAAATCAAAAACACACAAAAGTTGTAACTTAAACAAGAAAACCAACCCAACACGAACAAACAACAGCAAATAATGCATGACAAAAGTTAATAACAAATAACGTGTACTAAAAAAAATGAAACATTGGTCATTACATTATAGCTGAATGTACTGATCGAAAACAGAAAATTGAAAAGGAAAAAAGATACAAAAAACTTACATCAAAATACACAAGCACAAATTAATAGATGTACACACTCCCACCATACATACGTACGAAAATAGAATGAAACTAATGATAAAACAACGTAAATCTAAACAGACACACGTATGAGCACATCGAAAAACTTACCTTGCTGAATTCGACACCGGCAACGTAAGCTCCGGTTTCCGTTTCTGCGCTTCTTCCTGTCGATGGGCGCGTAATTTGCGCTCCGCCAGCAAGAAGTACGTCGCCGTTATGTGATTGTACTCGTTACGATCTAAAGCCCTATTTCGAGGATTGCAATGATATGTATCGCATTCAGAACGATGCACTATGAGACACTTTCAGTCATCTCGTACTTACTCTAATATTTCCTCTTTGGTTGCTATTTTACCATTAATCATCTTTTGAATGATCAACGAATGATCCTCTTCACTGACCTGCTCCCGGCTAACCAGGGGAACGTTTTCTGGCGTTTCTTCGCAGCTACCCTCCATCAGCCATTCGTTCTGGGCAATCTGCTGTAACGTTGCTCGCTTTTCTGGTTCCCGAACGAGCATTTCGCTGATGAGACTGGCAACGAGATGCAATGTAGAGTGTCACATAAAATTACACATTGTTCAGAGTTGGCAGAATTTTTGCTGATAGGAATGTTTGCATTAGAATCCACTTACTTCCGACACCCGTCCGACACGTGAGCGGGCATAGTGTACTTGCAGTCCATGATCATAGTAAGCGTCTCAGAATCATTAGCCTCTTGGAAAGGAGGCTGACCGCATACCAGCATGAACAGTATCACACCCAGTGACCACACATCTAAGAAATAAAGAGCCAATTAACCAGAGTTTCGCAAAATCGTCAAAAAATAGCATGAAAAGGATCATCCAGGAACACTTACCTACTGCAGGTGCATCGTACGAATCACCAAGTAGAATTTCCGGGGCAGAATATGCCAGACTACCGCAGGACGTCTCCAGCTTCTGACCCGGACAGAACTTGTTGCTAAATCCAAAGTCGGTGAGTTTCACGACGCCCAACTTTTCAAAGAACACCACATTTTCTGGTTTTAGATCTCTGCCGGCGTAAGGGAATAGACAACAAAAAACACACGCAATAAAAAGCATCCTTTACGGGACACATAGGCCATTACACGAACCTGTGGACCACGTGCAGTTGATGACAGTAGGATATGGCTCGCACAATTTGTCGAAAGTACTCTCGGGCTACATTTTCGGACAGCCCTTTCTCATGCCGCATAATATAATCGTATAGATCCCCTCCGTCGCCAAGCTCGAGTATGAGGTAAAGCTTAGTCTGTGTGTCAATAACCTCGTACAATCGAACTACGTTCGGGTGTTGGACCAATTTCATGCATCTGCAACGGATGTTTGGGGGGAAGATGAGTTAAAGATAGTTGAAGATCGCTTCGTTTCATCCGTAATACAAGAACCTACCTTACTTCCTGGAATAGGTGCGCCCGTGAGATGTCGTCTAGTTTCGTCTTTTCGATTACCTTCACTGCGACCTTCTCGCCGGTGAACACGTGGCGGGCAAGCTTCACCACGGCGAAATGTCCTGATCCAAGCGTTTCCTCCAGATCGTATAGACCGGCGATCTTGCCATCGTACACGCCTGCTCTGCTGGCCGCCGAAAGTCCTCCAAACGTTCTGTGCATGGTGAAGCTGCGGCTGATCTTGGAATACGATGAACTTCCGCCTTCTTCACTATGACAAACGACACAGAGACGAACGATCTCGAATGACTTTCGTAAGCTCCAGGAGCTCCTCGTCGATCGAACCTTATTTTATGCTTGTAAAGCCATCTAGCGATGCGATGTGTTATTTTCTGTAGAATAAAAGCAGATTAATGTATTATTATTAAATCGATAGGATATATACTTAGATAACATTCTGCTTGAGGTCAGCCAACCGAAAAGGTTATTTCTAACTATGTTACGCTAATAAGGAAAATAACTTTCTTTTCCAGGTACTGTTTCAAACATACGGATCATACTAAGAAATTCAGGGCCAGTCTGAGAGCAGAAATCAAGGTACCATATTTTGCTATTTCCAAACGCCTCTTTATGCAACGCCAGTCGCATAGGGCTACTGCAACACGCACGCAAGCGGTAGGCACCTTCCATAACGCCCATTTCACGCAACGTGAGCGAAAAGAATAGAACTCAACCGGATATGATCCACGTGGCATGAGTTCGTGTGACTAAAATGGCTTCCCCTGCATGAAAGGCAAATGGAACCGGTCATACGATCGGCGCAGACGGTGTGAAATTTCCTTCAAATAGGATTATCTTGCCTACGAGCAACGGACAAGGATGTGCCTATTGCAATGTGTAAGGGATTGTGAGGGAAAACTGTAGCCAACTGGTGTATCGTTTTTTTTTCCCCACTAAAGGCAAATATTACAGCAAAACGTTTAAAGCTACCAAAAGACATATTTTTACCAACCGACTGGCCCGGTCGGCAGTGAATTATCCAGCAGACCACTATGAATCATATAGCTTTACGCATCCGGCTATTAATATAATCATACACATTAGAGTGGGTGTGGAACAACCCACCCGTTTCATTGATTACAAATATAACTCATCAATTCGATATTAAGCAGCGTTAATAAACTGAAGTTTATTAACCCACTACAATAAGAAAATGTTGAGTTCGTACCTAAAAAAACTGATCGTTTGTACGTACATAACAAACGTTTGTAAAATCAAGCCGCTCGCGCGATCATCGTGTTCATAAAATAAAAAAAGAATACAAAAGGACACCCATGTCCATCGGTACGTTGAACTCGCCGACCGAACACACGGACCTGTTAAATTACCTGAAAACCCCATAGCCCATAACCCCCCCGGAGACACCATCGATAACAGCTTCTATGCTAGGTGAGCTCAGCTATCTGGAATTTAATCACAACTAGACAACCGATCGGTACCAGCGAGTGGAGTGCGAGACAACAACAAAAATAAGTGACGGAATTCTGCGTTCATAGAACTCAACATGCCTGTAAGGGCAACTGAATGTGTGCACACATGCTGTAAACATTCGCACATGCTGCTACAAGTTGTCGATCCTGTTCGCCTGCCCCGTGGACAGGTTTGGCGCAAAGGCAGTTATGCACGTTTGCCAATTACACAACTGGGGGGGTTGTGTTGCTTTTTTGTACCAGCTCTTGAGTAGCTGACTGCGAATGCCAACCCCCATGAGCACACCATATCGAATTCGATACCATATCGGTCGGAACACCACTCTTGGGCGCTAGTAATCCAGTTCTACCTACGGGATTTGCCGCACAACGGCCACAAACTCGACGTGACACGCACACCACCGGATGGCAGCATCAACCGGGTGAGTAACGAAAATGCGCCTCCATCGCAGATCATGGTGCACCTTCTTTCGTCTGCTGGTTGTGGGGGGCGCAAACTCGGATAATCGTAATAATAAGCAGCAACAAAGCTCGAAGGCGTAGCAGCGAAGTGTTGCTGCCACATGAATGGCACACCCATGAAGACATCCGCGAGTGGCTGAGACGAGTGCACCACCCACTACCAAACCCCAAAAGCTGTAGGGGTTCCGTCAGGAGATACTGACGTCGATTCGCCGTCACTCTCGCCTACGAATCCTTCGCGTTTCCGGGCGCGAACCCGCAAAAGGGTCGATGTCTGGACTGTGGCCTTAGTCCTGGTTGCACCGTCAATCATCGTTAATCGGTGGTCTCTCCAGTTCTGAGCCACGCCATCGCTCCGTTCTGAAGGAACACCGCCATCAGGAGCTTATCTAACTCCGCACGCGTATACGAGGGACAATAACGCAAACAAAACTGAAAATTCCCCGGCCATCTGGTCGTTCGTTTGGTCGAGAGATGTTTAAGTGGTGCACTAGGCTTGACGATTAAGCCATGTTAAGTCGTTAGCGCGGGAAAACGGGTCAGCAAACAGTTTGCCACAGCGCTAATGATTGAAGCCTTCCGTACCCTGGGCCGTCCTGTGCCTGCTGAAAACGTCTCCGACAATCGAGAAACATCGCATGAGCGGAAGAGCACAGCAACAGGTCAATATCACCCATTCCACCCCATGCAGTACGCGCGCGTTTGCCGAAGTCACCCTCGATCCGATCTGGCGACGGCAAAACGGGGTGATCTGTAAAGGCATTACATAATTCGATCCGTCCGTGCCATCACCCTCAATCCTCGAAACCTTCGCGACGATGATGGATAGGATATTTTGGCAGCATCACAAACCCCGGCTGATGCGGGTTGTGCCAAAACGTCCACTGGTCGTGGTTGTTGGGTCAAACAAAAAAAAATAAACCACTACCTTACATTGCTTTGCGTGTAACTAAGCAAGCTGGCGGCGCTGGTGTGCGATATATATCCCACCCCGGGTGTCACGATCGAAAGGATCGCGGCGCTGTGAAGGTCCGCAAAACGTAGCATAAAAACACTTTCCTCCCAATGTCCCAATGTCGCCCCCTGGGTTGGCACACGGTATGTAGAGCAAATCCGTGTCTTCGTCACCGTGGCCCTCTTGGCACCGCTTGCAGACGAACGCCGGCCGCTAGCGCGAAATCTATGGTCAAAGTCGCGTAGGAAGCGAAACGCCGTTTTTATGATGCTGACCATCGCCATCGGTGGGTGGGTGGTGTCGTTGTATAATAATAAAAACCGACGGCGATCTGCCATTCGCGCCACCCATGAGACACGACCAAGCGACCGGGGATCGGTGTATGTGTGTGTGTGAGTATGTGTTTGGTCTCGTCCCCGGAATTGCGTTGACCAACGTAGGACGGAGCAAATTTTCCATTCCATCTAAGAGGTGGGTTTAACTGGAGGCGAAAACCTAAAAATTCCGGAAAACAAGTGACATCGAAAAGGTCCTTCAAAACGGTCCGCATTTTACATGAGAAAATGCACCTCACTGGTGCAATTATCCCCAGCTGATGCTTCCCAAACATTTCATACTGCTGCTGTGGTGATCAGCAGCACTTCTTCTTTACATACACACACACACACAGGGACTTGCGATGGTGCAGGAAAATCAGCTCGTACAGCTACTGAATGAAAATAGCACACTCATTCGGAGAACTTTCCACCGGTTTCATTCGCATTTTGCCAACCACAACAACTCTCTTGGTTCGCTGGTTGGTGGCGTAAATATTGCGGAAAAGCAGGAAGGAAAAACCGCTCACAATTTCCGACCCCCCGACAAGGAGGCCAAGATCGGGGAAAAGGATCGGCCACACGCTAGGCTGGGTGGAAGGGAGCCTGGCTGGGGGATGGTTAATTTTGGCAACAAAATGTTTTTGTTTTCAATTTTAAATTTAACTTCATGCCAACACGGACACGGCCCATCATCCGGCTCGAAACACGTTCTAAGGGTGATGGGGATTGAACCGGGCATAACCAATCCACCCACGGCGGGTTTGCTCATATCCGGGGGTCTTTGCGGACCAAAAATCTCTCGCTAGATGCTCCGATATTCTAACCAGACCGCAAACCTCTCTCTCTCTCTCTCTCTTTTCCATCGCTTCCCTGATCGTTCAAGGACTATAATTAGACACCCTTCTAGTTCGCTTACCCTCTATCCTTCATCATGGCTTTTGAGCAGCGGAAGGATCTACAGTAGTGTCTCATCTCTTTCAATTTTGGTATATACAATCTCCAAAAGGAACAGCCTTTAATTTTTCTACAGTCAGCATGCCCTCGGGATGCAGTTTTAAGGGCGGTAGCTTTTTAGGTGCACAAAATAAAACCTTCCACGATATCGACCTTCACACCGGATCCAAGCCTATGTGTCATGAGCATCCCAATCCGACCGATAAGACACCGACACGGTGCGGAGAACTGACATTGGAGGTGCTACAGCAGACTAAATGGGGCCGTCTCGCTGCTTTTTCTTGCCAGGGTGTGGCGTTCCAATTTTTTTCTATTATCAGTCACTGCCAGAAGTAACATATAATCCTTGGAACCTTGACTTTTATCGGTCTCCTTCAACCATAAGGTCCATGAACTGATGCGCCAAAGCAAATGAAAGCAAAGCAACGGAATGGGAAGTGAGCCCTCGCCGTTAGCCATATCGCAATGTTGCTCACATCCGCATTTGCTGATAAGCATACAAAAAAGGGCAAGCAAACTCACGACGACACTACATGGGTTTTGGAAAAGGCACAACAAGCGGACAATGGTGATTAGTGTGGTGAGACATCTACGATTTTGCTTTGGCTGACCCGTGATATCTTAACGCCAAACATGAGCCTAGTGCACGGTGTGGCAAGAGTGCTAGAGTTGCTTGTGTTGAAATTTCAATTTCAAGCTAGCGGATCAGGAAAATAGGCGCAACACAAGGAGGACATACAATCGATCGATCACACAAGTTTACTATCATTTAGTTTTCTTTTTTTCTTGTCCGAAAAAAACTATACTAATAAGGACTCCCTTAGGGGAGAAGAACGAATTGAGTTTGATTAATTCTTGACCGCAATCTCTAGCCACGTTTGGGAACTCAGACGTCCAAAGCACAGTAACGTACACTTCTAGACAAAACGTCCCAAGGAATACGACGGCCAAATGGTCGCGTGAAATTGTTTATAAATTTGATTCAAACGAATTAATTTCTCGCCCCGTGAAATCGCTCTACCGGCGCCGTAAGCTTTAAATCGTCAAACAAACGCATGTGTAAAAATATATCTTTTTCAACATAATTTCAAAACAATCGCTTTAAAAATAAAAACCACAGGCCTGCTACCGTGCCGTGAAACCGAAACAGCTTCACCTTCCCGTGTGGCACACCGGTCATTGCAGATGCCGTTCACCATCCAGCAAAAGCAAAAGATATGAAGAGCCAATTTTAAAACGAAATGCGATTAATTTATCATCTCTAGTTTAACTCGTCCCGATGCTTCTTCAGCTAAGACATTTTTAGGTGTAGTTTCAAAACTATTTGGGAAGGTTTGATAAAAAAACAAGAAGAAGAAGGTTTAGAGAATATAAAACATTTTCTTTTCGTTCGACCGACAAAATATTAATCTATTCGTACCCGAACTCCATGCTTCAACGGATTTGCGTCATCGACGAGAAGAAGAGAAAAAAAATACACGCATATTCAAAAACGACACCGATCGTAGATCACACCTTTCATCTTTTCCCACCATCCGCACAAAGTTTTGGCCGCTGAATCCATCGTGCGCGAGAGTTGCGTAAAAAAGAGCATGTTCAAACGAAAATCGGCTTCCTGGCGTTGGAATTATTAGAATGGATCCTCGTCCTCCGGAGTCACTGACGACCGGGACGGTCCTTGAACGTGCGTCATGCCCGCGCAGTCCCGACGAATTTCATCAATCCTTCCCGAGGCACTGCAGACCTTCTGACGTGTGTTGCTAAGAACCATCCTCCTCGTGCTTCGCTAAATTCGCACCCGTGCACGAAGAGGAATATTTAAAGCGAACAGCGATGAAGAAGAAAAAGGGCACATTCACGCGGTCGCAAGAGTATCTATTTTCGTTGAAAAACCTTGTGCTACGATGAAAAATTCATTGATAAATACGTGCGCGACATCGTCCGTAGCTTGGCGGGTGGGAAACCGTCTGCTGATCCTAGGGAAATGTTAACTCTTTCCGATATGTGTGCAAAAACAAGCAAACACTAGATAGAACGCGTCGATGGCCATCGATTAAATTTAGAGCGGTTCTTCAGCGCCAACCCATCCATCGTTAATCACATTTCACGCCCATATCCCACGCACTTGACCTTCGCGCTGGTTAAAGCACACACTCGTGTTTAAATTAGTCAACAGAGCTGCCGCAGAGAGGTCGCTTATACGGTGCCGGCCGGATCCACAGTGCATTGCCGGGACCGGGTGTTGACATTTACTCCAAAAGGCTCATACTGACCACCGGCACTCGACTCACCCGGTGGTTGACATTGGCAGTTGATATAAGCTACTGGTTCGATTTTTACGTTACAGCTGGAAGGTGCGAATGGATGCGAATCCAGAGTGGAAAAAATACGGCTTACGAGCGCGGAATTAAAACCAGTCGGTGGTGTCAACGTGGCATTGAACGATCCATTGAGCACACAGCAACATAAATTTGCATTTAAAAAAAGCTTTCATCAAATAATGCAATGAGCACAGGGCTTTTAACAGTTTAACAGCCCGCCTAATTGTCTGACGGATGTTTATTTTATAATCTTTAGTATACCGAAGCACTAACTTTCCTTCGGTTGTCTAGTACTTTTTCCATTTTTTTGGGATGCGCATGTCTCACAGTCACTCTATAATCTCAATGGAACATTGAAAAAGGTGTACCTCTAGTTCAAATTCTAGCATGCATGATCTATGTCATGTATCATGCAATACATGCATGTTGAAACCATTAGTAATATATCAAAGTTCGATCATCCGAACAATCATCTCTCGTTCTCATTGGTCGGTGCAACCAGCAATCAAGATTCTTTAGTGTCAAGATAACCCACGTAAACCCAGGCAAGACGAACAACATCATCATCATCGCCGAACGGATCGATTGAATATTTGGTTGCACTTTCGATAGACTAGCTACCCTGCACAGATGCAGCCATCTTTCAGATCTACCCATCCGACCCATCATGTCCGTTCCTCAGGTCGTTTCTTTAAGACCGGAAGTAATCCTCAAGGCTTACCGATGGTACCGAGGCGAGTTAAAACACGACATTTGATGAACTAATGGCAGCGTCGGAAACCACCCTTGTGCACACTCACACCAACGGGATGTGGGATGGGATTCTAAATTTGGAACGGCATCGAAGACTCTCGTTTTGCCACAATGAACGGAGCATTTTTCCCAAATTGCACGAACCAACTAGGTCCGAGCATCGTGGGGTGAATAATTTAGAACCGAACACGAAACCAACCAGAAAGCACATCTCTGGAAAGGGGATTCAGAAGATTCATCACTCGATTCGCAAACCGACATTAATGTAAAGGGACGAAAGACGCACACATGGAGCAACATGTGGGCGTAACATGCTGGTGGAAGCGTGACTGGGTGGTGCATATTCGTCCTTCCATGCATCTGCGAGACAGTGCAATCAGCTGGCATAACGCAGAGGACGATGGGACGATCCAATCGTGTATGGATAGGGCTTGATTGATTGATTGATTGCTTGATTGATTGATGATCGCAAATGGTACGTCCTGGGGCACTAGTTTCGTTGCATTTCGCCCACCCCACGGAAGTGGATTATATCTAGCTGTGGGTGTTGATTAGACGATGACCAAAGGAGAGATGGTATCGACAAGCACTGTACTACAGGTCCTCTAGATTGGAACTAGAAACACATAACACGGATATGTTTCGAAACCAACTACTCCTTTATCCAATAAATAATGCAAGCTTTCAATACACTTAAGCATATTGTTACAAATGTACTTGTATATATTTTCATGGAGTAGGATTTATTATAGAAAAGATCGGTCCCTACTCCTGACTCTGGATGAGTTCGAAAACTAATTTAATAAAATGATCAAGACAACAAAAATGGCATTTCTTTCTACCTCTAAGCTATCAATGATCTTTCACAACCAATGACTCTTTTACTTTTGATGTACAAAAAAGTTAAGTAAACACCAGCCCCCAATCCACACTCACTATCGTTCTCGAATGCCTGAGTTGCCACCTATTTACATTGGCACTTTGCACCAGATTAGTGCGAAATGACGATCGTCAGATGATTTTCGTATTTCAAGCGAACTTGATCTTGAAGACGACGCGACACTGGAAGCGGCCCTTTGCAGCCGTGCGATAAATTGAAACGTCTTCTCAGTTCGCTGCTCAAAATGTGCCACATGTCTGCAGTGACGTGGGCCACCTTCAAACCGACGCACATGCAAACAGCTGTATGCATCTGTCCTCCCGCACAAGCAGAGGCGTGACGATTATTTCGAATTCGGCGGGAGTGTCTCTCGGACGTTCTGAGATATCTTTTCTCTCATTCTCGCTAACGCGATCTCTTCCTTTTTTCCACGACTTGCTCTTCTCCCTCATAACTTAATACCTCATTCCAACTTCACAGGGTGGCCTTCAGCGACAGCGTTGTCATTCTCACTTCTTAATTCAGTTCTGGGGTGAAATGGGTTTAAAAATAAACAACCCAGCAGCGCTCGCGGCTCCAACATCGGCCGCATACCCCGGGGCGAACTCAACTCCTGCTACTCCTGCCGTCGGAAGGCTGCCGCCGGCGACGAAAGACTTCTATCTTTTTTGCTGCGTCCTCCAACGCGCGTGGCGTAAGCATCGTTGACCCAGAGACGGTAAACGAGCAGCCGGGTCGATAGAGTACATTGGGCGGAAGGAGACCGTGCTTTTTCCCGGGGACATTTACAACCCCCGTTTGCCCAACTCCAGTCTGTGCTTGCTCGGGAATCCATGCGGCAGTTTGCGTCAATGCCAAAGTTCATGTCCCTTCACTAAAGGGGTTTGCGCGCACGGAAACGCTAGCCTTTCGGTTGGTTCCTTTTTACTAAGGATGCTCACTCAGATTCAAGCAGACACAATAAGCCATAAGCGTCAAACTGGCCCCAAGCTAAGGCATATTGGAAAATTATTTCCACCACAATATATTTTATTCCATTAATCAATTGGATTTTTCGATGGACTTGGAAAATTCTACTTAAACTTTCCATCAAATAGGGAGTGAACAGATCATGGTATAATTATATTCGACAGCCTAACGACCATTACGTATACATTCGGCAGCGTATCGACAGCAAACTAGACCCATATCAAGTTACGCCACGGGCGAAAATAAATACGTTCGCTTGTTGTTTGATGGTTTTATGAACTGCTCTGACATAATTCATCAGCCAAATGGAAATAGCACGCGCTTTTCGCTCAGAACATCATGATATAAAGTTTTTTCCCTTACACGCCTTTCTTTTAGCACTAGTACAGCAAATAATTATAATGTTGGAAAAGATTACGTGACTTGTTTGAAAGGTATAAATTCATAGAGAGCAACTTACATTTTTCTCTATTTCAATCCGTTCTGAAGTTGTAGATTACTCTGCAAATGATACAAGAATAATGATATGAGTATTGTTTTTATCACTTATACTAAATATGTTTTGAAATCAATTGACTGTGACGTTATTTTTTCCATTCAGTATAAACACGTCCGGAATAGTAACCTACTAGGAAATATCTGTTTTTGTTATTGTTGTTGTTGTACACACAAAACAACCTCAACTTAATGATGCCATAAATTTGCCGGAGAAGGTCGCCCCACGAGTTGGTACCACAGGATGTTTTTTTTTTCGGTGGTTTTTATTACGAAAACGTACAGAGATCTTCAGGAGGTTTTCGAGAATGCGTTCCAACAGCACGCAAACGACACACGCAAAATTCTGCCTTTAACGCACAGAAATATCCGTGTGCGAGACGGTTTCGATCATTCGCAGGGTTTCCCAAGCGATTCATCTCCTGCCAAAGCTTAGCTGCCCCATGATCGGAGACTCGCTAAATTCGCTCGATGGGGACTTAAAATTAGAATCGCCCAAAAACCACTCGCCGAAACCCAAACCCATTTCGAACCGAAGCTGTTCTACGACGGGAATCGAAACCGCCAAGAACTCCACTTTGGTCAATATACTAGAGAGTCTAACGATCCTCTAATGGTTTGCATATTTCCACGAGGGATTCGCCTTCCGCAGATGGGAACCGTACCATTCTCTCCGGCAACCGGGTCCTATTCCACTTCGAAACACTTGTCCATTTTCCGAGCCGCCTGTGGTTTTTGTGTCTGTGATGATTCAAACTACCCTTATTTTCGATTTTCTCACTTTCTCTACTCTTCAGCTAAGAGCTACTTATTTCCAGATATTGAGCGATCGAACGCTACCGGTCACTGTGGTTTAGAACTACTATTTTGAGAACAACATCGTTCAAAATACCAAAGTTGTATGAACATATAACAGAAAAATCCACCACACCAACAAAAAAACGTTACTTATTTTCAATCATTCAACGCCGGGGGTGTGTTAGTCATTTCTGTGAATTACTTCCGGTCAACCGATCAAACGGATCTGGACAGCCGTGCTCAGGTGCTTTAAAAAATAGCTCCCACCCAACATCCGTGCAGATGCGAGGAGCATAGCAACGAACAGCGCACAACCATCAAGAGGCTCTATAAATGGAAAAAATAGGTATCAAACCCAAGAGAAAGAGCGAGACCTCAACACTAGCAGAGGGTTGCTGATAGACGATGTGTCGAGGATGGAGTGGAAGTAGCGGCGCATTTGGTGACCCCGATATCGCTAATCAAGTAAAAACCCATCATCATTAGCTATTTGAACCGCGCGAACTCGAAGCACGATAAAGTTCCGTACCGATGGCTCGCATAGACCCGATGGTCCATAAACGAGTGTGGTTGTTCGGAGTTAAGCATACTTATGCTCTCCAAATACGGACACACAACCGCCAGTTGTAGGAGGGGGGAAAGGTCCGGCCCATCTTCGGCCATCGGTGTTGAGTAGCGGGTTTTTTTTCCTACCACATTTTTCCTAGCTGCTCCATTCTTTTAATCAACATCCCAAGTGGCGAGTTTCCACCAGCCGAACGTTCTTTTCAACCGTTTTCTCGCGCATTCTCCCGCTCGATCGGTTCCGTTAGTTATTCCTAAAATGAGCATTAGCAGTATTAAATGCTGCCTCAGCTACTTGTGCAAACAAGTGGATCCAATTTCAGTTGCTTTTTATTTTCAATTTTAATAGAAAACCACTCGTTTTATCATGGGCAATTTTTTTACATTCTTTCGAATGAAAAATACAAGATATGCGAAGTGTTGCAACGCCTGTTGAGTGCGATGAGTGAGCAAATGAAAAACCTCAAGTCCCGATCCACGGAACTTTCCCTAAACGGACCGTTGGAGCAGCGAAAGCTGTGAAACATAACGTTTTCTGAAACGGTTAGTTTGTGCCGAAATTATAAGAAAATCCACCCAACCCGGCAAGTACGCTTTTATTTTTTTTTTCGTTCAACCCGTGTTGCTGCTGCCAGCACACCTGATAGAGCATTTTTTTTTTGGTTTTTCTTATCTCGTTAGTTTATTAGTGTGCTCCCCTCTCGCGTTTATCGCTGTTTCCTATCTGTATCTTTCCAACGAAACATATTGGTTTTTTTACTTTTCAGCTAACCACTGCCCGTTTCAGCTACCTTCTAAACCGAGAGCCCCCCGGTTGGTGTTGATCTGTTTCGACTGTTGTTTCCAATAGCTGCTGCCGTTGGTGAAAAATAACGGCGCCAAAAGAAAAGCGGTTCAGTTTAGCGCATACTAAAGCAGCGAGGAGGGTCACAACACGCCGTCTGGCAACCCGAAAGGCATGAAAGTCACGATAAAAAAGCATCCCCGCGTGAGATAACAAGCCTTATGATGCTATAAATAAGCAACAGCATATTCCTGCACAATCGTTAAAGCGCCTAGAATAAAGTGATGCAGTGGGAAAGAAACATCGCAACATGGCATGTTTAGAGTAAAGGGCGACGCTTCTCGAACAGCAACACCCAAAAGGAATACTATTTTAAGAAGCATCCACTACCGCGCCTCGCTCGTGATGTCGTTATAGGACACCGGTTGTACGCAAACATGTTTTGCCTCCCTATTTATCTAATGCCGCATACGCCATAATTGCACCATAATATCGGGAGGGTGCCTATTGTATTGCGAAGGGTTTCTATTTTGAAAACGATTTTTCTTTTTTTTGCACAACTTCTGACGGAATGGCGCGGAGCCGTGGAATGTACGGATGCTTGAAACGATAGTACCCGTACCAGTACGTCAAAAATACCGTTTTGCTTTCCAATCGTAATTGGCTAGGAATAAATATCGAAGGACGAAGAAAGGACAAGTTCCACTGACCGGTTGATATAGTATATCATAGACATAGATAACAAATTGCTGTACATAAATTAGGCTATAGAATCAACGATATATTCTTGATGCATGGTCTTTTACTGTTCTGTAGACACGACTGCGAACCAATCAAAATTTAATTTCCGTACGTCGCAATCAACGGCCCAGAAATGCTGTGCAGCTTGCACTTACAGCAGTATCCCCCAATTGCATCTTACAGCACAGACACACACACACTCACCAACATCTGGGTGCCAAAGTTTTTCAGGGAGCACAGCACACCCGGTACACAAGATCGCACCAGCACCGTAACCTGATTTGTCATTCGTTAAATTGCAAACACCAGGGTTGATGGGTTGATGGGTTCATGGGGACGTTTCGCAGCCCCTTCGTTCTCCTTTCTCTCTCACTCTCTCGACGTTCCGGCAGCCATTCCAGTCCTGGCAGCACGAGCAAAAACGTCAATGGCCCGCGGTACCATTATTCGCTCTGCCATCCGACCACTTCCGGCGACGATCCTTCCGCTGCACCCGGGTTTGTTCCCAGTCGTTGGTCAACATCAATTTAATAGATATTTCAATCCCCTTCGACATGTGCGAACCTACAACAGCGTGGCACACTGCAGCGCCACTGCAGGAGTGAGTGCAAAAAGAGAGAGAAAGAGCTCAGACAAAGCAAGGAAGTCAAAAGAGAACCGTGGCCGATGGGGTGGTAAGGAAAACAAACAAAAAAAAAGCATCTCCCCGACTGCGCTACTGCTGCAGCAGAGTCTCACAACGTACGGTGGCACGCGTTGATGTACGCAGGAGCACACTACCGCAATATGTCACAAGGACGGATCGATGCAGGTCCACCGGAATTGGAATTGGAAATCGAACAAGGGCGGCATACGCGCCTCGATGACCAAAGTCCGCCATTTGCAGCAGAATGATTGATTATCGTACCAAAGACAAAGCGTAAGAATGAATTTATACCCTAGTAACTGGTGTAGTCTGAAAAAAATCTCCGATTCGTAAACACAGCACAATTAAGCAAATGTTAAAGCACGTTGCATTTGTTTTAAGTTTTTCTTTAAGCACGTTGCAACAATTTTCCAAACCATTCAGCATGTTAATGAATGTAGCTAAAACCCTTATCAACAAAACGATTCCACAGACGTGTGCACATTTCGCGCAACACAATCTATCAGTAAACTACGGCATTGGTTCCGAGTCGATGGTCAATTACTTTCTCGCCAGCAATCAGCAAACCTGCTGGCCCACCCACGCAACAACCCGCTAATCGTCGACTTACGCTTTTCGCAACCTACACCTGTGCTCGTTGACGAGGCAAGAAAAAAGGGGCCACTTTGCACGACGCTTAACACCTGATCCGATCACGCGATACGGTGACGATCGCTCCAGAGAATAAATCAACCGTGACCGATCTGATCTCTTCGATGCACGCGTTGCGTTCCCTTCTTTACGTAGGCATCGTCGTCCACGCCATCCTGCCAGGGTAACGCGTGCACGGAACTGTCAACCCGTTACGCTAGCGATTTCCAGCCCAGCGACCGATCGCGAAACGTGAGCCGCCCGTCCGTGGAAGCGAAACGACCATAAAAGCATCGGCAATAAAATTAATTATGAAATGCACGCGCCCCGCCGGCCTGCCTTCGATGAGTTGTGTGCAGTTGCAGGAGGAGATAAGAAGCAGCACCAGCAAAACAAAGCATTCCCAAGCACGCCGCCACGCAACACTGCAGCAGCACACACTTTTCTGAGCACGTGTTTGGCGATCGCAGGTACGCAGGTTGAGACGCGATCGTGGATCGTGGACACGTTTCAGCGCTTCTGCAAATGATTGTGATGCTCATCATGACAGAAATAAACACACACCAGTGAAGGGAAAATTGCATGCTCTTTTTTTTTTTGCACTCGAACACTCCGCTGCAGCAATGCATGCACGTTTCATCTCATACGTTTTATCGTGCACGATCATTTACTCCCACTATCAGCGTGCGAAAGGGTCGCCTAGCTTAGCTTTTAGCAGCTTTTTTTGCACACACTATGCAGCACTATGCACTCACACACGTCTCCCAGAACGATCGTAATCATGGCGAAGGGTGTTATTTTTTTTTCAACTGCTTCCCATCAAAACAGAGATTACACCCGCAAGCATCATCGTGCAGACGTCATCGACGATGACGAAGCGGTGTGGATGCTTGCGATCGAAACGTGATCGAGGATGATTACGAGCGATGTCCCACTGCAGTTGGACGGTGGATTTCTTTTTCCAAATGTACCCAGCCACTGCTTGCAAACGTGATCGACGGAGTGTAAACGAAAAGGTTACCACCGATGTCAGGCGAATGTAAGCGTATGCAACTGGCTCATAACGATGGGGTTGATGTGGTGGTTGATGTGAGATGCAAGCTATAGCAGGCAAAACACCTCAATCAATAGTACAACGAGAGCACAGAGGCGTAACGTGACAATGCATCAGGAGTTGATGCTAATTGGAAGATGTTTTGATACTATCGCGAAAAAGAATGCACAAACACACCAAAACTATCATGCAACGGTAACATACTAGCCCTTGAAACATGCTGCCCAGGCGCATTCTTCAGTGGCATGGCAAAAGTATGCAAAAAAGCATAAACGACAAAAGCGTGTGTAAGCAATTTGTGACCGGCTTGTGGAATGCGCTTGCTATTGTGGAACGATTCCCCCTTGTTACTACGAAACGTTTTGACTCGGGTTTAGCAAAACATTTTTGGCCTTGCTTACCCACAGCCCTCCGATACGCCATAAGGCCTGGTTTCTCTTTTCGCCGCACCATATGGTCTTAAACGAACCGAGCGCAAAAGGCAGCAGAGTACGGTTTTCCAGCGCAGAAAAGTTGATTGAACCCCGCGAGCACGGGTCTCCGATGGTGGAAAGGCGAGTGTAACGATGGGAAAAAGAAGCCCCAAAACAAGTTGGATAACAGGAGAAAGGTGTAGCGGTAGATTTACTGCCAAGCAGGAGGGGGAGAGGGGCCAGTTGTAGTAGCGAATTAGTGGACCACTTTTCATTCCAACGTTCCACTAGCGCCGATTAAACGCTAGGTAACAGGCAACTTTAGGCCTTATGGCGACCCACCGGGCGCACGCACGGGTCGGTTGATAAGAAAAAGTGAGAGGTGAAAAAAAAATGCACCGCAACAATGTGAACAATGCGCATCCGCATTCGGGTTCGATGGAATGTAATTTATTCGTGGTAGCCTGCTAGTGTCAGGCTGTATCTCTAGTGAGACATTTTCAACTCCCATTGAGGCTCATTGAAACAATGAAGAGTGCTCCAACCAGCCCAGATATACATTCGGTAACGGTATATTTAATTTTACGTTGTCTTAGCGTGGAAATAAAATATTACTTACACAAAAAATACCCCCTCTATTGGAATCCCTCTAATGGAACAAACGTTACGCGTGTGTGATACACATGATAACGAATGAGGGTTTATAAGAAATTGATCGTAGCATTTACCATTCGTCCATTCACCCAGCCTTCGCTTAGCAGCACAAGGGAAATGAAAAAAGTTTACCCTCGAGAAGGTGAGCGCATTTTCACGATCGGTTTTCCACTGGGTTCGTGTTTCGATTGAGATCCAACTAATTACTTTCTTACTGTCTTGGGCAATGTGCCTGCTCCCAACGGGTGAGTTGGATAACCGGTTACGAGGAGCCGGACAGTCGACCTGCGTTAGATACACGTCTCGTAACGTTAAATACGGAGAAAACCATGTATGTCACACGAAACCCTTATATATATTTTTGCTTTTGAGTAAAATATTAAATATAACATATTTGTTTCTGTTTTAATCATACTTCAATAGTATAAAGTATTCCCGTTACGCTAAAAATTATTGTTTTTTTTAAGCTCTCACAGGTTTTAACAAATTCACATCTTTAAACATTTTACAGTGTTGAAACATTCCGCCAGCGTGCTTGTGTAATTGCTTAGCACAATTGAAGGATGTTTATTGATAGTTCTACATAAAACTTCACCGCTCCCCCATTATCATGCCTCATCCGCTTTCCTTAACAAACGCGAAGGAAAGCGTTCCAAATCACACACACACACAACGGCATATGACTTCGCATCTCGCGCAGCTGCATCTGGCGGAAGCGCGATAAGATGCGTATAATTGAAAGATAATTACATTCAATTAATGATTACCCCTCCTTTTTCCTTGGTCCGACTGCCCCTTAAATGATAAACCGCGCGGCAGCATCAGGCTACAAGCGATAATGACTTGGCGGGGTGATGAAACTGTGTTATTATTATTTTTTATTACTGCACCAAGCGCGAGAGTGCATCTTCAAAGAAGTTTGCCAGCTTATCGCGAAGAAATTGAGCCTCTAGCGGCACTTATTTCCCACGTGAATAAAAGGCGGTATAAGTGCTCAATATGTGTTAAAAGAACAACACCTTTCATTCGCGGCTCGCACAGCCATTGATTGACCGTGGTTTTTGCATATACTGCCGTACAATCATCAGCGCAACATCAGATGTGCAACAAACAAATGTATAAAAGCTTCGTTGTACCATTCAGAGCCGGATACGGTACTTGGGAGCAGATCAGCGGACTGGTGAAAAAAACATAGGTCAAGGGACAGCCAACACCCACATTCCATTGAAGCAACACGTCCCTGAATTCTGTACGACACAAAGGCAATTGTTGTACAGTGGCTCAATCTCGCGTGCATCAGTTACAATGTGTAACAGTTTAAAGGCTCTGGGTAGCATGTAGATGTAGAGCACGAGCTGTACGAAGGTCACATTATTATACCACTTTATTGTCTCCAGAATCGGATCGATATTACAACGTAAGCGCTCCAAAACATAGTCAAAAAAGGGAGCCTCGCAAGAATCGGTGCGTGATTTTAAAAAAGCTAAACGATGTCAAAATATTATGCGCAAACGTCAAGGAATAGGGGCATCCTAAATTGTTCAATTGATCCTTTAAAACTCCCGGTGGCAACGTTAATAATTAGCTATTTCCCAACACCTCAAGTCGCTTTACCATTAGCAAAAACGGCAGTTTTCCATCGCACATCCCCAACACAGAGTGCCCCAGTAGCAAACAGACAGTAGGAACACAGCCACATGCATGAATGGGTTCATTGTCGAGCAGCGGAAGATGAGGTGAAAGTATGTCCACTGGAACGTCCAATTCAACCCATCCGACCTTGGCTTTCCGGGTAGCCGAGGTGAAGGAAACCCAACACCAACACTTTTCTAGTGCGTTTGGCGTGTGCTGGAGGCGAAAACCTTGCACGCCATCCCACCCATCATGAGAGGGTTTTGGGTTCTCATTAAATGTCAAGCCGGTAGCTGCTTCCAAGTATGGCGTGCAAGATAACCGAACAGAAGCGGACTGTGGAAAAGGAGCGAGTAAAAATAAACCAACCAAACCCTCCTCAAACATCCAGGCGATGGAGAAAAAGGTCCCGAGAAACGGGTCCATATTCCGAAGCATGAATGAATGTTGGGTGCCGGGCTTTCTGCGTCGACCTTTTACATATCCTCGTTGGCACTGCCCGGGACCCACACGGCAAATTCTAATCAATAAAAAAACAGGAGATGGTGTTAATGGAAAAAGTGACTTTACGCAGTCCGGTCGCCTGCGGCTGGTTTGATTCCAAATTAACGAACAATCCGCGTGGGATTGAATTTTCTGTGAAGAGGTGGAGAGCCTACCAAAAATAAGAACTTCAACTGTATCTTCGATAAAAATGGGCTAATCATAGGCAAATTTTTTATATCTCGCTTTAATTTCTCACCATAAAACTTGTGTTACAAAATGATTATTGTGATTAACAGTACGAATGATCATCCCGGATGCTCCAAAGCATTTTATTTTTAAAAAAATCCTATGCATATTACAACCACTCCTAGCAATTACTGGCGGTAGTGAGGGGTATTTGATCATGCAAACTGCAGTCGCTATTCGCATATTGAATTCTTTTTGATTTAACGAACTTCATCTTCACGCTACATAATGCAAGGCCATTTCGAAAGGATTTTCCTATACCTGCCACTTTAAATCATTCATATAATACAAAATGTGCACGATGGTGTTCATTTATGAGTCACACGATCCACATCTAGATCCACACGAGTAAAAAATTCTTCAACAGAAAAAAGTGTTGGAAACAAATAAAAAATACAACATAATATTTCCCCTATTTATAAGCTATTTGTTAAAGATTTCTACACCACCCGCTCACCAAAAGGGTTACGAGAAACCGAAGGAAAAAAAACCGGCAACCACCGATTGAAATGGTTTTCCGCCTGCGCTCAGGTTCTACTAGCAGGCCTTCGGAATGCAGGGAAATCTCTCACATTGCTCCCCAGTTCGGTTGTTAGTAGCACCAAACAGCGGAAAGACACACAGGGAAAGCAGACGAAAGCAGGGAACCTATCGTTCCTCTAATCCAAATGGAGCGGTTCCGCAGAGCACGGGAGATATTCAAATGAAAATTTGCGTTAGATTTCGCGAGCGTTCGGCAAAGAAACCCCTCCTGAGTGAACCGCTCTTCGATAGCAGCAGTACGATGGTGCAAATGTCGATGGAGGCACAGCCACCTGGGATGCTCCACCAGTCCATGAGCAAAAGACGACGAGAGAGCGAGAGAAATAGAGTGAGAAAGAGAGGCAACGCAGGATACAGAGAGTGAGCGAGAGAAAGCGATCGTGATGAGCGAGCAAACAATCAGGGAGGGTCGGTCGTGAGCGATGCCAATAAGGTATGGAGAAAAATAGAAACCTTATTTTCTGGTATCGATTTTCTCTGGCCAAAGAAAACAACACCGTTGCCGTGTGGGTTGGCAGCGATGGTAAACTAAGCACAAACTATGCCACCAATTGGCCCCCTTTTCTTTTGGCACAGCTCGAACAAGGCTCGCGTTGTTTTTTATTGTCCTCTCGAGAAAAGCGCAAGGACTTAGATGTCCTGATGATGGAAAATTCTACGTAGGCGAAAGCACTTACCTTCGTACAACGTGTTGTCCGTGGATCTTAGGTGTCCCGAAACTAAACGGGATCCTGGAAGAATGTTGCGGAAAAACGCTAGTTCGACCCACCTCGAGTGGGGACGAGACTTCCTTGTTCGCAGCACAAAACAAAACAAACGCCCTAAAATATGCCACTGGGACGCAACGCGCACGCACACACACACGCCCGCAAGCGAACAACACTTTTCACGCACGTTTCGGCTTTCGCCAGCCGGTGGAAAATTAGCTGAATATTTGATCTCCGAACTGGGTTACTGCGATGCCGTCGCTGGCATTCCACGAAGGCCAATATGAATTTGTTAGGGCGTCGCACACTTTTTGCCCCGCTGCCAACGATTCGGATATGCTCACTTTTTTACCGAGGGCGGCACATATACACATCGTTATTCCACGGTGCATTCGTCTCACGGCACTCCCTCACCAAGCGGGCCAAGGCGTTACTTCCTATTGCCCCGGGTGCGGCGCCTGTTTGAGCTGCGGCACTGAAACTTTCTTCTGCCTACCCGACACACACTTGCTGCTAGCGTTTTTTCAACGCGTTATTTTTTTTTTCGTTCCACACGCCACGGCACAACAAACGAACAGCGAATTCCCGCTGGGTGATGCTCACACAACTGAACTACCACATGGATTCAAGCACGAACGAAACCGCGAACTTTGCATGCTCCATTATTAGATAGAGTTTCGCTACGCTAGCATCTTCTTGGGGAGGTGCTCTCGACGAGCTAACATCTTTAAAGACTGAAAAACAATAGAAGAAAACACACAGTGAAGCAGATTTGACAAACGCATCCGAGCGTCCTGGGGTTTCTTAGGCCGTGCTCTTTCTATCGAACCAAAACGAAGCGTTTACTTGACAGGAAATCAAACGCTTCATGTGTTGCGCTAAATGCATAACATTTTCTACTCCCAGCCAGCCATGCTGTTAGTAATTTATATCACTTTGGTGTACTATTTTCAAGTTCTTGAATTAAATATAAATAAGGAAATTTTAAAACACTACAAAAAAGAAAAATAATCATATGTATTCTTCTTCTTCTGCGAAGTGGGATGTAGCCTTCTATATTCAATACCCCCAGGGGCCACTTCAAGTATATTCAAAGGTTGACCACTTTTTTGTAGGCTCGACTAGCTGGAGTCATATGCCCTTGGATAGATTGAGTTGTAATTGTTTTTCTATGGTTTGTGTTGTTTGGTTTATTTAAAGTTTGTTTTATTTTGATTAGTTTGATTAGTTATGTTATTAGGTTTGGTTGGTTAGTTTCGTTGGTTGAATTGTTAATATGTTTTCAAAATATTATTTTTTTTCATTTCTCTTGGTTTGTGCGCATGCGTCTGTTTTTTTAGATAGTTTGTTTGACTTCCCAAAATGTTTTTTAACATAAAGATATTCACAAATTTTAAGATATTGTTCACTGCAATTGCCTTCAAATCGTCCAAACAACATTAATAGCTTAATTACGTTTTACATCTCAAATATGGATGGTAATCTAGAACACCTAGAATACAAGAAAACTATATTTTTCTCTCAACAAATATTGTTGAAAAAGATTTTTATTCTTTTTTTATAATATTTATTGTAATATTATTTTTTATGACATTAAAAAGTAACATATCAATCCTGTCTTACAAAATTGGTAAATTACTTCTTTCCGGTGGCCTACCCACGACTATCTTATAAATATTACAAAAGCGTAGGATATTCTTTTGTATTTTAGATTATTTTTTTGTTTACGACTACCTTAAAAATATTACAAAAGCGTAAGATATTCCATTGCGGTTTAGATGACTAGACTGTTCCATCAGCGATGGAAAAATGGTATTCATACTGCATAGCAAGATATTTTAAATAGATTAAGGAATGAACTATGGTTATCTCTATTCAATGCCCGTGTTTAAATATTGCTGTAAGGAATTTCTTTCGCAGGTTCACCATCTGCAACAAACCATATTGATCCGGGAGAAGCATTCTTCAGTAAGGGTATCAATTCCTTTGCCACATGTTCCATGCTGAAATTTAATTGTATGATATTACACATAATCCTGCAACATGAAATTCAATTGTTACCTTTGGTACTGCATACCAGCCAGATCACATTCCTTTGCCTTATCAAAACCTGGAAGCTGGAACCTTTTTTGCTCCGAAAAGGAGTTCTCAATAGGACCCGGGCAGTAAGCAAAGGCCCGTACCAAGCAGTTTTCGTAGTTAACGGGATCTCCGAATGCTTTGGTTAACCCGAGAATGGCATGCTTTGTTGCAGTGTAAATCGGTGTGGAAACCTGCGGCTTTATACTGACTCCCGAGCCGATATTAACTAGGACACCTCCTTCACCTCCTCTTTGTTTTCCCATGAATTTTTGAGCCAATAGCGTTCCACGAATGGTCCCGTTTAAATTGACATCCACTTCAAGCTCCCAAAAATTATCGTTCATGATTTCGACGTTGTTTATCACGATGTTGATAGCCAAGAACATGCATAATGCATACTCGAATGCTTCTGTAAAAAAATCGAAAATATTTCTTGCACTCTAGATTTACTAATTAAAATTATAAAGTACTTTTCTCCGCACTGTACCTTCAAATTGTATACAATCGGTAACGTCACAATGACGGAACAATACTCTTCCTTTATATTGTTTCTTTAGCTCTGACATTGCTAATTCACCGGCATCGTAGTCTAAATCACAGATGAGAACCTGCAATCACGTTAAATATGTTACAAACTATGTGAACTACATTAAATTGCATTATTTTGCCCACCTTTGCTCCATGCTTCAACAGCTCTTCACTGAAGGCTCTACCCAAGCCGGTAGCTCCACCAGTTACTATTGCGACTTTATTTTCCAAATCCATCTTATATCCAGAATCGGTAACTGATACTGCGAGGAATCGTTCTGCACAATCGAGTGAAGAAGAAAACAGCACAACTTCTGATTCTAGTGTAATACTAGCAGAAAAATAACTATTCCGGCCTTGGTATAGTCTAACAGTTAAGGAACAAGTGAATATGCTCACCGGACGAACTCATAGACACACCACAGAAGATTTGGGTGTAGTTTTGCACGGGCCTTACAGAACTAGACAACTGTATAATTCCAAGCTGTCAATTCCACACACAGGCGGACGATGGTGTCGGGTTCGAATCTTTAGTGAGCCTCACCTGTACGCAGGACTTTACAGTTACGTGCAAATTTAAAGTCATGAAAATATTGAGGAGGTCTGACCTGACCGTACAACGGTTGCTGAACTATTTAAGCAGAGAAGAAGAAGCCGTTTTCCTCGCAACAGGGTATATTAGTGAAATAAAAAGGAATTGATTTTGATTGCTTTAAGTAAAGAATCTTCCGACCTGTGAACAATTATTAACACCTTGACTGCCATGTCAGTTAAAAAGTGACTGACGGAAAATTTGCTAGAATGCCATGTCGCCCATTTTTGGGTTACGGCAAAAACACTTCATTTTAAAATGCAATTTTTGAATATTTAGAGCAGCTATTATTCCCACTTATCACATTTATAACCAAACAGAAATACGAATGAACGTAAAGTTAGCCAAAAATTCATCACAAACGTAGAACGTGAAGAATTAGAGCCGGTGCAACCGTAGCTCTAACGTATGAGCAAGAGACGCTTGAATCGTGGTATTTTGAGCATTTTCCTAAAAAAAACGCTTGGCACGCAAGGTGCTAAAAGAAACATTGATCACTATATTATTCGCTGGTTATAATAATTATTAATCAGAGAATAATGCTCAACACCTGTATTATCACAGAAGTGATAAGTAATAACGAAACCATCATTATTTACAAGAAGTTATCTATGCTTGCAAATTCTTTTATTAACATATATTTTTTAAATTTTATTACAGATATTGAAATTTAAAATTTCCATCTATACTTGCAAACCACTGTCATGAAATTGCCATAGTACCTTATTGTCGGTGGTACTGTTCAGGGGTAAACAACCAAATTGTATAGCGCATGATTTTCGTTTATGTTTCAATATATCAATCATTATTTTCCCATGATATTTGAATTGTCTAAAAAATACGTTTCATTGCAACGATCTATTTATATTTTTCTCCATGACATAGAACTATAAATATTTCGTTTCGCATTTTTTATTTTGCTACCCTTTAGACCAGTTTTAATTTCACTGATTCACTAGGTTGCCTGCCCCACAGAAATTTTGACTTTTTTCGTGGAGTGCCGATATAGTTTCAAACGCGCTCGACAAAACGATTGCTAGTGATTTTTCTGGTGATAAAAACTAAGAAATGGGCAATTGATTTAGACCATCGGTAATGAATTTTAGAAACTAGCGTACCATTTGTGTCACCTATCTAAAGCTACTTACATCTTCGACCATCTTGGAAGTAGCGTCGGGTAAGAACAGTGTCAGTCAGTCTGCTTGAAGTTACCTGTGAAAGCATCCGTGGTTAGGAAGCCGAGAAATATAGCACACATTATTCTTGTTTCCGTGGGGTATGAGTTGAACTTGCAGTGAAAAAGGCAGGTTTACAGAAAAAACAATCCCTTGGTTAGCAGTGCGTTTCGATTCAAATAGTTAGAGAAAAATATTGCCTGCGTTAAGAATTGTTCCCTTGTGAATGTGAATGTGTAATGTGAAAGTTTGTAGTACATTACTAGAATTAACGTATGACACATGTTTCACATAAGAAAGTTAAATAAAATACGGCATTTAAACTCATCATAGAAACAATAGCATACGAATTATAAACCTCTCTAGGCTATCGAGGCCATAGCTCGACGCCGGTGAAACTGCAAACAGGCTTTGTTCCCATTGGTCGATGGCTGCTGCTGTCAAAAGAGCCAACGGCGACAATTAGCAAAGACGGTGACGGAAAAACGCGTTCGACTGCCTGCCTCCATTCGCAGCACACAGCTTTGCGCCTTTGCGCGATTGTTTTCCCTACACTACCGTTTTGAAGTACAGGCGACGAAACTCCGCAAACATGGAAGTTGACCAGGCATCGGGTGTGTTGCACTCGATTTTGAGCACCGAAGAGATGGAAGCGATTTCTGAAACAACGATAAAGAAGCTGGAGGATGCTTGCGAAAAGAAGTTTGAGGAGTTCCTCACAGCAAAAGCGTTATGTGAAACCAGAAAGACTGACCTAGGTAAGTGCCTATAGGTTTGTAGCTGTGTTTTACGCTAGTATGCCCGATCGAAATTGATCGATACAGTTCAAAGCGATCAGAATAATCTTCAGTTTACGCGGAATACGAGCTGTCAAATTCACCATCAATGCCGACGACGCTCGATGGTGGTAGATGGCACATTTGTTTGGTTAGGTTTATATGTTTACCGTATTATCGATAACCCATGAAGCTGCTTCAATCAGTAGCCCACACACGAAACTATATTTTTAAAGTTATTTTTTCATTTATTCCGTAGAAAAACTGAAAATTGATTACGAGCAGAAAATCGAAGTGCTAACGCTGAAAGCCGAAGATGAATCGGCCAAATATCACTCCTCTCAGCAGAGCGTAAAAGAAATGCGTATCCATCTAGAAGATGTGAAGCAGGAGCTTGTAAAAACCAAGGAAAAACTTTCTTTCAATGATACGGAAGCAAACCGTTGCCGACAAGAACGCAATCAGGCGTTTTCCGAACGTGATACTATGGACAGTGCTCTTCGGCGTAAGGAACTGGAAGTCGATCGGTTACACCATGATGTGGTCGAGCTTGAGAAAAAGCTCAAGTCGGCAAACGCAGCTAAGTGTGAAGCGTTGGCCAGACTCGAAGATATAGTGAGCAAAGAACACAGTCTCGAGTTTAAGGAAAAACGCATGGACCAGGAGGTGTCGATGCGCGATAATCAAATCGCAAGGTTGACACAGGACTTGGATCAGGCGTTGCGCGAGCTGCAGGCGATCCGACGCGATCAAAACATCAAATCGCTCACGGTGGAGTCGAAGCTGTCGGAAAAAATAGAAGAGCTCAAAATTGCGAACCAAACGATCACGCATCTTTCAGAGCAAAACGGCGAGCTTTCGTCAAAGGTGGAAGAATTGGCGACGAAGAACATGAAGCTAACAAATGAGATGTCCGGCATGATGGATACATACCACAAACAACTGGAATCCCAAAACAGACTGTGTGAGTTATTACAGCAAGACAAACACGACCAGGTTGCACAAACCAAGGAGTTGGAAAATTCGATTACATCTCTGCGTCAAATGCTCAGCGAAGCTACCGAATCGTGCGGACAAATCGAAACCGAGAAGAAACAGCTCGAGCTTAAGCATGGAGAGGAACTAGCGCATCAAGAGAAAATCATCGGTGATATGCAAGAAGAGTTGAAACGTGCCAACGAACTTTTGGCTGAAGCGCAGCAAGAGAACATTGAACACGCGGTCGAAATGATAGCTCCGACGGCGGCCGCAACCAGCCGCATGATAAAAACCGGCATGTCGTTAACGGAGGTTTACACCCAATACGTACGTACTATGGAATCACTACAGAAAGAGCAGAAAGAAAACGGCAAATTGAAGTTGCAACTGCAAAACATTCTGCAAGAGCTGCAACAAAAAGCTCCCGAGATTTCGCGCCAGCAGAATGAGAATCAAAATCTGAAGGACGCTAACGAGGAGATAACGCTGCAGCTCAACAAAATGATTGCGGAGAGCGGAGAAGTTCGTGCAGAGATGGGCGCACTGAGGGAAAAACTGCGTTATGTGGAAAGCGAAAACAAAAAATTCCGCCAAGAACGGGCTGATCTTAGTCGTCAGATATGCCACCTGCTGAATGAAATCGAACGAATTCAGAACGGTGTTAGTGCATTTGACGCAGATCAATCTTATTCGAGCACTGCTATTCCGTGTGATGTCATCTCTAAAAAGATGGTTACTTTTAGCAACATCCAGAGTCTACAAGACAATAACATCAAATTGTTGCTCGTTGTGCGCGATTTGAGCGCGAAGGTAGAGGAAATGGAAAAGGTGCAAAATTCGATGAGTTCGGCGACATACGAGGCTAAATTAGAGGCATGTGACAAACGTATTCACGAGTTGAAGGATACCGTAGAAAAGCATCGGCACATGCTAGAACAGTGCAGTCAACAGCGTGACCGTTACAAGAAAATGTATCACGATGCAATGCGTAGCTACAACCCGGGGGCAACTACATCCGTTAGCATGAACGGTGAAATGAATTCGCAAAACGAAACGATGGAAGGCGTTGATGAGATATCGTTTGCACACGATAGCACGGGTGTTAGCAGATCGGTTGTGAAAGACGCCAGCAGTTGCAACAACAACAGCAACATGTCGGCAATAATTGTGGAGAAAGAGCGAAAGGTTGTTGATCTGGAAGCCAAGATTAAGGAATTGCGCAAAGAGATGAATGTTTTGAAGGAGGAATACGAATCGTACCGGCGAGAAAAGTTCTCGAATGATAAGCTACTAAACGAGCAACTTGAGCATTTACGCAAGGAGCACGGTGAAATGTCAGCTGAAAACATGAAGTTGATGGGCTCAATCGATTTTAATACAGAGCAAAATCGAATGATGGTAAAGAACATTACAACGTATAAGAACCAGATTTCGACCTTAGAGGAGCGCAACCGTAACTACGAAAGTACGATCGCAAAGCAGGAGGCCTCAATAATGTACCTCAAGGATGATGCTATGAACGCACAATCCAAGCTAGCTAGGGCTGAAGTGCAGTTGGAGAATCTGAAGCACGAGTGTCGCATCCTGAAAGACAGTGAGTCTCGGCTCCAGACTGAGCGTGAAATATTAAACCGAGAGCGGTGTAATCAGAACCTTTTGTTGAATAATCTTGAAATGATTAAGGTGAGCATGGAACGATCGGAAAGCGAAGGTCGGTTGAGGCTTGAGTCACGTGTTGATGAAATATCTCGCGAATGTTCGGCCTTGCGGCGCCGGTTACAAGAGGAGCAAGATCGTTTCCGCGAGCAAATGGCGCACATGCAGCGCCAGACGGAAACAGCCCAAAAGCGCATGGAGGAAGAAGTGGCTATTGCGGAAGCTCACCAAGCCGAACTTCGCGATGTTCGAGACGAACTGGAAATCAAGTCGCGTAAAATTGATGATCTGCAACGTAAATTGCAAGAAACACTCTCACCGAACGACGAAGACAATCCAATTACACAAGCGAAGCGAAAGATACGCGAGTTGGAGCAGCGCTTGGCAGAGAACGTTGTTGAGGTTGAGTCACTTCAAGAACAACTCGTAACGGCACAAGAACACATAAAGCAGTATACGGATCTTGCCGAATCTGCCGAGAAAGAGCTCAAAGATCTAACGGAGCTATACAACCGCCAGAAAGAAATGAGCGAAACCGAGTTGATGAAATTCCGTAAAATCGAGGAAGATCTGCGAGCTAAAGTGGACGAACTGAAAACAGAGGTATCACTTAAGATCACCGGTGTACAACTAACCACAGGAGACAAAGATTCCGAATTGCACAAAGTGCAGCTAGAGCTGAAGGATACGCTAGAGAAGGTAGCAGAACAGGGCCGAGAGCTGCGTGAAATGCGTGAAAAGTGTAACTCTTTGACTGAGCAGGTTCACATGGCAGAGCAAAAGTATGCACGAGAAATGGCGCAACACTCGAGTGACATTCAGCAGCTGGCGCAGATGAAGGAAGACATGCAACGAACAAAGGCACAGTTTGACGAGCTCCGTGAAAAGCGCGAACAGGCTCAGGAACGGCTGAAAACGAACGAAGAGTGTTGGACAAATCGAGAGCAAATGCTTCGTAAAGAAATGGCTCAGCTGGAGGAGCAGGTTAACAATCTTAATTCGCAAAACAGTGCGCTGCATGATCAGATCGAGAGTCTCAGCACTCGAATGTCAATCAATGCTGCGGCCCTTAACCATTCGACGTCAGCAACGGACGCGAATGTTGCAGATGAGTCCATGGCTGGAGACAACTCTCTGTTGAACAGGTCTTTGAACGACGAGGAAAAGCACTCGATCGAACAGCTAATGCAGATTCTAAAGTACTTGCGGAAAGAGAAAGACATAGCGGTGGCTCAATTTGATGTGCTGCGTTCGGAGAATATACGCTTGCAATCGGAGCTAATGTTGGTGCAGAAAAAACTTGAGGAGTCGCATGCCGAACTGACCGAGGCACGGGAGAAGAACGATACCGGTATTGTGACGGCGGCAAAACACGAGGAAATATTGCGCAAACTCGACACATATAACGCCATTACGGATAGCAATCGCGTTTTGCGTGAGGAGCGGGACGGTCTCAATCAGAAGGTGAAAGAGCTGTCCCAGAGACTGCTTGAAGCCGAAGATAAGTTGTTCCCGTTGGAGGAAAAGGTGCGCGAACTTTCCGTGAAGCTGGAGTCTTCCTCCAATGAAAACACCACGCTACGAATGGATGTGGCACGCCAACGCCAGCGTATGACTACGTTAGTCGAGCGCTCGTCTAAAACCAATTCGGATGACTGGAAGCGCATGCAGACGGAACGTGAAAATCTTGCAAAGATGCTCATGGCCGAAAAGGACCTACTCAAGCATGCCAACGAGGAGCTCAATACACTGAAGCTTGAGCGAACACGCCTCGAGGCAGATCTTAATGCAACGAACAAACAGCTGCATGCTAGCAACGAGCAAGTAAAGCGCCTAACTGAGGATCTTGAGGCTACTGCCACCCAGTCTGTAGAAACAGAAACGCTAAAAGCAAAACTTAAAAATACAGAAGAGCAGTTGGCGGAGGTACGCATCAAAGAAAGCCAGATTCGGAAGATCGCGAAACGCTACAAGGACTCATTTACGGAACTAAAGCGTCAAACGGACGAGCGAGAAGCGGATGGTGCTGGCAGTGCTGCGGCTGGAGGCACATCAGGCGATGTTGCTGCATCCGGTGCGAGCGGTTCTGAAGAGGGGGCTGTAGATTTGGAAGACATGCGTAAGCAAATCGATGCGGCAGCTGAGGAAATTGACACGCTTAAGAAAGAAAATGAATTGTTGCGTGCTAAATTGGAGAAAGCAGAGCGAAGCATGGAATTGGTAAAGGATGCGAAGCATCGCATTCTTAGCCTGACCGAACAGAAAAATAATGCAACACGTGAGCTGAGCGCAGTCAAAGGCCAGATCGATCAGATGCGCGAGGAAACTGATCTGCTAAAGGCTCAGTACGAGGGTCGAATGACTCGCTGTGAGAAGGAGAGCGCAGATGCGGATCGAGAAAGCAAGGATACGATTAGCCGGTTGACGCGCGAAAACGAACAGCTGTCGATGCGTTTGAGCCAGCTAAACCGTCAGCTTGGCTTGCAACAGGCTGTTGCCAAACCGACGACAAGTGCAGTTGGTGTAGCAGGAGCATCGGAGAAACCGGCAGGTGAAAGCCCGCGTACAGCAAATGTGAAACCAATGGCAGGACCAAGCCAGCAGCAGTCAGCAGCCGTCACACCGAGAAGAGTTAATGAAACACCGCTCGCCAGCATCCGACCGATGGCAGTCAGTAGCCGCACGGCTGCCGTGCTACCGACCAGTCAGAGCAGTAGTACAAATGTCGCGATCGTGCAAGGATCGTCTGCATCGACTACTCCGGCCTCCGGTGTTGGAGTATCTGGTGGTGCTACGGCAAGCAATAGCAATGTTACCGCCACAACTGTAGCGGCTGGTAGTAGCAGTGCGCCAGGTACTTCCAGCTCTGCAGGTGGCAGTGGAAGCGGAGGAGCAACAGGTGCCGCATCAACCAGTGGTCTCACAACAGCTCTAGTGCCACCGCAACAGCAGGTTCACAGCGCTACAGCCACTAGCAGTAGCAGCAGCAGCAGCAGTAGCGGCGGTGGAATCAATGCTGTAATGAACGAGTCAATAGCGTCATCGTCTCCTACGAGCTCTCACACAGACTATATGCCTGCGACGAGTTCGGCCAGTGTGGCCGTTGCAGCCGTGCCGCCGATGGGTACCGCATCAACCTCAACTGCCGAAAGTTCCTCGTCTTCGTCTTCCAGCACTTCGCAGGCCGACGGTGATAACGCGCAACAGGTCGGTAGCAACGATCCACAGGCACAACAACTGCAGCAGCAACAGGTGCTGCAGGCCGCCGTTGCCATGGTTATGCCTCACGTCGAAGCAGGTGTAGGCCAACAACAGGCACTTCAACAACCGCTGTCGCAACAATTGCCACAACAGCAGCAACAATCACAACAACAACCACAGCAGCAACAACTTCAGCCACAATCAGCGACTCAACAATCCTCCCAGCCAGTGCAACAGCAACCACAGCAACAACAGTTGCAACAGCAGCAGCAACCTGCTCCACAAGTAAGTTGTCGATTTCAAATTTGAAGTTTAAATTCATTTTCACCGTTTGTGAAGGATGAGAATAATTAGGATTAAAATTTGATGTCAATAATACATCTTGTCTATTTTATAATTCTTTTAGGCTTCGTCTAGTAATACTGTGACAACGACGCAGGCTGGTCACAAAAGACCACGTGACGTTGAAGGTGATAGTTCTACTGATACCGTTGGGCAGCCGTTGGCTAGCAAACCGGCACCAGCAAAAAAGCGTATTCGAATGGTTCAAATTGCGGCGGATGGCTTCCAGGTAGTGTACATAAAGGGTTACACGTGCATGTCGTTCATGCTAATTAATGTTCTGTCATTTTTGCAGGGTGTCAGCGAGTCCGGGCTGGATGTGGAGTACCAGGTGCCGACGTCATCCCAGCGAGACCAAGAGGATGACATTATTGTGGTAGATTCCGAAGAAGAAGACGACGATGATGAAGATGAAGATGACGAGGAAGAGGACGTTGGAATGGTTGACGAAGGTACAGCGGAGGCGGACGACGGTCCATTCGATGGGTATGAAACGGAAGAACTGGGCGTTGCTGGTGGCGTTGGAGCTTATGATGAGGGTGAAGGCCCGGACATTGACGAAGACAACATTCAGTCCGTCAACAACGAGGTCGACGTAGATGAAGATAATGAAGTTCCAAATCTTTGCGGTACTTCCTCCACTACCTCTTCATCTACATTGTCGTCCTTGCTGTCGGCTAAGCAGCTACCAAGTCAACATGCCGATCCAATGGATACAACAGCGGACGTTGAAACGAGCAGTACCACGGCATCCGCCGGTGCTAGTTCGGTTCCTACAGCCGGACCGTCAACTTCGATGGAATCGTCGTCTGCCGTAGAAAGCGGTGCTAGTACTAGCTCCTCCACCATCGGTGGCAGCACAACAAATGATGCGCAACAGCTGCCCCAGATTCAAAGCACCACAGGTGCTGGTCCTAATGAACCATCCAACGGAAGCGGCCAACAATCGTCTTCCTCCGTTGCGCTTCCATCGACAGCAGCGACATCCTCCGGATCTGGGTCAGTTGCAGCACCCTCTCAGGCCGTTGCTGCTAGTATCGGCGTTGCTGGTAACGTAGCTACCACAGCACGACAGATAGTCAATCCGCTTAGCCGTCAGCAACAGCAGGCGGCACACCTGATGCTGATGCAACAAAACTTTGAGCATCATGAGAGTGCGGATGATCGAATTGTTCCCAGTACGCCGACACTGTATGCCTCTCGTCGAACGGATGGGTAAGATATACTTCGTATACACAATATATTGCTCGTAGTAGCGCATATCATATTCTTCTCTTTCAATATTGGAATCTGAATTTTCATTCATGAATATGAACGCTGATCGCAACGAATTTGCTACTAATTTTCTTAAAACTGTTGTTTGAAAGGCTTTATATCATGAATATATTTTTTTAATTATATGGGTACATTGTAAATTAAGTTTTACACTATCGATTTTTTTTTCTGTAGTGTTATAAATTCCAAATTTTTGCATGAACTAAAAAAGTTTAACCCCCTTTTTCTATGACACATTTTTTGAATATATAGTGAATTTTCTTATTCCTAAAAAATCTCGCGCATCAATTTTTATACATAACTTTACCAAATTTAAATTGTAAAAATATTACACATTTATCTTATTTGTAGTATCTTTTCTAAAACACATTCTTTCTTATTCCCACGTAAAAGCATTAGCAAGAATTGTTTGTTTCTTGAAATTGTTCAAATCTTTCGATAATTATTATAATTTTATCGAATGATATCAGAACAAAGTAATTGGTAACATAGTAAATGATAGCAGTGTTGCTAGAGGTCTAATGTAAATGTGTATTTATTTCATTTCACTATTACAAATGCTCATTTTAACAATCTCTCTTTTAATGTCCCCACGTTTTTACATTTTCCGTAGACCAACGGGGGAGAGACTGTATTGACAGAAAGCTATATTATAAAGAAGAATACTACTAGACCGATTGTGTCTCTCCATTACAGACAACGGGCGGGCGGCCGTTGAGTCAATCGAACACGGCAATAGTTAGAATCTAGCAGTGATGAAGGAAAGGCGGGACATACTTGATCAACAGGACTCCTTGCGAAAATGTTTTATTTAGAATTTAGGAAGATTTGTATACTCGAATAGTTTGAAAATTATTTTTTATTAGGTAATTAAGATATATGTAAATCAGACTTGTTGATTGTAACTGAAATAATTTTAATCAATATTGGAGTGTTTATTATCATTCCAGTAGTTTTTTTTTAGTATGTGGGATAATTGCAAATTTGCTATTCAAATCCAGGTGTCTATCTTTTATTTTACAATACGATTCTTAATAGATGTTCAAATAGCGCAAGCTGTTCTTTGTAATAAATTCGCAGAGAGCAATTCTCAGATAAGATTATATGAAAACAATAAATGAATTGTCTCGAATAACCCTTTCCGAGTGACCTGCGCTCGGATTTGGGAACTACATCGTTCTTTTGGGACATTATTTATTGGATCCTGCGAATCTGAAGCTTGTTGACTGTTAGTGGCAGGAAGTGAACGGTAGCTTGCTGAGCACAGATTCCCAAAGTCGCAAACGGTACACACTGAATTAATTATGCAGGCGAACTGCGGGATAGTATAATAGATAAGCAAATCATGCTTCCTAGCCAAGAAGAAATCCGAAAACAGCAAGGACTTGCTTTAATGTAGGAGTTTTTTTATTCCATTTTAAATGATATAGGCATAAGGATTAAGCTAAAGCCATTTTAAATGAGGTGTAAGAAATAACCAATAGTTAGCTGTTATACATATTTCAAATTTATTAGGGCGCTCAATGTATGTATTTTTCTAGTTTTATAAAAAAATCATTCTCGCGAAGTGTTCTCTAATATACTCAATAGAAGAAAGAAAAAGTTTTTCGACACCATTGGCCGGCATTTCGAAAACAGGATCATTTTTTGCTGGCATGCAACAGGTGCAATTTTTGCTGTGCATGCAGGTTTTATCATTCGTCAGGTATCACAGATTTTGTCATGTACGTCTTCTTAACATTTTTGGTTAACATACATATCGTTATTGAAAACAGAGGTGTGAGATGAAAACATTTCATTTAGTCAATATTTCCAATATCTAATTGGAGGGGTTCGCTTTTGTATTATTGCATTATTGATTCGTGTTCGTTGTAACTCTATCTTATAATCCGTGCATAGAACTCCTTTTCACCTACTAGATTTATAATTTCTTATGCCATTTTTTTCGCTTCCAGCTTCAATGTAAGTTCGCCGCACCCACAGGTTCCAACTGCTCGGTTCACTTTCGGGGACACTTCTCTAAGCCGTCAGTCAGTTGGCGTAGTACCTACCAGTGCTAGTGCCGGAGCAGTTGGATTACCGGAAGGGATAGATGACACACGCATTGATCTTTCTCAGCTGGAAGAGCCAACAGCTGGAAACAGCAGCAGCGGAGGACGCAGCGTGCCCACGACACCGCAGCTCTCACACACCGAACATTCGTTAATGGCTACGGTCGGAGTGGCAGGGCCATCGTCTAGCAGTGGAAACACTAGCAGCGAACGACTATCTTCTGGTGGAGGCGAAAGTCAGGTGCCTGATATTTTAGTTTCAGGAGCTAGTGTTGGAGGTGAGTGGAATATTTGGACCATTTCATCGTACATCAAAATTTAAATATCATTTTGGAATATTTCCAGATGGTTATATCCCTGAATCAACTACCAGTAGCAGCAGTATCGAACCCCTCTTAGGGTCCTACACATCCGAGGCTCAAGCATCATCGGATGCTGGGGCTGGGGCACTCGATCGTAGCGAGCGAGAGTTGCTGGAAGAAGATGACGACGACAATATCGTCGACGATGGTATTGCCGAAGGGGACGCTCGGGGAGTTAGAGCCGCGTTAAACGCAACTATCGGTACCGACGATGATGTAGATGACGACGTCGACATGGAAGATCAAAACTCATCTTCGACGACTACAACCACAACCACTGCAACAACTGCCACCAAACATTCCATCCCAACTTCAGGTCCTACAACATCTGGGGGAATGGCTGGAGGAACAGGTACTGAACCGTCCCCAGCTGTCCCAAGCACGTCTGCCGGTTCTGGCATGGCAACTGGATTATCAGCGGGTACGTCGCAGAGCTCTGAATCCGCTGGTACCAGTGGAATTTCTTCCGCTTCCAGAAAAAACGAAGCAGATACTGGAGCCGGCGATGATGGAGTTAGCTCAGAAGGAGAAAAACTTAACACCACCTTGCAACAGTTACCTGTGAGTAAACTTTTATGTATTGCCCTCGGGTTACTGTTTTCTCGAATAGCAGTTTAGTTATTTCTCAAATCTGATTAATTATTTTTTGCATCGTAGATGGAAGAAAGCAGCGAAGCTGATGTTCTAGAAACTCCGAGCAGTAACACGCGATCACGTACTGCAACTCATCGCGTAACATCAGTACAGCGCCGAGCTGCAGGACGTCGTTATACTCAACGATCTAGTAATCGTACACCAATCACTTGGAACGAGAGCAGACGTAAGCTTTATAATCATCATTATACGCATCATGAGCATCTGAAATTTAACATTTTATCTGTGTTTCTTTCTGTAGCTCTAAATCGCTCAGGCCCACCAACGATGGCCTCTCCGCCACAAGCGCAGCATTACCAATCGCAACACATGATGCAGCAACAGCACATGCAACAGATGCACATGCAGCATCAACAACAACAGATGCAGCAGCAACAGCAGATGCAGCAACAACAGATGCAACAGCAACTTCAGCATCAGCAGCAAAGACAACAAGGTTCTATACGAAGACCGGGCGGACGGCGTGCAAGACGTTCTAATGCACCGTATCAGTATCAGTAAGGAACAAGCGCAAACATATTTTGTGCACCGGTGTCATGTGCGGTGTTGTTCCTTTCTCTACATTACATTGATTTTCATCTCTACTAAGTGTTGCGTTTAGAGTAACATGGGTATCGAAAGACAACTCAGCGTCGAAAAAAAAACAGAATGAATATGACTATCAAAAGCACAGAAAGCTAAAACAGAGATGGTCAAGTTTAATTTACTTACAATTACATAGTTCTTAGATCGTGATTTTTTTCCTTATACAACAACATAAACACGTTTAAGAGTTAGCTTTACTGGCGGTAACGAAAGATCCAGTACGAATTATCCAAAAGAATATAAAACTTTACAAAAAATTAATACAACAATCAGATTTGGTTTGTAACGAAATATTTGAGAACGATGATTAATGAACCTTACGAAACCCCCTTTTCCGAATTTTCATGAATCTCTTTTGTTATTCGAAACCAAAAGAGTTAGATGTATCATATGCTTTTAAGTATTATACCACGCTTTGCTTTATTCAAGTTATATATACTTGTAATATTCGCTATACAAAAATACCGATTCCTTCAAAAAAGGATGTGCTAAATGTCTCGAAAGCTGTTTTGAAATAAAACAGGTATATAATGTATCGGAAAGCCGTACGTTCACACTCTGATACGAAAAAACCACGCCAAGCACATGCAAGCAGCAACGAATGCCATACTTACTCGCCGTTGTTGCTGAAAATGATATATACTACTAATGATGTAAAGAGCTCAGTCGACCGTTTCCGATATGGCCGTAGGACGTTGTCCCATGCCGCCGGGTTGCGGTGGCGTAGTTTTGCTGGACGCCGTCCACGCTTTGCCGTCGCGTATTGCCGGATTTGCTCCCGTGGGCTGGTCGGCGATCGACAGTGCCTTCTTCGAATTCTGGACAAATTCCATCAGACCGCGAGACATGAAGTAGGGCCGGCTAATGCCATCGTTGGTTTCGCAATCTTCGCAAAAACATAGAAAAATCGTGTCGACCGTCATCTGCCGGAGAAATTGAGAGACCCCAGCAAGTACAGCGACACATTCCGAATGGAGAAATTTGTCGAACTTTACCTCATAAACGGTCATGAAGCAGTGCGCTACAAGGTACGCGAAGATGCCGACGAGTATCAACGGCACGTAGGGATGGTGTACTCCCGGCTTCTTCTGGATCAGCTCCATCCCGATTAAGCCTGTCGCGACGACGACAAACACTTTGGCCAGTACTAGCACAAAGTCCCCGGCGGAGTTGATGGCAAAAACGCGCAGTGCGTTGCTGGTTAGCAGCCGGAACGCATTTTTACCTGCCCGACAGAACGGATCGCCATGCATCGCGGTCAGAATGTAAGCGTTACGTGTTAGATATTGCAGGAACCTCTCGAAGCACTGCAGGCAACATTGGCAGCATTCGAACAGAAAGCTCGTGACGCGATTCTGTGGGTTGCGGACGGTGTGCTTGTGTTCGGAATACGTTGAAAATGGGAAGTGTTGTGGATTATTATCGTGCTGGACTGCTGACACCCGTATCCTTCCACACTCACCATCAGCAGCTTCAGCATGGTTCGCAGCAGCTGAACTACAGCGATCAAAAACGAACCGAGTGCCACGGTGCCAAGATGATAGCGCAACAGATTGCAGAAGCTTCGCCCGATCGGATTGTTAAGGTTGGCTTTGTTGCGCGTGAAAAACCAGCATGCGACGGCCCCGGCAATGATCATGTGCTGGCAGCCGATGATGAACTGGCAAAACCACAGGAACGCCAGCAGATTGTACCAGCGCGTGAACAGCATGGTCGAGTCCTTCACGTACTTCGCGCTGTTGTTGCTTTCGACCACCAGCATGCCGGCACTTTCGATCCACACGGTGAAGTACACGAAGAGCACGATCACCGCGGCGATGGTGGCAAATGTCTGCGAAACCAGAAACGTGTCCTTCGTTGCAATGGGGATGGCCAGTAGTAGGGGTTGACTAAAAACCGATCCATACGCACCAGAATGGGTTCCGCGAGCAGGAATGGCATGCTGGCGATCGCCTTACCAGCCTCCCGGAACAGTTGCACGACGAGTTTGATACGTTTGCGCATCACCAGTATGACGAGATACACGAGCAGCGTCGCGATGGTTGCCGCGATGGCGTAGTACAGCCAGTTGTTCATCCTCATGCGTGCAGAATCGGCTGCGTCCTTCGACAGCTGGTCGGACTCGTAGCGCCAACGCAACCAGAGCCAGATCGTGCCGGCTGTACAAGCTAACACAACGGCCAGAAGCACCAACCACACGATCAAGCCGGGAATTACGCGCAGCAGCACAAGCGTCAGCAGGGAAAACACGAACGCCGTTGCCGCTAGTGCCAGCATCTCTTGGTGGCATGCTTCCAGATCTTCGGACACCTGTTGGAAGAAATTCTTGAGCCCTGTCCGAGTGGCCACCTCCTCCGTGGGGTTGTTTTTGCGAACGCAACGGTTCAGGAACGGTTTGCTAGGAATGAAGAGAAATCGTCATGTTCCGACGAACGATCGCTTTTTTGTTAATGGGATTCTTTTTTTTTTATTGTTTTGCACCTACAATCCTTCAACGTCCGAGCAGCTGGAGACGCACATACGGTGAAGATCGCTCTCAGTCACGCCGGTGCCTTCGACTAGCAAAAATTGTTCTTTAGTCCTATCCGCGCCCTGTCGACGAGAATGCGAGCAAACACAATTAACTTGTCCTCAGGATCTCAGCGATTAATTCCGCTAGCCAACTGTCACTTCTGAGAGCATGTGCATGTTTGGTGGCCCACGTGGCCGACTACAAACCCGCGTCCTCGATGGCTCACGTGCAATTGGCACTATGGTGTGCGCATTACCTTGCATGGGAGGCTCTGGTCCGGTTTGTTGTCTCGTCCGCAAACGTTGGCGCAGTCATCGTAGCCATTTATTATGCGATAGATATCGCCGAACGCCATGCAGTAGATAACGAGCACCAGCTGGGGCACAATGGCAAGGAAAAGCAAACAGTCCAGCAGATCGGGCAGCGTGAAACGGTCGACAAAAAGAGTGGTAAGGTTGGTATTTAAATTATTCATACCGTGTGGGGTTTCGAGTTTTTAGCTAGCACTGTTATGGCATTTTCAACGTGCGTGTGATTCATGTTCTGTGCATCGTTCAGAACCGCTTCCAAGGGACTCGCAAGGACATCATCAACATGTTTTGCGCGCATTTCTTTCACGCTCGGTCACCCGAATGGCATGTTCGAATGGACCGTTGGCAGATCAATTAGCGAGATAAGCATACCCATTTCGAAAAGTCGATCTAAGCTGGACATTTCATAGTGAATGGTTCGATTGATAAGGATAACCCTGTTAAGCTTATTGCCATTGGACGGGGAAATAGAATTGTTTAGCGGTACATGATATTCAAGATTAAAGGAACAATAGACTAGTTTTACGAAGTAAGTATATTATGCATATAGAGAAACAAACCCCATCAAAATGTCAGATCATTTGAACTTTCAGGACGAATAAAAAAATATACACCTACCAGGATGAAAATGAAGGCCGCCTTTAGTGCGATAAACAGTATGTCCGTGCATTGTCGTTCGGTTCGGAAGATATTGTCCGATTCATCGCTGCTCGGGGAAGGTGATTTAGAGTGCTGGACGCATGAAACGAACAATTCACCGGTCAAACGTTATACTCCCGAAAGCCAAACTTTTAAATTACCTACATCGAACGATTCGCCCGGCGACACTTTATCAGTACGGTTGCTTAAGCAACAACAAAACTGCTGCATATTGTAGGCAGGTGGTTTATATAGCTCCGTTTTTAGTTTTCAAACACAGAATTTGCCGTTGATTCAAGAGGGTGCTGGTATCAGAAAATAATTCCACAACCGAGAACTAGCATTGCACACTGGGAAACACTTCACACACAAAAAGAAGTTACTAAAGTAATGGCTTCATTTATGCTCCATGCAGTACGTTAGAAAACCGCTGTGTGCACCCAGGGGTCCACTTAAGCTTCATCTTTTATTCACATCGGGTGTAGCGCAGTGATTGAATTTTCACGGTTGCAGTATATCCACAGACGAAGTGTTTCGATCTATTTTGCCTGCCTGCAACTGGAGCCCGTCCGTGCAGAATGTGTGCTAGTTTGGGACTGGCTACGGTCAGCTAAACCGAACTTCTGAAACCCGAACCAAACCGAGACCCAACCGAGCACCCCAAGGAATTGTGTGACAGTGTGTGATCCTGGCGGGATGTTGGCTGAATGCTTGATTCGCGCACGCGAGTAGAAAATAATGATAGACAGCCTACCGCTAAAGGACAACCGGAACCCTCCACATACACATACCATCGAATGCAGTTCTCACCAATTGATCTACGCCAGTTTCGTTATTCTAACCTTCCTAACCGCCTCATCACGAGCCTGGACAGGACAGACAATAGGTCCCGGCGGTGACTCAAACATTTGCGTATCTAAGGACACCCATGCCACCGTTCACGGTACTCGCTCGTTAAGGGTTGTCCCGAGGGACGGGGGGTGAGTTTTATCGGTGGAAAGCAATCCTGTGCACCCTTTTCTCCGCCCACGCCCACGAATTCACTAGGCGCAAACAAATTCGAACAAGAGCTCGAAATTTGATTGTCGCAATGTTAACCCACGGCTAGAAACTGTCTCCACATTGGAGGTAACTGCTATTATGGCAACACCCTCGTATTTTGGGTATACTTACAACTAGTCACCGTTACTAGGAGACCCCCGTGGTAAGTTTAACATAAAAACTGCACAACCGGGACGGTAGATTGTGAATTTGATGTATTGATTGCTGAGAAAAAAAATCTATTATCACTGCTATTTAGATGATTGGCTCTACAAGAATGAATTAAGAGGTGAAAAATGTTCAAGCTATTGCCACGTTCAATTGCTCTTTTTTTCGGGAATTAGGACAGATTTGAATATTCATATGATGAATGTTAATATACACCGCCTATGAAGAGCTTTTTTTCAGCATAAGAGCAGCAACGGCAGCTTGGGGGACGAAACGCACCCCACGTGCTTTAGAATGTTTTGCAACATACCATGAAATCGAAACTAACTGTGTACATCAGCAAGCTCTCCCTCCTAATGGCAAGGTAACTGAACTCTTAACCCTCGCCTCTCGCTGCATGGCATGTCCTGCAATGTAATCACCGTTTTCCTAAAGCGGCATGTACGGAAATGCCTTTTTACAATAGCAGGAGAAAGCCAATTCCTTTCTGCATGGACCTCAAGCATACAAACGAACATTTTACCGCGACAAGGAACTGCAATTCCACGAGTCCTGCACAACTACCATCACCCAAGCGTAACCATGGTATTGCAATGAAAATAACATACTCCTTTCGCAGTGCAACCGATCGTAGTAACCCGTGTTGAATCGAATCGAATCATTGATGCGCTGCCTTCAGTCTTATTCGTTCGTTCAAAAAAAAAGCGTACCTGGAGTAGGGAAACAGTTTTTTGTTGTTATACATTTCGGACATTTCGACGCCGCACATAAAAGCATATCATGTTTAGTTTCTCGACCCCTTTTTGATGTGCAAGAGCCCAGCCTTTGCACCCAAGCCTTTGTAGTATTTTTATTCTTTTCGTTTCTTTTTCTCTTTTTTACATGTTTCTATGAGCAATTAATAATTTCATGACAAACCCCATTTACTTTACATTCCTTTACAACTTGGTATGAATATTCGTTCCGTGGCAAGCGAATTGCGAACATTACAAACGCAAAAATCTGTAGTGAATTATGAAAACATTAAGCTTCGCTATTATGCCCACTAAAGAAGCTTGCTAACAAAACACTAGAGCGAAATAATAAAATCCTGGGTTATAATCTGATAAGATATGCTTTTCTTTTTATTTTTGTTTGAAATTTTGTTAGATTATTGGGAACTTTTGAATAGGTTTATACTTTGATTCTATACTAGATATGATATGAAAATAATGCTAAAACTATTGTGGGTTCTTCAGTTGTTGTGCGAATCTAAGCACCATTTAGAAGATTGAACGAATCTACTTTTCGAGTTATTTAAACTCAAATAAACAGAAGAAAAACATGTAAATTTTAAATGAAAGTTATTTTGAATGTAGCTAGCAACCAGCTTGATCACGTTACATGTGACTTTTGTCACATGTAGCTAGTAATGCTATTTATTCCTATCTAAGATTATGCTCCAATAACTTTGAGTTCTATCGTACATGGTACGATTTTATATATACTAATTTGTAATAAAGCCATTAATTCAGATGTAACTGTTCATCTGGTATATCTTATGCTGCGTCTAGTCCTGTGTGAGCTGGGCAAATCAATTTTAGTACATTTTAATTTTATTCTCATGTCTTTTTTTATGTACAACAAAGCAATATTTGTTGTATTTTTTATCAACAATATGCTTCTTTAGTAATAATTCCACACTAAATGAATGTATGGTAAGCCATTGTGACAACAAGCAAGCTACTGTGTCTATTTAAATTAATAAGTGCCGTATCCATTGTATTATGACCGAATGACAAATATCCGTTTGTGTACCTGTATCCCTCAAAGGTTTGTTACAAAAATAGGTAATTGGAAACATAAGGAAGTGTAATAAGTATGATATAACATATTTTCGTACCATAGGTACTGCTATTTATAAAAAAACCCCATAGATAGGGAAAAACTATAAATAACATGTATCACTATATTTGCTTTAGAATTTGAAGCATCAAAATAAAAGATTTTTAAAGCAAGTACTAATAAATCAATGCCAATGAAGTGCTGCATGATAAAAAGTAACTTGCCGTAATGAAAAAAATAGAGTATGCTACTGTTGTTTACCCTACACTTAACTTTCATCAAACAAATTTACTGTAAGCCCATATAACAAATCAACTATTCATCAGAAAATAAACTCGTTAGCACCTTACTTGATGCTCTGCTACGGGTATCAGCGTGGTGGCAAAATTTCCGTCATCTATTATAAAAACTAATTCAAGGGCATGAAATTGCTTTACAAAAATTACAAATGGGATAGGAACTGCTCGACTGTTTCTCGTAAACACATGGATAAAGATTATGTGTTATCCATATTTTCCAAGATACTTTTGACCTTGCGAGAAACAGCCTATGCGCATGGTAACTTTTATAATATCCATAGTGGGAATAAAATAAAAACGGTCCATTAACTACAAATTGATGCTTATCGAAATGAAAATACAATATCAGACAGTTTACATACAGATTACGAATGGTATTTGAAAAAGATAATTTGTTAAAATCATGGTTTAATTGTAAGAACAAATTAGCCCATGGAAATATAAATGAATTGGATTATTTTTTTAATTTACGTCCTATTTGTTTCAGTATTCTTAGTACATAGTGAACGACAAAAAAACCAGTAGCCTGTTGTTTATAACATCTATACTCACGCACCCATGTAGCTGGAAAAATGACATCACCTTAGATATTATTAGACATCGCATTAGATATTAGACTCCCCGAAAAGGATATGAGGAATATTCGAAAAGATCTTCACGTTACCGTTTCGGTGCGTTTACCGAGAGTGACATTTAAATTTTGGGTAACTTATCCGCCACCACAAGAGGATTGTTTTTTTCCAATATCTTGCGACCCTCGACCTTAAAATCATATGAGCAGTTGTGCGCCTCGGCATACCGATGTTGGGCACAGAAAATTTTTTCACAATGACATTTCATGATCATAATCACTCCCAGCTTCTTATTGCACTGGGCGCATCGCAGTTTCTTTGATTTGATCTGTTCTGTCGTGTGTTGTTGCGTGGTGTCGATACCCATACCACCGATGGGCGATTTTCGATCCAGTGGTATCTCAGCAAGACGCAGAAGTCGCTCCTTATCGTCATGTACGATTATCGAGGAAGCAATGGTCGCATCAGCCGAAGAAGCCCGCTGTTCACAGAGCTGTTCCCTGTCGATGTGTTGGATGATCGAAGCAATACCTTCTTCCTCGTTGTCTCCCGCTTGTTGGCCAGCTTGTAGGAAAGCACGACGGCCGGAGAAACGTGTTTCGGCAGCGCCATCACTCTCAGGCGCAACTGCTCCTCCTCGGTGGTCAACGGCTCGGAAAAAATGTTTGTTTCTTGCCTCGTCGACACTTGTCGCTCCAGCAGCTTTGACACTGTTGTAAAACTGGTGTTGTTGCAATTCTAGAATTTCTTCTGAACTGAAGTAGGGATATTGTTGTTCGTGCTGCGGATGTTTCTGCTGTCGCTGGTGATGTTGAGATGGTCGGATATCAGGAAGTAACACATTACTAGAAGCACTCGAGGGAGATTTGTCTTCATTTCTTCCTACAGGCTCGGAATTGATGTTCACATATTCGCAACTGTCGACAATGTGACAAGAGTCAATCTCGACAAAGTCGTCGAAGAACGAATCCATATTGAACAAACTTTCGTCCGAGTTGAAGTAATAATCCCAGGGTCGTAGTGGCGTCGAAGAAGAGCTGCAGGATGTACCGTTGAATTGCATCGAAGCTCCATCCTCACCGAATAGAAACCGTGATGAATCATCGGTGGAAGAATCGGCATGCATCAAGCCATTGCTACCAACGGTAGAAGAACTCTCTTTACGTCGGTAATTCGCTCCTGTAGCTCGATGTCCTCCCGGAGATAAAGGCTTCAATGATCCCTCTTCATCAGGAGCAGAGCAACAGCTTAGTTTGGAAAATCGACACTCGAAATCCCCACCGATTGTGAAGCTAGTATTCGCATTACCGTTTTCGTCAGTTGCATGCGATCGACCGTTACTGCTCCCATTACCATTGATCGAATCATTCAATTCGGAATCAGCAATGCTAGCTAGGTGATCTCGTATCCCCGGCAGATGACGACTACCAGGAAGCGATTGTTGCCGTTGACGCAAATATAGAGCATCGTTTCCAGTGAGGGCTTCGTCACTGTCGCCCATTCGCCTGCGTGCCGTACTGTTCACGGAAGCCGAACCCGTACAAAGAGACACCTTGTATCGGTTCAAATTTTCGTTACTTCGCACGTAAGGAACATTCCCGTCTTTGCGATATTTCAACAATGTTGACGAAAGACCACCAGAATCATCGCACGGTGGCGGTAACAATCCCGGATGTTTCTTCTTTGCGGCACCATTGCTAACGCACTCGAGCTCCGAGGTAGAGCTCGACAAACAGGCGTCATTTAGATTTGTGTATCCACGCCTGTATTGCGAAGGAATCGTCTCAAGGCGCGATAGCTGTGGTACAAGCCGCGTGCAGCTCGTTCCGCCACCAAAGCCATTCAGTAGCGTTGGACTGCTACCAAACGCTTTCCGGAATTCGTTGAGGTCGATTGATTTCGATTTGTTGCTACCGGGTTTGTAAGCGCTTCCGGCTAAACCGGCAACTTCTCGCAGTTCAGTCACATTTAGAAGATCGTCCTCATCTGACGATATCGACAGATGGCTGTGAATGAAGCTGGTAGAGTTCGAAGAATCTCGAGGTCGTCTTGCAGAGGAACAGGAAGAAGATGTAATTCTTCCTTGATCTTGGCCGATTTCGTCGTCGTCTTCATCCGCTTCTTCTTCTTCTTCGCCCTGTCCTGGCACTTCCTCTTCGTAAGGTATATCCTCATCGTCGGCATCCTCGTCATCTCTTCCGAAACGAATCGTATCCCACGAGGACAGCTGCAGCCAACCGTTATCAGCTTCCACGTTCGGAATGGCAGGAAGCTTGATCCTGTTGGTATATTTGCTAGCTAGTTCGTCAATGGCTTCAGTGATGCGTTCACCCGCTATACAGTTTGATACACCATCGGAATGGACAAATTTCATTTCCAACTCATTGATACCCAAATCCGAATGGTGATGGTGCAAATTGTTTAGCTGTTGTAAACTTGAAGAAACAACCGGATCCTCGTGATGATGGAGATTTTGCTGCTTTTGTCGATGGTTCCAAAGGTGACACCAGCCGGTCGAGGAACTCCCACCTTCATCCGAACCCATCAACGTCGTGCTACTACTGCTATTACCAACAGCGGAGCTGACAAGGTTTCCATTGTTTCCAAACATACTGGCCGATGGCACAGACGTTGCTGTGGTACCAGTGGACGATTTAACATTTTCCGCAGCGATCTGCGCTAGCTGGAGTAGCGATTCAGACGACAGCTTTGTTTCACCAACTATCGACGGTGTAGAGTTCGTACCTAACGGTCTCAGCTCAATCAGACCGGCGTCGGGTCGTACGCTTTGCGTATCCGAATCTTCTACACTGTTGGTGTCGACGTTCTGTAAGCTTTTGCTTGATGTGAAGCTATTTTTGGGTGAATCTGCACGCCGCGTGGTAACTGTTTCCAGCTGGGAATAAGATCCAAGAAATGATTCCACCGGCGAATCTTCGCGTATCAATAATTTTGGTAGTTCGTAAACTGTGCTGTCTGTATTGGGTAGAATCGAAATACACCGAAAGAGAATAGAGAAAAATATGCATTACAATACTGTTGAAATTTTGGCCACGCATTTATAAGCTTTACAAATGGGAAACCATCATTTCACCAATGAATGAAAATGATGCAATAAAATAAAGGGTAAAACCTACCGTCGGATGTTGACTTGTAAAGCGTTCTAAAAGTTTTTTCGAACCCGCCACCGCCAGCATTTTTGAAGGCATATTCCGCAGAGGATACGTTACATCCCGAGCCATCTTCACTACGAGTTATCATCTTAGGAATGGCACCAGCCGCTGTCGCTGCTGCTGTTGCCGTACTGGAAGGCGCTTTTAAACCAAAGTCGAACTCTGGTACGTACTCATCGATGTTGTTCAAGGAGGGATTTATATCTGGAAGAGATTTCTTCCCAACCGGAGAATGGTGGTACAGGTGATGGGGAACATACACCTTTTTCGAATACTTCAACATTAACTTGTTGAGCGAATCGTTCGAAATGGTATGTTGTTTGGACTGCGTGTACTTCAGCAGATGGATCAGATTATGCAACGAAGCAGACGATTCCGCACTTTCGTCCAGCTTATGCAGTGATTGCGTGGTAAAGGCTCCACCTGCTGCACTACCGCTCAGCCGTGTACTGTGCTGCGGGTTACTGAGCATCTGGCCGCCAGTACCACATCGTCGAATGTTACTGTAGCCATCGAGTGTCGTCTCGGAACCCATTCGATTTAACACACCGTTTGAATGGAACGATAGTGACCGTTCGAGACCTGCAGAGCCGGACAACCTGCCAGTCATGGACCCTCCGCCAACACCAAATTGTGGTGAACTGTCACGCGTAAAGTCAAAATTTTTCGCACTAATTGTTTTAAATGAACGATTCCTCTGCAAGTGCTCGCGTATTTGTGACCGTTTTTCCAGCTCTAGCGTAGGTGTGCGCCCTGCTGTGGAAGCGGTACCGTGTAGTAGATTCATCAACCCATATCCGAAAGGTGGCACCGTATGTTCCTGTTCTGGGCGGCCTACATCGATCACAGACGGAACAGACTTTCGGTGGGATGCACTTGTCGTGCCAGCGCTCGGTAACATCGATCCGACGGCACCCACCATCGATGAATTGTGTCCGCTGGCTAAAAGGGCCGCCCCACCACCGCTACTGCTTGCAGTTCCGCGACTTGCGCCCGGACGATAGCCAATTGGAGTCTTTTCCTCTTTAATCACAGTCTCGTGTTGCTGATGATGGTGGTGGTGGTGGTGATGGTGGTAATGGTGGTGCCTTTTATTATGTCGGTAATGACTCTGATTGCGTACGGCCTTGATACCGGCATCCGCGGCGTCACCAGAGCTTGGTCCTGCCCGCTCTTCCCCTGAATTTTCGATCTTCTGGCGATACTGAAGTCCATTATCACCCTCAGCTGCACTAGAATTTGTTGGATGCAACGCATTCAGTTTTTTCTTTTTCATGCTCAATTTAGCTTTGATTTGATCCATTTTCTGTAATGTAAACGGTTTAGTTGAATGGCACGGTATATTAGATTCCAGGGAGGCACTAAGAGACTTCTTTAAATACCTGTTTTGTTATAATTGCATCACGTTCCTTCTGACTGATGTGATTTCCAGCCCCGAATGCTCCTTGGCCAGATGCACCGCTACCATTGATGGAACGCGACAGTGAACCCTTCATGCCATCGCAACCTTTCTCCGCTCGTACCTTCATCAACCGATGAACATTTTTCTTGTTGTCTTTATAAAGAAGTAATTTCAGTCCTGGGCTCTGTAGATTAATCAAGTCTTCCCTGTATCACCGAATAAAACACATAAAATAACGTTTGCGGTTAGAAAAGATACGAAATCTGATGCAATCTTGTTATTACTGGCATAAGAACAATCATGTATGCAAACGTGATTGTTTATATTTTTTTGTTGTTCTTGCTCTTTTCTCATTCAAACTTTCGCTATCTACATGACCTCGCATGGCTATTTTTTTTTAGTCCAGCATAACACGTAGTTACTTTACTACCAACACGGTCACATCGTACCCATTCCCACTGAGTCGCGTGATTTAGTAATCGTGAAAATAGTTAAAAATAGTTTCCCGACCGGTCCCAGTGTCCGGACTTTTTTCTGCTCTCATCCTCCCGGAGTACATCCGGAAGAAGGCGATCGGTTATCCGAGCCAAACGAACACGAGACACGCCCTTATGCTAGAATCGGTCAAAAATAAAAGAACAAGTCGGGCTAAGCCGTGAAACAAAAAAAACGTGCCCACGTGCAAGATTCGACCGCTCAGTGGCTTGGCAGTTTGCTAAGAAACATGTAAACGCTTAATATGGATTTGTTGTATTTTTATTGGATGGTAGACGCTATACTAACCCGGAAAGCACATCGCTCATGTCGAGCCAATTATCGTAGTCAGAAGAAATGGTGAAAAGCCGCTTGGACGAGATTGGCCCTCCTTTCATGCCAAGCACGAGCTTCACGCGCGAACCCTTTACTAGCGGAATGTCCTTCATTTCCATCGTGTCGCTTAGCTCCTTGTGATTGTACAGCAGATGCTGCTGGCTGATTGGAATTCCTGATATGAGCAAAAAAGATAGAAATAAATAAGTATTGTTAGTAATTGCTAGTACTGTTGTCAAAGAGCCGATTACAAAATATTTCAAACACCAAACATGCTAAACGACGAAATGTTACAGGGATGAAGAAGCAAACATAAGAGAAGAACATCCAACACCCACTATCAAGTTCGTGTCGCACACTAGCATCCGGAGACGGCATACGACTGAAAAGCAAACTAATAATAATGCACAATTACGCCCGGCATGTGCGCCGGCGTCAAATGCTGCACCGCCATATGACTGGGATAGTTTATAAATAGAATCTTATTTTGCATCTTTCTTCGTAGACGATTTCCCTTCGCACCACGCGGGTGTCGTTCCGTGTCGTGCACTGGCACACATGACGACCGAATCGATCCGTACACGAGCTTTCCGACACCGTTTTCGCTTTTTCCGGGCTTGTTTGGTGCGCTGAAAAAAATATAACACCTTCAGGAATGGACGGAAGCAATTATACAGATAATTAACACATGCCTCTTCTCAACTGGAAGACCAATAGACCTGCCTAACAACGAGTGTCAAGAGTTGCTTCGTATCTTGCAGTGCGATTTAGTAAATTTCGTGACACACGGATAATTATCTGAGTAACATGTTCAAAATGAGCTACAAAGCAAATACGCTTAAAGACCTTGATCGTTCGTCAACATCGTCTTTTGATATACTTTGCGCTCTTGCAAAGTATAAAGCGTAAATGTTAAAATACAAATTAAAAAATTGAATAAAACATATCCGAAAGGAACAAAAAAAAATGTATCGAAAGGATTCGAAGTCCATTGAGGCGTTTACATGACCAACTCAATCGACCGCCGATTTGGGTGGGTGAGCTAATTCACGAGAACCATCGACCTGTTATCATGCACACGGGCGTTGACAGACATCATGCACACATACTCATGATTCTGTAGGTTGGTTATCAGTGCAACGGAATCTATGACACGCGGCAGTAGATGCACGTGAAGCGATCGTGCATTGCAGTGCAGCCTTGGTGTCGGCTCCTGGAAATTACTCCTTTAACGAATAGCTTTAACTTTAGCTGTCCCTGATGAGTCTATTAATAACTCGATCGATTCCAATAATTTTGCTTTAATAATAAAATGACGCTTACTCGGTGCAAAAATGATATGGTTCCGAAAAGCGAAAAGCATCCATTTAGCAAAATTCTACGTAAAGCACTCATACTGATAGACTCATACGAAACTCCTGCGTTAATCCTACAAACGTTGCATAAACTTTCAAGTACAGCTCAGGATCAGCTGCTGCACTTCTGAAGCGCGGTTTTATAACGCTCTTCATCCGTAGCTTTGAGTTGGGTAACAACAGCATTGGTTAGAATCGTCTTTCCTGGTATAGATTGCATAATAAAGAGGAAAACTTGTGATGTGATTGCAGAAGCTAGCAATCCTTAAGTATCCTGTGGATTTCAGTTCAATAGCGAAATGGGATAGCAAAGCATCCTGCATAATCCTAAACAAGAGGATCTTACGATCGAAGCATAATTCGTCTTTATTGCGTGAATATAATCACGTCTAGCATGTAATGTCTGATAAATAAAATCAATAAAAATTAAAACAGTTAAACTAAATCAAAGCTTCGCAATGAGATAATGTTGCCTTATCACTCGTGACGATACTCGTGGCAACGCCATGCAATCCGAATACCGATAGCATACATTCTTGAACTTCGATCACAATCGCTACAAAAAGAAAACAACAAAAAAATAAGAAACTAATTCTGCCCTCAATTACTTACCCTCATATCTCTGAATCTCGGACTTGAGATATCCAACCGTGTCCCGATCGTTGACCGTCACCTCGAACTCCGATCCGGTCAACGTTTCAACGATGATATCGTACGAAGGGTTCCACATTGTGATGTTGATGTTTTATCGTGACTGCAGCACCCAACTGTCGAAGGAAACACCTTCGAGGGCTAAAGTTTCATACGGACCAACGCCCCCGTTCGCTAGTGTTTTTCTTTCTTTTCGCCTGTTCACAATTCACGGTTTGCGTATGATAGGCACACACACACAAAGAGGATTCACTAAACAAACGCACTGCACTTCACTTCGCTCTCTGAACTGTTTCACAGCAAAATCCACAACGCTATTTATGCACGATTAATCTCCGACACTCTTGGTTCACAGCAACCACGATTATCAGGGATAGGGGGACCTGATAAATTTGCGCTTTTCAACGAACCGTAGGGATCACTAAAATAGTGGTCGACACTTTTCCGACACAGCCTACACAACTCTTTGTCACATCATGTGGGTGGGATCCGATTGGATGGGGGTGTTCGTATTTGTGTGTTGTTATCAGCAAAGATTAGCGACGCACCGAATCCGATGGTTCATTACCACTTTGATCTTCGTTTTCCCTTGCGTGCTAACTATCTACAGTAGCACCTTTTTCCGCAAATGAACGGCACATGTTGGGGAAACGTCGTTTGAGTGAGCAAAAATTGAAAAAAAAAAACAAACAACCCACGATCGCGTAAGAAAATCACACTGCGCTGGGTTGTACGTCCGGGACAGGAAAAACCCAACAAACGGCGAACAGTGGCGCGAACGGGAAAATGATGGCAGAAAATGAAAATCTATTTAATTTAAGAACCTAGGCAACTCCGCGTAAACACCTCCGCGAAGACGAAGCTCTCGCCGCTCTGCTCTAATCCACCGCGCCTTCGTACCGCTATTCATTCATAGTGTTATTTTTGTTTTTTGTCTCGTTCTCTCGCTCTCGCGTGCACAGATGGCGCCTGTTCTCCGGGAGTCGCTCTCTTTCGCTCTTCCGTCGCGCTGACTGACAGTTGTGTCGACCCGACAACGGTATGTAAACGTCGCCAAAAGAAGCAACCGACGACGGAACACACGGCACGGCCACCCCTCAGTGCTTCTGCAGCGGGACGACACACGAACTGCGGGAGCGGAGGGGGTATGAACTCAAATCACGATTATGAGACCGCGGCGGCCCCAAAGCGAAGGTGAAGCGCGACATGCGACGTAAAATAATGCGTTGTAGCTTTTCGCCGTGGCACGATGGATTCCCGCTTCCGATGTCGACGGATTTCGCACTTTGCTCCTTCGTATACGTCGCGATGGCGCAGGATAATATATTGCCGCGAACGAATGGGAAATTCCCGTAGACGCTACAGTTCTACGGGTAAGGGGGCAAAAAATGCGCTGCTTTCACACAGCTGGAGCGCAGTGATGTTGTATGCAGCTTTCTCCTTCTCATCTCCTCCTATCCTGCGCGGAGGACAACAGCCTTTTCACCACCGCTGCACTGCGCTTTGCACTCTGGCTGCCACATTAACACATCTTCTGCGTGCAGAGGTCACTGCTGCGTACGTAATGTCGAAACACGTTGCGTTTGCGAGATGATAACTAGCCTCACTATCGACCGCTATCGTTCACCGAGAAGGCAGAGAACGCAGACACTTTCTTCTTTCGACCGAGATGCTACGTACTTTTTCTGCCTTACTTCACGATGATGACGAACACACGGCACAGATCTTCCCAATCACGTACGGGCGAAACAGGGCTGCTAACACTCTGCTGATGTCAATTTGTTGACACACAAAATTGTTAACAAATGAACATTGAATTTTGTTTAAATATTATTATCTCTTCGAGCGTATCTTGAAGAACCTTTTATATCTTGAAATAAAGAATAATTTTGTTGATTTTAGCTTGATATAAATTACTAAAAATTTCACCATTGACATACCGGCGAAAATTACGGGCGAAATGACGTGTTCAGCTTGACAGCGCAAGTCCGATTGACGTGGTGGTTTTGTTGGGAACGTTTCGGAGTACTGACGAAGTTAAAATATGTGTTAACTGTGAAATAATTGCTTTTTCGAGCAAAATTCCGTGAAAAATTAAATATTAAGTGTCCACTGTTGTCGTCATCTTGAAGGTTTGCTTCATTGAAGATATGTTTTTTAGTAAATGCGCTTTAATAACGTTTTATTTCTAGAACAATCGCGATGACGACATATGAGGAGTTTATTCAACAAAACGAAGATCGAGACGGCATTCGCTTTACATGGAACGTTTGGCCTTCGAGTCGTATTGATTCAACGCGCCTCGTCGTTCCACTGGGATGCCTCTATCAGCCGCTGAAAGAACGACCGGATCTTCCCCCGATCCTGTACGATCCGGTCATTTGCACTCGCACGACGTGTCGAGCGATATTAAACCCCCTGTGTCAGGTAGACTATCGCGCGAAGCTTTGGGTGTGTAATTTCTGCTTCCAGCGGAATGCCTTCCCAGCACAGTATGCAGCGATATCTGAGCAACACCAGCCGGCGGAGTTGGTGGCGGGGTACAGCACTATCGAGTACACGATCACTCGTGCCCCGTGCATGCCGCCGGTTTTCCTCTTTGTTGTCGACACGTGCATGGACGAGGAAGAGCTGACCGCACTGAAGGACTCGTTGCAAATGTCGCTAAGTTTACTTCCTGCAAACGCGCTTGTTGGTTTGATCACGTTCGGCAAGATGGTGCAAGTGCACGAATTCGGTACGGAGGGTTGTTCGAAGAGCTATGTGTTTCGCGGCACTAAGGATTTATCCGCGAAGCAAATACAGGACATGCTCGGAATCGGACGCGGTCCTGGACCACAGCAAGCAGGCCAACAGCAGCAGGCGATGCGTGGTGCAACAGCACCTGTTCCGCCAGCCAATAGATTCTTGCAACCGCTGCACAGGTGTGACATGGCGCTTACTGATTTGCTCGGAGAATTACAGCGCGATCCTTGGCCAGTGCCCCAAGGTAAACGGTATCTTCGCTCAACCGGAGCAGCACTCTCTATCGCGGTAGGTTTGTTGGAATGCACGTACCCCAATACCGGTGGTCGCATTTTGCTGTTCGTCGGCGGTCCCTGCTCACAAGGCCCCGGTCAAGTGGTCGATGATGAGCTGAAGCACCCGATCCGCTCGCATCACGATATTCAGAAGGATAATGCGAAGTTTATGAAGAGAGCGATCAAACATTACGAGGCACTCGCCCTCCGTACCGCCACAAACGGTCACTGCATTGATATTTATTCGTGTGCCCTCGATCAGACGGGCCTCATGGAGATGAAGCAATGTTGTAACTCAACCGGTGGTCACATGGTCATGGGTGATTCATTCAACTCCTCGCTGTTTAAGCAAACGTTTCAACGCGTCTTCGCCGGTGACGAGAAGAATGAGCTGAAGATGGCGTTCAACGGAACACTGGAAATTAAGTGCTCGCGTGAGTTGAAAATTGAAGGTGGCATTGGATCATGCGTTTCCTTGAACGTAAAGAATGCCTCCGTGTCGGATACGGAGATAGGCATGGGTAATACGGTACAATGGAAACTGTGCACCATGAGTCCCAACACGACGATGGCATTCTTCTTCGAAGTCGCCAATCAGCACGCTGCTCCGATACCGCAGGGTGGCCGTGGTTGTCTCCAATTCATCACACAGTATCAGCATTCCAGCGGTCAGAGACGCATTCGGGTCACAACCGTCGCACGGAGCTGGGCTGATGCCACTGCAAACCTGCACATGATCAGTGCAGGCTTTGATCAGGAGGCTGCGGCAGTCCTCATGTCACGTATGGTCGTGTATCGTGCGGAATCGGACGACGGACCGGATACGCTTCGTTGGATCGATCGACAGTTGATTCGTTTGTGTCAGAAGTTTGGCGAGTACGGCAAAGACGATCCGAACAGTTTCCGGTTGGCGGAGAACTTTTCGCTGTTCCCACAATTCATGTATCATTTGCGTCGGTCGCAGTTCTTGCAGGTGTTCAATAACAGTCCGGACGAAACGACTTTCTACCGTCATATGCTGATGCGAGAGGATCTTACACAATCGCTGATAATGATCCAACCCATCCTGTACTCGTATTCATTTAATGGACCCCCGGAACCGGTTCTGCTAGACACTTCGTCCATCCAGCCCGATCGAATTCTGTTGATGGACACATTTTTCCAGATTCTCATCTTCCATGGTGAGACCATCGCGCAATGGCGCAAAGATAAATACCAGGAAATGCCCGAGTACGAAAACTTCAAGCAACTACTGCAAGCCCCTGTGGATGATGCACAGGAAATTCTGCTGACTCGCTTCCCAATGCCGCGATACATCGATACCGAGCAGGGTGGATCGCAGGCTCGGTTCCTCCTGTCGAAGGTTAACCCTTCGCAAACTCACAATAATATGTATGCATATGGACAGGTAAGTTCTAAAATCAAAACCGTTCGTTTCGACGAAACGACTATTCCGATGAAAAATGTTTTATCGTATTATTTTTACTTATGAAATTTTGTATCCTTCTCCCCACGTGTGTGTTATTGTATCATGTTTGAATCCTTATCATGGTTTTATGGTTACACTGACGGTAACTCCTTCGCCACGCCATCGTCACAAACGACGTACACTGTACGGGCATACACAATTGTCCTCACCCTCGTGGAACAATCAAACATGCATACACTTTATCTATCTGTTGACTTTCTGAATTGGTATTTTTCTGTCTTACTTTGACACCATTGGCAGATGCAGGTTCCGAATGCGGTAGATATTTTTTTTATTTTTTAAATTATAATTATAATTTATTATAAAAATTGTGCATACGATATTTCACCCCGGGAATGGTAGCACATGGCAGGTTGTCTACTAACTTTTGGGTTTGGTATATAAACATGGTTTCATAGGGAATAACTGGGCTTACCATGTCTCTTTTTTGGCTAACTGGGGATTCTTATATCAGATTATACTTTTCTTATTATTATTTTCAAAGTTACTCTAGGTGGAGAAATACATTCCAATTTAATATTTGTAGATAAACACTTGCATTACGGTTGTAAATAATTGTTTAGATGGAATACATTCTCTCAGGCATTTGTTTTCGTCATTTACTTACTTATCTGTAAAAAATAGGAATATTACATAAATGTGCTTCTTTCTCAAATAATCAAGTTTATTATCTGATTTAATGATTCACGGATATTGTTTACAGATCTTTTCCAGTTTCATTTTTGTGGAAAGTTGTTGATTTACTGAAATCGAAATAAAAACATTACTAACTTTAATAATGTATTTTAAAATATACACTATGGTGAAAAATCTGTCATTTTATATCATATGTTATATTATCTGCCTTTAACAATATGCTTGTTGAGAGAGAATTTCTACTTACAACTGTCATACCATAATTAAATGATCTTTATCTTTGTTTCCTAATTTCATTAATCAACTCGATCGCTTATCTAGGACGGTGGAGCCCCTGTTCTTACGGATGATGTATCGCTACAAGTATTCATGGAGCATTTGAAAAAATTGGCTGTTTCGTCGACAACTTAAACACCGAATAGTCGGATAGGCACCATTTCCCGATGGGTTTCAATTGAACGATCAATTAAATCCACTTTCCCAGCGTACATCAGGGCAGGGATATTGTGGAATAAAAGAGCTCCCATTCTGTTGGCTGGACCGTGTATAACACCGGAGATTCATAGTGCAGTTTCATCAATAGTTCAGCTTTGTGTAATGCTAGCGGATTTATGAAGTTACAGTAGGACATAAGATAAACGCAAACAAATTTTTGTTCGGTTGGATAGTTACAAATTATATAACACAATAGTATAATAGATCCTATAAGAATATAACATGTATTTCTCATAATAATTCAAATTTTCGTATGGGATAAAATGGTATGTTTGATGCGTTTTTGATTACTTTTTGGTCCGAAAATCAAAGGAATATAAATTATTGAACATTATTTAGGCTTAGTTTCGTCGTGCAGAGCGGTAACATATATGATTGTATATCAAAACTACTCTTACTCTTTATGGTACTAGGGTTAGTCCAAATCAGTTGATCTGAAGAATTCGGTATAGAAAGCAATTCAGTTTGCAGCAGCAGGCAATCTGTGAGACTCATAGTTAGATAATTGAGCTGAATATTTTGATATCTTACTAAATCATTAGTACAACGAGCAGCAATACTCTGGAGAACTCTTTCGAAGTTTGCTAGCTATGTTCAATTGAAAGATGTTAACTAAGTATCTGATAAGTAAGTGCAGAAACATATTTTACCCAGTGTTTCGACAATCCGTGTTTTATTTTGCTGCTTTACTATGCTTATATACATTAATATTACCAATGCTTGATCTGGGTCTCATTAGCAATACCACCACACGTGGAAATAAGTTTTGTGCCTGGTGAATTGTATTCTAACTAATATCTACACAGGAATGAGGAAGTAAGCTGCGATACGGTGGCAAACACTGGACCGAACTGTTACTTTTGTGGTAAACATTTGTAAATAGTCATTGTTGCTTTCTGTCCCTTAATTCAGAAAGCGGATGGACATCTTTTGTTCCACTTCCGTGCGCTCCAATGCACGACAGAAATCGTCGAAAGAAATTTTGCCTCCTCCAACCGTATCCGCTTCGACGATCGTACGCTCGGCAATGCTGTTCAGTTGGTCCTGGCTAATGTTCGCTCCGACCATCATCTGTAGGATATTAAGAAGTTCATCGCGGGAGATCGTCTCGTCGTCATCCAGATCGTACATTTTGAACGCGAAACGCAGCTTCTCTTCGCGACTATTCAATTTGTTCTCCTTGTTTGGTTTGATTGGTCGGAAATGGGCGAGCACACGAGTAAACTGGCGGAAATTAACCCGATCATCGCTGCTGTCGGCAAAAAACGAATGCACAATTCGTTCGCACAACGGATTGATGGCCAGTTCAGGGATACGTAGGAAGTCTTCTCGAGAAAGTGTTCCGCAATCGTTTCGGTCCAGGGAGGTAAACCGTGAGTAGAGCCTTTCGATCTGATTGGGAGTAACTATGGAACAAAATAGATAAAAAAATGTACAAATCATTGTATAATTACGAAAATTTGTGTAATGCATTAACTAACTCTAAATCAAATTTCGATCGATCGAGCGATTCGATCAAGGTAAAAAGGATGTAAAAAACAGCCACGTACAAGCAAAAAAAAACATGTTATTCATTCATCTTACGATGGCAATATGCACCGACACGCGCAACCCATTGACGTCGGTCGTTCATTAGCTACGGTATTTGCTGTGAGAGCATTTAATTATCTGTAGGCTCCGAAGGGCGAGGGAACAGAGCTTCTAAGTTACTACACCTATAAGCAAACCTCCCTGTTCACGATATGGTGAGCCTCTTATCACGTATGTATTTAATTACGGGCACTTGGACAAACGAAGGTGAAATAGATAAAAAAAAACGCTGCTCCAGTTCTTCGAGGTGCCAACCACCGAGCTCCGTCGACTTCATATTTTCTAATTGCGTTGCATTGTCCATAAGCCCCCCGATGGGGATGACTGCATCGCGATAGTTTGTCAAGGTCTCCAAATGCAATCGCAATATTTTCGACATACCGAATCCATATGCAGGAACGTACTACTTACATCCGGTTTCTTCGTGGATTTGAGCGATCTCCTCCTCGCGTAGCAATAGTGACGATTTGTTTCCCATATCTAAATGTCGCTGTTCGACACCAAGCACAAAAAATGCAGTTTTTACTGAAACTTAACAGTAACCGAGGCAGATACGACCGTAAACTTCAAGCTGCAACGATTGAATGAAAACCAACAGGATTGTTTTTCAGCTTCTTCCTTTTCTGACATGTTTTGAAATGTCAAACATGCGTTTGACACATCCACTGGGGGTGTCGTAGCATTATATTTTTTCGTATAGTAGTAAAGTGGTGAAAAAACTGATTTCAGTACTCTAGTCCCTTACGAAGTATATATGCTGCGCGCAAACAAACTCAACTGGAGCAGCAGAAAATGAGTGCAAATACAAGTGAGCAGACAGCTACGAAAACCAAAGCTAACGATATGTCCTCCGACAAGAGAGTGCACGATGATGATGGTGCTGGAGAAAAGTCGGAAGCCGGGTCTTCACCGCACGAGGATGGTAAAACATTATTCCTTTTAAGCATCTGCAACCGATCCACCATACGCGCCTGATCATTATTTTGCAATGTTCCGATGCATTGCATTTTATACAAAATCCCCATATCGTTTTGCATTATTGCGTACTCGCAAGAGTTTCTGCCTGCAGCCATCCGAAAAGAGAACACATTGTTCACCTTCCTCACCTGCTTCGTACCAAGTTCAATTCACACAAATATCCAACATTTTACCGGATGAAGGCACCTGTGAAAAAAAGGTTTTCTTTTGTTTTTTTTTTCTGTCACCATCGGTAAAATCGTGTATCGTGCCGCGTCGCGAAGTGCTTATGTTTTCAGTCATGGTTTAGTTTCAATCACATGGCGCAAGGGCCTATAGACTCTGGAAAAATGATGGGTGAGTGTGATTTGCTTTGTTTGGCTTCTACCATTCTTCAAAATTAAATAAAGGCTTAGATGTGTTTCTGGTTTGCGGGCTTAACGTTACCGGTTAACGTGTGACTTGTAATAAATTATTTTTTAACATTCTCTCCAGATACCCCAAAACCGCCGGATGCCAAGCGAACCAAACGAGGCGTGGACAAGAACACGGAGCTGGTCTCAATTAATGGTTGCTTTTTCGAAGACGAATTTCGTGAGCGATTCAAAGAAGCCTGGCAGAGCGAAACCAGCATTTCTGGGGCCAGCTTCGAACTAAAGCAGGATCCGTTCCAGTTAGCAGTATTGCAAAACTTTCTGCAGGAAGATGCGAAACGCGCAAACGCTACGAAACGCTTAGAGGCAGAATTTAGCTCACTTGATTGGAAACGGAAGCAGATGGATCTGTATGAGTTCTACCAGACAAATGATTTATGCAGTCTTGATAGCGATTACCTACAGGCGTTCTACACGGTGTTGAAGGAGCAAATGATGCCACTGGTGGAGGAACTGACTGGGACGAAACTTACTCACGTTTCGGCATCCTGCTCTATGTACAACGCAGGAGACTATTTACTCGTACACGACGATTTGCTCTCGGATCGAAGAATAGCATACGTGTTCTACATTAGTCCATGGAATTGTCACAGGCAATGGTCCGAAACGGATGGAGGAGCCTTGGAGCTGTTCAAAGCGGATGCAAACCAACTTCCCGTTTTTCCGGTGACGAACAAGATTTTCCCACAAAACAACCAGCTGGTACTGTTTCGAGTGTGCGAAAAGTCTTTCCATCAAGTCGGAGAAGTAACGACTTTTGAATACCCTCGGTTAACTATCAACGGTTGGTTCCACGGACCGGCAATCGAGGAAAGTGCAAAAGCTAAAAGCGCTTCTCAACAACCGTCTGTCATCATCGATATGCACTATATTAGTCCGCGTAAAATCGACATTGATCTGTCGAAGTGGATAAACAGCGTCTACCTTGTCGACGAGGTAAAACAAAACGTACAGAAAAAGGTAGAAATGTTCTCCGACGTTTCGTTGGAGCAATTTTTGCTCGCGCCACGATTCACCAGCTTGCTGGGAAATTTGTGCGATGATTCTAAGTTAGAGTGGACGATTAAGGGACCAGCGCATCTGAGGAAGTATGAAGTGTTGAGTTTTAAATCACTTCCAAAAGCTAGTCCGCTAGCCGAATTGTACGATTTGTTCACGAGCAGGACAATGTTCCGTCTGCTGTACGACTATACCGAGCTGGATCTGTACGGCAAGAAGGCGAAAGCTCCCAAATGTGCCATCGAGCTGCAGCGATGGGAACGTGGCTGCTATACGGTGCTTGGAGACTCGTCCACTTACGCCGACTGCACGCTAGATCTCACGTTCTACCTTAATGCACAGGAAAACGTTGGAGTTATAACGTATTTAGTGCCCGAGGAAGAACAGCAGCAACAAGCGTCTGGCCGGCAAAATGACGAACAGCCGACGTCGTCTTCTTACGCGGAATGCTACGAAGAGGATCCGGTGCTATTGACTATACTTCCGAAGGATAACGTATTGAACATGGTGTACCGTGCTGAAGGAACAACAAAGTTTACCAAATATGTCTCGCATAATACACATCTCGAAAGGGCAAACAATAGTGGTCACGCATATACCTACATACTGTCATGTAGCTACAAAGAGTAAAATATAAATGACATGCGTTGCATTTTTTGCCACATATGTACTGAGTGTCCATTGCGCAATAAATCATTAATACCCGTATCATCTGTGACTCACGTGTTTCTGTTTGTTAATAGTACAGGAGCAACAAAAATTAATATTCAAATAATGAACAACGCTCTTCTGTTTTTAACGATTTCAGCTGGCATTCATATCTACGCCACGATCGCTTTTATAGTCATAATCATCGTCATTGGAGTTCCGATGTGGTGGAAATCTACGGAAGTATATCGGTAAGGATTGTACAATTGTACGTAAAATCGTATTCATTCTCACATGATATTTTTTCTCCATAACGAACAGCGTGTCATTGCCTTACGACGAAATCCAAGCATTGAACGATAAGCCCATCAAGGCAACGTTTCGGTTAGGATTGTACTGCCGATCGACTGAACGGAGAGAAATACTCGCATTTGAGTTACGTAAAAAGTTTGAACAGAACTGTACGTGAATAGTTGAACCATCGCACCTTGAGCGAATGAATCAGATAATGAATTTGTTAATTTTCCATATTGTTTTGTAGTTGTGTTTGATTTGGAACTGCAGCTGCTTTCATTGGACACAGAAACACTTTCAACGATTAAAACTCCGGCGAAACTTGAATCTGAATTACTTAATCGTTATCCTGCATCCGTTGGAGATTTCTTGTTTATTGAGTGGCACAAATTAGACGATGATATTCTTGTTTCTTCCGATCGGACAGCATTTATCTCAGAAAGTGCAAGTAGGGACAGTGTTTTATTCTCATTCTATGAGCTTGTTATATTTTCACGTGTTTTGTTTTTCAGCATCACTAAAAGCATATCAGGTACTATCTTCTTGGATTTTACAAGAATACAAGCTGAAAGCCATTCTTGGATCTAGGAATATGCAGCAAACTACAAAGGGACGCCAAATGCGATTGAATTCGGCTCCACTGCAATCACGTTATGAAGTACTAATAACGGTTCTAAATCCAAAACCCGACCTACAGAAAGTGCATTGGAATGCACGAGCAGCAGCAGAAAGTTAGTTTTCATTATCGTTGTGTTACAAAACTGAAATGTGGTAATGTTTTTTAAAATTTTGCGATTAAAATGTATGTTTTTTTTTTGTATTTTTAGATTACATAGGACCATTCCTGCGTGAGCTCTCCGGAATCACCAATTTCACCATTAAAACACAGTGGATCTACCAAGTTGGGATAGAAGGTGCTCAACCGAAGCAAGTGCAAGATGATTCAAAACTTGGCCGGCATTACGCCTTGTCAGAGGATAGTCTTCCACATATAATAACGTCGCTCGAGAAAAAACTTGGCACACAAATCACCGACAACCCTTGTATTCACCTGGTCGTTTACGTTCCACCTTGTGCACAAGCTCCTCTTAAAATCTATAGAAAAGACGGACAGCGCGCGTCACCATTGAGCAGTAACGTGGATGCTTTTACATCCGCCAAATGGGGTGGCATCATTTTTGCCAACCCTGCTGAAGCAACCTGTGTACGGTATATGGAGAGCGAACAATTTAGCGATGTATACATTCACGCACAGGATGTAATGCCTGTTTTGTTGTACCAGTTGCGAAAAATACTCGATCTTGAAAACAACACGCCCCTGCTAGACACAACACTGGTACCGTACAATACGATTGAACCACGTGTTTGGGAAGTAGACACGTTCATCCGAACCAACACAATCTATTTGGTGCATTCGGCGACAACGACGTTGCAATCGTTGATTCAACTGCTCGGCGGTATCGAGTACATTGTGATCAATGATGAGGTTGGAGCAGCTATTAAAAATGCGTACCATAAAATTGTCGAAGCAAAGGAAATGCTAAGAACAAATAACCTCGAAGAAGCGGCTCTTCTGGCGCGGGAGGCTTATACATCAGCGGAAAGAGCGTTTTTCGATCCTAGTTTACTGGCTTTATTGTACTTCCCTAACGAACAAAAGTACGCTATCTACATTCCACTCTTCTTGCCCATTATGATACCGGTGGTGTTTTCTTTTAATACTCTTTTAAAGTTTTTTCAAAAACGGAAACTAACCGCAATTTCAAAAACAAAACATGAATAAAAAGAAACCCGCCATGTGCCGCGCAAGTCAAAAGTTTTTTGTATTAGTTCGTTAGAAAAGCAGTTGTGTGAATGTACACATACGTTTAATTTGTAGTTATCTTTAGAATTGCACTAGTCAACTCTACACGTTTTATTGAAATTGCATTGTTTTGGCCTATTTTTAATTATTGCATGTACCTTCAGAACAATGAAAACTATTTCCTTCGGGTTATTGTAGAAAAGATTTCCAGGTTTTTGCCTTTCGTGAACTCTTTTGCTTCCTGCAGACCGATGTTGTAGGCTTGATCAAATATTTTCTTAATTTCAGTTAGTAGACCGTTCTTGGATAGGGCGCCCAGTTCTGCGGTAGATTCAAAAGACTCAGTTGTCATTGAACACAAGAGTGCATAATTAAATTCGTTCAAAAATTGCTACTTACGGTACATTGCATTGATATCGTCTTGGGTCAACCCCTTCATCCACGAGGGTGGTGCGAAAACTTGATCTAATATACCAAATAATTATCGTTTCGATGTTGGTGAACTATAAAGAGGATTGATTTAAACGTTGAAATTACCTTTCGTTTCCCACATTTCGGGCGATTCACTGCAGTCCATGCCAAGCTCGAGTAATCCGCTAGTGTCGAGTTCTGAAAAGAATTCATAAATAATATGAATGTTTCGATCATTTGCGGTAGTTTTTAGCTATATAATAATTTACCTTGTTTAACATACATATCGTATTTGGGCATTTTGCAACGACTTTATGCCTACAATTACGGTAGAAATTTACCACTACGCTAGTAATAATCCTTCACCTCCGTTTGATGTTCGGAAACAAAAAATGCTATTTGGTGAAGCAAAATAAATGTACTTTAGGGATAAACGTTTGAATAGAATACAGAACGCGTTTCTTGAATTTGTTGATTTTCCTACGCTGGAAAATCGTGACAAATAATTTGTTTTATTTTTTCACGCGTATTGTAGGTATACAACACAAGATCGAAATCTTTCATGCAACCCCTGAACTACAATGTATAACTCACGATCGATGAATTCAATTAAAAATAAAAACAATTTTTGAGAAAATACGATTTACTGTTCTTCTCTGTTGTGAACATATAACATCTGTAAATAACAACAAAAAACACCTAGTATAAAATAGCGTTCAAGATGGACGAGCTTATTCAAAATCTTCGATGTTTCCAAAAAATGCCAAGGAGCAAAAACGACCGAGAGTATCCGTGCACCTCTCAGTCCCTCTCTTTTTCTCGATCAACCATCACTTACCGCCTCAACCGTTAGCGGTTCTGACGTTGGGGTGTTTTGACGTTTTGTGTTGTTTGAAACTGGAATGAACGAAGTGCGATCGGAATAGGAAGGAAAACCTTGAAAAAAATCCTTCAACCTGTCCGCGGGCAACGAACGGAAAATCAGAAAGAAGTTAGCCCAGTACGGTTTGTTTGGCGATTGGCCGTCGTGCGTGTGTTCGATTGAGTGTGCTCCATTCTTCGCTGCCTTCGCCGCTTCCAGAATACGTGATCGATGTAAAGTTCCATTAGACAGGAAACACTCAGTGCCGAGTTGCATTTAGCCCCATTTCCGTGATGGACAAAGAACACGAAGTTTTGCTTAACGCGTTTGTGATAGCTAAAACACGATATCGTGTATTTTATAATGCAGGCATTTTGGTGTGGGAAGACGAATCGTCCAAGAAAGGTATTTAACGGTAGTTCCCCGATATTGTACTAGTCGTTTCATGTGGGGGAGGGGCCGTAATATGGCCTTGACCTTAAACCACGTAACACTTATCGGTCTTGAGAAGCAAAATAACAAACAAACAACCACAAACAGGAACTAACTAGCATATCTCGCTTTAAGACCAAACATGAAACATGGATGAAGAAAGCAAAAAAATGATTACCATAAAGTTTTCATGCTTTCTTGAGGAACATAATTTTTTTAGCGAGGAATGTTTAATCTTGTGCTAAGCTGCTACAATATTAAAGATTACATATATCTTATCATACCCATCGTAAACCGAAAGCTACAATCGAATTTTATTCTTTCTTTTTTGTCATGTTCCAACAGCCAAAAACACCGTACCGATAACGGATGTGTTGTCGGTGGCACTATCAAAATTACCCCATGCCAATAGCAAGCAATGGACGAAACGAAGCAAGCCACCTTCACCATCGTCAACCATAGCGCGAAACGAAGCCCACGGCAGCCTGGATAGCGATCGTATTCCAGTGCTCTCGAGTTCGACCACAACCAACACGCTCGCGACGAACAGCAGCAACATTCCGCACAGCCACAGCAACCGAGGTAATAGCAAGCGAAGGGGGTTCCAAGGAGAACCCGTAACACGATTTACTCGTTAGAAGTCTTGTTACATGCAGCCGTTTCAATGACCTCCGTCGAACAGGTAGTTCGCTGCAGAGCTGCTTGTTACGTCACAAAGCAGAATGATTTGCGCAAAACTGAAGTACTGTCGAAAAATGACCGCATAAATTACTTCAAATCATGCTTTGGTGGAGTTTTTGTGTCAAGAAGCCTTTGCGCGGTGTCAATCGTACTATGGGATACTCAACATACAATTTCTTACTTTATTGCAGCAAGCAACAATGATTTATTCGATTCGAATATTGACCATCGCGAGGGTGCCGTTTATATTGAAAGCACTCCACCGGGCAATTTGAACTACCTGATCATCCACTATGCCGCCCTCGTGAGCATGAAATCGAATCGCTGGCGTGTGAAGTCCGTTGCGTTGTACAACAGCGAACAACGCATCGTAGAACTGTGGTGCAATCGTCTAACGAATGATCTTAGAGGTACTGGCTGATGTCGATCGTGTATGTGATGAATGCTTAAATTCGTCTATTAAATATTTAATTTGTTTTTTGTAGAGCTAAACCGGCCAAAAAATTTGTTGCTATTTTTGAATCCATACGGAGGGAAAAAGAACGCATTGGCCTTGTACGAGCGGTTCGCAAAGCCTTTGTTCCGATTGGCGGATGTGGATATTAATTTAATTATAACACAGCGCGCACAACAGATCTACGACATTGTCACCTCCAAGGGAATCGTATTGGATAATTACGATGGATTGGTTTGTTGCGGTGGAGACGGCACATTTGCCGAATTGTTCAACGGACTTGTGACTCGGACAATGATGGATCTTGGTACAGTAGTAGAACACATGATCAAGTTGCAGCACATCAAACTCTTGATGTTTCGTTTTCAGGTATAGACATCAACTACCCGTCCTACCTTCCAAAACCGAACATTCCGATCGGAATCATTCCTGCCGGCAGCACCGATACGGTTGCGTGCTGCCTAAACGGCACTACTGACATAAAGACTTCGATTATACACATCATTCTGGGGCAGCACAGCGGGCTGGACATATCGGCGGTTTACGACACGGATACCTCCGCAAGAGATTCCACCATTCAGCCCATGGTTTCCGAGACACGGCCCCGTTTGCTGAAACTGTTCGCAAGTGCACTTTCGTACGGTTATCTGGGCGATATTGCTTACGATAGTGAAAAGTATCGCTGGATGGGACCAAAGAGATATGATTATTCCGGTAAGTTTGGGAGCAATAGAAACAACTGTCTCGTATCCCGTATTTTTATTTATAATTGTATAATTTCTTTGGCAGGTTTTAAGAAATTTATCGCAAACCGTGGCTACAATGCAGAAATTGTAGTGCATCTTGATCGTTGTGGTAAACAAGACCCGAACGATGGTGTTCGTTGCATTGACAAGTGTTCTCGGTGCCAAAAGGCATTGCTGGCAGGCAACGGCAACGGTGGTTTCGAGGAAACCGACACGGAGCCCCTAGTAGTGCGCGGTAAGTTTCTAATGGTAAGTGGAGCTAACATCTCCTGCTCGTGCGAACGCAGCCCGCAAGGGTTTTCGCCCTACTGCCACCTTGGAGATGGGTTGCTGGATCTGGTGCTCGTGCGGCACACGTCGATGTTTAACAACCTTCGACTGTTGCTGACTATGACGTCAAAAACCAAAAAATTGGTACGTATTTCTGCTGAAAAGCTTTTCTAATGGTGCAAACGCGGCCTATTTTCAATTCCCTTTTTTTTAATTCACAGAGTGAACTACCGTTTGTCGAAATTTACCGAACGAAAGAGTTCCGATTCGTCGCCAACGGACAGACCGACGCGAATAGTGAAGCAGTCCCTGCGGTTTCCACGGGTAGAATGCGCCGTTCCAAATGGAACTGCGATGGTGAAGTGTTGGTGGACACCAATATTCTTGTTGAGTAAGCATGGCGAACTCTGTGAAATGGGCCAGGTTTGTTCTTGGGAGTTAACTACGTTCTATTCTTGCTTCGTCCCCAATTAGGTCCAATTGCCAATTAGTACAAGTTTTTAGGCGTGGTGTACTACCAACTGGAACTACCGGGGGCGCTGCGATGCAACAACGGACAACGAATGAGAATGATAAATCATCTTGTTGCTTTGGTTTATGCAATTAGTCGTATTATTTCATTATACTCAGTATTTTCTCATGCTGATCCTTGAGTTTAGCTGGTGGTGTGACGGTTTATTTCCGATTATCTTATTTTGTCCTGTTTATTAACTATTGGTTGCCAACAACCTAAGGCTTGTTGTTTTCGAGGTTCCTTTCTTTAAAAAGCTATACCGTAAACGGTAAACTGTGATCATATATTATTATTTCGTTATTAATTCTAATCGACACTGTGGATGCTCTTGCTACAGTGCTTACTAACACTGCTACATATGGTGAAATTACCGTTAAATTGCTACTATTTTAAGGATTTTATACGAACAAACAGTATGTACTCCTTGGCTGTAGGACAAAGTATTTCAAGCAATCTTCTCTTGCCGAGATCCAGTATCTAAAGGGGTATTCAATGCGTACGCAACAAGGTGTGCGCTACATTGACAATATCACGTTGAAAAACGCGTAGAGCAATGGGGGAATTAGAGGACTCAATTCTTAATTCAAGGGTGGTGTTAAGGTTAATATTTGCTCAAGCTATAGTGTGTCCTAGCATATCGCAGTACCCTTCAGCATGCTCAATTAACTGATGAAGTACACTTTATCTGATGACAATATTTGACTTAACTTTTTCTTAAACAACTGCAGGTTTGATTGTGCTCGAGATGTCTGATTATTGCCAGAAAATCGAAAGGACACTACTTCATAATTTAGACCAAGAATAGCAAAAACTACGTGCCTCTGAGCAAGAAAAAAAATTAACTACCGTTCCTTCGTAGAATGATAAGGATTTAGGAGGCAGAAGAATTCTGGTTACGGTAACACGACAGCTAAAACTAATGAGATAGCACGGAATGTGCCCTAATTGTATTGAAGAGCAGAAATTGTGCACCAAGCAATGGATTTTCCTACACGGTACTATACCGTCAAGTTGAACAAGAATGTAAAATTTTGTATGCATTACACGCTACCAACAGTCCCGTAGCATTCCGTTGTCGTCTAGTGTTTTAGCGTAGCGATCAGGCTTTGTGTTATCCCATTTATTTCTTACACAACATGCATGTGTTGAATACGGAAAGCAATAGAAGCAATAACAATTAATATTGATGAAGTATCGTGTAGATAGTTTCGAGTGGGAGGAACGAGATCCAAAATTGTGATTACTTGGGATGATTTGAAAGGGACGACAAAAAGACTTGGGCGCATTCCCGCTGTAGAATATTACGATAACTTAAAATAATGATAGATCGCCTTAAGAGGAGGGAATTGAATAAAGGTTATTTGGTAGGTTGTAGGCATGTTTTTATTCAATAAAACGAACACTTGCAAGTGTGGTGAACGTGAAATATGCTCAATATTAATAAATAAAAATATACATTATCTGATCAGATGTAGTCGGGTATAAGAATATACAAATGTACAAAACCATGGATTAGCTTTCTCTTAGTGATTTATTGGATGAGAACGAGTAGAGGGGCGAGCAATATGTTTCCTTCTTTCGGGAACGCAAACCCTGTCTGACTCTGATAACGCTTATCTCGACATCACGTTCCACAAGATTTGGTACATCTTGGACAATTTGTGGCTCTAAAATCAAAGGATGCGATTGCGTTCCATACTTTGCGCACTATTAATAATAGCGCTACGAGAAAAACATACGTGAAATGTAAAAAAATCATGTTGAACAACTGCAATGACTCCTATACTCCTGTGAATGGTTGGAATTTCCATCCTATCGTTTATTCATACGAAACAATGAAAATGTATAAGCGGTACATCAGCGTCTTAAAAATAAACCTCTTGCTTGCTTCATTCGGTCGAGGCAACCAGATTATCATCACTTTTTGGCCAACTCATTTGACAACCAATCCAGCCCCTCGTACAATCCATGGCCTTGCGTTGCACATGTCGCTTGAATATACCACTAGAAAATGATAACAGCAAATCGGAAAGAGTCAATACCACAAAAGGGACCAATAACGAGGGAAAATATTGTAACGAAAAGCCACTTACATGTCTGTTTCGCAGCTGGTTGAGGTGTAACTTATCTGTCAGTTCGGCAGCGGTCATCGCGTTCGGTAGATCCTGTTTATTGGCAAACACAAGCAGCACGGCATCGCGTAGTTCGTCCTCCTGCAGCATACTGTGCAGCTCTTTTTCTGCTTCGACGATACGTTCACGATCGTTCGAATCGACGACGAAGATGAGCCCCTGCGTGTTCTGGAAGTAGTGGCGCCAAAGCGGCCGAATTTTGTCCTGACCACCGACGTCCCACACGGTGAAGCAAATGTTCTTGTACTCGACCGTCTCGACGTTGAAACCGATCGTCGGAATGGTGGTTACGATTTCGCCTAGTTTCAGCTTGTACAGGATTGTCGTCTTACCGGCCGCATCAAGTCCAACTGAAATTGAGCAAAACTTGCCACGGTAATCGATTGATGCAAATCCACTACGGATAAACCGCAAAATATGTTACCAACTCACAGCACCCTAGGGAGCTATCGATCTAGATAAGTAGCTATGGTATGATAGTAATATGGTACCAGCTCTAAGCAAATCAAGTATTTAAATGAAATCATTTTCGTAAAACAAAAAAATATGTATTTTATATACCAAAATCGAGTAAATGTTTTGGAGTGCACGGTTTTAGGTATTTCAAATTTGTTTTCAAATGAATGTAGGAAATAAAAAGCTTCTGCAGAGAGGGTAACTAAGGACTATTTAATATACAAAGCCAGACATACCCATTAATATGCGCATTTGTTTTTTGCCGAACAATCGCGTCAACACACTGGAGATCGTCAGACCCATTTTGTAGAGGTTGGTTGTGTTTACGTTTTGCTCCGGTTTCGTATGATGATGGTGCTTCACAGCAATGCCACGATTTCAGTTCTGTCCTGAAATTGAAAAAAACCATTATTAGATGTGTTCAAAACGCACTACGCACTAATAGTTTGCCTTGCGGGCGTTATTCAGCAAGAGCCGCGGCCCCAACAACGAAGTGCGTCATGTAGAATGAACTGCGGTGAAGAAAGAAAACCTGTCTGTCGTCTTACCTTGCCTCTGCGCTACGTCGTCGTGTCACCACCTCAGATTCGGGTATGTTTTAGTTGGTAGTTTCTGCCACTGCTAGCTCGTTGGCGAGGACTAGCGTAATTTGTGTAATGCTTGAACTTACACGATTCAAAACATTACAATATGCCACGTCAGTGCCGCTAAAGCTGCCCGTTTATTTAGCAGGATGATACAATTAACAAAAGCGGGCGGAGAGAAAGAAGGTAGGGCCGTTTAGAACGACTTGACAATTGACCGATTACAAGAACAACAAGAAGAACCCGCTGACATTTGCCATCGGCTGTGTGCGTGGGCTCTGACGCGGGTGTACATTTTTATTACCAAACTGTCAAAATTCCATTCAATATGTCTACTCTGGAGGAATATAAAATACTAGAGGTTAGCTCATAACGTACCATTTAGTTAGTGTTGAAAACTTTCAAATTAAATTTGTTTTTATTGTAATTAATATTCAAAGTGCAACGTTTTTCAGATTGTTTGTGTTTTAAGAAGAATATTTTCTACTTCAGGTACAATGCATAATATTTATTTCATTGGTAAATCGGATGAATTGTTATATGAATATCTGCAATACCATTTCAGTTGAGTAACGCACGTGGTTGTTGGTAATCTGCACATTTTGCAATGAAAATAAAACTTTCTTATTCATTAAAACAGTCGTGTTGATTGGATCTAAAATCATTTAAAGGATTCAATGCAACAGTACTCACATTTGTTTCTAATAATTCAATATCTTCAATATCTAGAAGAAAGCAACAAGGAAAAGGAAAATAATACAGCTTTCTCACGACTCGGCTTTAAATATATTATTTAACGCTAAAGCCAACGGTGCAATCACAGCGCGTTGCTAAACTTGTCAGATCTAATACTCGCTAGAAAGATTGATCATTAAAGCAAAAGTAATCTCATTAATGGCTAGCAAGCTTTGCACTTTGTTTGATCAGAGTAGAAGAGCCTTAAGTAGCCGACACTTCAAGTACATTAATTACCTTCTATCATCCTTTCGCAGCTCATTGTATGGGACTAATATAACTTGATGAAGGACGCTAAATTTAGCTATTGTGAGAATTGTTGTTATATGTTTAAAAAATCGTTATTTTTCTTCATAAAATGCATGTTGATTGCTCCAGAATGTTTTGATTTCACAATCACGTGCTTCATTATACCCACCATCTGAAGTGTTGTATTGGCACACTCGGGCAGGGAAAAATGGTGAAAATTAGCCAACAAATTATATCCCGAGAGCGTTCCCCTTCCATTCCCACCATCGTTTCATAGGGCGCTATAAACATGATCCAGAAGGGCAATAAAAAGATTAGCCAAACGGGCTTTCCCAGCCGCTTGCAGCTTCTCCGTAGTCGTTTGGCACACGCTCCGAAGTGCCAGACTATTTGTACGCCGAAAAATGCGTGTCCGGAAAGTGTTGTCAGCTTCCATCAGATTGCCTAAGTCAATACGCGCCCTGTTGAGGGTGAGCCCATGCCAGTGAGCTTGAGGGTGGTGGAAAAATTAGCCCCCGTCGCCAGCGGGGTGGCGCAGGCTGTTGAGGCGTATTGTGTTTCCGTGGTCGTGTAACGAATTGGAAAAGAGCGGCAATACTCCGGGTCCTTGATCTGTTCGCCCGAACGTCTTGGGGCGAGGTGACGGCTTAGCTTTTTTTGTACTATTCATCTTATTCCCCACTCTCTCTCTCTCTCTGTCTCTCTCTCCCTCCCACTTGTGGGTGTTGGTTGGTGATCCTTTTGACACCCTTTTAGGAATCACCCTGCGCCACCCGGCCTACCCGATTGCCACCGAAACCGGGCACCGGTACGACTAAATGGGCTTTGAACTTGAGAGCACATAAATCTTGTTTCCACTCTATTTGCTGCGAGGCGGCGCAGGACCGGAAGCAAGCTGGCCTCGTTGGGTGGGTCCCAGAATGTATTAGCAAAATATGTAAGCACCCAAGCTGCCGAAAATAATCTTTTTCTCGCGTATTCTTTCGGCTCCTCGTTCTCCGCCAGGTTCCGCTCGGCAGGCACGCCTCGGTTGTTGGCCAATTCAAAGCTCGACGGTTGTGACAGCAACGCAGGATCAACTATCGTGCGGGCGACGTGCTAAAACAATGGATTCGCAACACTGTGACAACGGCGTAACGGCAGTGGGGTGGCTGAATTTATCGTCCTTGCGCGCTGTCACCGATATCTAATCGCGAGTGTTTGCGTTTCCGTTTCCGGTGCGTTCGTCGCAAACGAAGGAGGCGTTGCCGGTGGGCAGCTGCACGCGAACTCTGGGAGATCTAAGATTTATGTGTTCATCATCGTTACACGGTCATAAACAAAGTAAGCCAAAAGCGGAGCGCTCGGAAAATGGCGGTGATCCGGTTGGGTCTGGGGAGGAATGCGACCCCCTTGACCCCCTGTCTTTCGCCTTACAGTCCTTCCCGCTCGCAATTAACTTTAGAAACCGATAAAAAGAAGGCATGTTTGGGTCATTTTGGGCTTTACCTAAACACCACCACCGACGCCCATTTAGGATCCTGGGGTCGTCGATCGACGTTCGACAGTACCGACGATGTATGGGGTGGATTAGGACCAACGAAAGGCAACCGAATAAGAAAAAAAAAGAATGGAGAATGAAATCAATTGTTCCCTTAAAATGGCATCCCTTAACCGCGGAAAATGAACGGCTGAGGTGGCCCGTGCCGTGTCGCGTCCCGACGAAACTCATTAAAAGTTGTTCCTAATGTTCGCCCACCGGCCGGCGCGGAATGGGGCGGTTTTCCATTCATCTACCATTTTGTCTTTTGCCTTTTTTGCTCTGCTTTTTTTTGCTCTTTCTCTCTCTCTCTCTCTCTCTCTCTCTCTCTCTCTTGTTGCCTCGTTTCTATTGTAGTCGATGCTTTAAATTCGTGTTTGTTTTGGGGTTGTCATGAATTTTGTGACAGCTTCTTTTCCTCATTTACAGCGCTGGGAGCTCGCGCCACGTGGGTGGCAGAGAAACGAAGGCTCGAAATACATCAACCAGCAACTAGCGCAGAAGAAACAACAGTTTAAAATGATTTCCCACCCTCAGCAAGAATGTCTCTTTCTCGCTCGCTCACTCACTAGTGCTGGCTCCCTCGCACGGTCTGTCGTGCTTTTTATTTATCCTTTCCAGTCGAGCGGATCGCTCGCATTGTTCGGGCGAGCACTGGAATGAATTAATGATGGGGCGCGAGAAAGGAGCGATCTTAAATTAAAATTTGGTAGCACCACGCTTGAAGCATGCAGGCGTTTGACAAACAATTGGAAAACTTTTTCCACCCCGAGCCCTCGCGCTCGGGCTTTGATTCGCGTTTTTGCGCAGCATTTGCGTTGAATTGGAATGGGGTTTTGCGTTTTTCATTCGGCATCACGGTGACACGGTGCGCACAATGGGTGCATCAGCAGATTGACAAAATAAGGTCCTGGAACCGGTGCGTCAAGATGGTGGCTTGATGGGGGCACGCTGATGGTTCAACAAAACTCTTTATTTGAGCAGAACTTTCACGTTTCAGCAGGATTGTGCTTCGAGTGGAGCTTAGGTTTTTAGGGATTCTTGCTTTACATAACGTGTGTTTTGAGACAGGATTGATGAAATAAACACTTTTGCACATTTTCATTTACGCCTCGTTCAACACACATAAAAGCACCACTAAACATTGATTAGTTTTTTCTCTGCATTAATCAAAAGGTGCTAATAACATTGCTATGGATCATGGAACTGTGATGGATTATGCAATAGCTATCGTATGAAATCAAACACACTGCAATATGACGTGTTCAAGCGAATCCTTTTAAAGCACAATTCAGTGGAGCAGATTTATTTCATTTTTATTCTTGAAACATTCGATTTTTCTGTAGGACGATCTTGCCTAACTCACCTGCCGCCAACGAAACAGATCAGGGCACCGTTTTACCACGAATTCCTCTCCGGATGGTGCTTTCGCAAGTGCAAATAGAAACTCTTGGCTAATATTTAATAACATGCCCCAATCGGTTCAGCCATGTGCCGCTAAGCGGATGGAAAAACTTCCTCGCTTGCAGCATCATCCACGGAGACGAGCCGGGATCGGGAGACATCGACGACGGCGGGCCATTGTGTGCTTCCCGCCTGCAGGTTCTTGTTCCGGAAAATTCGGTCAATAATTCGGGAAGGGTGGAAAAAGTAATTAAAACTTTTTGACTCTGTCACAAGATATCTTAACCTTTCTGCACGTGCCCGTTCGCACCCAACCATGTAACCGTGCGGTGCCACACGAATCGAAACCGTGAAATAAAAGAAGGCCGAACAAATTGCACCGGAAAATTCGAGAGAGATTTTGTGGTTCGCTTCTTCCGTTCTTTCAGGCTGGAGCTAGCGGGCCACAAGCGCTGAGGAGGGGCTTCTTTTGGGGGTTCGGATTTCCGTTTTTCCGACCTACCCGCTGGCGCATTAATGACAGATCCCCAGGGGATTGTTGACGGCATATGACAGGTTTGCAGAAGACGGTAAGGAACAAGAAAAAAAGATCTAGTTGCGTTACGTTTATTGCTTTCCTTTTTTTCGTTTTGCAATTTCAGCTTACGTTGGCGAATTTGATAGCTGCCGAACACGTGAGAGATAAAATGGTACCCAAGTTGGTTTGGTGCGGGTGGTTTATCAGGGTTTGTAGCGCCGTTACCTGGCTATTGGTTTCAAGTTTGCAGGAAATGCAAACTCCCGCAAAGGCTGCGTGCGTCATAGCTTTTAAAATATAAAAAAGGAGTAGACAATGGAAATTATGACGAATGCGCTGATGGGTGGTATTTTGGGCTACTACGATGGCTGACAGCTTTTCGTAGCTCTGCAAATGACAGGTCGTTATGTTGTTACGCAACAATGGGTTGTTAAAACAGGTGCATCCTTTGCTCGCGTGTGGAATCTCCGTGTAGGTTAGCGCACTTCAATAAATGTTTTCCAATTGTATTTCCCTCTAGCTGATTAACATTCTCCGTATTATTCAATGCTATTATTCCGTTTTGTTGAATGAGAAAATGGATATGATTTCTACTAAAATCATCCATACTGAATATTTAAAGAAATGTTCCATGAATTGTAAAGGTATTTTATATTTTCCTGAAATTTTGATGCAGCTACACTTAAGCCTCCGGATTTATAATATCGACTAAAAATCATGTAGAACACAATGGATTGGAAATGCACGTCTGGTTACTAGAAATTGATATTTCTCAATATTACAGGTCCGCTTCGGACGCAACGTTTCATCATTTGTTTCCATCTGTCCCCAAGCTTGCCAGCGATGATGCCCAGCAGAAAGATCTGCTTGAACGGAGTCTGCATTTTGGTCCGTACCTTGCGATCCGAGCAATTTTTTCCACTCACGTACGTGCGATTTGTCCCAACGTGTTGGCTGCGCCCCGAAGGATAACGCAATGGATATGATGTTGTTTTTCAACCTATACGGATGGATTCGAATTTTATGGCCTATCGCTAGGCGGACGCATCAGCATAAATCCTTCCGAGCGTTCCATATGGGATGGCATAATCAGAAATTAATAGAGACAAATTGATGCAACGTATCTTCTGCATGATTTTTATTCCCGAACAGAGACGGGGATTAGCCTTACGGGAAACGGTGAGATAAAACGATGGATGGAAGCAACTGGGAAAATATGGCGTGGCTAAAAGCACGGCATGATACACTGAGATGGGATATTTGCTATAAGATCATTTTTATTTTCCGCTTTCTGTTGGAAAAGTACGAGATACATTTTTAAAAGACCCACGTGGGTGGTAAGTATGATGCACGAGCCTAAAATATTTTGAGACGGAGCTCGTTTAAAAATTGACTATGACACGGAGTTCGTTTAAAAACTATGATTCACAACCGAATATTTATTAAACGGCAAACAGACTTAAAGAAAGGATTGAAAAGTACTGAAGAGAATCAGGAGAAACGTTCCGCAATAATTTAAAGGTATTTGGATTATTCAGCCTGCTTCATCGTATGACCGTCCTTATTTAAACGTTTATTTTATTTTGTTTTTAATGAGGCTTTTGCAACTATTCTTTCAAATATCTGTGTCTAAAGCCCTATAAGCTCGACCTATTATTGCTACGTTTCGTTTGTGTACTGTTGTGTTTGAAAACCGCCCAACCTCTCGATGGCATCATTCGAGGCTTCGTTATGGCGCTCCCTCAAAGCAACGCGTGTTCTCCGGTCGATTGGGCTTCTTGAAACGAGCAATTTTACGAAGGTTTTGCGCCACCGGAACGGTTGAACGTGTCAGAAGACGCATGGGTACAGCCACACTAAGAAAGAAAAAAAATCACCCCCCATGCGAGCCGGTTTCGCACATCATAATGCCGAGTATTTGCACGTTTCGTTGCAGAAATTTTTCATAATAGTGCCAAATCCGCACTTCATCAATCATGTCGAGCCGGAGTGTGCTGAAACACTCCGGAAACCCGCTGGCCGGGTGTTCCGCTGCCCGGTTGCGCACCGTTCGATCGCTCGCCACGGGAGCAAATCGTCCCGGATCATCTTTTCCCGTGGAGGAATTTCGCATATCAATCGCACCCGCCGCATCTTCCGGGTTTCTCCCGACGGGACGTGACCCGGGACGGGCTAGGGCTCGGGAACTGCCGGCCCTTGACAAGGGCAGCGCTTGCGGGCGCCGGAATCAATCGAGGGCGAGGAGCAAAACGATTCCAAAGCGAATATCATTTTTAGTTTTCCCAGTTTTCGTTCCACCGAACGGCATCTCGCTCTGCACCCGGCATCGGTTTGCGAACGGCAAGCAGAGTGGCAAAAGCTTTCCTTTTTTTTGTGTGTGGTACTTTTGCTAAACTCGTCCTCGCTCACGCTTTCCCGGTGGTTGTATTTCGTCCTGGTTCGCGTAGAATCGCTTCACCGTTCGGGCGCTTTTCCACGCGATGTTCACGCTGCTAGTCGCCATCCGACCACCGCCGGGTGTGAAGGTAATTTATTAAGTTTTATCTCTGCCTTTGCTACTTCTTATCCCGGGATGAATTGTTGCTCCCCGCATCCCCACGGGCGTCATCATTGCCATCGTCATGAATCGCCACCACGCGCGCCATCATCACCACGCATCAATACTTTTGGCGCCGACGAGCTTTCGGGATCGCTCGATCTAAAGTGAGATGAGCTAAAGAAAAAAAAAACACCATATAAGCCAAGAAAAGGGAAAGAAATTTTTTCCAAAAAGAGAACGGGCCGTGTCTCGCAAAACATCTTGCGTCTTGTCGGCCATCCTGCCCGGAGCCATTTGACACCGGTGTTGCCACCGTCCTTACGGTGGCTTCTGAACCACGGGCTTTTGGAAGATGCCACCGCATGGGTGGCTCCGTTTGGTTAAACTTTCCTGCTGAACGGAAGTTTAAAGCCCGTTTGCTGGCGCGATGGCAGCACGGCGATGGAGAAACAGCTGACCCGAAGCAGTTTTCCGCCAATACACGCCCACGTCCACGGGCAAACTTATCTCGCAAACTGTCATAAAGTACTGCGACCTAATTGGATTCGCAGAATTTATCGCCGGCGTGATACTACCGAACGCTTGCCGGGGCCACGGTCGCATCCGGTGCCCGTCCCGGACTGGCCCGTGGCGTGTGGAGCAAAAATGTTAGGTTATCAATTAGTCCTTTCAGAATGGCAACGTCCGTACGGTGCACATGTATGCTTGCCGGTTGCGTAAGCACTGCTAAAATTAGAAGCATTCTAGGAGGAAAAAAAGCTCACCTCAGCTGCGTCCTTCGACTGCGCCATGAACGATCAAGCATTTGAATTTATTTCTCCTAGCTGACGAAGGTCCTGATACTGTGGAAAAGTCTCTATCCACCCCCAAGCGATCCAAAGAATGTATGAAACGAGTTACATAAAATTCCCAGACGTTAGCAGGATTCTTGTTACAAGTTAGCCTTTAACAACGTCACACCTAACGCCAACGCCACCGAGTGGCTGCGATTTCTGCGAATCGTGCGTTCCTTTCGCTCCCTCAAGAACTGCATAATCCAGTCCGTTATCATCGCATAAATGTCGCATAAACTTTTGCCACACCGACTCCAACCCATCCGCGTTGTGGGGGGTGCCGGTGCCATTAAGTCAGTCGGGTGGCCCTTTTTATCATGACCCTTGCCACGCTCCAAGTAAGCCCGCTGGTTAGGCTAGCGTGCCTTGTTCGCGTCACCACATTGGTGCTAATTGCTTCCGAAGTCCCCGGAACGTACGGCAGGTTGTTCCGGGCACCTTTTTGCCGGACGAGCATTACTCCGTGGGTGGGCAAGGCAAATGAAATGGAAACATTAGGCGACAAATAGCGGTGGTGGAGATTGTGCAAAAAGAATCCCTTCCGCTCTTTGGCGTCGTCCTGCACTTTGTTAATCCTTTCTAGTTTGCGTTTGAACGTCAAAACTTTCCCTTCCCAGCGAAACGACGCCCGAACCCCTCGACTCGACGTCCTGTTTACGTAAGCTGCAGGAAGTTTTTTAATAACCGGCTCCCAGACCTCGCTTTCCTGCGCCAGTGCGCCACACTGAGACCATACGCAAGTTCTTTACACTTCACTTCCGACGGAAATGGACATTCCATCATCATTAGACCGGGAATTAACCGGAGGCGGGTTCGTCCTGGCGGTGCCGGATGGTGATCCCGGCCCACCCGGGATGCCTTTGAATGGCAGGGAAAATTGTTGACATTTCTGTTTTAAGCCTTTTCTTCGTGCACACCCCCACAGCAAGGACTTCTAGCGACAAACTTCCGGGTGCGTTGGGGCGCTGCTTCGACGATGAAGGGCCAAGTTCCCGTGGGTGTGACACGAAGCGCGCTTTGTCCGTACTTTGCGCAGATGAATGAATAGTTATGAAGTGGATCGTGGAAGTTTGATGCTTGTGCCACCCTGGAGCCGGTGGGATCCCCTTTTCCACGCACTTCCAGGCGCGCACTTATAATGTATTCCGGTGGCCTCTATTTGTGCTTGTTTAACATTTCACCATTTACTGTTACACAGGGCCGTGCGCGAATTCGAAGGGGTTGCAGGATCTAATGGGGCTACTTTTGTGCGGGCGAAGCGAGACCGAGGTGAGGCCATAAATCAAACAAAGCGTCGCAAATGATGCTACAAGCGAGCGAAGCGGAGTCAGCACGCCGTTAAATGCCGCCAAAGAATTTGTAATTTAACGTCACAGTCGCGAGTCGAGTCGTCATGGTGTGTTGACGGTATTGTGGAACGCTTTGGCCATTTGGCAGAAGCATACCGGGAAAATCGTAGTTTCCGTAGAGATGCTGGATGAGTATTTTATTTTCATACTGCATGCGAGACGATTTAAGATGAGAAATAAATGGAAGGGTTTTGTGTTGCAGTGTCTAACATTGGACCGTCTGAAGCCACCTTTACAGAGCACAATTGACATGATTCTAACGATTCGTTTTTTAAATTCGTATTTGCAATTACTTCAGCTACCCAACGGGGACTTTTCATGTTCTGATTTTTTTTAATGTAATTAAATAAAGATTAACTGAACGATTGCTTTAAAATTAATAATAATCGTTCCCGAGCATCAGGAGCTTTAAAATCATCCTGTTACATTTATGATATCCCCCACGTTGCCGGTGTTGTGAAAAAGCCCTCGAGAGGGCTGGTGAAATGATGTTTCGCGATGACCCGAATCGTTACTTGAATTTCTCCACCCATCACGGCGTACGGTTCGACCGCACTCTCCTGCGTTCATTGCGATGTATCATTGTGTAACATGGTTCTGCGTGTTAATTTTGTTTGAAACAGCCCACAAAAAGACGAAAATAGAAATATCCTCGGTCCACGGTAGCGCTACCGCATTCACGCTGCCCGAACCGAACCGTAATGAGACCGACAGTTTGACCCACCGCGGGTCAAACCCGCCCAACCGACCCGACCGTGTATCCTCATTAATCATACTAAATGAAGTGGAAATCCATTTTTCGCGCGCACTCGCAACAACCAAACAAAAAAAAAAGGCATAGCAATACAAGCGAAGAAGAAAATCATCAACGGCGAAAGGAAACAGACAGGCGCTCGGTCCCGGCAACCATATGCCCGGTCGGGTGAGCCCCGGAACCGATGCTTTTCCTTTTGATATCTTGATCGTCAGCTGGACCGGAAGGAAGGGTGGAACTTGGCTTGGCCCATCCCGGGGTCGTTCGGGGTGTCCGGGTCGGGTCAGAGCAGCTAAAGACAAAAACACAACAAGGCGCGTGAACCCGCCTGCCTAAGCGCCTGGGCGGTGCGGACCTTCGAATGAATTAGGGCCGTTCGTTCGTTGTCGTTTGACTTGATAAAGTAAATTAATTTTCTCTCCTCCGCAACTTGTCGAACCGGTGCCCGGTGCGCCATTACTCGTTCCGTTTGCGTGGCTTTAATGCTGCTTTGTTACGGTGTTTTTGCGCTCGGGTTTTTATGTCGTAATTGAATCTCCACTCCGTGCTGGCGATGCTGGCTTCAAAGGGAAAGGCCGTGGGAATGCCGGAAGCAGATGGCTGGATGGGAGCTGCAGCATCACCAGCTCGGGACGACGGCGATGCTGGATGCTGGGGGGGAGTGAGTGCTTTGGCATTTTTCATAACAGCCAATCCTGGAAATGGTTCTATTGCGGGGTTTTCAATGGTAGTGCTCGTTTTATGGTGTGACATTTATGGGTGTGTTTTTCGGGTGCGAGACCATCATTGTACTGCTTATGATAAATTATGCTTACCGATAAGTTCGTTAAAATTAATCAGCGAAATGCGAACCGCGCTAACAAGATCAATGAGTAGTTTTATGTTGAGGACTGCTTTTCCATTACCAAACTGATCGTGTTCCTTTCAGGGACATCTTAACAAAACTTGCTAGGCTAATGGCAAATATTTAAGATCATTTTTTGGCAAGCAGCAAGGTCATTCGTTCGTGGCGCATGTTTAGCGCTTCGTTCGATGTTCGTTGGGTAACCCTGCCACAGCTCAGTTTGGAACAGCTGATTTCACGTTGATCGCACGCAGGCGAGTGTGCGTATGATCGTTGCACAGTGTACGTGATCGGTAGCATTTTATGCTGCGCCACTTCATTCTTTCTCTCTCTTGAGCGCTCTCACAACATAAACCAGCATTAACGTCTTGTGATCCTCTCACCGGCGTTTGTTATTTCTTATGCTGCGACTCTGTCTCTGATCTCACCGGTGATCAACGACCCAAAGTGTTAGCTCTCTCCTGTCGAAAGTTCCGTTTCTGAACCCCCACTGCTGGTGGTGGTTGTGATGTGCATGGTACGCTAGAGCATCATATTTTATGACCCTCGACTTGTTGTTCTCCGGCCTCAGTGCGAGAGAGAGAGAGAGAGCGAGCGAGAAAGGCGCAACAGCGCTACGGTGTCATGAGGGAAACATGGTAAAAAAACCCAAACCTCCTACCGTGCGGAGAAAAAGTTGCCAAACAAGTTCCCTCGCGTGCATGACACCAACACCAACCCGGGGTGGATCGCACCGTTTAGGCCTGGCCGGGTTGATGCTGTTCGTGCCGGACTCATTCCAGTGTGTACCGCGGACCAACACGCCAAGTGCGCGCGTAGTGGCCCGCATCCGTTTGTGGCCAGCGAGTGATCGTCGATCGGGAACGGGATCGAGTGTCTCGGTGTGCGTACATGCAGGTGCCAGTTCCGTGGACGGTGAGGCGCAACAAAAGTGGGAAACAAAAGCGATCAAGAAACCGTCAAAGATCGCGGTTTTAAGAGTGAAAGAGCGAGTGAGAGAGAGCGAGAGGGAGAGAGCGAGTACGAGTGAGTGAGATGGTGAGAGAGAAGAGAAAAATACACGTTGGATAAAATAAATTGATCCCACGTCGACGCAGGCGAAACATGGGTGAAAAGCGAAGGTTCAACAAACGGCACGCAATGTGCGGCAATCGGTGATCAGTTTTTCGCGTGTTTCGCCCATTTCCATCCGGAAGTTCCGTTTGGTAAAAGTTACAGCAAAAAAGCCGCAGGAGACGGTGCCCAATTACCGTTCGATAGTTCAGTGACGCGTGCAACATGGTGTTCGTTTGTTTGTTTGTTTGGTGGCGCTGTTGTTGAGCTCGCGAAAGGTCAGCGAATGAATGAGCATTTTGAAGCAATTTGTGGGGGAGTGAGATCGTGAGCCAGACCTGTGCATTGGTGGGGTGCAGCATAAGTCGTGATCATGCTCGATAGAAAACCGTCGTCATCGTCGTCGTTGGCAACGTGCGTTTCTTCGTCGTGGAGTGAGATCGCTTCTTAAGTGGGTTGACCATGTACACGCCAAGCTGGCAACACCCGTGTATTGGTGCATTGGTGGGGCCGTGGAGTTGTCCTCTTCGTTATTCCGGTGGGCTGACCTGGGAGGTGTGAAGGGGTTGAAAGCGCAAAAAAATGAAAAAAACACACACGTCCACTTCGTCCCAATAAAAACCCCTAAAGTGCTAACAGGGTCGCGTGGTGAAACGTGATGAAAATGAGTGATCGATGGGTGGGAAAAGTAAAGGGTGGTTGGTTTTTCTTCATCACCCCCTTTTGAGTTCTAGCGAGCTGCCAGATGCCGTGAGGCTGCCTGCTTGCTGGTATTGGTACGATCGACGTCCGCAGTCGATCTGGAGTCTGGTTGAGGGCCCGTCCCAAAGTCGGTCGCAGCAAGAGCGGGTCTCTCTGGGCCTTTCTGGCTGCTGAGGTGGCTGTTGGGCTGTGTTTTTTGTTTGCTGCTGTTCGTCTCTCAATTTCTCTTGCTGGAATTTGGGCTAGTAGAAACCCGGTGGGAGAAGGCTTGCCGTATTTTAACTCGCCTTCGAATTAGCACGTGGGATCGAGATTGCATTAGCAGCGCTTACCGGATCGGGGGAATTTTATTTTTTGCTCATAACAGCTTCAAAATGGGCTCTTCAACGGGTCGGGGTTCTTTCCCTTTGCAAGAATTCCTTGAAAGCAAGCTCTTATGCCAACGTATGATGCATTCATTTGCAGCTCCAGCTACAGCAAAAAAAAATACAGAAAAACCTACGCTCCATTCCAGTGCAAATCTCAGCAAGCCATTTCGTGTCGTTTTGAAAGTTCTCGCCGTGGCACGGAGCACGAGATGACTATTTCTTTTTAGCAGTCACACTACTACTACACGCGCGTTTGCAGATTACCTTCGAGTGGTGACCGTACCAAGTGGTGTGGCGTAAATCGGCCAGCAGCCGGTTAAATCCGAAAAGCTCCCGGTTTTTTTTTGCGCTGCTGCTGCTACCATCACCCGCCGGCCAAAGATCGTACCGCGCCGAGGTGTATGAAGGCTAAAAGGTGGTACAGTGAAGTGAAGCTTAGCGGCAAGGCCTCCGCATAAGCCTAGGCACCGTTCAACGACTCGCGGCTCGAAGGGTCACAGCAGCCGTTTCCTGCTCCGGGAACTGTCCGGGCGCGAAATTGTATAAACATTGAGGTAAGTACTTCTTTACACCCTCGCGGGAATGGGACCAGCTCTCAAAACGGGGCCGCTGGGGCGGTGTGTTTCTTTTCCTCCGAGATTTCCGGCGCTTGTGCTTTTCTTTTTTCTTCCTCTTTCTTTGGCCACCCGCTTCACCGACCCTTTTTGGGCCGCGACCTCGGGAGCCCCCGTTGGGAATCTGCCCTTTTTTGGGGGGACCTTTATTACAGCTCGAATAGAATTAGACACCGTCCCGAACCGCAGCTTAAACATCCATTGCCAACAATCACGGGGCCACCGTGATTGCCACGTGGGAAAGGGGGTGTCGTGGGTGGCAAGAAAATTGAAAGTTTTTCCCCTCGAACCAAGTTTGCTGGCAAAGTCTCGGCACCCAATTTGAAATTCATTCACTGCGAGCTGATTTCGTATTCAAGTGGAAAAGTTTGGCTTTGCCGGGAGCTGGTGAATTACATACGAGAGCGGTTTTCCACCCGCGTGTCCTCGTGGGTGGGGTCCTTGTAGGTGGTGGGTGTGAACTTCCACGAGACGGGATTCGGATACTTTGGGATGGGGGAAATTCCAACCAAAACCAAACTCAGGCGGCAGCTCGCAATGAGCGGGCTCGCGTGGAAAATCCACCCCCCAACTCAGCAGTAGCTAAGATGGGTTCACTTGAACGCCTACGGTTGACTGCTGCACTCACTATTTAGGGCAACAACTATTTGTCCTGTCGGTGGGGCAACCTTCACTCATCAGGACGAAAACCCTCACCACCATGTGACAACTCGCGGGTGGAAGAAATAACTCAATTTTAACACCACAGCAAACTCACTCGGTGCCAAAGAAAAGCGCCCTCGGTTCATCTGTATTCTGCTGAGCTGCTGGCCGTGAACAATAGCGCCCCATGGCCTTAATTCATCGCCTTTGGAAAGCGATCACTATTGAATGATTCTAATGAACGGGCGGCGTGTTTTTGCCACCCCATTCCCGGACGCTTTTTTTTCCCGTTCCCTGGCAATCGCTGGTGTTCGAAAGCCCGCAGTGGAACGAGCGCAGATGAGACTGATTTACATTTTGATTGAGCTGCCATCCCCGTTTGATGGCAAAACTCGTTAAGAAAGCTGTCCATCTCGTTCGCAATGCGTTCGCAGCTCAGTGTGGGCCTCAATGTTTGCCGTTGCTGCTGCTGTTGCGTTGTCGCCCCTGTCTCGGTGGTCAGCGCTGCTGATTGGGACTTTTTCGACGTCGTACGATCCGGTTCGTCTTTGCCCAAGGGAAAGACCTATCAAAATGTTCAAAAAAAAAAAATAAATGGTGCCCCAAAAAACAATTCCAAAGAGGCGAACACCTCGAGCTTGTTGCGTGAAGAAAGAAGCCCCATTAGTCATTCGGTGGTGACGAGTTTATAAAGGGAAAAATTGCACCACGCTTGCAGTGCGTTTTGCTTGTGCGGGTAGCGTGCAAGTGCAACAACTGCTCGCGCCTCAACCAACACAAACCAGGAGCGGGTGCAAAAAAAAAGGGTTTTCTAACGATCCCGCACAACATTCCTTGCCGTTCGTGACCGGCTGCGTGCTCTTATGACCGCTGAAAGGGACCGACAAAAAGCCAGCATCCGAAATCAGACAAGCGCATAAGTGTGGCGGCGAAAACTCGCCCACTTTCGCCATGGATGGTCGCGATCGCGATTTCCGTCGGTGTAAGAACCACGTCCAAGGGTTGGCCGGTGTTGGCGCCAGCAACTGCAGCATGGGCAGAACAACGGCACTCACAGTTTGGTGTGACTACCGCCCAGAGAGGTGGCAGAGAGAAATCGAAACAAAAAAAAAGGAAAAACCAGCACCGGGAAAACGGCATCCCATTACGGGGGAGCAGACGGCGCGCAGTTGTTTGCAGTGACCGCGGCCAGGAGCAGCGAGTGAGAAGCGAAGCGAATAAGTCTGAATTACAATCCGGAATTTATTGTGGCGATATTTTTCATCCGCTTTCCGGTGGCGCTGGCGACGGTGGCGACAAGTGCATCAGCTGGGCTGGGCTGGTGCCCTTCGTTAAGCGAAGACGCCAGTTTCATGCGCGACTCATGGCAGGGAGACAGCACGGGCGAAGGTCGCGCTAGGGCAGCCCTTGCTGTTCTTTCATTCTAGCCAATTGGTGGCTTGCGTTTGAGGGCGAGCCAGCGTTTTGTGGGCGAGTAAACAACAATTTTCAGCACCGGTGCGTCAGCGGACTGTGGGCTTAATTTGCTTCTAGCTTCTTGGGCAGAGAGCTCGTCCTTAATTGTGCTTGTGATGGTTTTGTCGTTTTTAAAACTTGCATATTACATGCTTGGGGCTCGTATCTTGAGGTTCTAACCAGTGCAATAAGTCGCTGCGTGCAGATCAGATGTTTTTTGTAAGCTTTTACTCCGAGCAGCTAGAGTAAAGAAAGAAAAACCAATTATAAAATGGTACCCGCGTGTAATTGATATTATTGTAGCTGCTGTAGGCTGCTTTCATTGTAATTTGTAAAAGTGGAATCTGATGACAAAACTGTACGATTGCTATTTTACTAGGAACCATGCCATGTAACTATAATCCTTTTTTGCCGATTCCACGTTTTGCTCATTGCAATAAAATAAACATTTAGATCAAAGCGTCCGTTCTTGAATTGCGCTGCCTGGAAGGATATCGATATTTACCTTCGTCATGGAAATTGAAAATGAAATCTGCCGCGCTACCAGGCGCCCGGCTCCATCCGGGTGATTGAATACGATAGTACAAACGCAAACGCCCCCGGGGAAATGGATCATGTTCTGTTTTGCATGGGATGTGACTGCCGGAGGCGCGTCGATAAACCTCGACATAGTTCACGTTACCCGCAGGCTGCCGACCCATTTCCGGCTGCAAACAACGCATCCCACGCTAAACCAAATTGCAAATGAGCCCGAACGGTGAAGGGTTGGTTTGGATGTATCATAAATTCGCTACGATAATTCGTCCCCATGGTGCTTTCAGCTGGCGCTGCGTTTTCCGGTTCCTTGCTAACTCCCACCCACACACACACACCCACAAGAGGTCCTTGAACGGCGCTCAAATCCGCAAATCCCTCCTTGCGGCAGTATTGTTTCGCTTTCGCACTGGTCGGTTTGGTGAAAGTAAAAAAAAAAATAAAAACAGAAGAAAACGAAAATCAGGCACCGTTGCCCGGCCCTATTAGGATGCCGCTGGTATCAATAAGGCGCTTAAACGGGAAGCCGACAAATTGGGGTTCCTCGTCGTATTTATGATCGCTCACAAATCATATGTTGAAGCGAATTTATTCTTCGCCACCCTCCGCTCCATCCTCCGGGCGACCCGTGTCTCGGTTCGGTTTCGACAGCCCTTCACGATTTGGTGGGCACGTGAGGCACAAATACGAGGAACCGGGACGAGCCAAGAGATCAGTTTTGGGGTTTTTCCTGGATTTGCATAGAATATTTGCCGTGCGGGATTTTTTGTGGAAATCTACTTCCTTCTCGCTTGTGGGATCGAAACGGATCCCGGCCCGGTTCGTTAGGCAACCGGGGAAACACCCGGAAACTGCCGACCGATCGGGGGCGCACAGATAATAAACGGTATCATTATGCTCATTCAAATTAGGAAAATTATAGGCATTTCCCGGGGACCTTAACACACGCCGGAACGGCCGCAAATTTGGTACCCCAAGGCGTATCCGAACGCCTATGGGAGGTCGATCCGAAGGGGAAGAGTTGTGTTGCAAAAAAAAAAAAGATAACACTAGGAAAAAAACTGCGGATGCGAAACCTTTTCCCATTCCTGTGCTTTCATCTTGCCTGGCTGAGGTAACCGCTTGTGGCACGTGTAAGGGAGCTCAGGGTGGTAGAAGAATTTTGAGCGCCCACCGGAAGTGTGGGAGCAAATTTATGCACGGTATACGTGGTGACCAGCGCTCCAGGGAATCATGTCAGCATCAAAATTCTAGCGTGATACCAACCCGGAGGGAAAACGAACTCGGTCGGGACGGTGCTTGCAAGGTGTCGTGGATGGTTAGTGAAACAAAAATAAATTTCGGCTACTGTGTGCCCAGTGAATATGCTATGACTATGTTACATGGATTGTGGTCGTGTAAATAAAATTTTACTCCATTGTACGAGTGGAAATATTCCACATTGCACTGATTCAGCCCATTAAATATCTTTTTCGTTTTAAAAAAATCCTATAAAAACATGAGAGAAAAGTTCAATAAAAACTACATCATAGTAATGCAGCACAGTTTATTTATAAATAACTACGCGCATCCTTTACATATTACACTCTCTTTGTGGTAAATTGAGAAGCATATGTACTTCACGGATTTTTTTTTATTTCATTGCACCTTGATATTAATTTAATGCGAAAACAGAATGGGCGAAATATAACTGAGTTGGATATTTGTAGATGTATTTTATGATATCAGTTTTACATACCATATACATATTATTTTTCGTAACAAACCATCGGAAAAAACGTTCAAACGGATGTGCCGTTATGATGTCATTTTTTGTTGTTGGATGCATTTTCATCGTTATACAGTTCCAACGTACTGCAAAATAATCAGCAATGTTGAACATCGTTGTTAGTACCAGCAACATACATTTGCTCTCGAAGCGCAGCAACGACAGTGTATCGGAATTTGCAACCTCCGAAAACATTCCCGGACATTGCGGAATTGGGGAATGAATTCGTAGATTTAAATGTCATCCCAAATACTACCCCACTCGCTCGGGTGGTGGTGGGAAGATGAACAACCACCCCGGGAACTAGCCGGGGGTTTTGATTCTAATTCCGTCTCGGTTTGGTTTGTCGATCCATTTCTTCCCTGGCCGGAAGCAGCACTCGCTTCCAGCCAGGGTCGTTGGTTTTCCCAAAATTTCGATACACAACGCTGCCTGGGCAACAAAGAAAATCGTTCTTCACCAACGCAATGTCGGACCGGGGGTAACACAAATTCCCCCAAAGTGTTTTCTCGATTATGGGGCAAGACAAAAAAAAGAGAGGCAAAAACCGGAATGGAAAAAAAACCTAGTCCCTTCCGGCGGCAGCTCCCCAGTGGGAACGGATTCGAGCGGTTTTAGGAATGTCGATTTGGATTTGCCCCATGTCTTGCTGTCGGTCGGTTGGTTGGTGGAAAAAGTGTCCTTGGACGTCGGGAAGGATGTTTTTTCTTCCTTTCAGCCGGACTGCAGGGTTTTTGCTGTGGCGAGGGTGACAGAAGCGAATCTGACCGAAGAGCCTAATGCAAAACGACGTTCGCCCGTTGTTTGTTTGTTCGAGGGACGTTGGTACGACAAAACAATTGTCTCATCAGGACACGCAGTTGCGCATGGAAATGATGCTCGGAGTTCAAACGTGCGCTTTGTTGAAGGAACTATCTTAAAAGGTTGACAAAACTGTCGACAAAGTGTTTGCGATGAGTGTGGATGTTGTAGAGTCATGTAAAAGTTGGAAAAATTGTAAAACATAAACCCCTAGTGAGGTTCATCATCGATAAATTGTTATTTTTTTTTTGTGTAACGATTCTTGCCCACAATGTTCGAAACCACCACCAATGTTCCATTGTACCAGGTGCACCATGTTCGTCCTGTTTGTGCATTTACCAGCTGTCTAGTGAAACCACCGAAACCTCGCCTTATCGCAAACCGTTGACGAGTGGCATCTTGTGCCACAGGACGCCAGCGTGCATGACATACGGACCTTGCGGTTGCACTGTCAAGTGCAGCGTCGAAATGCATCCGAATGGAAATGTTGCTTTCCTTTCGCAACCGGAACGAATCCGAATCCCACCTGCCTTGCCGTACGGTGAAGTACGTCCTTCGCAGCTGCCGATAAAAGGGCGACCGTGTTCCGCGAAAAGCAACTAACCAGTAAGTGGTAGCAGCGTGGCAGAGGATGAGATAATTTTACGCCAGCATCGGGCGCGCATCATGTATGAGTGTTTCCGAAAGCCGAAGAGCGCATAAAAAATGGCTACAAATGGTTGATAATATGGTTTTTGTTTTGGCATTTTCGCGACCGCCGTTTGCGGGGAACAGACAACCGGGAAAACCGTGGGCTTGGGAAAACGAAACGGTCGCGAGTACAGCCAGCTGGTTTGCGGTTATCGGTGGAAACAGTTTTGACACACTTCGGGAAGGTCGGTTTGCGGTGAATCGTAATGGTGGGAATGCAAAGTAACGCAGCCGGGCTTTTACGATGCCGATGCGCATTGTACCGTTCGTTTTTGTTTCGGTGTGGGTTTTATGTGTGCACTTTTTCAAACCGCGCAAAGTAACTCCGGAAAATGCTGATGGAATGTGGACGAAGCTTCTGTTTTTTGTTTTGTTTTTTATTTGCCCATCAGTAGATGATGATTATGATGGGCTTATTAGGGAACGCCGTGGGGAAGTTGCAAAGTGCTTTTTTAAAAGTTGTGCCTAAATCGGCTTTATGATGTAACGTTTAAGCCGTAAGAGAAATGTTCATTGTGGAAGCTAGGAATGGCAAGACTAGCATCAGGATTCACGAGTTTGCTTAAGAAATACGATGTGTTTGGTGTCTTAAGACGGCGTAATTCATAACGATTGGACTGAGCAAAAAATGCGCCCTTTTTCATTATGAAAATAGCACCGAGTTCCGAGTTTCTTTTACCTCTTCTGTCATATACTTTGTTATTGAGTTAATATTTGCTCCCTGTCTAACGCCTCCTGTCTGAGCGTAAATTTGAGTTGGGTCATGGGGTTTATTTTTAAAGCTTTCTTTAATCCAATGCTGCCACAAGGAGCGCTTCCAAGGCGTCTTTGAAGCGCAGCGTAATTTATCGTATTGCGCTATCTATTTGATGAACAGCTGACTAAACAATCGCGCAAGGATCGCGGTGCATCCGTGCCGTACCGTGCAGCATATTATCCGACCGAGACGACCGTGCAGAATGGCACCAAGAACAAAACCAATCGCGCGCGGTGCAGACGCGCAAGAAAATTGTATGAAATTAATTTCTTAAAATCTGCCATCCGCCAGGCGCTCCTGTCCCGGGAGTTTTTATCAACTATTTTTCTTTTTCGTCGAAAGCGCTTTTCGGGCTTGTGGATGCACGGCTGAGGAATAAAGATGCGGATATTTCTTTGCTCTTCTTCTCCTGGCTGAAGGCGCTATTTTGCGTTTCGCTTCGTTGGCTTCAAGCTCGATGCCGGTCTCCTTCTCTCTGGCACACAAATCGCTTCCGGAGTTGTTTGAATGGTGGATGAAATTTAATTTCCGCTGCACAATAAACTAAACATCTCGTTTTCCAGTCCAGCACAGCGAATGCGCTTTCCTTTGGGGCTCCCTTCTGGGGAGAGTGAACGGGATAGAATGTTTGCCATGGGACTTGCGAATCGGCGACTCGGATATTCGTGTGCAAGAAGTAGTTAATTCGCTTGGCATCTTATTGAAATTTGATTGCGCTGGAAATACTTTCGAAGGGTGATATGAATGCAAGCAAGTATATTATTTACCGGCACATTGTCGATGAGCGTCTGCAAGACGAAGATGACTGGTGCTGTCAGTGGCATAACTTTGAGACGAAACCTATTGAAGCGAGTGGCATTAAACCCGGTCAAAAGCTGATAGAAGCGAACACTAGTATTCACTCTCATTCTACAGAACTTTTTGTTGTGTGTTGTGCTTCGATTAAAGATGTGATTCTCATCGCTGGAATGTAACGTTCTTTGGAGTCTTTTTTGTTTGCAATAGAACTATTAGATTGGGCAGCAAACATAAAACGCCTGATAAGGCCTTGCCCATTGAAGTACGTTTTTTTCTTACTAAATCGACAAGATAAGAAATGATTTTGCGTTCCCGCAATGTTTTTATGTGCTTATTTTTTAGTTGCTCAAAGCAGCTAGACTCAAATAAAGGGCCAAGAACATTCCAAAAGTCTCGGTGAGTTTAAGCCGCAGCGATTACAAACGATCCAATGGCGAATGTTAATCCAAACAATCGTCCTCCAGCGTCGAAATCGAGAGCACGCGCCCCCGAGAGCATTACAAGTAGATGCAAAACGCTCCATTATCTGACAAGGTTTTTGGCACCGAACACCGAACCGAACCCGACATTATGCGACAACCAGTTGTTGCGCAAACCGTGGCTTCAGTCCACGCCGGAGCGATATCCGGAGCGACATGATTTATTTGTGGTCGAGATTCGGAGTTATTTCCCTCGCACCAGCAGCATTCCTGCGCGTCACAAACCATCCACCGAGTATAGTTCCTGATTCTCTTTTGCATAATACTTTCCGAGTGACTGTTTCCAGTTGCTGGCGGATGGTGTATAAATCTTGCGCTTCTTTCTCGCTCGCCTTCCGACCATGCAGGTTTTTCTTCGCACGGAAACTCTTCTTCGCTCTCTGCGTCGCTCAAGCATCGGTGCCAAAGCCAAGCTTCCAGCCCAGTGTGCGCGCCGGTTGAGAAGTTTGTTCGGGGAAAATTGATGATATTTATAATGGATTCACGCTGGCTGGGTTCGTTGGGTCAGTAGTTTGCCCTGTTTGCTTGGTCCGTGCACATGAGCGAAGTGACAAAACTTGGCCCAGGATAGCTGAGCATGGCTTGCGGAAACTTGTCTCCTTCGGCAAGTGGACGGCTCAAAGTTTTGTCCGGCCTGCGCACGAGAAACACATTAATGCTTATGATTTGGTCGGTTCCGTCGTCCTTCGTTTTTTTTTGTTTGCCTCGCTAGACTTTCGTCTCCTCGCATGCATTCCATTCGAGGGGGTTTTTTTTTTCAGCAAAGTGTGCAGCTTTTTTTTCCCCCCCACTCGAGCCTTACTTCCGGCTACAGGATATCGCACTTTCCAGCCGCGCTTGCATCCTTCCGGGCGTGTGTTATCGCCGTCGTTCCGGGGACGATGTTCGCGCTCACGTACGACCAAAACTTGTGCTACTTTGTGTGCCGAGGGTTTTCCGCCGAGGAATGGAACGAATGGTGGTTCCACTTTCGAACGCGAACGTAAGACACCGCTCAGTTTGCGAGTAATCCGATTGTTTTGGCAATATAGCAGCATTCGGCTTAGCCGGTTCCGCTGGCAGGAACGTTTGTATAATCCTTCCCAAACATCGCGCCCGAACCGGGCGAATTTGTAGCGAATTCAACCCCCCTTTTCGTTTGGCGCAACTTTGCCATGCAGTTGACATGCCAGAAAATGAACCGAATAAGAAAAAAAAAGTGCTCATAAAGGGAAAAGCGACACGAAAGTGTGTGTGTGTGTGTGTGTAGTGGGGGTTGAGAGAACGAAAATTGCCACGAATAGCAAAGTGCACTTGTGCACTCGGCTTGGCACGGTTGCTTTACATCGTCGCAGCTGCCCCCGGGGGCAACATCTGCACGTCCCGGCAAGTCCTTGTGCGAGTCGAGTGGCAAGGCCGAAACTTTCTGCACATCCACCCGGCAAAAGTGTTCTCTCTCTCGCTCTCTCTCTCTCTCTCTGACGTTACGAAACGTTTCGCCTTCGGTACCGGACCGGTCAAAACTCCTTCCAAGAGCACTCGAAGGGCGCAACTTACGGCAAGTGCTGGCTTCATTTAAATACAAATTGTCCAGAAAATAATGAACCAGCCCTCCCGTGACGGGTGGAATCATAATGTTGCGCTGGCTCCATCCGGCTCTTTTACTCGCACGGTACCTCTTTCACACCTTCCCACCACTACTGTCGGGAAAAGCCAAGTGGCGCCATCTATTCATAGTGCCGTGTCGTGATCGCGCGCGCGCGCGCGCGCTCGAAGGTGGAAAACTACTGGATAAGGACAATGATTAGCGTGACAGGGTGGGTGGGAAGATTCTTTTTCTCACCCCCTGGCACCGGTCACATCCGGTGCGGGTAAATTACGCACAACGGCAAGATGTTACCCCCCAGCAACAGTAGGGGGTTGGGTCACGAGTGCGAATGAACAGGCGGGTGGATAAATATTTAATTAAATTTTCCCCTTCAACGTTCTTCGGTCGTTCGTGGTGGATTTTTTTTTGTCTCGTCTCCACTCGCCTTAGCCTTAGAGGATCGGAATGTTGCGGGAATGGTGTGCGGGCTCGCGTTGAATGATAAACGAGGCGTAAATCAAAGCACGCTGGTGAAGAGTGAAGCAAATCTCCGGGTTCGTCGGGGTTCTGGCTGGATGCAGCGATGCCGCCGGAGTTAGCTTTACGCCGCCGGTTCGTGGGTTGCAGGAAAATCCTGTTACCAAGCCGCGAGCTTCAGCCACCAGGTGGCGCTAATCGTGATGAAGCACACAACCAGGTAAAAGGAAGGTGCAAAAGAGATAGAGAGTGAGAGCGAATAGACGAGACGCGATGGGACGAAGCTTCGGCAGCTTTAAGGAGCAGCAGCTCACGTTTCCAGCCCCCGTGGGGTCGCTCGTGGGGTACTTCTAACGATGTAATGTGCCGTCGGTAGGCAACATCAAAGGCAAGGATATGCTAGCAGAAACAACCGAGGAACCCACTCGAGATCGGGGTGATGGTTTCACTTTCTGACCCACCCGGGTCCCAGCGCGGTGGACCCGTGGGAGCAGACATGGAACGTTCTTGAGAGGCAATCGAGCTGGTAGAAAGGACGAGCACGGTGAATGGTAGCGAAGTTGTGTCACAGTAGCAAAGGTAAACCAGCCACCGTGTGCTGGCGGTTATCATTTTGCGCGCTTCGACGACATCTTTACTAGGCAACGGTGCGTGGGTGATGCGGGTGAAAGTAAAAAAAATAAGGACGACTCCATACGGCTGCACTTGCCATTATATTTCCTGTTGATGGCACTTTGTTACATGTTATGCTTTGTGCAGGGTTCATCCAACATCAACAGTTTAGGCTCAAGTTTCAAAACGTCTTGCAAGAGGCTTTTTTTTGTACTATCATGTCGCAAAGCGTTTAATCGAAAGATGTTCAAGCAAGTCGATTCCGTTGCATGATCGTTGTATTTAATATATGCATATTTGAGACATTTGTCGATGAGATAAACATAATCCCCAAAAGTTTTAAGGAATTTGACGCACCCCTTTAGCCCCCTATTCTCACTAGCTGCTGATTTGATCCAGTGTTTATGTCTGCCTTTTCGCTCGATAGAGCTAATTGTAGCGGAAAATCCATCAAATTATAATATTAACACCAACAAACCGACAACCGCAATCAGTTGGTTTAATTTCGAAATTCGTGTGGAAAATAATCTGGTCGTTTGGAAAATAGATTTCTGCAAAATATGCCTTTGAAACGAGCTTTCATTTAGAGCACAAATTCATTTTTCCGCCAAAGTTTCACATTTGCGATTAGCGCTAATCGAACGGGGAGTGATTCGTTTATATCGGTAAATAATTATGGCTTAAAATAATTTGCTACCCCGTATTAGCACCTATTCGGTATTTTAGTTACCTTTTTTCGAGAATCGGCATTCGAGTGCAACAATCGTTTGAAGTAGGCCACATGCAAATTTGAACCAGTGCAAAGTAAAAAATTCTTTTGAAAATGTTCAACCGGATGGCGGATCCGCTAAAATCGTCCTTTTCCCAGACTAACACGCACACAAAACTAGCCCCCGGTTAGGCTGGTGCTGTTTCACCGCCGTGGTTTTGCCAGGGTGTGATATAGAGGACATGCGGTCTGGTCAGCCTGCGGTTAGCTCATTGTGTGGCGTACCTCAAAAAGCTAAATCGAACCAAACGAATCGACGGGGATTGGCCCCTACAGTCGATGAAATTACCGGTCGCGGCGGCTCGTTATTGACGGCTAGGACGAAAGGGATCACTTAGCCGGTGCGATGAAAGCTTATCACGATCGGAAACCGACCGTGAGTGGGGGGGATATCGTGTGTGGTGAGCAGTCATCTCTGACGTACGGCCCGAAATGGGACTGGAGGATTATTTTGTGTGCTAAATTAACAGACGTGGTGAGAGATTTCGCGGCAGATGTGGATGATGTTTGCGGTTACCATGAAATCCTGCTCTCCCACAGCCCGCTCAGGGGTGAAAAGTTTCCGGTCGGTCAGCAATGGCCACCGTGTGTGTGTGTGTATTTGCGGGTGGATTTTTCCAGCCCGACATCGACCGCCATCGCACTCGTTAATTAGCATATGAAATACGCACGCTGGCAATGGCGGGAAGAGACCGGAAATTGCCAGAACCGAAGTGCTTCCTTTGGTGGCGATCGTGCAGGAGCACAGGAAGCGGGATTTATATCGCTTTGTGAGCGGCACAGAAATAATGTTTGGCTTTGATTCCACTCCCGTGGTCAGCAAATTATGCACCTCAGTTAGTTTAAATTACGCCCCGCGCGCCGGGTGAAGGTTTTTATTTTTGTACCACAATATGTGCGGCCGATAAATGTGAAAGAACATGTTCCGTACAATTTCTAGCACAAAGCTTGATGCCAATAAAAATCGTTGTGGAACCTAGCGATGATTCAATTGGGTGCAATTTAAATTCCTCGCATCAGATTTACGCTACGAGGGATTAGGATGTATTGTTTGGGCTCATGTGGAAGCAAGAAAAAAAGCTGCAAAAACATGAACCAGTTAAAATCCAGCGACACACACACACACGTGTGGAAAACAAACACAATACGGTGCACCAGACCGAATGAAAAACGAGCGAAAGAGAAAATTAATATCATCCATAAATACAAGTTCACCACTCGCATCGGCATAGCACGCCGAAAGCCGCTTATGTCGGATTATTTCCGATTTGTTTCGTTATTTTAGAGGGTTCCCCAGCCGGCGCATAGCAAAACAATTGTTGCACGTGTAAATGAGCCGACGATCGATCGAAAGAACTGCGTGTAATTATTACCGGATGTCGTGCGGGATGTTTCGATGTAATTGAGTTTTTTGTCTCTAAATTAAATCGCACCTCTCGACCTCCAAATGACCTCCAAACAGGTTACGCTTGTTTTACTAAACAATCGCATTACACCCAGTTTACGTAGCGCATGGAGGGCAGCTTTTTCACAGCGTGATTTCCTCTTCCCATCGAGACGCAGATGTACCAAAGCGGTCATCAAGAGCCGCTAAACGATGGCTAAAAGCAGTCTTCTGAAGTGTGCAACACGAACGCGATTGTGACGGAGCGCTGTTGAGGCTTTCGTTTCTTTCGATTTCATCCGCCGTTCGAAACTCGTTCCCGGAACGGGTCGCTTCAGGTCCGATTGGGGTCGAATGAAGCTTTCGCCCGAATTTCAACCCCCCGCCAGACGAGTGCCCGGATCGTCCGGATCAAAGCAAGCTTTGCGGATTCGAAGACGCGCGATTGATGTTTTGAACGTTCCCTGACGGGGCAGGTGTTTGAAATTCCTTTATCCGCACCGAAGCTCCCCGGCCGGGTTTTCCCGGAAAATCCCAATCCGTACGCACCACGTAACAACAACATTTTTGATGTTTGCCAAAGGGTGGACACCTAAACGCATTCCGATCGCCTGTCGCCCTTTTGCATCTCGTCGGGAGCATTCGTTTGATGTTTTGCTGATGCCTGGCAACGGTTGGCTCGTGTGCGTTGCCAAACAACGATCGGACGGCGCATTTCCTCGTAGATCAGGCATGTTGTCTTTCCTTTTTTTTCCTCTTTCTGTTGCGTCTTGACTATCGGACAACCCTCGAAACTTCCCAGGACGGTGTCAAGTAACGGTACAGTGACGGAATGACGAAAGCGAAGGAGACATCTCGGCCACTGGCCCATATCCATAGTGTGCACGTGGAACGGGTGGCCAGTTTTCTCCGGTACTGGAATGTCGGCTCCGGGTGTGTTGGTGCGATGAGCTTTGCCGCACCACCTGGCGGATGAGTTTTATGCTGCAGTGACTCAGGCAATCCGCTGGAGCATGTATAGAGAAACTGCAGGAAAGAAAGAAAATATGAACGAACAAATGAGAGAACCAGAGATAAATGATGGAAATGAAAGGCACAAAAAAGAGCACGCCGAACAGCGAAATGTAACACCAACGTTCGCTGGTGTTGGTAAACGCCCTTTAACGAAATTGGCTTCACGGATCTTGGCGTCGCGCGGCTGCTGGGCCGTTTCGCGACGATCTTTGCATTTTAACGAAATCCACCACCCCCTGGGAGGTAGGGTGTGAGTTTATGTGTGTGTGTGTGAGTGGTAACGGGGGCGCACTCGAGGGTGGATTTGTTTTCTCACTTTTCTGGCCCGGTTGTGTCACGATTTCACGGCGCAACGCAATGGAAGGGTGATGGCACCGAAATGAATTCATTTCGGTGCGAATTACTTATCGCGGCCCTACGATTCACGGTCGTGTGACGGTGGAAAGCTTGACTGTGTGTACCGAAAAGTTGGCCACCGTGCTTGCGCAATCGTTCAGCCTCGACGGTTTCGGCAACAATTCCCTTGGGTAATGCCGCTCGGCTGATGTGAGATGGGAACGATGAACGCCGTTGGAATTTGGTTCGTTTTTTTTGCGACAACATATTACTTAAAATGCGCTCTGCAGCCAAGGTGGCGCTTGATAATCAACTCGAGCAGTTTGAATCAATTTGAAAATCAAATACGTTCCTCATTTATGATACAATCGCACGTGTGGTGTATTGCGTGAGAGAATAACTAAACGAAAGTTCATTCTTTTTCTTCGTTTTGGATGCTGAAAAGATTTTGCGCTTGAAGCTTCATAAAAATGCTCTAAAATGCCATCCGAAAAGCTTGTCGTTTATTCTTGTTCAATCGAAATTATCACATAAGTTTTTTAGTTCCATTTCTCTTTCTCGCGATGTTAAATTATTAACCAAAAAAGAGTGGGCAATAAATCGAAAACGGAAGGTCAGTGAGAAATAACTGTCGCCGTGTATCATGGACTAACGAGCTTTATCTCACCGGATCTTAATTGAATGTCTTTCATGAAAGCGATGAAAATATGCCCGACAATGGCAATCGTATTATACGATTAAAGTTTGTTGAGTGATTGCACGACACTACATTTTGCAGTAGTTTGATTTACGACAAATAACAGCAATTGATTGCAAGAGCTTTTCCCAAACGGTTGCTATGAAATGGAAATTATTTTATGAAATAAATGTCACGTGATTGTTTCGGCAATCGATTGCTTTATAGCGCCAGGGCAGGACTCTAGGTAATGGCGTAGAAAACGGGTTACGAAAATCAATGCCGAGCGTCGTTGAAGTTGATTCACCATGATGATTATCGTAACATGCGTACGATTGGAAGGGTTTAGCCTTTTGCAAAATTGAATATTGAAAATTATAGCCATCCCGCCAGCGATGAGGGAACCACTGAGAATGCCACTCTAAGCGGTGAATCAGCTCGCTTGGAGCCCAATTACGAAATTGATGGTCAGTATTATCCGCGGTTCACCGTAGCCGTAGTAATCGCAATTGCGCTGATCGTTCCGAGCAACCCGCATGTGAAACGCTACCGCTGTGTGCTCACCCTGACCATGTATGACGGAGTATTTTACAACGAGCCGAGCGACAAACACCGGTACCGATTCACAATTCACTTAATTGAATGATAATAGAGCGTTGGGCAGGTCGTCAGGAGTAGCTCTCGTTCGTTAGACCGTTTTCAGTTCCCGGACCGGGACCGTCGAACGGCCGCAATTAGGTTTACCCGGACCCGGACCCGGGCCCACGCTCGAGGTTGAGGTTAGGTCGTGCTATTAATTGACTCATCCCAACTGGTCACCCACTCGGGTTCGGGACCGCGTCGCGACGGTTCAACCCCACACAAATAATGGCCACCGACTGTGGGAAATGCGAGCACCCCATCCATCCGCTGTCGTTATCTTGCGGTGCAGATGAGCTAATGAAAATAAAGAAACTCAGCGACAGCGGAAACGAGTGGGCGTTAAATGCGGGAAAAAAGACTTTCACCGAGCTGAATAACAGGGAGACAAGCCAAAAACACACACACACACACAAATACCCCCAAAAACTTCCCATTTTGCGCTTCATCAGGGCGCGTTCGGGGGTTTGTTCCGTTAATTTTGTGCTTTGTTTTTTTGCTGCCACAGCTTCGTCTCAACGGTGCTGGTTTATCCCTCATTTGCACGACGAGCCAATGAGAGATAGAGATGGAAAGAGAGAAAGAGAGAGAGAGAGACAAAGGTAGGAAAAGCGACGAGTAAAGATTTCCGCGAAAAAGGGCAATGAATAAAGTATACCCGTCGCGCATACGGGTTACTTTCGAGATTTTGCGAATAATTTTCCCGGCCACCGGGGCTAGTACCGACATCCGGGATGAACCATTTTCAACCGACCGTCTCCTTTTTCGTGTGCGCTCGGTGCTTCCGGCTCCAGGTAGTCGCTGGCGGGTCCTGCAACAACTGTAAGGCGGGAGTTTTGTATCTTCCCATACCAGGATGAGACCAGCGATGGCAAAAACGGTGATGGCTCATTTAGTATAAATGAACACCGCCGGATGCGGATTGCTCGAGTAGTTTTTGTGTGCTGGTGTGTGTGTGTGTGTTTGTTCTGCGGTAAGAAGAGAAAATTATTCATGCTTCCTGTTAGCTGCTCGTGGAGCTATTTCGCAGAAGCATAATGGAAGGTGTGCTTTGCGATGTAGACGATAAATCGGCAATAAAACAGGGAGCCTTCATTTGGGTTTCATTTTTTTTTTTGCAGAGCATGGACAAAGCTTTCTATAGTTCAAGCGTAACGTCATTTTTGCTGAATGTCAATTTACCCAAAGCCACAGAGCATTGAACGTTCTGATTCCAAGAATTTCATAAATAGTCCTGCTTTCACCTTGGTGTTTGGTCACCTTGGTCTAAGTAGGCGGTGTCTCTAAAAATGCCTTAAAATGGACGCATTGCACAGTGAAGCCGATAAGGTAAAAAGTGTGACTTTGCAAATGATTAAAAAACGCGCATGTTCGATGTCATAACGTCATATCGGTGTGCGGGGTTGAATATTTATCGCTCCACGTCACTCGCTGAACGTGTCTGCAACGCTTACGCTATGCTTTATGTCTACGCAGGGCCACCGCGAGGCAGGGTGCCAAGGGCAGCGAGGTGGAGCCCGAAAAAAGAAAACACCAAACCCATCACCAAAATAACAAGCGAGACCGAGAGCGAAAGCTTTACAAACAAAGATTCTAAAACAAGTAAACACGCCGGCCCACGGCTATCGGCGGTGTTATGTCGCGCACGGGCCCTGTCGTTCGAGCGAGCCCTTCACAGCGAGCCCTTCGTGTGCCCAAGAGCCCTCATTCCGTGGCCACCCTTACCCGGTCACTTCCCCTGCACGACACGAGAACCACCCAAAACCCGGCGCCTGGCCGTCGAGAACGGTGGACGCATAAATATGTAAGAATGTTTGCAATTGTGCAAAATTTCTCGGTCAAATATTTGCCCTTTTTCCCGCGGGCCGGTCACGGGCCCTCCGAGGCGTTCTAGCTGGTGGTTCCCGTCGTTGACGTTGGCCGCCTGCTCGAGTCAGCAAGCCAGCCCAGGTGTTCTTTTCCCGACGGATCGCTTTTCCCAGCTGCAGGCGTCCGCAAGGTCGACGCGGACGTCAGTTTTTGAGGGCGCTCGCCCTTCGGGGCCGACCCATTGAGCGATGGAAGAATATATCCCTCATGCTCGCTTTCGGCGGAGCTTTGGCACAGCTTTGCAGAAGGACGTTTTGTCTTTGGCATACCTTCGACCTACAGACCTTTCGACATGGTCACAGGTCACAAAGTGTGACGACTGGGCGGAAAAGGCCTGCTCGTGCAGAGGAATTGGAATGTATTAAGCAAATCGAAAAACCACCCTGTGGATGCAGTCGAAAAGTCACCAACGTGTGCCAGCGTGTGTGTGTGTTGATGTGTTGGCTATAAATTTAAATATTTGCTCAAACCAAATAAGACCCAGAGCGCCTTGCGCCACTACGTCATTCTGAGTGTGTCGCCACCGAAGGGGGTTTTTCGGTCGAAACCGATTAGAGTATTTAATATTCCCAGCCCGGTGGCATCTCGTCGCGTTAATGAAGATTCGTTTTCCTTTCGGTTGCGAGTTGCGCTACCTTTTTTTTTCCCGCACTCTTCCGTTGTTCGCATCGTTTTATCAGCTTCTCGCGGTTCAACACCTGCCGTGGTGCTGCAGCAGTACATCGCAAAAAGCTATTAGTGGAATGTGCGGCCGTAAATTAAATGTTTCGCCAACATAATTGAAGCACCATCATCATCATCTGTCGGGAATTGGGCACTCGCCTGTGGCCTCCTCACGCGTGGTTGGGGGAGAAATAGTTTTGCTACTATTTGATTGCACAACCCTGATCGTGGGCGGAGTGGCCTGGAAGGGAGTGTACGAGAGGGAGAGGTGGATGTGAAAGGTAAACAAGTGATGGCTGTTCTTTTTCCGCCCTTGTACCGGGGCCTCTCCTCTCCCTAAAGGCGGATGGGGTGCATAAGGAGCGCTTCACCTCGCAACAAGAGCCATGCGAACGAATCCTCGTGCCTGCCGTGTTTGTTTTGCGAAACTAATATTAAACAAGCAGAAGCCATGCCAATGTGTGAGTAGGGTGGATGGGAACTGAGCGGAATGGGGGTGAAATGTATGCCCGTAATGATTTGATACAATTTCCCAGTGTGGCCCTCTCCCAGTGGCCACCGTCTGGAACCTTCAGGACACCCCACAACGGTGCGTCGGTTTGCGGATACCCATTTAGTGTTGCTCGTTTGGCTAAAATCAGCCACATGCAGCAGCACCACATAGCAGCCGGGGCACATGCGACAGAGGATTTACTCTCCACCACTCGACTGGGTGGTCCTTCTCCGCTCTGGTCGACACGGACCGTGCTGTGGGGAACAGGGAAATAGATAAAATAAATTAATTCATTTCAACTGACGGTAACGAATGGTGGCACGTTCGCTCCGTGAGACGCCAGCCCTGAAGAAAGGCTTCCCGCTGGTAACGGGGTGAAAATAGACAGATGAATAAATATGCATAGAGAGAGAGAGAGAGAGAGAGAGAGAGAGTGAGAACATGCAGTGGGCTCCCACTTGCAACCCGGAAGGAACGGCAGCACATCCGGTCGGTGAAATATGGACCGCAGAAACACGCCCGAGCGAGCACGCGGATGCGGCCAAAGAGACGGGTTGGTTGGTTGGTTCGCAAGCGAGTGGAAAAAGGCCGTTCCACACAAAGAAAGAGGTGCCGGGAAAACGCACTCTAATGAAGCGTACCGTCCCACGTGCCGCAAGGGGGAAAAACATCGGCACCGGTGGTTGTCATCCGGCGAAAACCGCAGTTTCTGATATGGCGGCACCCAAGTGGACGATTCGAAGGGAGATCTGCTGGCGTGTTTTTGGGGGGTGGCTAGCGGTGGCGATGGGGGGGTGGTGAAGGGTGCGAAATTCGTGCCGCAATTCGTGGTCGAGAGCTGATGCCCGGTTTTGCAAGTGCTAATTATTTGCGTCTATCAACCCGAGTTGCTAATATATATGTCTCGAACGAAATGGGATGGGAGGTTTTGGTGCTCAAAAAAAAAAATAACCACTACCACCGAGCCGTCCGAGGGCCTTGTGTGTGTTTGACGCATGAACGAATGGTTTTCTCGATAGCCTTTACGTCGTTGATAAGTTTATGGTTTTTGTGGTACATATTTTAATATTTAATGAAGTAAAACACCAAGCACAAAACACGTCCCAATAAAATCCATTAGTTAAACGTCAAACATGTGTCAAATCAACCGGAAGTTCGCTGGTGCTGAGGTAGCCCTAATTAAAAGGAAATGATTTTTTTCCTCAGCTTTACAGCTCGATGGTATTGCAAATTTTAATAATTTGCTGTGTTGTAATAATGTGTCATTTCTACTTAATAAATATTTACATTTTTCCATCATCGCTTTCGACCGGTTCGCTGCTGATTGACGAAGCTGATGTTTGGTGCGGAAAAACTTAATTCAAATCGACTTTGACGAGTAGTTGGAGTGTAATTTGATTACATTCAATCGTGGGGGTGTTGTAAGGTGTGTTGGACTCCAAAAAAAAAAAACGAAAGATAAAACCCTCACGGCTTATCTTTCGCATCATTTAGAGCCAAAATTGTCATCAAAATTGGTCACGGTCAGCTTGATTCCGCTATTGTTCTGCAGATTCAAGTGCTTGGTCACGGTTGTTCACGGCTAGGCACCATAAATAAACCGTCCGGGGCAGCTGACAGTAATAATAATGCAGTCCGGTTCGTCAGCCCGCGGCCACTGCAGTGCCGAAAGCGGCCAAAGGTGCCCTAGGAAATGTGCACGGCAAATATTCGGCAGCATGTTTCATCGCCACCTACGTACTGGGTGGCTTTTCCCGGGCTTTTCCGATCCTCGCTGGCACCTTCCGTGAACAGTGTGAGTGGAGTCGGAAAATTCTCACCCCACCGATCCGTCTGCATCCGCATGATACTGCTAATGAAGTTCCGTTGCGGGTGCGCCACTGCCAAAACTGTCTTCCGCAACTCCCAAACCGCCCAGCCCGGGGGACCCACACAGGGAGGCTTATCTCCGGTGCTGCTGGTGGTGGCGCAGGACGCAAGGGCATAGGGCCCGGACCCGCAAAAAGTTCCCTTTGATGTGGGTTCCGTGCTGTGTTGGCGTGCCATTCCCACGCCGCCTCGATTCTAGGGTGAAGCCAGGGTGAAGAATTTGGCAGCAGGACGAATCGGACGGGTACGCGGGTTGAGTTTGCCGGAGCTTTCATAATTTTCGGCTCACTTCCCTACCCATCGCACCTCGCTGCATTGCGTCACCCGCGTCCGGTGCTGCTCGTAGCTTTTCATACCAATTCACCACGGGACGGCCGCACGGGGACACTTGGGAAATATGCAACAATTTGTCAGCTTTTCGGACGATGACGGTGAGAATGGCGGAATCCGTAGCATTGCGCATCATTGCTGCTAATCGCCATTGTTGGCTGGTCAGCTGCCACAATGTGTCGAAAAGTTTCGAGCGACAGTTTGTTGTACTGCTGGCCGGTGCTTCTCTTCTCGAGGGTCCTTTTTGGGGGAGTGAAAAGTTTTATCGAACAGCCCACGACTGCCGTGGATCGGTGATCGGTGCCCATTGATGGAAGATGGAGGCGATTATTGTTGAAGTGCGGCCGTGGAGATAGGCCGTGGCAACAGCTTAACCTCTAGTGGAATCGATAAACTGTTTGTGGCTGCTGGGGTAAGTAGGGTCAATTTGTGGCACCATAGCGCGGTTCGGTTGGAGCAGCGTTGAGCAGCGTTTGGGAATTCGATTCGATACCGCTGGTGGAGTTTTACCATCACGTGGCTTTTATTCGAGGCGGCACATTGTAGAGAGCTTTCAGTGGAATGCTTTTAACAATACCAAAAGATTTACGTGCGTTTATTTATAGTATTTTAGTAGGCTGTGGAATGCGATGTTATCACTACGCGGTTGACGTTTGACTAACATCGCTCGTACACCGGAACGTCCGTTGCATTATTATAAGAAAAGAAACCTTCCATTATCAATCGCATTCGCCTGCTTACTCATTACGCTACGTTCCGTTTAACAACGGGCACTCGAAACGGCTTATTTAACCGTATTCGTTTCTCAACGGCGCCATGAAACGACAAAACGTGACAGCAATGCACTCAATGCATCGTACAGCCGTCGTGGTTTGCTTTCATTACGCACTCGTTACGGAAACCCCACAACGGCTGCAAAAGCGATGTAATCAGTGCTGATAAATAGCAACCGTTCATCTCGATGCGGTTGGCAAATAAATCCAGATACGAAACCGACATTCCATGCTCTCGACGCTAATATTGCTTCCATTTAATTCTCCTTTTCTCTCCAGCCCGCGGAACAACGAGCGCGTTTTATTCGACGCGTCATCGGGATGCCATTGCCACTTGCGGGCCATTTCGCGTAGGAAGTGACCTTCTTCGTTTGGGTCTAAAAATAAGACACCTCACAGTCAACACCCGTGCGCACGTGCTCAATGCGCGGTTGCGCGCCGTAATCCGCCCGATCGGAAGTGCTGATAAGACCTGACCGCCTGATTGCACTTGGCCTCGCTCCGGTAAGTACGAAGCCAGCTGCGCTGGTGTTGGTGATGGTGTTTGTCGATCGTTCAGAATTGCCCCAGGGCGCAGGTTATCACTCGTTTCGTGAGTGAGTGCTTGTGGTTACCTCGTCACGGGACACCCGGATGCTGGCTGCGATTTTGTCTGGCTCTAGCCCTCTATCGGCCGTAAACACAAACACACAAACCCTGACCGGGAGCGATAGCTCAACCCGGCGTGATTGCCACAGTCGCCTCTGGTCGGCCTGTCAAGATGCAGGTGGACATTGGGCAGTTTTTCGCCGAGCACGACATCGTGCCGGTGTTGATCGATCGCGCACCGCTCGCATTTGCTAAGGTGGTGTACCGTGGCAAGAAGCTGGTTGACGCCGGTAAGGAGCTTTCACCGGCTGAGGTGCGTGAAGAGCCCAAGGTGGAGTGGTACGCCGATCCGACGGATTTACACACGCTCGTCCTGATTGATCCGGACTCACCGAGCAGAACTGAGCCGTCGAATCGAGAGTTCGCTCACTGGCTCGTTGGGAACATCCCGGGTCGACACGTGCAGAATGGTGAGACGTTGTTCGAGTACATCCCGGTGTTCCCGAGGTCTGGTGTTGGCTTCCATCGTTACATCCTGCTCGTGTTCCGGCAGCAGTCGTGGAATGACTACTCCGAAGCGCCACGTGCCTCAAGCAAGTGCGTTGCAAGTTGTCACCCAGTGTCACCTGGGAAAGCCGGTGTCCTTTGAGGCGAAAAATAAAATCTCCCTCTTTCACACACACGCACACACACTCTCGTCCACCCACAGGAACCGTACGCCACGGATTCGGTTTAGCACGCGAGATTTCGCACGCCGCTACAGCCTGGGCAGTCCGGTGGCGGGAAATTTCTTCATCGCCCAGTACGACGACTACGTGCCGGTGATACTGGCCAAGTTTCCAGCCTCGGACGAGTTCTAGCACGCGCGTGTGTGTTCGTGCAATCGAAATCAATTACGAAGGTTAAACAGCCGCCCTTCGCCACGGTGCGCTTTCCCGCGTGCCTGCTGCTCGCCGTGCGTAAGTGCATGCGTTAGCGCATGAATCTCATTTAAACAGCTTCGTCCATTGTAACGCAGCTCCAGCGAGTAAATGATCGAAGCCGCCCGGACGAGATGTGCGACCGTTCCCTGAACGCCATTTCACGGTCACTGGGCGTTGAATTATTAAAATCCGTAAGCTGCTTTAATCCTCGCGTAGCGCGAATAAATATTGGCCAACGGGTACCGTCGAGCCGTGTTTACCTTACCGCTGGGTGGCACTTTTATGCTTCGTTGTGCTGTGGAAAGAAACGTCCTTTTGGGTGAAGCGTGGAGATAAATGGGCGCTACGTTGCCATGGTTACGGTTGATTTGCGAGAGATCGAAAACGAGGTCCCGTTGGGTGTGCCAATGCGCCCTGCACCATTGCCGATTGCACATTACAGCGATGAGTCACGATGAGACCAGCACCAAGGTCACCAAAGGACACGGTTTAGGGCGTCATTTTCTGCCTCCTGGCACTGCGGCATTCGGGCGGGCAAATTCGAGCCACAGAGACGCGAGAACTTCATTTGATGTTGGAGCGCAACCGTAGAGTATGATTCAATTTGCGTTTGCTGACGGTCGGTTCCACCGAACTGGTCCGTCCATTGGTGCTGCATTGCCGTGTGCGAGTGACGGGAATATGCCGGGTAACCGAGGAAAGTGTATGAAAGAGTGCAGTGCAACCGGAAAGAACACACACCATCCATGTTGGGGAATTTGGAACCACCGGCGAGTCACGCGGCAGCGAAGTGATATTATTTTAAAAATGGAAACGCGTCCAATTCCCTAAGGACGATGCACTGTGGGGAGTTGTGCGTTTGTTGGAACACTCGAGAGTTTCATCTTTTTCCCACATCGGACGTGCAGCTGATTCGCACCATCGTAAAGGTGAAACTTTCGAGAATCATTAGTGGCCAGGTGGTTTACCTGAATGCCAGCCTTGCGGGAAATTATTTGTTAGCTAACTCCACTCATCACTCGTTTGGTTGGGTCCGTTCGTCGGAATTACGTTCACGGATCTTGTTTTCTGACGCTGTGCTGTTTGTTTTTACACACGCTATTCGATATGCCACGATCGTATGTAAATATGGCTTTTGGGCTTGTCCAGTTTTCACGGTACGTGAAATGACATTTTTCCGGATCTGGAGCTCGTTATCCTGTTATCCTGACCGACACGGGATGTGTGGAATTTTTTAGCAAGTGGGTAGATTAAACATCATCAACACAATTATTGCACAACAAATAGGGTAAGGGAACCCTTAAAAGCGGCTCGTTTAGAAGGCGTACTCCTTTGCGGGTGAATTGAATTTGTGGGCCACAAAAAAACGGCGATGGTCGAGTCCTTTAGCTGTGCGAGCGATACTCACCTGCTGGATTGTTTGTTCATTATAATGATTTTGCATACACGCGGCTCTGGTCAGCAGCGCTGATACCGGAGAAAGGGCTAGGGATAATCCGTAGCCCGACGATGGATGCGATATCTCCGTGTCGTGTGTCGACATGCGGCCGTTCCGGTGGTCGGGAAGCTGTTGAATCGCGGCCGAATGATGCCGGCGGTAAACACAATTTTAATATGCGAAATTGCGGCAGCTCGCTTCCGCCGAATGGACACCCGTGGACTCGATGGTGGGAATGGTTGGCACAGCGAGCACATTCTAAATTGCTATTACGTGTGGTTGTGCGCGGGTTTTTTTTTCGCGTGTGTGTACGCTCTCTTTCCATCGTTATCTGATTGTTCAGGTGAATTCAACATGTTTATTCTTCGCCCATTGAGGGTTGAAAAATGTTGTATGCAAACAGAGCAGACGAAAGAGAGAGAGAGAGCTGTAGAGGGTTGATTTTGATTGTCGATTTTGGTACGCGTGGTTCGGAGTGAGCTTTAAAGGTACATATAAATATCCACTCTTGAAAAAGCTAATTTTGAAGTTCGTCGCATAGCAGTATTTTTTTCTGAACACTCTTTTTTTGGAAAGAACGCATTGCATTTTATCTACGATATGAAATTCAAGTGATAATGAAACCACATTCATACCGTTTTACGAGCAGCTTAAGACGAGGTACGTGATGGCTGAGGAGACACTTGGTAGGACAATAGAAATAGCTCCTGGAATATTTGAGGCTTTGAAACTAGACAGACGCTCATAAAATCCTTTGCATAATGTAACAAGATATGAGATGGCAACCTATTGAGAGGCAACGTCACACTATTGAAGAACATCGGTCACAGGCCATCAAGAGTTGCGAAGCTTCTAACAAGTATCTGTGAATAATTTAACAAAATCAATTGACTGCGTCATCTTGTGCGTTTAGCTCAATTGAGAATATTTGACCAACTCTTTGCAAATCTCGTTCATCTTTTATCATACGAGATTGTTCTGCTTTAGCTAAAATGTAACTGCATGACAAATGCAAGATTCAAAGGCCCGTTTGTAGGCCGCTGGTGGGCTTCCACCTATCAATGTGGTAACTTTATGTGATTTATGGATGTCTTGATTGTTCTTAGAGATTCTGTTGGTATTTACGTAGGTTAATCGTGTTGCAAGACCAGCTGATGACTTGCGGAATTTGCAGTCAACAATAGCTGTGCTATCTTTACACTCATGAATTGGGTTGATTGTGAAATTTACATGCCACCATTGGCAAGTTGAGCCGATTTGGTTTCCATTACACCAGGAGTCCATTAATACTCATCAGCAGAGGATAGTTTTCTTTGTTTTTGATTGGAAGTAAGAAAACACAAACCGGTTAATTAATAATTCTTTGAATCAGCTGCCCTCAATACAATTTACGTGGAGAGTAAAGGTCCTTACGGCGTTCTCTTGCAGCTGTAACTTGCCGCCGTGAACAAGCGATGAACATCTTGTCGGTTGCCATAGGCAAACCTGCCGCCGGGCGGCTAGTTGTCCAGGCGGCTGATAATCGCTCTCGTGACGGCTAACGTCTGCTTCCATGGCCTGCTAGAAGGGAAAATTCGTAAACAAACCTCAACCCATACAGGACTAGCCGCTCGCTAGGGGATGGAATTTCCACGTGCACATGCGCACTAACGCGTCGTAGTGCAACATGCCACGGGAAAACCGTCGAAGCGGTCGTATCGTATCATCATCAACAGCCGAACGTGGCAGGATGCTGGCCCTGTTTTTGCTCCTGTCGTTTTCCTTCCCGGAACCGAAGGCGTATGTTCGGGCCAGGCCGCCTGCCGACATGACAAACGTGGTGGAAAACTCATTCGCCAGCTCGTGGCGGCCAGTTTTCATCGGGACTTTGATCGAATCGGTCGTCAGCTGATCAACTGGCTACGAATCGCCACGAGCGCGAAAGTACACGTCGAGAAACACGCAAACTGGCGGTGTTGTTGTTTCGATTCGCTTACAACCGCAGGCAACCGTCTATCTGTGCGTGTGCGACTGTTCGACGATTCGCTTATCGCAGTGACGGGAGGTTTTTCCCGCGTGGATCGGAAAAGCTTATCCATTCATCCGGACAGCGCGTGGTGTGTTCGTGGTTGAGATTTTCCATCAAGGTGAATCCGGCACTGAGCGGGCTGGAAGGAATTTTCGGAGATTTTTCCTCCCCTTATCGGAACTTTTCCCAACGCCTCACGCGGTCGGAAAAGTTCTCGCTGACGTCTTGAACTTGTGCATTCACCGGCTACCGGTAAGCGGGAAAAGCGAACACTAGCCATCGAGCGCGCAGTTCGCTTGTCATTCGCCGTTAATTTACTTCACTCTCTCTCTCTCTCTTGCCTGGGAGCGTCCTGCCATCGCCCCACTTGCGATTGTAAGGGATGAAACGGGTGTCGGGACGTGGTGGAGCCGTGTGTGTGTGTGGCTGCCGGCTGGCTGAGGGTGCCACTGTGCGCGCGGTAGATGTTCGGTGAATGTAGTGTCGGATCAACTCATTACGGGCGGTCGGGAAAGCAAATGTCATTAGCGTTTGATACGCGCCCGGACGGGGGATTTCTGGAACGGGGCTAGTTTCGGTCCCGGTGGAGACGCCTAGTACCTCACGGGTGAAAATAACCACCCACCGGGTGCAGGCCTAGCTGAGCGGTGATGTGATTATAACTGCGGTGTGCGTTTGATTGCAAGCGATCGTGTGCGATTGGTGTGTATGTGTCGTTGCGTGTGCGCGTGTGTGAGGGTGCTACAGGAAAGATAACAACAGATACGGAAGAGAAGCAGGCAAAAAAGCTCATGCACCACCACCGGAAGTGAAGCGAAGCGTTTGGTGAAGCCACAAGGATAGGCATTGGGGGGACTCGCGAGTTGGGTGGGAAAAAACCAGCAAAGCCGGGAGATTGGCGTTCTCATAGCGTGGCATCATGTCATCGGCATCCACCGGCTCCGAGGCGGCTGTTTAGACGGCTCCTTCAGCGCCAGAAGCGCCTTTGAACTGTTTGGAGGGCTTCCGGTTCGAAAGCTACACTTTGATCAAGCGAATTACCTGCACGACGGCTGTCGTTACTGGCTTCCGGAACAGCTGAGAGATAGAGTGAGAGTGAACGAGAGAGTAAAGGTAAGCATTCGGGGGGGAGTGTACTGTAATTGAATTTTGATCGCTACGTCGTCCGTCTGCTGGCGGATTGGATTGCAGCTCATTACGGGATGAGTTTTCGACGTGGTCAGTACGCGTAAAGTGGATGGGTTTTTTTTTCTCTCCTCCGATTCCTACTTTATGCCTCAGCATTAATTATTTCGATGATAACCTCTCTCTCTCTCTCTATCTCTCTCTCTCTCTCTCTCTCTCCCTATCGTAAGCGAACATATCGCTTCGACAGGGCTGGGAAATGCTTCACCGGTCGGTACTGCGGAAGCGCCACTTTTCTCGAGGGTGAAAGTTTTATCATTCCCCAGCGTTCGGTTTCGTTCTTTCTTTGTTTATGAAAAGGTTGTTTTTTTTTCTTCGTTCAAACTTGCACCCGCGCGTGCGATCGCTCTTTCTCTGTCTGTGCGTTTTGTTTTACTTTTTCTCTTCCGCTTATCTGCTCGCATTTCCGCCGAGTCATTAGTGTTTGCGGACTGCGCGGTGGCGAGAAACGAGAATGAAATTTATAATCTCGACCATAATTAGACGCCGACCGGTCGGAAGTAATCATGTCCGCGCCCCGCTTCGGCCCCATCTGGTGGGCAGCTGTGCGTGGACGCGCGGATCGTTTGCAAAATTGATTGGGATTGTTTGGCGTGGTTGGGAAATGCAGCATCTTTTTTTTTTTTACCTTTTTCTCGATTCCCTCGCCCACACGGAAACTTTCAGTTGAGTGGTTTGCAAAACCATACACCGCGTCATGGCAAATGGGTTGAAGGGCGATTCGAAAAAGCGAAGCAACAAAAAAAAAAATACCGCAACCATAATGCAATCAAAACCATTATAAATAATGTTGATCGGGTGTAATGAATGGTAAATAAACATGTGTCCGCAAACACACGTTTGCTGGATGGCTGCGTGCCGGTGGGGCGTGTGGGAAAATATCTTTTCTTTCTTTTTTTGTTTTTTTGTTTTTCGTTATCAAACTCGTCCCAACGGAAAGTCCGAAACTCGTCCCGACAGCGCCATCCCAGCGGACGGATGTGCGGGTTGTAATGAGTTTTCGCGCAAAAGGGTACCTTCGGTTGGGTCGAAGAAATAATTAAATTACCTCGCGCGGGTACCTAAGTGCACCCGGTCAGCGCGGTTATGTTCGCGTGTTTTTCCTATCGTCCATCGCGAACGAACCCGACCAAGGCATCCGCCACAAATACGGTCCATCTTTTCCGAGCTTCCGGAGAGCCGGTTTTCCCGAGGGTGCGGGCGCATAATGGGCTTTAATTTTTCACAAACAAATCAAATATTTGTCGCTCGAGAGCGATCGCTTCTGCCACGGCCGCCATTAATCATTCAGTGCTTTGGTTTACATTAATTAATTATTCGTCTCGGGATGTACCCACTGGTGGTGGGTCTCTTGCATGATCCAACCCACGCACCAGATGATTGCTGTGTAGGACATGCAGGGCTGAAGTTTGGAAGTTTTCGCTTTCATAAATTATTACCCACCATTTCCGCTTCCGTTCTGCTTCTCGTAACATCGCCACAAACACACACGTTCACACGTGTGCCCAGGGACGTCATCCGGACATTAAATGGGTATGCCGATGCTTCCGATTGGCACCCGCGTGTGCCAACACATAAATGGGTCTTAATTTTCCGGTCCCGCATTCGGTTCGGTTCCCCGCCCGAGTTCCTGGTGGTTTTGATTGTCTCAAGCACCACCACTCCAGCCCCAAAAACCGGAGCCGTTTGTCATGGGAGAACCATTTATTTCATGCCATTGTTTTCGATTGAAGTTTATCTCAAATCGATCCAATTAGAAGCCGCCTGTCGGTTTTCCGGAGGGGGCTTTTCTCCCTTCACCGAATCCTGCCGCGATTGTTGGCCCAAGACCGGAACGCTGGGTGGGACAATAGACTGGGGTGCCTTTTGTCAATGGAGTGTGTGCTCGTTTAAAAATGGGCGCACAAGAAAGGACGGATGAAAACACGATAAAAAAAAAACGACGAGGACGATACACACAATAGCCTTACGGCTTATTTGTGTTGTGAAGGCGAGCGCGGTGAATGGTGTGGGCGGTATTTATGGGACCGAAATTAAAACCGGAGCGCACCCGAGGCCAACCCAGGATGGCAGCCGAAGCGAGCGGCCAATCAACTCGTTCGCCAAAGGAGCAAGAAACCCGAACGAAACGTGTGAATGACGTGCACCGGGGGAGATGGAGACAAAATGGGCGCAAAACAAAAGGCAGGTCGCAGCGAACGGCAAACCACCCACTGGGCGCCATCTTGCGGCACCTGCCACATCACAATGGCTGAATGGCGGTGGACACGGAAGAACGCGAAAAGGATGCGGAAGGATTGCCCTTCGTTTGGTGCATCGTTTCGGTTTGTTTCCGTCTTTAAGCTTCCGAAACGTGGCTCCGTGTTTCAATGGTTCCGTTTCCGGTGCGCGTTCTTTCACTTCCGTCCTGCGGGCCGTCTTTCGGGCGAAAAATTCGCCGGATGGTTGCCGAACTTTGCCGTTTTCTAATGAAATATTTGCCATGATTTATCATCACTCGCTGCCACTTCATTGCCCAACCCCAAGCAAGCAGGCAGGCAGGCAGGCAGGCAGGCACGCGACGTGACCTAGCATGATTGACCTGCGTGGAGTGGGTGGGTGGGTGGGGGGGAGACTTAACACAACACTCTCGCTTGGCCACCCCAAAACACGACTCATAGCGTGGCGTGGCAATGGGACGCGATATTTATTCCTCGGTTGATTTCTCGCTCATTTTCCCTGGCCGCTAGTTTTCTGGCGTACGCCTTTCCCGGATCGTTCGCGTTTGATGACGATTTCCTACCGTCTGCATGCCCCCCCTTGGTTGCCACCACTCCCCCCGGGATACCGTCGTCGTCACTTCGGAAACACCGCAACCCGATAAGATCTAGTTACCCCTGGTGAAGCCCGTAGTCCATTTTCCGAGCTCACGCTTATTTTGCCCGACCACTTCTCCCTCAGCTGGAGGTCGCCGCAAGGACCAACAATACCAATGTGTCCCCACCATTCAGAGGAACCGTCCAGTTGTGGTTGTGGTTGCGTTTCCCAATTCCCATACTCCCGGTGGGGCGTACGCGCTAGGGTGGGTTTTCCCGGCGTGAGGTCTACGTGAGGTCTTTGATTAGATTGCATCAAATCCGCCCGCCGGTGGGACGGAACCATGCGAAACAAAACAAACCAACGCGGAATGCTTTGTTTTGGGTACGGACTAGCGATCGGAGGGATGAAGAAAGACGCCCCCCCCCCCACCAACGTGCGTGTATGTGCGTGCGTACGATGGTTTATGGTGGCCTCCGTTGGGTGGTGAGGTCGATTGGGGTGAAAGTTTTATTTCGTGGAAAATTTCATTTCCCCAAAGCGTACGCGCGCGCCCGGTGAGCGAGTGCGAGGCAATAAATAGTCACAGGAGGGTTTGAGTGGATTGAGTGACAGGGCCGAAAATTTTCGAAATTTGTTTGACATAAGTTACGGTCTACATCAGCCATGGTTTTCTGGGTTTTCCCCCCGTCGATCACCCACTCTCGGGCCCAGAAACCTCGCTGCTCCCATAAGTGGGCACAGACTTGCGTCTATGTTGCCTAGGTGGCCTGGCCTAGCCGCGGCTTGAGGTGCTCGGTAAAGTGAGCAAGAAATAAGGTGATAATGTCTGGGGACGAAGCCATCTCCATGGAATTATAAATGGATTACCGTTGTTGGCCGTGATGGGATCGGCCGGTTCGTGGGGTTCGTTAAGAACGGAAAAGAAAACAAAAACATGCAACACACACACACACACACACACACAAATACACGCAAACAACGCGCCCGTTGCTGGTTCTTGTTTATGAACATTGGCTTCGGAACGGATAAACTTTGATTGAGTTGCCGTCGTGGAGGCGGTCCTCGGAGTTTTTGAAACGAACGGAAATTCAACTGTTCGGTGCCTGGTGCGTAAAGGATATTAGATAAAGTTTTAATTGTCAATTGCAAATCATTTACGCTCAGCGAGTCGGTGAGAAGCATTTTTGCTGCGATGGAAGTGTAATCTAACACGAAATTTGTGTTATTTTTTTTAAACGTGCAGAAACCTGGTTAAAGTGGAAAAAGATTGCCTTTTTAAACGTTATGCCATTCACTAGTAACGGTAAGCTTGAAAATAAAGCAGACAGTTTATCCTTTACTGCCCTTTTTCCTGCTTTGTCTATGTACAATGGAGACGCCCAGTTGCTCACACATGTGGACGATTTCTAGGAATTCGATATTGAACTGAGAGATTCGATATTGAATCCCTCGAAGCGTATCTTGCCAAGCGTGACTTGTTATTTCAGAATCTATAATTGATTCTGGTTCCAGCTAAAATGTGTGGTAAAATTCTCACAACTATTAAAATTGCACAAAAATCTTCCAACCGGCTGCAGTTTTGTTGCGATGATTGAATAATATTTTTCAATAGCCCATTCAAACCACTCACGGAAACTGCACCATCATGCTCATAAGCGCTTGCAACGCAGGACCATCGTTGAATTCGGCCCACTCGATGCCATCGATGATTGGTTTGATTTCGTTCCGTGCCATATAATCCTCGGTATTCGCTCAACGCAAACCACCCGACCGTAATGCAGTGTGGATGAATTGTTCCTTGTCCCTCGCGGGTGCATGCGCGTAAATGTGTGTGTGTGTGTATGTGTGTGTGTGACCGTTTTTTGCTCGCCATTCGGTGGCTATGGTCTGATAAATTTGGCAAAGTAAAATTTATAACGCCTGCAACCGAGCAGGCTGCAATCACATCGCGCACCGTGGAGATAAAATGCACTCGCCGGGACGACCGCGAGCACGAAACGCACGGAAGCGGTGGAATCTGTTCGGTTGGGAAATTGACCGGAACCACCGGAGAGCCGGATATTCGGAGGAAAGGATTAACTAGTTAGCCTTTACCGATCGCATCGAATGCACCGCGGGGGCTCGCACGTACACCGAGGCATCGCTGTGAATGCATTCGTGCCGGTGTGCAGTTTGGCGTTGCATCGACCGGCTCGAGCCCATCTACAAGAGCGATAACACGTTCCGGCTTGCGGCGATGCAGCTGGGCTGGTTTTCGTGATACGCGTGCTCGCGAGGGCGCCGCGTCGGTGGTCGATTCAATTTTTATTTATGCATTGCTAATGCAAACACTTTCCACGGAGCTACCACAACCACAGGCGCGTCCGAGCTCGGGGATTGGTGCGTCGTGTTCGAGCGGGCTGTCTTTTAATGCTGCTGAATATTTATTAGCACCGGACACGGGCTTCGGTGCATTCGAGTGGTGCATTGCCAACCGGTTCGGGCCAGTCGGTCAAGCGGTTGCATGCCATCTAACCATCCGGCTGATTACGGAACGCACTCGCGCACGGGATCCCCTTGTGCGTTCGGGAAAACGTACAGCAATTTAACTCAGCAAATAGAGCCGATTTGGTGCTGACCGTTGGTGCATTTTCTCATGTAAGTAATTGAATGGAGCCTGGAAGTAGGGGAAAGACTTTCCCGTACCTTTCGCTTGCCAGGAGGCACTCGAAAGTGCCTACCGTTTCACTACTTATTTTCGACCCGTTCGGAAAAGCCATTATGTGGTTTCACCCGTGGAAATTAAGGACGGCGGCAGCTGCTCGCCAGCGACATGGCATTACCCTATAAATATGGCAACACTTCGTGTTAATAGCGATAATAAACTGTACGTGATTGAGCTCCGTAAACGGGGTCTTGCGACTCTATTGCGATTCCGGAACAACACCCGGGAACGGTTCTCGGTCGAGTTTTTGGTCGTTCGGTGCTGACACCCTGCCGGGAAATGCCTGCTTCTGGGAGCGCGGCTTGGTTTTGCGACATCGACCGTACTTTTGGTAGTTGATGGCTGTTTATTGCCGCCTACAACTAACCGCACCAATAACTGATTCTCCATCAGCCACCTCGCCAGTGATGCCACCCTAGACTGTGGTGGTTTGCGGGAAAGTTGTCTTTTTTTTTTGAGTAGAGCTGCATTAAAAACAGCAAGGCGTGGTTGAAGAAGGACCCCTTAAACTTTTTTTTGGGTAGTAACTGTTTGAGCATTACTGACCCATTACATCCATTACATCCCTTTCTTCATGAAATGATGATGGTTGATTATTCGACAACTTTTGATAATAGTTTTAATTGACGCTGAAGATTTGGAGGCTAGTTAAAAACGTAAATTTAAATTTTCAAACAATTTTAACAGTAAAAAAAGAAACACTCAGACAAAATCAGTAGTAAAAAATGCTGATAATCAATAGTAAAATATCAATAGTAATTTTTTTTTAAATTGTGTGTTGAACAATCGTAGAGGAAATTTAAACATTCCTTTTGTAAGTTCTGGATTTATTGCTTTTTATTGAATATGGGTGCAGTTTTGAAAGTTCATAATTAAAATTATTTCAAAATACCATTATATTCCAGTTTATTATCCCCGTGGTACACTTCCTCGCTGACCCATTGTTGAATGTGTAAAGAAATGGAGGCGCCTGGTGGTTTGTGGAAAAAATATATAGAATGTAAAAAAAAACACCCAATAGACCGGTAACGACATCAATGTATGCAGGGCAACAAGGTGGAAACTTTTCTTTCGCCCGAAAGCCATGGTAAAGAGCGTAACGAGGATTAAAAACAAGCAAAAACCTCCCGTTGGTTCGCATTGTCCGGAAATTGAATGACAGTGACAGACAATCGCGGCCTGTACATATGTTTGTGCACGCTGGGTGCACCACGCATGTACAAGTGTAAATGTGTCGTGCTCGGGTGAAAGCACAACACCCCACAACAAATAGGCGAGCTGACCTGCCAGCTGTGCAATGGTTCACTTGGTAGTGGTATTTTCTTGCGGTGGCCGCTACAAATTGAAATCGATCATTTTTGCGTTTTGACGATTGCACCGGGGCCGCAAACGCCATCACTGGCCACTGTCGACGTGTATAGCGCTAAAGGGCTAGATGTTGGTTTAGTAAAACAAAACTGAAAAAAAACAAACCAACACACTGAGCCACGACACGGTAGGGAATCGATTTTTGCGTTGTTTTCAACGCGTGTTGCATTTGTCTCTTTGGAGACCCCGCGTGGGTGGTAAATAGTTTAGCCCGCGTTGCACTTTGTCTTCTTCCGTATCGCATCATCCGGTTGCTATCGCCGTACATTTAATTGCTGCGCCTGAGTACGCGCTGTACGTGAGATGAAAGTTTATGACCCACCGGCAACGGGTGTCCGATTTTTTCCGCCGAGCTGAATGAAATGGGATCCTTTTTGCTATGGCTTCGTGTTTGTTGTTGATTGGAATAATAAGTTTGTACGTGGCGCTGTGTTGATATTATTCCATCGAATAAAACAATAAAAAAAACCATTGCCCAGCAGTGGTACATTTCATTGACACAACGTCACATTTTTTCGAGTAAGTCTAAAATGATTTATGTAGCAGGAAAAATAGAGTGTAACTGAAAACCGGTTTCAAGAAGTGCATAAAACTCCTGTTTATTTCACATATGCCCTGGCCTTTTTTGCTAAAACTTCACGGAATAGACTGCCACTAGGTTTCACTCTTGTGATAAAAAATAAATTGAATTTTTCACACGTCATCGACAAGCCTACAGTTAACCTACGGTACGCTTCGAAAACACTCGACAACTCAAGTAGTTGACCCATCGACCGGTAGCGAAAACCGATAGCGCCTGATATTTCATACGTCCCACACGTCGCACAATTTGTTGCGAGAGCTTTCATTGTGTCCTCTTTTTTTTTTTATTCGCTTTCGTCCTCATCAGACTCGTCACCGGGCGGGGTGACATTCTCTCATCACGTGGTAACCACCGGGTCAAGGCACTTACCGGGTCAGGCATTCCCGCTCGCGCGCTCGCAATAAGCTAACCAATCTCCGGTCCTGGGCCGGCGAAAGATGGTTTAGGAGGATTTCGGTCCATTCTTCGCTTCCGTTTTCGGGGGAAGCGCAGTCGATGGGGGGGGGTGGTAACTTTTGCTCAAGTGCTCCGAGTGGTCGGTCAACGCGCCATTGCGCCATTCTCGAAAGTTGCCTGGAACAAAGTGACAATTGTAAACACGGGCCATGCTCGAGCGGCGAAAGAATCAACCAACCGAACCGAGTAAAGTGAACCGAGGAGTGGAAGGATAATGCCTCTTAAAGGATTGGTACCGGGGGTTGGGACCGAAAATGAAGCAACACCGCCGGCGAAGAAAGAAGTGGCTCAAGAAGTGGTCAAAGAACCGCTGGCTGGTTGGCGGCCCTGGCACAAGGACACGCAACCGCAAGCACTTGGGCGTAAACGACAGCTGTTGTTTCAGAGGGACGGACGCGGCCGTCTGCTCGTAAGTGCGGCGTTGTCCTGGCCAGTGGGTGGATGGGTGGGAAATGAGTTTCGGGTTCGGATGTCTCTCGAGTCGTTTCTTATCGGTCAAACCATCGCTCGCTTGCTGGTGTAGGTGCGAGGTTCGGATCGAGGCGCTATCGGATCGACCCGGGCAGCATCGACCAGAGCCGGATGGGTGATGTGGGTTGTTTGAGTGGTTGTTGTTTTCGTACTTGTGCGGCCTGGGGATGTAATTTTCCGCAGCCAAACCACGAACCGTTTGCTGCCGGACCGGGGCATAGTAATCTGTGCGGTTCGATCAGTCCAACCAGTGCCATTGGAGTGGAGTCAATTTTCGGGAGCCTATGAAGAGTAAAAAACCCCAACACCGATATTTTTACGGCAAGTAGCAGAAGCGAGTGACCGGAGAGATGAAGCAGAGCTGTTTCCAAAAGTTTATACGACGATTGAACTCACCACTCGATGAAGCGTTCGAGTCTCGGGTTAGTTCGATCGAGCTACCCTTCCTGGATACGGTACACCGCTAATGCGAACGCATAATTAATTCGATCGAGAAACGGCCAAACTTTCTGCACCTGTAGCACGGAAGTGTATTCCGTTTCAGCGTGCCAGCGAGAGCCTGGCTACGTAAAGTTTGTGGGTTCGCGTGCTCGAAGGATCATTCTTGCGAACGCGGCGAAACTCCTTCAACTGCGCTTCATCGGTGCGTTTCGGCTTCCAACGCGGCTTATCGCTTTCATTTGACACCGTGACACGGAAGGGTTGCGCCAGAGATGCCCCGGGAAAGTTTACGCTTGGTCGGAAAAGTTGTGCTGGTTTAAAGATGATCCGCGCAATTCATGCATTATTTATGCCCGGCGTGAGAGAAAATGTGCAGCAAATTGCACTACAGAATGCATCGGGTAGACAGACAGTTGTTCTACGTCGAGTAACTTCGAGGCTCACCTATTACTGGGAACGTTCTCGTTGGATAAATGACCTCAAAAGCTAGGTATTAATCACGCGAACGAATAGCGATCACAATCAAATCGCTCGCTACATCCCGTGGGGTGCAAAATATTGCAGCGTCCCTAGAACAACGCGTTTCGGGGTTTATTTATTGGATGTTTACTTGAGCGGACTCCTGACACGCACGTAGCCCATGTTCATTTCGCACAAATAAATGTAATTAGGTGCGAATTTCCATGATTTCATCGGGGAGACGCGAACCCGTTTCAGGACTTCTTCAACCAATTACAGGGTGCTCCCGCATAGCGCTCTCGGCACGGCAGGATCTCGCGCCACCACTGAGGAAGGTTAATGAAATAAGACTTCCGTTCGCACGAGACCAACGCCGCCTTCACTGGTCTGTAATTCTTACTTACCAGCTCTCGGCAGGCGGCTGTGAGTTTTTGGTTTCCGATCACGTGCGGCAGGCCGGTGCCGTTTAATCAAGGTAATAAATTTTCCGCTCCTTGCGGGACCGGTTTTTGAGCGTCGGGCGTGTGGCTTGGTGCCCGTCGGTAGCGTCCTTGAATTGCGAGTGTTGCCGACACCTGTTCAGCATCACGCTCGTGCCAGCCTGCCCGGTTTCGTAGACCCATTATCCTGTTTCGCCTTCGCTCGCCGGAAGAGGTTAGTGGTCGAGTTTTCCAACTCCGGCATCCGGGTGTTTTGGTGCTGGAGCGCCACAGCCAAACACCAGTGGCCAGCAGTCGGTAGAAAACTCAATTACAATTCAATTATCATGCTGCTGCCCACCACCTGCCCGGCTAGCTCGTGGAGTGTTCGGTTTCGGGCGTACGGGAGTGTCACCGCCCGCCGAATCCCAACCGGTTCCTTTGCGTGCGGGGGATGAGAACGCATTTCAGCAGAAAGGATGTATGATGGGTGGCCGGTTTCTGATGGGTCCGAGTGCGAGTGGGCCAAGATCCGAGTGCAGCGGTGAACCAGCCCAGCCCAGCCCAGGAGCGAGCTGTGAGAAATTATGTATGGAGGTCGTGGGAAAATCGACCGGGATGATGGTACGAGCAAGTTTCTCAGCGGTAAAAGTTTTTCTCCAACACCGCACTCGGCTGGAGGGCTCTCGCGTAGACGGAGTTTCAACCGAACACCGGTGACTGCCACTGACAGGCACTGGAACGTGTTGGGATGTTGGGAATGGGGGCAATTTTGGGACGACCCGAAGCACACGGATTGGCCTCGAATCGAGCCGTTAAAGCTCTGGTTGGTTGGTAAACAGGAATCTGCAAATTACCCGCACCCGGGCGCGTTTGCTGTGAGAAATGCACGCAGGCCAGCAGCATCTCATGGGCATTAGCCATCTGTTTAAGCTTCATCGTTCACTGTGCACCGATTGTTTTCTGGAGTTGAATATTTTGCTTTCTGAGCACACTTTGCATTAGCCGATATTTGCAACCGTTCGATTCTTATCGTTCGTTTCTGGCTGGAACAAGTACTTTCCTCAGAATGCTTTTCAGCATTTGATTGAGTTTGCTTTTATACAATCCCCCAGGGGTCGTAGTTTTGCTTCCTTTTCTTTAGCAAGAAAGTAGCAAGCAAGCGAAATCCATCCATGCATCGTGCTGCAACTGCTGTTATTAATTTAACCGGAACCTTTTTCGCTGTAATACAATCAACTTTACTGCGATTCGTATGCGATTTGCAGCAGGGCAACACAACGCAGCAAAATGGATGTTCTTCTGATGGGGGCCTAATTTTGCATCTTCATTCCCCTAATGGCATCCGGTAATGGAGGGCTCATAAAGGACGACGTCACGTACAATGTCGTTGAAGCATCCCGGTCTCATCAGCCAAACACAAGCGCGGAAGGGAGCGAATGAAAAATGCGCGCCCAACCACCGGGCCCGGGCTGATCCTTTCAGCTGAACAAAACCCCGGTGTACTATGGCCGAATAACATGTACCTTCTGCCACCGGGCAGCCTCCTTGAGTGCTGCGAGATAATGAGGCCAAAGCGCGACGGTGCACTTTGTCATCTCAGGTGAAGCATACTCATTTGTGTGGGAGCAGAAAGAAAAAAAACGGAAAGCCACCCCAGCACCGACTCTTTCGTTGGCCTCGCGCTACCTTTACGAGCGACGCGCCGCCAAGTCAAAGAGCCAAGCAGATGTCAGCCCGTGTCGAGTCCTCGGGCGGCATCTAGGCGGATGGCACTACTTTTAATGACACTCATGAAGCCACTTGCCCGCTAAGATGCTACCACACTGGCGCGACACGACCGCGCTGCCCTGACCGTGGGGCGGTGAAAAATCTGCAAAACAAAGCAGCGAATAATGTGTTTGTTCTGCATTTTGTTTTCCCCGTCTTTTTTTTTTTGCTTCTTCTTCTCCACTCCACCGTTTTACAGCGCAACACGCCCGAGCGCTCGTACACAGCACGAGCCGCGTTACGAGAACGTTCCGAACCCGGGTTGTGCGCCCCATTCCGAGAGCTCATCACCATTGCCATCAACGACAGCGATGGCAGAACACGGCCTGTGGCAGTGTCCTGGTTTCGACAATAGTTTCCTCGCGCGAACAACCCTCCGACCCAGCGGCAATCGGTGGTGTCCTTGAATGGCGGGCGTCTTGGGGCAATAACCATCAGCAAGCATCAGCATTTTCCGGCGGATCACCCACACCCTACGAGTGGGGTGGAGTCAATTTCCGGGGGCCCTTTTTGGGGGTTGTTGGGGGTTTGGAGGGGAGAAGGGAAACGGCCCACAGGCGAAGTGAGGACTTGATGTAGCCGAAACAGCGAAAGCATTTCACCGGTGTGTAGAGAAATTAATTATCTGATTTTGAGACGAAGGAAATGACACTCATTAAAAATTGTAACTGCGTAAATGGCACCGGACGGTGGTACGGAATGGTTTTTGGTTGCCATGGCAGTTTCGCAAAAACCGAGCCCGGCTGGCTGCTGCTGATAGCCTGCCCATCCTGTCCGAGCGTGTGGGGGAGCCCCGGCTAAGCTGCCACCGTCGCGTTTGCCATTTTCCCGGTGTCCCGGGAATGGTGAGTTCATCGAATGGGGTTTTGGGTGCGGCGTTAGGAACGGTGCGTGGAAGAACTGCCTCGGGATTGGTGGGTAGGTGGGAACGGTGATGAAGGTAAGAATGCCCACGCTTTCGTGGAAGCCGGGCGGGATTGATTGCGCCCCCCGTGCTTGGTTTGAACGGGTGGTCGTCGGGAAGCACGAATTTTCCGAAAAGGCGACCTTAATTAAACAAGAAAATTGGTCGCTTTTTACGACGCGGCCGGGATGTTTCAGAACCGTGGACCGGGAGCGAGGGTTTAGAGTGGGGAGGGGGTGTTAGTATCTCGCAACGCCACGGTCGGCCGGTGTGACGGTTCCGGTGGGCGCCATCCTGTTTTGGGTTCGTTGTGTTTATGACGGCAAAATGAGAATCAAAAATTAGCTGACCGAGCCAACTCGCGCAGTAAAAGGGGCGACCGTCTCGAGGGCTGCGGCAGATCATTAGTAACCCGGTTGATGGAATGACTAATGTTGCCGTAACAAATGATTTCGGGAACGGGCGCCATTTTGCGCTACGCACGCTGTAGCCGGGCTTTACTGCACATACACAACTCATCCATCCAAACATCTGCAGTGTCATCGGGTGCTAATTTGATGGGGAGTTTTTCGAAACTTTAGGGGTACGCATTTGCGCATACGTTGATACGTGTGTTCATAAATAATTCCCAGCGTTAACAATACTCTGGGGCTCACGGCTAGAGTGGGAGTCCAAGTAGCATAGCTGAGTGCTTGAAACACTCGCTCGAAGACACTGGCGTAGAAATCAACGTGCCAACGGAAGCAATTAAAAGCAAATCTCCATAGCAGAAAGAAAAGCACAACTGCGCACCCGGAAGTGGTGGTGCGAATTTAGAGTGAATTGATTCCACAGGGCCCTCCGGAAGTATCTTTCTCCTGTAGCCTTAGCAGCGCTTAATCTCGCGTGGAGCGTGGAATTTCCATCGAGTTTCGACCTAGTCGGGTGTCTCACGGGAAATCAAGACTGCAGCTGAAAAATTCCGACGAAATACGGAATCAACATTGTCGTTCTCCCTAGCGCACGGCTGTTTATGGTTGTGCTTTTCCGGAAATTCGTGTTTCATCTCGTGTTTGTGAGCTTTGGACCGGTTTTTGCTGGAGAACAAGCTGGGAGATTTCACGGTCGCTTGACAATTGCACAAACTGCACGAAATTACTGTAAATTTTTCATGCAAACACTGCTGCGGTTGACAAAGCTACTGTCGTTTCTCGTGTGATCGAATGGATGACTTGATTAGGGAGCTGTATCGGCGCTAAAATGGACTAAGGCTGTGGAATTATCCGACTGAATTTAGACCACAAACAACGCCTTTGAAGTGCCATGGCGAGAAGTGCAGATTTTACTTACCGTTGCCAGCGTGACCACCAGAACCGGGTGTGTTCTTTTGTGAACGACTTTGTCAGATCGTACCGTCGATGGTGACGTGCGTTTCCGGACTTGTTTCTCGCTCGATGAACCACCCTGTAAGCCTGCGAGACTACACCCTGTGGTGAGATCGCTCGCTCACTGTCTCCGGGATAAGTTTCCGTTTATTAAACATTAAATATGAATCATCATCGTAAAGGCAAGCCCTTAACGCAAATCGACCTTCACTCTCGCACCGCACGGATGGCAGGATGCGAAGGTCCTTACCGCTAACCGGAACGGGACGGTGGCTAGGTTATGGCCATCTCGCTTCTCTTCACCGGCTCGAAGTTACGAGCGAGACCCACTTTACGGCTGCATTAGCCGCCGGTGCGGAGCGCGTTGTTGAAACTGAAGATACACTTCTTTATCGCTTTTTCCAGGAGCGATGAGTGCGAATCTTCGCGTAGACAGGACGAGAGAGAGAAAGAGAGAGAGTGAGAGAGAGAAAAACACGGCAAGCCGCAATGGCGATGACCTCGGCACGCGGGAGTGGAAATTAATATTTAATGCTCCGCCAGCATCCGGCGGCGTCGGCGTCGGAGGTGGCTGTCTATTTCCAGTGTCCCTCACGGTGAATGCATCAGCGTTAAGTGGCTTAGTTTGAAATGGGAAAGTTGGCGAACACCGGCACAAGATGCCCGGCCCGTGTGCGCTGCCCGAGCGGGTCGAGCCGACACAGCCGAAAGCTTTCAAGTAATGTGTTTGCCCGGCTGGGAATGAGCAAATAGCCGGAAGTGGCACTCGAGCAGGCGAGTAAGTTAATCTGAACGAGTGCAGATTTTCAGCGAGCGATTCAAGATCATATCTCGTGCAGTTGGGCTTAACTTTCGCAATCTGGCGCCGGGTTTTGTGTTGACACGAGGCGAGCTTATCACACAGCTGCACGCTTTCAGATGGCCCGATGGTGAGGGGTTAGAAAAACGGGTGGGAAAGAGCAAGAGCATGAGAGAGAAGAAAAGAAGCGCAACTTAGGAAAGAAGCGCTTTTCCGGCTTGGTGACACATGTATTCATTGACGTAACTGCAAGGGAAGGTTGCGCTAGAAATGTCACATCAAAGGATGCTCGGTTACTTGGATGCCAGGTTGTTAAATTACATTGAAAGAGATGGAAAATCGGTCGTGGGAAGGCATTTTATCGTTTTTTTTAATTTTGTTCATATTGCTCACCGTTTACTGTGAATTTTCTATGTCATTGCTTGATACATGATAGGCTGGAAAACAGTTTTTGAAAAAGTCAAAATATTCTAACTGTCGAGGAGAATGCATTACAAACAAACAAACAAATAATTTATGTCCAATTGAGTCATTGTATTGAGTTTTATCCGATAGATTTCAGGCCCATAATGAATTCCAATAATCGGTGTATGATATCGTTAGCGCAAATTTCGCAGCTCAACCAATTTAGCAGTATTCAAATGTGTGTGCCATACCAACCACGCAACATACTCGATTTCTATAACAGTTTTCTCTTTTCTGTCATTGCAGGCAAACCACGCGGCGGCTCGGAGTTCTATCTGTAAGTATACGCAACGCAAAACACTGAGCGATACGACCCTAATCGAAACATTACGCTGCGCTGGGGAATTTCTGTCCAAAATCGGGAGCTACCAGGAGCAAATCATGTGCAGCTCGGGGAGTTGGTCCGTGAGTGTGTGTGTGTGTGTGTGGTTATAGACCGTACGAACATTAATGCCTGGTCTGTGAGCTAGTTCGCAGGCGGCTTTAGGATCGAAATTGGAGTTTTATGGCAGCAGCGTTCTTGTTCGATTGCCCGGCAATGGTGTGCAGTGGAGCCATTATGCTACCCATTAGAAACGAATGGGCGGTTGGAGCGATAGCGATTCTGAGCCAGGAGATCTAGAAGGATGGAAATAGAATAAATTAGCAGCAAGGTGTTTCCCCGCGCGCGCACTGTAGCACTTTGAAGGTTCCGTGCCGTGGTTAGCGTTAGTGAGCTTGTGCCAAACGTATGAACGTATGAAAATTGCGAGCAGCAAAAAGGAAACACTTCATAAAATCCAGCTACGATGTGGCAGGCTCATCCCGTACGCTTTCAATGCCACCGGGACACCGCCACCGGGTCGCTTCCGTACGCAATTACCGGCATCCTGCTGGAACTGCAGCATGGCCACCGGCAAAGGACGGCAGATTCATTTGTCTGGGAAAGTGTGAACATTTTCCCACCATCCACCGTGCGGCACAAAAGTGCGGGGAAATGATAATCGAGCGCTTGGGATGTGTGATGGTGGCGCATCGACCACACACACGAACGCATGAGCCTATAGCACGCCTGCACGACAGGACCTCGGAGGACCACGGGCAGCTTCAATGTCACTCACAGGGCTTTCCACCGCCCCGTGGTCGATGAGATATGTGATGTCACGTTCAAGTGCCCTCGGTTGAATCATTAGCCAGGATCGAAGAATAGGACGAGGACCCTTGGCGTAAGAATTGAGCCGGTTGGGGTTGGACCGAGTTCGAGGACCGCCCGGCAGATTGTTCTGGCGCAACACCGCTCGCACAGGGTGGCTGGTTGGCTGGCTGCTGCGAGTGAATTAGCTCCGACAGTTCTGCCGAGTGCTAGGTAAACCCACCTCAAGGGCCACCTCAACCACGGAGCGAACACCGCAACCACCGACGAGTTTGGCGGAAAGTTTTGCACCGGAATGATACTGGCTCCCTGCAGAGTCGCTCGGTGCCATGGCTCTAGGGAGTGCTCCGCAATTCAAACACCTTAAAAGCTCGACCCACCTCCGGTCCGGGCACGATGAAAGGATTGAAATCATTTGCAGTCAATTTAGCAAGAGAATGTGAAAACCTGCCAACGGTGTGCCCTTGTCCACTGGCATGCCGGTTCGTCCATTATCTGCATGGTCCGAGGTGAGCTGTGGATGGTCGAACGGACAGGCAGGCAGGCAGGTTGGGATACTAAACAAAATTTCCGAACCATCCCACTTAGGGTGCGGCCAAAGGACTCGAGCGGGAGCCTCAGAAAGCAGGCTTTGTGGCTTTGTTTGACAGTGATGGGCCTCTCGGCGTCGGTCTTTCGGTCCCTGCACTGGAGAGATCTTTACCACAGCTGTGCGGGACCAAACCAGCCTTACGCTGCCAGTCTCCGGGCACCCGGACCTCGGCAGGACCTTTTTCTGCAGCACCAACTTCGTTTGGCAGATGGACGTAGTTCCGAGCGCCGATGGAGCGGGGTAACTTAATTAATAAACTTTTGTAAAACAGTCCGTGGGAATGTGGCCCTTCCGATCGGAAATTATTTTCCACCCCGGCAGGTGATGGGCGAGGAAAGTTTTGGCCAAAATCAACGGGCTATCACCATGGCCGGAAAGTTTGCATTTACACGGCTGGATGCATCTGCTCGGTGTCGAGGGTGTGAAGAATAAATGTTCCTTCACTTCGGATTCGCTAATTGACGAATCAGGGATCCCTCGAGATTGTGTTGACCGTTTGCTTCCTGTTGCTTCTCTGCTACATTGAAAGCCATTCCTAGGGAGTTGTTTTATTGCACAAGTAGGCTGCGATATATAGAAACCATTTTATTTACTCTGACTCGTTATGCTGGCTTTTTTAGTGTAAAAAATGGTAATATGTCGAAAAATAAATCGGTCACACAATAATGCTGACGAAATTCTTCGCATCATTGCACAATTATCATGATGCAGATATAGAGGTATATAAATGGAGATGATAAAAATGTCTATTTTTTACATGTGTTCTGCTTTTACGCGTGTTTCAATCCTTCATTTGAGTGGCTCGGTATTTATTGGGGCTGCTGGATGTACTACACCTTTTTGTAAAATAAAATATGTTTACAGTTTGCTCTCCACAACCGGCGTAATGAAAAAGGATCATTGAAAAAATTCCCCTTTGTAGTTGCCGATAATCGTTTTCGGTTAATAAATGCATCGTTTTTCTGTGTTGTTTAATGGGTGTCTTTTATGCTTGATCGTTCGTCAAAATCGTCCTTGCAAAACCGACCCGGCAACGATGGAAGCCAACATGCACAACCACGGGGCTTGTTTTTACCTCCGCTCAGGGAACGATGAACCTGATAAGGACAATGTTCTCGCGTGGATGGCTCGCGATGTACGACAGGAACTGGCAATCAATGACATTGTGTGCAGATATACCGGAGGGGCTCGTTTCGTATTCGCACCGCAACGCAGCGTGGGGTTGAATCGTAATTATGCTTCGGCCGTGGATGCATCCTCGGGTGCAAAACCGCTTACAACTTCATGCCATTCATTTGGCGTAGATGGTTGATTTTTATCTCCGTTCGTGCATCTCCATAGGGACGAATCGAAATTAATGAGCATTACGAAACGAATTCAGCGGACGTTTTAAACGGGTTTTTATCGTTACGAAAGGGGCATACAAAACGGGTGGACGAAGTAAAATTGATCCCAGGAGACAGGAGGAGATTCCCAAAATACAGCGTTAATGAATTTCAGACTTATCGCTCTGCTTACAATGTTGCTCTCGCAGTACGAGCTGACAAAGGCATATTACATGTTTCTGGGAATGGCGAACCAGTTGATGGATGTGTGTCTGATAAAGTAAAGCAATTTTGTCGAGATTAATTAGTTTAAGAAATGTATTTCAAACAACATATTAAAGATAGTCATTGAACTCATTTTGTTCATGAACTATTTGATCTGTGATGAAACAATTTTCATCCGCTTTTCACCACATGTTTGCGTACAGTCGGAGTTCACGTTTCAGTTCTTATCGTACAGGATGCACGTTCACGCACACCTTAGCGAGCATTTGCTATGCAATGGTCCTTTATCAGAAAGTGCGTATTGGGCGGCTGAGAACCAATGAGAAATGGCTGACGAAACATGGCCGAGTGAATGGTAAAGGCATGATTTGTGTGGCAATTCCCGGCGCTCATCGAAACGGGAACATTGAACCTGGTTTCTTTAAAAGCATCTTGCATTAGGGCCGTTGTCGTTCATCCAATATACATCGTCGGTGTCTGATCGTCCTCTCCGTTCTCTGTTTGAAATGGATGGAAACTGTATTCGAATAGTGGTCTCAGTACCAAACCTTCTTTTTTTACGTTGGATTCTACTCGTAGGGTCTCGTTGATGTTGTGTTTCGTTCGATTGGCACCGAGCGATGTCGTCCATCTATCGTTGCTCTCTGCGATGGATTGAAGTAGAGTTTGCAGTCGATAAAAGGGATACACAGGAAACACCGAAAGGGTGGGCCATTTATACTCGCTGCCGTTTCAATGATGCACAAACGCTTGCACCCACTTTATTTTAGGTGCTTTGTGGCGTTTTCATTTGAAATGTGGCCGGTTTGAGAGTAGCTTTCGTTTGCTCAACAAATTTGATATGGTTAAAGAACGTCAGTCCACCTAATAGATAGAAATGTGAAGCTTTTGGTTCGCCTATAACAATATCTGTTTAGTGTGTAAGAAATTTAAAAGACCCCATGCCCACGGAAAACAACATCGCCGCCAGCGTGAACAAGCTATTGCACGGCGTCTATGTAGCATTTTGGGAGCAAGAACCATCGTAAACCGAAACGTACCATAGCGACCGGAAACAACCGGTTGTGCAAAAACCAAAGAAAGATATATGGTGCTTGTTCACAACTTTACAGCCATCCTTTTGCGCTAATGTTTTCTTTCGTAGCACTTGGTCATGGAGCGCTCGGGCAACGTTTGCTATCGTGCCTTGAACCATTGTTCAACGACCGGAAGACTGGCCTTAAAGTGTATTTGCTTGGCAATTAATTGATCCTTTCTGTGGGAAGTTTGTGGCTTCTCTCTTTCAGCGCCGTGTTGGCTTTGGAATGTCTTGCACTAACATTCAACATGAGCATTCACTGCTTTCCCTGTGGTGGAGATAAGAAATCATGGAATGTACGTTTTTGTGTTGTCGGTAAATAGCGCATTTCAAAGCTGGGCGCGGCGTCATTAATCGTTTCGGAAGCATTTTCTGAATGTTCAAACATAAATAAAATCTGTTGTAATGATTTGAACATTACAACAAGTTTTCCGATGGGTGCAAGCTTTTGGAACCATTTTGATGAACAGTGCATTCAAAAGCTTCCTTGATGATGTGCAACAAATTTTAAAAGAGTAATCATAAAACGATGGGGAAATGCTTTTTTAATGCAATTGTTTGGTTTGCGAATAGCAAAGTAGAGAAATTTAAGCGCTTTCTTGTTTCCTGGATGTGCGTAGCACAGCATTTCAGCATGAAGTGAAGTTTTATAACGGATAAAGTTGTGCAAAGCTAATGCAGTGTAGAAGAAAAACTCATGGCCAAAACGTGTAACTTTAGCCAAAAGAACCGGTTGCTTAACAACTTTTCGACTGCGTCAGAGCGTCTCTAGACGACAGAAGGGTAAAGTGCTGTCTGCAGTGCTGCAAACTACCCAACGAAAGGGAGCACGATGTTCAACACGTAGCGTGAGTTTGCCTCAAGCTCAGATGGGATGGCTCTGTTTTAGCATGAGGTGGGTCTAAATTCGAAAATTATCGTGCTCAAATATTAACCTGAGCTTGCTTCTGGATGTCAACAGGGAAGTAGTGAATAAGGAAACTATTCACAAAACAGCAGATGGTGAAAAGCAGAACGACTATTGCTTGTGATACTGCAGCATGTGACAAATCTGATGAATGCTAGTCGTTTGATAATTAGGTCTTGTAACACAAAAGAAAACATCAGCATGGATGTTGGTTGTATGCAATTAAACATTCAAACATAACAACGACCACGTACACGAGATGTCCTTTTTTCAATACAAATTTGCTGTGTTATGAGCCTAAAAGTCTGCCGGTGAGAGAAGAGTAAGCATTTTAGAGACATTACATTAGCAACAGAAGGCTGGAACAAGTCAGGTAACATGTTTCCTATTTACAGTTTTACAGTGACACACACACATTTTTTTGCCAATTTTCGCTCACAAATATATAATATCCTATCTGTGCGTATTCAAGAGTCATCCGGAAAGCTATTTCTCTACACCATTGTATTTTGTTTGCAAGCACCAAAAATTAGAGCTGCTCATGTGTGTTTCATTAGATTTAAGTTTGAACGCGCATCACAACGCTAAGATGCGACGCCGTTACGAAAGCTACTGTGCTATTGACAACGTTCGTAGCTCGAGCTTGTCGGGCGCATTCTCAAGCCTGTTAATTAAGCACGGCGTGTCAGTATTGCTGGAATGTCGTGGTAAACCCGCCCTCCCTCCTCCCACTCACCCTCACTATCCGAAGAAGGCGGCTCTAATCAAAAAGGACATCCTTGGATCCTAATGAAAAAAGGATGAATCCGTGTACTTCTTGCCAGCGTACGTGAGAGTGTGACTGTATTTTTCATTCCAAAGGAATCCTTCGGGTGGATGTTGCGTCCCCCCAAAACGAATTCTTGCCATTTTCGCTCGAACGCGAGCTCGGTAAATGAGCTGCGTTTAGGCTATACCCAACCAGTACCCGGCACGTGATGGCAGCAGAAGTTGCCCCATCGAAACTAAGGCCACGCTACGGCACTACCACCAATGAGCTCTGTTTTTGGCGTTGCGGATTAGTGAAGCAGTTCGTACAGGATTAGCCTGGGTTCGGTAGTGAACGTTTGCGAGTACGGGAAAAATGAAGTGCAAAACAGAGCAGGGAAGCAAACGAGGAAAAGGATACCTTCATTAGCGCGATGTGGTTTCGGGCTCACAAGCACTCGGCGTTTCGTTGCCGACGACCGCAAAACATGGCTAGAATTCCTTCCATCGGTGCTATTATATGATGACTCCGTAAATGCCAGAGTGTTCGCGTCAATGGAGCAGGTAGGCTATTTTGTATGAAGTGAAATCAGTGCACCAGACATGGAGGTTTATGCGTAACGATATGAACTTTTCCGTCGTATCATGAAGGCTGGTCAGAGTGTATATAAATAGATAAATAACGTCAAAGATTTTGTGGGATAGAAATTTTCCATCGTCTCCACACACGCAGAAACAAGTAAGGTGTAATTTGTTTCAGTGGAAATCATTCTGCAACCTGCTTTCCTTCGCAAGCTGGTCATATCGAATGTTGAATTTGTATTTCAAACTGATTATGGCAGCTGTTCGGTTCTCTCAGCCACATGACTGCGTTTAGAAAGGATTAAATGAAGCAAAACGAGGATCAGAGTAGGGATTAATATCATCAGTCAATGAGGATGAACGCATCCTATTCTGGGCGTTTTTTATTGCAACCTTCCTGGAAGAGTAAACTCAGGCCTCTCTAGGCCACCTCGGGATGCTTCCCGTTCGGTCGTCATGGAAACGGTGTAATAAAATGCCCCGAGATGAGGCACCATTATTCATTGATGCGCGCTAGCTGGCTTTCCATGTTCGAGATATTTCATACGCCCGCACGACAAATGCGTAGTTGAAAAGGAAACAAAGCAGAAAAAAACCCACCCACCCACAGATGTCCTCTCGATCCCGCTAGGCCACGCCACTTGACGCGCTCATTTATCACCCTGCTGGTTTGGAATCCTTGTACCTGTCCGGATCTGATGGTCCGCAAAAAAAAAATCCCTAAAAAAAGGGAAAAATGAAATAATAAAAAAAAAAGAAATCTCCGAGACTGTCGTGCCCTTGCCACGTCCTGTTTTCCGTCCTGGGGAAGTCCAGCATCATCGTAGCGAAAAGTGAAACCCTTATCAAAATATCCGGACCCACGTGCGCTCCGTCCCCGGTCAAATTGCCGGAGCGTGCCGCTGCCTTGGCTACGGCTGTCCAACAATCAGATATTCAAAAGCAAGAACATCTCCTCGAAACTCCACCACGCTACGCGACCTTTTCCGCGGATCCACCCCAAAAATCGAAATCCGCTGTGTAAATCCCGTAGAACAATAGCAACAAATTCTCGCAGCCCAGCGCACGACGACGACTCACGAACGATGAAAAGCGATCCTTGAGCGTGAATTCAACTGGCGCTGCTTGCCGCTCGGTCGGGCTAATCTCCGTTCCGTGCTTATGGTCGTCGGTTTTTTTCCCCCGTCCAGTCGGGTGTGGGATGGGCGCGCGGCCAAAACGGAACGATTTCCACGTTTTCCATCGTGGAAATTCCGATGGCAACGGGAGTGCTTGGTGGTGGCCATCATTTCGCATCGTGCGGCAACCTGACAAGGATCAGACCACCGCCTGAGGCTGCAACCCGTACCCGGCACTCCGGTTAGTGTCTGTTGCTCGCCACCGTCACACTCACACTCACACAAACCCACTCGCTAGGTCTCGCGCTAAATCGGATCAGTTCCCACCCGAGAGTGGGAAAGCAAATGGTGGTGGAAAAAAGGCTCACAAATACCTACGGTTGCGACATCGGCCCCGGTGGTGGCACGGTTTTCGAGCCTCGCTAAGAGGATGCGCGTTGAGAAAGGAAAAATATATCTCCACCCAAGTGAGCTTTCTTCCCGGGCCGACCATCCGACGGTTGGAATCGCGTGCACGACTGTCCTTGGGAGAGTTTTGTTTCGGATCCGGTCCGGGGGTCTGTATTTTCAAACGAACAACGCAAACGCGCAACCGGACCGAAAAAGCAAAGCAAAGGGCCTGCAAAGTGACACAATTGCTAAGCGCTCCTGCGAAAAGGAAGACACGTCGTGGCAACGGCAGCAGCAGCAGCAGCAGCAGAGAGGAATATGAAGGAGCATAATTCGTAATCCGATAATCTTCACACTGGGTGTGCGGGTGGATTAGTGAATATTGAATGTGGCTGGATCGGGCAAAGACGCCATCGTCGGGTGGAAAAAGGGCGACCACTTCCAGTGTTGTGTCGCTGGTCGAGATGGTGAAAATTGCCGCTGGCGTTTGGCCACTGCACGAAGACGCCGCGCGCTCGGATTCGTCGCCATGTGGATGGCTTTATCTGGGGATTTTCGGATGTACGCCCTCTCGCGCGCTGGCAGGAAACCGATCTCCATGCGCCGGTGTCACTTCCCCGTCGGTATGCGATTAGAAAGGGATTTTAAAATATCCGCTGCTTTGCTCTATTGATTCTGCTGCCCTTGCCTCGGGATTGGCATTATTTGTGGGATGGAGTTTGGGCTAGCTAAATAACGGGCTCGTCTGTGGGTGGTGGGTGTGAGATTTGTGGATGCAAGGGTGTGGACGATGTGGTCATGAAGCGTGAATAAAATGGCACCACTTTGGTGGAAGTTGGTCGTAAGTATGATTGTTAAAAATCAAGTTTTTTTTGGGAAACACATTTGACGCGTGATGGTTTTCTGTGAACGGATGTTGGTTTTGATTTTTCTTATCGAAATTACGGAGGAATAAATTTGAAGGCTTTTAATGTAAAATATTCGAGCTTGGTACATCATTTATCCTTTTACATCCTGCAGCGAATTTATCCCGATACTACAGGACCGCTCCAGTTAGCCGGTGTGCTTGCTTTACATAATGGACTCGCTCACCTCGCGATGATCGAAAAATTAGTTCGGATTTTGCAAACTATCGACCCGAAGCGCGGCCCCGCGCCATTTGTTATTGCGCGAAAATTGATGGCACGAGGATAAAAATCTTCACCGAGACGGCTCGGAAACCGGGCGCACGGAAACCGGGCGCAAGGACCGTAATCGCCAGGCGCTGCCGGTGAAAATAAATTAATGTTGTTTTCCGCTCGCTGTTCCACACTTGCCTGTGGCCGATCCGGTCCATCGATCGACATGCGCTCGCCCTGGTCGAACGTATATCCTTCGATCGGTTCGATAACGGTTGGGGTTGGGGTGTGTGCGTGGAGAGTTCGTCCTGCCATTGCCGTCAGCTGCGTCACACCCAACACAGAATGAAAGAGCGAGAGAGTGAGAGAGAGAGAGAGAGAGAGCGAAATAGAGAAAGAAATGGTGGCATAACCGAAAGCGTCTAGCTCGTCGCAGTACGAGGGATGGAATTGTATTTTTCTTTTCCACTCCAAGGAACACTATCGAGCGGCTATGGCGCATACACGTACGCCTACACATTGGATTGCACAAAGCACGGCGCAACCTCATTAACAAGCAAATAGCACCGAGAGCACCGTACTGGCTGGCTTTCCCGGTACGAGGACGCGCTTGGAGATCATTCCGGCATCGTCTTACAGTCAATCGCCCCGGCATGCCCAATAGCTGGATGGCTGGGCGCTCGTGGTTCGCCTGTAAGCGGCCGTATCGTTTTCCACTCCATGCCCTTGCCAATTTGGCACGAAATGAAGTCGGGTCACGGGATCGACGTTAGTCTTCGATACATATCAATTTTCCCGCCCACCAGCCAACAGCGAACCGGGGCTCCCATCCCTTCGCTGGGTCGTCCCGGGTATCGCCGGTTGGCGTGAGTGCGAAATAAGTGAGCTGAAGTGCAGTTGATGATAGTAATTTATTTCATTAATTAAGATTTCATCGACCGTTCGGTTTGGTGAGGCGCGGTGCGAGATCGGCACCCGAATTGGGCCAGTCCCGTGCTGTATCATTCTAATCTGCTGGATTGCGATAGTTCGCCTCCCCGCCGTCAGAGGGCGCTGCCTGTGCGGGGGATAAAAGCGATTTGAGTACGAAAAGATAACCCAATCCCGCCTCGTGGCAACTCGATCACAACCGAAGGACCCATCGTGGTAGTCGGCTCTCGTGGGGTGAAATAGGACAAAATAGAAAAAGTCCCTCACCGGCACGAAGCATGTAGGTGTTCCCGCAGGACGCACGGGTTGTATTATAAAGTTAATTGGAAAATGATATCGCATTGGAAGCTGTGCGCCAATGGAATGTTGCCAGCGCCATCGATATCTTCGATGCGTCTTTATGTGCCCCGTGGGGCGTTCCTGTTGCAAAGGGAAGCAGAAGTCAAGAGCTTAAACTATCCAACAGTACCATCGGACGCTGTGGAGAGCTGATGCGGTGGGTTGGAGACCGTTTTGGGAAGATTATCAGGTTCAAAAAGACTCTCGAATCGTACTCCAAGCAAAGCACCATTAAACCAAGCCATTGCAAAACCCGATGCTAATCCCCGGGCTACCGCGCTACATTATTCATGAGAGCATGGAAAGTTAATTATGTTGCCATTTCGGTGTTGTTTTTTTTTTTCATTCATCTCTCCCTTTCCTTTTTTGGCTGTTGCTGGCTGGTGCTTTGTTACGCTAACCGTTTCCGCTGGTCGTTTGTATCGATAAGCCAACAAGGATAAACACACCACCACACTCACTCGGGCGCTGCTGGTGTGCGTTGAGGTCGTCCTGTACGCGTTGCAGTGACCGGTATGAATAATTCACGATCCGACGACGAGGATGCCGTTGTCTCCTGCCAACCGCTCGGGTTCGCAGCCACTGGGCCGGATTTACAGCGCGGAGATAAATAAGCCCAAATGAATTTTGGTAACCGGCTTGCAGCCCATTTCGATTGGGACCATTTCAATTACGGCAAAATGTGCCCCGACACGGGATGGAGCCCAATTTGTGCTCGGTGTTTCGCTGGTTAGGCTACGCCGCGTAAACGGCCTATCGGTCTAAATGTTTTATTCGTCGTGCATTGTTTGCCCTGCTCGTAATGGAAATGTATTTTATTCATCGATGGTTTGAATTCAATCATTAGCTTTTCCATGGAGCTAGTTAGTGGGATAGTTAAGACATTAGCTCAGTTTAGGATGTTTTATCCTATTTTAACAAAAAAATATGTTTGAAAAAGCTTAATTAGCTTCTTCCAATCGGCAAAACATTTCACCATTGGCTTAAACAAGCTTATAGCAGGCATTTAACTCCGTTTACTATAATCTTCGGATGCTAAACGACTCAACGTTCGATCGAAAGCATATGTTATTGGTTCGGTTCAAAATAGCTCGCAAATTCATCCTCGTTCGAAAGACCATCCCTATTCCGTGCCAGCTTGCCCTACAAAAGGGCAACCAATTTTGCACGCATTTTACTGAACACATCGATTCATGCTAAAGCCCAATCGAAGAGGGAACCATACATGGAAGAAAACAGTCCCGCCTTCACGCTCGAGACGTCGAGATGCTTCAAGAAGCTGAAATCGGTCGGAAATCGGCCTGACTGTGTGTATGTGTGTGTGTCTTGTAAAAGTTGAGGCGAAGAAAAACTTTTCCCTCGGAATCACTTTCGCCACCGCCACACAAACAACTGGGGCTGAACGCGGAACAAAAAAAAAAATATATCCAACCCAACAACGGAAAAACAAAACTTACCCCACTGGCTTAGGGGAGGGGGCGCGTATCGGACTGGTACCATCTCGGGCCCGTGTTTTGTTGCTCTTTTCTTGCGAGCAGCAGTTCGTGCGGGTGGGAAATGTTTGGGAATGGCACCTTCGAACAATGCCGCCAGAAGGAGGGTGTTTTCTGTGTGCCGTTTTGCTTAACTTAAAATCAGCCAACACGAACGCTTGGCCACCGGGAGGCGATGAGCTGCAATAAGCGGAGGGCAGGAACCGGAAAAGATAACATTTACTTTTGGAAAATTCGCGTCTCCAGGCAGCAGGCCATGAGCTGCAGAAATTATAGCCTACTTCGGGTGGGTTTTGTTGCGACGTATTTCTTGCGACCGAATTTACCGCAAACGAAATAATAATGAATTTATCTCGTGAGATAATAGTTTTCCCATCGAAACTTCTTATGCATGCGGCGTTACATGTGCTCCCATAAATATTAGCAGCATCATGCGAGCTAGCTGGTACCTTGAAAAGATCACTGCTGCTCGTTCGGAGCAGCTCGCGGCGTTTACGCGGTGCTGCTGAAATGAAATTGCTTCGACTGGCGGAAAAACTTTTACCCCACGAGCACCCACTACGCCCTAAGCTAAGCAATCCCACTGACGTGGTGTGCGCATCCCACTTCGCAAGCATAACCCCACCCTTTTAGCATATCAACCACCGCCAGCCACCGTGGGCTGGCCCTTCGGCTCACCATGGGGGCGTTAACGAGCGGGTGAACATTGAATGTCAAAATAAACGAATAAATCATTCGGTGGCGCGTAATATTTCCTTATTGCTGCCAGTTCATGTAATAATAAATTTTTAATAAATTTATACGCGCCAGGATATTCCAACCGTACGGGAACGAGCCTCGATTCGGCGGGCTGGGAAAGGCAATGATCCCCATGCATGCTTTTCGTGCGTGCCATTCGCGCCATCGACTACCATGGCAACGTACCCTTTCGGGCATGGGTGATTGCACAATTTACTTCTACCCGCTCATTCCTACCGGGGCTGGGGGTGGCGTTTGAGGCAGATCCCATCCTGACGCTGTCTTCTGCGCCCGGTGTTGCGCCCCAATCGTTGATTGATGAGTGCCGGAAACGGGGTGAAAATGATTTACTACCCGGGAATGGAATTTCAATAAAACGACCCAACGAGCAGCCAGCGGCCGGTGTGGCACGGTTTCGTATTTAGTTTTGTTTGCCGGCGTGATTGCTGTCACATTCAATTTCGTGCAGGGAGTTGATTCGTTTAATGGGATTTAGCTGCCACCGTGGCGTCCCTTTTTTGCGTTTTGCGTTTGTGGTTTCGATACCGCACCGGACCGGAAAAGGGGAAAAAGAAAGCAGCATTTATTTATCAGCAAAACCGTTTAGATCGAGGACGTGAATAGACGGCGGGAAAGCTTCGTAAACCGGGTGGGCTCGGGAGAACAAAAAAAAAGCCACCGTGCGATACGTGGAACATGTGGAACGACCCCTTTCGACCGCATTCCGCAGGAAATGCGGTGGCGGAAGACGTGCTGTTTCCTGCGCTACCCTATTTCGGGCTAGCACCGTGGAACGGCAATGGCAGCAAGTTTCCATCGTCACTACTCATAAATCTCATCGTTATGCCACCTCATCATATCGCTCGCCGGGGTTATGGGGCGTGTGTGAGTGTGTTTGTATGGTGCATGGTTTTTTTTTCTTTCATCCCTCCTTTCGCCCACACCAGGGGATATCTCTATCCCTTGTTATTCCTTCATTGGCTAGTGAACTTAGTAAGTAGCGAGCTAAGGACATAATAACGTTCCACGCTTTACTGAGGGGGAAACGAAACGGAAACAGAAGCATTCGGGCGGAAGTGTGCTTCACGATGTCGGGAAAAGTGGAGAAAATAACGTGGGAAAAAAAATAAATGGTTACGTTAGCGAAACTGAACGGAAAGTGGTCCGCTCCCGGGGTGAAGGTTTTTCTCTGCTTTCTCTCGGCCGAAGATTGATATTTTTCCGTTCATGAATTCGTGCCGTTTTTTTCTCCATCCGCTTCATGCGCTGACCAGTTATTTCACATTCCATTTCCTCCGGTGGGCAAGAAGCATGGCTCCCGTTGTTGACGACACCGCCGGCAGCGAAGGGTCACGAGCCATGGGGTAGAACGGTGCTGCGAGCATGATAAGCACCACAAATGATTGTACCAGACCGTGCGTTTCTTGCCAGTACCCTCAAGGTACAGGATGGACGTGGTTTGATCGTGGGTCATAAATTATGGCAAAATTTAATAAAATTAAAAGCAGTGAAATATGGTTTCCCGTTCGTCGGGAGTGGGAAGGTATGAGTCTAACCGGATTCAGTGTACAAAGTGGGTTGGGTAGTTTCCGTGACGATGGGCGACTCCTAGAAGATAAACTTTGGGAAGGTAAAATCAATCGATTGTGCAGATGTAAGAATAAGTGTAAAGCATCTTCAAAATGAACTTCCGTTCATCCATGAATATTTGAATGGAAATAGCACTTCTCTTACAGTTTTAACAAACCACGTTCTTTACAGTTGCTTTTGGTAGACCATTAGAGAACATGAAAATGTATGCTTGTAAATATTGAATAATAAACCAAGCTGTTGTTCAAACTTTATCACTGATTAAATGATTTTTTTTGACAACAATCAATAAGTTTTCGAAAATTGCACAAGGGAATTGAAAGGGATTTGTTTGCTCTCATGATTGTGAGTTAAAATGATTGTTTCGTTCACGATTTTGACAAGTGACTACATCTCATTTAGAATTTTATAAAAAATTATAAGTTTGTTCTATTCATACATGAACAGTAAAAGTTCTTTAGTTTATGTTTCTTATCCAACCTTAATTCTACGTTAAAAATAAATATGGTAAAAAAATCCAATTTTTACTCCCCATGGCAAAAATATTTCCAATATAAATTTGCTTACTCGTTTGCCTTCCGTCTCTTCTGGCCTCCCCCTTGGGCTAATCAAGCGTCATCCATAAGCGATGAATTGCGTCCCGTCTACGAGCGACCGGGCGCCTCCATTTGCTCCCAGCGAAACCACAGCGATTCAATCGATTGATCAATTTCACGCGCGGATCGAAATTCATTTTTAATCTCATTTGTCAATATTTACTCGTCTGTTGATGATCAGCTTCTATTTTGCTCTTGCGTTCGGAGTTTGGCCGGATCCTCCGTGCCACCGTGGGCTGCCCGGGCAGTACTCGCACGCTCACTGCAACGCCGTCCGGGGGGCTAAACCTTTTCAAGAGACCCTACCCAAAGCGCGAGCTACCGAGCGAAGCGAAGAAACTCGTTTTGGAGCAATAGAAAGCTAAGTCAAAAAAGGGAAAGAATTTGCTCTCCGCCAACACAAGCTGCGGAAACAGATACGGAGACGTGATGCATTGAAATCAATCGACTCATCTTCATCTTTTCCAACTTCGAAGCACACGGTTTAATGCAAATAAAAAGAAATCCTATTATCATCGATTGCTGCTTTCTCCGATTCGGTTGGGGGTAGCTAGCGTAAGACGTCTAGCTTTTTTTTTCTCCTCCAATTGCTCTCGAAACAGAGAACCACGGTCGGGGCAAACGGTAGCAAGAATGGAACGCGTTCCAGCACAGCCTAACCTTGTACGCTTGTTGGTCATGTTTCGTTTTGGCTTACGTACGAATCGTTTCGGTTCAGTGAGGGTACCAAACCGGCACGGCCTGGACTCCGTTGCGATGCCTCCGTCAATATGCAAACGAGCGTTCACTCGGAAACACTGGCAGCAAAGTTTCAGACAAAACTAACGCAAAAAGACCAGCAGACGTATCGGGATGTCTGGCGTAACCGACCGTGGTACGGGATCGACATAATACAGAAGCCAAACGACAGATGGCGCAACGACGGACCGAGCTTTTATTGACCACGTGTGTTCGATTGGAACTATCGAGCGCTGGTGAAATTGATTCGGTTTCCGATATGACAATATGCATATGATAATTTAAGCAGAATTATCGATTCTTGTTTTCGTGGAGTTCCCGTGGTATGGTTGTAGAAAGGTGCTGGCGGTTGTTTTACTTGCTGTAGATTCTTGCTCTACCTGTAAGTTTAAAAGAATATTATAATGTAGGAAAATAAATCCAGGCACTTAAGAGTAATCAAATTAATCACCTATTTGAACAAATGCACACAAGCATAGCTAGATTTTGGAACATTCAAAAAGGAGTTTTCCATAGTTTATCACTATGGTTTATCGTACAGTAACATACTGTACCCAACCGTTCCGTAACCTTTTCCAGTACAATAGCGATAGACGGTGCGCGTCCTATCGACCAAACCCAGTGAAGATGGCGCGACAATGGACCGATTTGTCGAAAACTCCGCCAGCACACCGCGAGCAGGAGGGAACCATTAAGTGGAAATAAATATAATTTTATGAATTTTCAATTCCCATACCTTTTCGCTTTGTCGCCTGTGAACTTTCGCCAGCTCCAGTCCCGTAGAAGGCGCGTGGTTTAAAGTTATGATGCACGTACCTTGAATTGGCTGGACTGCTTTGATTGGGTCGCTCTAGACACTTGGGAAAGGCATTCAAAGCACACTGCGATGGTGAACCGAGATGGCGCGCGCTCGTTTCGGCCGCCATCGAAACCGTACGGATACTCTTTCGAAAATGACGACAATGGATTTTTGATTTTCCCCGTCGTTCCTTCGCTGCACCCCACGGCGACTCCCGCGGCCATGAATGGGGCTCGTGGGATGCAATATATGAGCTGCTTTTGGGGCGGAGATATATAAGATTTTCCAGCAGCTTTCCTTTACGAGCGTCCTTTTGAAGGCAACGGCCACAATGCTCCCGAAAAGCGAGCAGAGTGGGCCAGTTCCTTTGGTGTTCCTGTCTTCATTCTGTTGGCTTCCGGGCCGCATTACTGGCTCAGGGAAAGCTATCGTGCTGGCTTTTACGTCTTTTATGCCGCTTTCGAGGGGCTAGGCCTTCGCGCAGGCAACCTTCCGTGCTCATCGAACCGACGGGTAAGCCAGGGAAAGAAGATCGAACCGGTGCTCCAAGGGGCTACTGTTCGAGTAGGAGAGTGAGGGTTTTGATCTTTGAAAGGGCCTCCGCTCCGGTTTTCCGCTGGGTGATCAATTGATTTGCATACTTTACGACTCCGATAGAGCTATTGACGGGTCTGGCGATGGTGGCGGCTTTTTTCGTTCCTTCTCTTTTTTTTTTGTTCATTTCATTTTGCATGTGTCCAGAATATTTCGCACCGTCTTGGATATTAAAATTTTCTACTTGATTCTTTACGGGGTGGATTTCAGGAGGGTGAAACAGCTGATACCAAGCACACACGGTTGGCCATAATCGATTGGCAGGGTTTACGATTGCGAACGCCCGTCAGCGTGTGCAAGGGAGTCGCTTTTTTTCCCGCAAACATCTCGCGCCCGATTCATCTCGGGGCCGATCCTTCGATCGCATCGCTCCCGGTAGCATGTTAGCACGTGCCCGCCATGAACAACCCTTTTTTATGGATCACTTTGCGACCGTTTCGTTTACGGTCGTACATGCCACTTTCACCGGGTATGCGAACTCGCCCGGGACGGACCAAAAGCGGTTTCGAAAGGCACTTTCCATCGGACCGGGCTTATCGCTGCGTTATCCCTTTTTCGCTTCGCTTCGGCAAGGGCGGCTCTCATTTACCCTCGTCACTTTGCGGACGCGGTGGGTTCCCATTCGAAATAGAGAAATTGAACACGATGGCAGGGATTTTGCTATTAAAAATTCGATTTTAATACTTCAATCGGCACACCGCAGTGTGCGATACGGTAGCGCAGTGGTTTGGAATTCGAGTGTCGGCATGCGTCCGTAACATGGTGACATTAGAACATCTAGACTCTCGTTTCGTGCCGAGCATGCAGTGGGTAACTAATTTAATATTACTGGGAACGATACTGCACCTAGAATGTTATGGTTTCTTTGTGTCGTTTCGTTGTAGGTTGTATTGATTGTCGATTGGATATTTTGTATGTGAGTTTTTGTACTATTCACTTGTGTTATTGATTTGAAATGTTTAGAAAAATTACTATAGCTTGCAATTCATATATTTGCTTATCGTTGAGTAGCCATATCAACAGTAGGAATAACGAAAGAATATTTATCAGACATTTTATCATTGCTTTTTGGGTTCCATTTTCAATAAAATTCATTCACATTCAGATGCGCTGCTGCAAAAAGTCACTGTTTGGATTCGTTAAATGTGTTATAATATGCATGACAAGCAGAATAAGGTAATATTATTTTTAGCTGCAGTCCTGTAAATTCCGCTTGACCTACTATCCCGGGCACTGTCAGGAAAAAAACAACTTTGGATTGGTTTTCGAAGCACACGGAAGTGGGGTGCCGCTGCCCAAGCGCTACACTTACATATTGATTACATTTGTGCCGCCCTCATGTGCACGTGTTTCCACCGGCAGTAAAATTAGTATAAATATTGGGAAACTTTTTCGTTCCTTCTCGTGCCCGGTAACAGCTTGGCACGTCAATCTAGGACAAGCGAGAGCTTCCACACGCACGCGAGAGCCACTCATTCAGCTGGATGAACACGCACATACTAATCCTGGGTCTTATCCGCACTCTCATTTATCTCTCTCTCTTTCACTCTCTCGCTTTCTTTCTTTCGCAGGAAATTCGTATTGTCCGGTAAACGGGCCGCAGGGGGAACGATGTTACCCCGATGGAGAGTCTTGGTGTCGCTCGTTACGGTTGGTCTGCTGCTCGAACCATGTAAGTAATAAATTGGTCCCTTTTGCCCGTCCAATTTCACCATCGTCCCCCCCAATGTCCTTCGGTTATCCTTCGAGATACTCGTCTCAAGCAATGGCGGCTGGTGATATGCTGAGAAGCGAAAGAAAAAGAGCGATCTTCCGTCCACTCGGGGCCGGGGCATCCCAAGCGTCAAGTGACAAACCGTTCAAGCCGACCTTCCCGAGGGCGACGCAGTACAGTAGTTGTGGGCAAATAAAGTGACAGGTTTATTATTGCCATTGTTGCATATCGAGCGACCGAGGGGGAGGGCGTTGCGTATGTTTCCGGAGCTTAACCGTACCGTTGACAAGTCGTGTCGGCCTGGGCGGACACTGAGAGACAGATCAATCTTGGCCGCCGGTGGTGGGCACGAGCAAAGGTGCGCCTCCATTCGCCAAAAACTCGACGTGCCCGGTCGCCATTGCCAAGCCTGAAAGGAAGGATGGTAGGATGGTAGGAGCCAGTGACAACCCCGGCCAGGGTTAGTGTAGTGTTTATTTGTTATGCTTCAATGCCAGCTACCCGTGGAGGAGCTGGCAGGGGCAAGTTATTTCGTTGCGGTTTTCGTTTTATTGTACGCCATTCCACCAGCGAAGCCCGGCCCTGCCAAAAGGGTCGTGACCCGCGACATGACGTGCCGCCATTCTGCCCTCCCTGACTCGCTGCCGGAAAAGGTGCACGTCATGCTCGGTCTTGAATTATTTACTTTGGCTTCTCCGGTGTCGTGGATCGTAGGACACGTTTTTCCTAGGGCTGGCGGGTCTGACGGGCGCGATTGTGTGTCACCTTCTCGCTTCAGCCAAGGAGAACGGGCCCCGTACAGAGGACGGTGCGTGTCGAGAGCTGGCAGATTTTCCTGTGACAATCTCGACCGCTGTGGTTGTTCTGTGCTTGAGCGGAAGATCCCCCGCTGGCTAGGATGATGAGTTGTGTTGTTGTTTGCTCTGGTTGCCTGCGCCTTTTTGAGTGCGATCTAGCAACCATCGCTTTGGTGGGATGGTTTTTTTCTTCTTCTTCTTCTTCTTCTTTTCTCGCTCACCTCAAGAACGCTTTCCGCCCCCGTGGGGAAATTGAGGTGTATACAATGTGATTAGTTGAAGTGATTTTCGTTTATTCCTTTTGCGGTCGGATAAGGAGTCTTTAGCAGGATGGAGGCTCCCGGGCGCTGTTTGAGCGTTACGGGTGAGCAGGTAAAATTTATCACCATTTTGGGCCGTTCCTTCAGTTGGAGTGCCAGTGTTGTTGGGTGGAGCAAGCCGCGGGCAAACAAATCATATTGCCAGCAAATCGGTTGCCCTTTGCTGCTTTTTTTTGCGAGCGTTGTGTACGTACAATATTGTGGAAAAGCGGGTTAACTTGTGAGCTGAAAACGAAGCAAATAGACACATTTTTACCGAGTTTTATCGATAATTGATGTCTCGAATACGCTCAAATTCTGAACCGATAGATTACAGCAAATTTTCAACATTACATTAACCAGAGTGGATTTGCATAATCAGTTAAACATAGAATTGGTCATTCGTTGAAATGAAACCTCTCCCCAAATTTACTAATGAGGCACGTTAACATTTTTGTAGGCTGGAATATTTAATTTGCTGCTCATAAAATAGTGCAGCCATCGTGCTTGGAAATCTTGGAACCCCGATTGCCATCATTCTCTTTCGCTCACCGTCTGACGCCAGCCGAGCAGGATAATAAAATCCTGCATAAATTTTCACCTTAGCCCCCGGTCGCTGTAGAACCGACGCTAGGCAGCACCGAATCGTTGCTAGAGCATTGTTTCCACTCCTCTGCGAGTGTCACCAGCGACGCAAATACGGGCCCCACCATCTTGGGTTATGAATGCCGCTGGCACCGTCGACTGCAGAACGATTGCCAGGTGTGTCGGAAGATTTGTTGCAAATCGGAAGGACGCGCGCGCATTGCGTATTCCGCTGTGAAGGTCGGCATCGTTTTGTCGGCTTCTTGGCAAATCCAATTTGCGAAAAAGTTCCCCGCCAACCTGACTCCGGAGCGCACCTGAATGTGACGGATCGAGAGCCAACCGGCGGCTAAGGACGAAAGGACCACACCGGTGGGCTCGTTCGTTTTCGCCTTGAAGCGTGAATTGAATCTCGCGCCAGGCGGGACCAAGCTGGCGGGACCGATGGGAAAGCGACGTCCTGTCGTTGCCATTGCCACCGATCCTTGACGACGCGCCACCGGTACACCGGTACATTACTTTCGTGCTCATTGCCAGGCGCCCAGCCCAGGACCGGTCGATCGTCCTTTTCACGCGCCGTCCCAGCACCCAGCGAGGTCCTGTCCCGTACCCTTTTTGATACGTCCGGGTGGCGCGAGCTTTTTGGAGCATAAATTTGATGATTCCGCTTCGACTGGCTCGTTTCGGTCGGAACAATTTCATATTCAGTGCAAAGTTGAGCGTCGTAGCCGGGAAAACTCGTGCGCCTTCAATTCTGTAAATTAAATTTACCTTCGTTCTCGGAATGAACCCTAGCCCAGGCGGGTGGGGGTTTCATTAGGAAAAATGCTCCTCATGTCACTCGCATTCCCGACATCGCTCGTCCTGTTCCACGATCATTAGCCAACCGGCAACCTGCGGGCTAATTCGTTCGTATGATCGCATTTGCGATGGCTGGACGAACTTTGACGAAACTTTCGGTGAAAACTTCTCTGTCCGAATGGTGCGGTGTGGGTGTGAAGAAAAATCACACCGAGTGTCGATCTGTCTCCACTGCAGCTTCCACAAATTGTTCGTATTGTGTTTGATGATTTCCGAAAAGTGCAGTGAAAGGATGTGGAATGTGGTAAACGCAACCGACAGGTTTTGATTACATTCACTTCAACTCTGGCAGCGTTAGACGCAAAGGTTAGAGAGAGGTTTAGGTTTTTGAGGAAAATTGTGGCTCATTCTTTGACATTTTTGCGATACGTGATTCTGATGGTAACATGTGGTAAACTTTAAGTTATCGAACAAACTAATCGTAGGGTAGATAGTGGTATTGCTCGTGGAACATATGGCAAAAAACGCATAGAACATCGTGGTAAATTCGTGGTGAGCGAATATGAGAATGGACCCGAGATTGGTCACAAAAACTAAGCTCCCACAGAATCCTTTTCGAATGAAATAGGACTCTGGAAGTTTAGCTAGCCAACAGGATGCACAGCAAACACCTCCACCTATCACGAATCACTATGTGTTTTATCGACATACGATGGGGGCTTGTGTCGCTCTGGAATCATGGAAGGACACAAATACCACTTCGTATGGTTCGCAATGCTCATGAAAATGCATCCGCTACGTTAGTAGCTTTTAAAAGGTTCAGTTATTGCAGCCCTGTTGCAAGAGGATTCGAATGGGTGTTCATTTAGTAGAGAATGAAATTCAATTTACAAAAGGTAAAATAATTAAGCTCTAGTCATCGAAATACTTAGAAATATTTCCAAAAGATTCATATTTCAAATTTCGTGCCGCCGCTTTAATGCAGCAGAACGGTCTGCTTATCAGGTATTTGTAGACACTTCATTTTTCATCATGTAGAACATTCACCCGGTACTGCTGCTACACGAGTTTGAGCCATTTTTGTTCTCTTTTTCTGTCTACCAACCGCAATGAGCCCTCGAGAAGGGTTGGTAAAATGGTAGCCAAACTGACGAGCTTTTGCCACGCACGGTGCCACCCGCTTACGAGCGGATTTTGGAATGGATGCAACGAACACGAACGATGGCCGGCGCCACTGACAGTGTGGTGACGACGCTGATGATAATGATGATGATGACGATTACCACCATCGTGAGCACGGTGGTTTGGATAGGCCATCGGGGAGGGTTTTAGCTTCTTTTTTTCATCTTTCCGTTGCCACAGCTTGCCCAACGGTTCGGGTGCGGGTTTGTTTGTTCACATTGTTCACGGTCGGTTTTACGAGTGGTGAGACAACGAACGACAGCGCATTTTTGCTACCGGACATGCTTCTTTATAAACATGTCGAGATCATACGAGCAGCTCTTTGTGCTGCTCTCGATTCCGTGAATGACACTTTTTCTTCGTCCGTGGCGTGGTGTTGCGGAGTCGGTGTAAATTATTGTTCTTTTTATCGGTGTGGGACAAACGGATCGAAAATGGCGCTCGCCCGTCGGTTAGTGGTAGCACACATTTTTCACACTAGAGCTTGCTTCACCGATTCAAAATAAGCGCCTCAATATCACTTCCGTACACCATCGATGGGTAATGTAAATTCAAGTGCCAAGTCACAAAACTGCACAGAAAACGACCCACAAACGTCCTGGACTACGCCCGGCTTATCATATGGAGCAGCTATCTTCTCAAGATAAACCATATGTCACGGATGTAGCACGGGTGTGCACCCTTCGGCCGGTGGGTGCACGTTTGGTGCAACAAAGCATGCAATAAAACTGACACAAATTGTGGAATTAAATTTAATTAAAACCCCACACCAGGCGGCTCCACCGGCGCGCGTACATGAGCAATGGGAGCCGTTTTATGAACACTACATCATACCGTGACCGAACCGTGACCGGGAGTGTGCGGTGGCGCCAGAATGGTGGCGCCAACCGATGTGCTCCCGAGAGCCAGATGCAGTGCCAAAATTATACACCCTATTCGGGGGTACCGATGCATTTTCCGCTCGCAAACGCCCGCAACTTCCTGTGCCTGGTGAAAATAAAAGTAAAACCAACAGCACACCAACAATAGCCGAACCGTAGTCTATCGGACCACCAGGCTGGATTCGGTGGCAACCTTTCGTGGTGCTGCGCTACAACTGTAATGTCTGCGAGATGCACGTTTGGTCCGACGTGGGCGCCACCGTGGTCACCGTTCTGGTGGAGTTTGGTAATGAAACGGAATGAAATACTTCAGTGGCACATTTCACAGTTTCGCGGGGTTCGTGGTGCTCATCATCGAACCACAGCAGGCGCAGTGAAGGTGGTGAAGCGTATCCTAGGAAACCACACGCTTCTGCTAGCCGCGGCTTACTCAGGCGGCGAACGGTTGAGGGCAGCTTAATAGCGAATTTGTTTGGCCATCGAATACGCGCCAGAGATAATTTTTCCATGAAAAAGGCTTAAAGGGAAAAGCCTCTTTGTCATGGAAAAAGACAGAAATAATGCATACATGAAATTAATTTTAAAACGCGTTATTAAGATATTTTAAACTTGTTCATTTAAATTCCATACAGGGTTGTTGGTGTCAAGCTACTTACTTTCTGGCTTACTGGACTTTAACGCCCATCTTAAGACAGAAAGTTTGCGTACCATTTTATCGTACAATATCGATCGCACTTCGATTGCATCGGACCGTAGGTCATGAAGATACTTTCTCGACTTAATGACCACGGTGACCCGTTTTGATTTTGAAATAGTCGCATACACACTGCGAGTGAGTGAGATGGCAGGAAGAAGAAAAAAAAAAGGCTGATGGCAGCCAAGTTTCTAGTGTGTAATATAGTTTCCGCTTCCGGTTTGTTTTGTACCCAATGCACTGGATAGAAGTTTCTCTCTCGCGCTCCCTAGCGAAATTCTCTTCCGGGGTGCCTCCGTGATCCTTAGCTTCGCCTTGTGGCCGGATAAAACCGAGGGCGGAAATGGCTGGAAACGGTTAAAAGTTGAAAGTTTTATTTATTTCTCCTTCTTCCTTCCGGCGAGCTGCGAGCTTCTCCGGCTCGTTCCCACTTCCGGCTGGGTGGGTGAGCATTCCGTAGAAAGTGGCACCAAACTTTATGCTAACGCCCCCCCCCTTCTGAGCTGCAAACCAGCAACCGAGCAAAGGGCCAGCAGAAGGCAAATATTCAGATTCTAATTTCCTGCCTTTCCGTCGCAGACACAAGCAAACCAGGGGGTTGACCGAGCTCCCGGAGACGGATCAGTTCCTTGAAACCCACTCCCACAGGCGTGTGCCAGTGACGGCTTTCTCCGTTCGTGGAAGATATTGATGGCAAAAAGCAGCACTGGTGCCACTGGTAGGCGGGCTTTTCTGACGAGTTTGTTGCATTTGAAGCCTTGTGATGGAGCATTTTAAGTTGCAAAGCATGCAAAGGGACTTATTTCGGTGAATGAGTTTTTTCTTTCGTCTGCCGGGTATATCGCTCATATAGGCCCCTTTTGAATGATGCATGGGAGTCATGCTTTTACGCTGCCACAAACCACGCTCAAAGTCAACGTGAAAAGGTACCGGACGAGCCACCGAAACCGCCGGTCGCAAGCCTCTTATTACCGATTCATCGGTCGCTTAATCTGGAAAACCGTAAATAACGTTCATAAATATTCATTAGCCTGGTCAGAAATGAATCAAACATTCCCTCACAGCTGTTTGGTAGTCGGCCGGCTGCCACCGGCTGCTTAACGGACAAAGACCCGACGTGACTGAGGCGGACCGTCAAGCCGAACGGTAAGCGCAATGGCACCGCAAAAGCGCCACGTGTCACTTCGGTGCTGTGAACAATAAAATTCCCGTGCCCGTGCTCCCACATTAATCCCCAATCAGGATTGCGAACCCCGTCCTGGGTGTGATGCACGCTTGATGCGAACGAATAAACAAAATCGCAAAATGGAATGAAAGAAAATGAAAGAAAAATGCTTCCTTAAAGGACAAAAAAAGTAGAAAGTAAAACACATCATTAGCACGATCCGAAGGAAAACAATGTGTTACACAGTGAGCCTTTCGGTTTGCCGGTTTCGGCAGGAGTATTGTGGATTCTGCGCACCGTTTGGATGCCTTCCTGAGGACTAATGTTTGGGGATCGAGCTGCCAAACGGCCAAATGGCACTCGAAAGTGAGCGAAAAGCAAACAGAACCGAGAGAAATAATACCACACTCACACACCCACACACACGCGTGCGTTCGTTTGCGGTGCAATCGTGGGTGGATGATTCACAGAAAACGAATCGAAATGAAACAAAACAAGCACTGGCGGAGAAAGTGTGCTACAAGCTTGAATTCTCGTTCCCGTGTGAATCGAAAAATGGTTCCTTCAGTGTTCCAATCAGCCAACAACGCACTGTCGTCAGAGCACGGTTGACAGAGTGCTTGGTTTGATCTTTTGCTGTTTTTTCCGCTCGATTCCACCACCGATGGTGGTGGGTGATAAATCCCACCCGGAGAAGCCGAAATGGAATCCAATCGAACGAACACCGAGCCTGACGGAAGCGGAAGCATTACAACGTTCGATTGACTTCTGTGCTTTGTGATCCGGGGCATCCCGATGCCGACACGGGCAGCGACATGTTAGCGTGGAGAACAAATTATGTTCCACTAGGATCTAGCAAAAATGGCACGTATACGCAATAGTTTAGTGTCAACTAGCAGGGGCAGAAAACAGTCGTTTCGCGTTTGCCCGTCGATCGGTTCGCTGCTTTCAAAGCTTAAGCCACCGGCTCAGGGTAATCAGCTAAAAGCAACTCCCAGGCAAAGTCGCACGTAAGTCGATTGAACTTTTCACCTTACCTTTTGACGCACCAGCTAGAGGAGTCCGGGCGTCCGGGTTTCCCATTCAATTATCACCCGAGCCGTAAATTGGTGTGACGTTTTGTTTTTTACGATGCCAGCGCGAATGGCTCATTCGCCGACACCGTGTCGCTGTGGAGGGGTCTGGCAAAAGGCAATAAATTCTGGCCATCCTTTCGCCAAACGCATCGACCGAAAAAAGAACAAGTTCTCTCGCCCCATCCCTGCCGTGGTGGGCCGAAATCGACCAACGGACTGATTGGGTTTTTGTTGTTGTTGTTTTCGCTTTTTTGTGTGTGTTCAGTGCAACGCGCACCGGTAGCGCAGAGTTATGGCCATGGTTTTGTGGAGTTTATCCGAAAAATAATAACACTTTTCCCAAGCCGATCGTTGCCGTTCGATTTGCGCTTCTAGCGGGAATTGGGTTCGGTTTTTCCCACCGTTCACCGCCAGTAGGTTGGTGGGAGGCCAACAGCAAGGTCGCACCGCGGCTAATGTCAAATAATGTCACCAGCAGGCGAGCAATCTGTCGCCGATCGCGCCACGGAACTTCTGGCCGTAAACTTTTGCCATTAAATCGGCACCGCCCTGCTCGTTGCGCTGCGGCCGGCGTTCTTCCCGATGCGCGCGACGCGGATGTATGCGCACGATCCCACTCGCGGTGGAGGGTATCGTAAATTTGTTAACAAACGACGAATGACACAGGTGTCTGAGAGCTGCCATAAACGGATGCCTCGTTTATTAGCAACATTACTGCCCGGTAATAGTGATTATGGTACCTGTCCGACGCTTGTTTGCCGGTGAGATAATCTCACAGTTGTCATTAATATTTGCTTCCCGTTATTTATGAGCCAGCTAGAACGCGGGTGACTGTGTGCTACGAGCTTCATTCACTGGGAAAGGCGAAACAATAGGACTGAAATGAACGATGAGTGTTTCGCTGTTGATGGAAAGGTGCGTGCATAAAATAAATATGCTATTATTTACTGAAATCGACCAGGCGCCTCCATTTAAAGCTCAATCGTCTTTAAAACGGTCTCGACTGGCGTCTGGGGAACTGGAACGATAAGTATTCAATCGCAACGACACACTCTATTTATCTCTGCAAGCAACAACCATTAAAATACTATCGTACAGCGACCGATATCAGGGGTACGCTAAAAGCGTCTCCTGCTCTACGGGCAAATGCTTATAAGGGGCTTATGGAAACCAAAGCGAATGATCTTAAATCCATTCGAAAACAGATTCTTTGGCGCTTGGGAATGTTTTTTTGAAAACATCAACACATCTTTAGAGTTCCTCGTCAGTGTGTGTGTATTCAAAAAACCCCCACACACTGTTCGCGCTGCCATCGAAACGGTAAACGGATGTGTTTATTCCGCACATTTGCTCTAAATTTCCGGCCACTCCCAGTCGGGTGGAAACGAGGGTGCAAAACGATCGGGATGTACCGGTCTCGCTGGCAGGTACGGGTACGGTTACGAGTCAACCCACGAAACGACCCTCTGCCAGGAAAATGGCACACCGAGAAAACGCGGTTGAGCAGCACCGTACCATATGCGAAACCCGGGTACCGAGGGACCCCCGTGGGAAGGTATAACACATTCAGGCTAATTCATTTGCATGTGAATGTTGTTCAAGCAGAAGAGCGAAGAGGGTTTCTTGTGGTGGCTGATTTTGGGTTTTGTTAGTTTTTTTTTTGCTGCAACACAGTTCATCGGTTTTTTTTTGAGAAGCGTCTTGCTTGGTTCGGGTGGCGAGGAAAGCTCACATACGAAGTATGATTTTCAATTAATGATCGACGAGGCTTTTGCGAAAGAAAAGATGAACTTCTATTTGGTAACGGTTTTAAATTGGTGTTTCACGTTCAGGATAGTTTTATAAGGTGTTTGAATATAGTTTGTTTTAAATGCAAAATACGCTCACTAACAAGCATTTCAAACTGTAGTTTGACTTACAGAATAATGTACTCAAACACAGTCGTAAGATTTTGCTGAGATGTTTTTGAAGCAGAATAAACTCCTTTTGCTATTATAGCTCAAGATTTTTCCCAATTTCTTGCTAAATAAATTTGTAACCATCACTAATTAAACACAGTTTTAATCACTTTATGGCTGATATAACCCGTGATTTTACAACTCACTCACCTGTAGGAGAAAGTTTTACGAAGAGCACGAAATTGAAAACGAAACTTCGAACATCGTGTAGCACACTCGCCATGCTAAGCCGAATGTGTGCTCTCTGATCAGTCGGTACAAGTTCCGTATATACGCTGTCGAACACGAGATAAGGTCAATTTTTTGATGAGCGTCTCAAAACAAGCGGAAAATGTAACATGAGAAGTTGCGAAAGTTTTTCTCATTAAAACTCGGCCCAGAGGGTAAAAGTTTCCTTACCCCACGTGTTCGATTGCGAGTGCGGTCGAGAAGGGTACGTTCACTCAGCAGCTGGGCCGGGATAGGCCGGGATGCTAAGAATGAAACAGACGAATGGGCCAGGTCGTATGCATCCAGCCGAAAATTGGTGCCCCGTTCGTTGGCTTTGAACTCGGAGATTTGTTTGCGGTATTCGCTTTCCGACTGATCGGGGTTTTGCGCTGTGTTGCTTGCTTTTGCTCTTCGCGCGCAACTTTTCCCGTTGCTGTGGCTCAAGTTTCGTTGTTTCATCGAACATCAAGCCCACGCGGACGCGGCGGAAGAAAGAGAAAAAATATAATCAAACCTCTTTAAATGGAAAGTTTGGCGTTCAATTTACCGTTTAGCGTCTTATGTTGCGGAAGACGACGGCCAACCAAGGTTGAAGCCTTTTGCGGGCAACCCGAACCCGCGAGTTTGCAAGCCAAACGTGCTGAAGGTGAAACGTTGGTGGTTTGAGTGCGGCAAAAAAGTTGCTGAGCCAGCCTTCGAGGTTTTTTTTACTCCCTGTCAAAAGTAATACGTTGCCAGCCGCGTGGCATGTGTGGGTGCCTTGCGGGTGTGGTATTGCTTAGCTACGCGAACACGAGGATCAGACCAGTCACGGAAGTGAAAAATTCCTTCGCATAAATTGTACGGTATGCGAAATATGGCCGTTTTCACCCTCCGCTTTTTTCGCCTCAGCCAAGGCAAAGCGCGTGTATGTTTGTAATGGCAACACTCAAGACCTAACCGGCGGCACCAGCAGCAACGAAAGCGGTAGCCGAAACATCGAGAGCCTGTCGTAGAGGTGAAGTGCTGTACCACGTACATTTTTCTTCCATTACATCTTGCCAGTCGCGGCTGGTGAGTAAAAGGGAGGGTGGTGGTGCTATCGGGAGGGGAATCATTTACATGGGATCAAAGTTATGCAAAAAATATTACGCTTCCTTGCAAATTACCTTCCGCGCTAGGGTGACCTTTTCCATTTCATGGTGCCGTTCGCTTTTTGCCGTAACGTTCAACACACATACGCTCAACACAGTTCAAGACGCGTGCCTGTGTGAGTGTGTGGAGTTCTTTTTCAGGAACGGTTATGCTTGAGAACTAATTGTTTGCCTCAGCGCACATTCGAGGATGTCACTCACTTGAACAACTCGACCCTTAGTCGCTTTCAGTTTTGCAGAAAAGGTTTAGAAGCCATTTCTGGGAAATTGTTTGAAAGCTTTCGTGAAACTTTTGCCAACCAATGTTGGCATTGGCAACGAGAGACATAGTAAATGCGATCATAGGAGACATTGGCGCATGTATTCTGCAGACGAGTTAAATTTTTGCACTTTGTGCGTGCTATGGTTTATTGTGAGAATTTAAGTCTTTGTTTTGAGTTTGCTCAGCTTTATAGATTAATTTTAGCTTATTTTTGGGGAACCAAAACATTAGTTGCGCCAAGTAATCAAATAACTACATGTAGTAGTTTAATAAGAAACAAAATTGCTCTGATTGCAACTAATCGGAATGGTTTCTTTTTTGCTTGTAACTTATCATCTGTGGTGTGCCTCAAAGCTGCTTGCTTTCATCCCTAATGAGAGTCGTGTTCACCCATCCGATATTCAAAGCAGCGTTTTTTTTTTGCACACCACTAACCGACCGTCTGCAGCTAAGTGCTCCTGGAGTATACTGCACATGTGATAAACGCAACATACTCTAACGAGAAAGCGAGACGAAGACTGGGAGAGAAAAAGTGGACAACAAACAGCGAGAGACAGAAAAAAATAATAATTTACTACATTTCGACCGGCACTGGGGCAAGCGCAAGTGCAAACAAGTGGAATAAAATCACTAGATACAACACGCTAAAACACACGTTTTGAGCTGAAGAACTTTTTCTCCAGAGTGAAGTAAAAAATTACACACACACACACACGCTCACACACGACGAATTTTATTTCACATCGCGCTTTCTCACCATCCCACCCCCACCTAGCGCCATCGCTGTCGACACTTTCGACTCCCGTTTCGAAGCGGGTGTCGATGGAGGCGCCTGGTTGCTGGTATTCCCGGGAAGTAGTTCGCTCGCGTTTTTTATTTCATTATTTTTTGCTTCCCACCGGCCGGCACGGTTGCGCTACTAAATTGAGAAATGGTAGGTTTTGATGGTTGAACAATGCACGTCACTGTTCTTATTGCACTCTCGAACGTGTCGAGTAAACGAGCGCACGCAGAGGAAATGGCACTCGGAGATTTCTTATGGCCGGTGTTGGTACGCGTTCATTCGAAATAAACTTATACTTTTGGTTCGTTTAGCGAAATATGATGTCTAACGGTGTGCGGTAGGCAGGCTTCAAATTCTAAGGAATCCTACACTTTATCCTTTTCTTGAAACACATGAGCCATCGCCCAGGAAGAGCTTAGTTTGGGGTGAAAAAAGAAAGAAATAAACTAAAACATAAATGCAAGACAATACGAACTGCCGCCGGGTGCAGATGTTTGTGATGGGAGTTTTGTGCTGGTTCGTTTCAGCCCGGTAAAGAAGAGGAATTAAAAACAAAACAACAAAAAAAGCACCCCAAAACACTCGTTTCCGGAAGTGCCGGTTCCGTGAACGAGCATGATGGCGTTGCGTTGCCATGACAGGATGGAATGAAATTAATAATTTCGTTCGTACATTATTCCATCGTTTCTCGTGACGCTCATACCGGGCTTGGCAGGATCGTTGGAAAGGAAAATTTATCGTCTATGCTTGCACCGGTCCGAAACACTTCCGCTAGAGCGAACCGGCCGCATGAGATATTAATACGCGCTCAATTTGATGCGCTTTTGTTTTGTCCGTTGCGCGGGTGGCGTCGTACGGCAAGTGGACCAATTAATTAAGCTTCCCATAATGCGCTTCGCTGCACGTTTTCAATCTTTCTTCGCTGCCGAAGCATATTTATTGCTGATTGAAATGTGAGAATGTTGCCACCCGGCATGGTGCATGGATGCGCAAACATTGTGCCAGCAGCTGGACACTTGGCGCGATGCTGCATCGTGGTTGAATGATTGCACGTATTCAAGCTGGCGTAAGCTTGAATGAATATTCTCATTGAATCTGCAAGTGAAAGACCATTGTATCAGAGTTCAGCAGGAGCGCTTGTTGAAACGGAAAAAGGATACTTTTTTTGCGAATGAATCATTGACAAGATTAGGATATCAGCGCTGGTAATGGGTAGTCGTTTATTTGGAGAAGACAAGCCCCAGCATCTGCGTTTAGCAGGTTTACCCTTACCATCGATGCCGCGCGCTACCTTTAGCAACTCGGAGCGATACAAATTGCAATAGTAAAAGGCAGCCACGGTGAGATCGGTTGTGACATTTACAAATGAGAACGGATTTGATTTAGTACAACCGTGGCTCATCGCACCGTTCTTTAAGCACCTCGCTTCGACATCCGCAGAGGTGATTCTTGCGACGTTACGGTCTCACACCGATAGAAAGGGCTCTCATTCTTCGTGGCTTTGGTTCGAAGGGATCCTGCAAAAAAAAAAAAACCTTCCAACCCATGGAAAAATCAAGCCTTCGGGTGGTGGAGGAAAAATCATCGGCCACCGGATGAATGCCAACATGCCAACCAGCAACATTAAGCCCATCGGAGCAAAAGCCGATGAGTAAAAGATTTATGACCCGGACTCCTTCGTCCATCTCTCCACCAAACTCCCTCGCAACTGTCTCCCTGATGTGAATTGATTTCGGCAATGAGTCTTCCGCACGGGCTGGAATGAATGTGCGCCTGTTTTTCGCCCGATCCGCGCCATTGCCGCACGCCGAGAAGGCTGCTGGGAAATCAAATTAATGCGCGGCCGGGAAACGGGGCCTCGGAAGATAAGGTTTCCTTTTTATCACATGATGCTTATCTTCTGTGCGGGTGTACGTGTGTGATTGTGTGTTGCTGTTCCTTGCGATGTCGCACGTGGGACAGCTTTGTGTGGATGTTTTTTTTTGCTTCTTCTTCGTCGTCGTCTCGTTTCCGCTTTTCATTAAACCGCTCACCATCAGCAGCTGCCGTTTATGGCCTATAACGACTTGAAGTTACACCCAATTTTTATCACATTACCACTCCGCTGCGGTACGCAGAGCATGTTCACGTACCCGAGGAGCCCGATCCTGCCAGCTGCCTTCTAATATCGTTATGTCGCACGAGAGCGTGCACGTGTCACATACAAATTGAACATTGTTTTTTCGCCTCTCCGTGTTCTCGTTACTTCCCACCATCTCCGAGTTTTCCCAGCGCCATTTGCAATGCAATCGTGACGCCATTCTAAACTGCTTCCACGGTCACACCTCTGGCGTCACTCGAGCGTGTAAATCAAATTCCAATTGCCTGGGCTGAGTGGCAGCTAGCTGGAGCTGGAGAAGAAATAACGCAAAAAGGAGAAAAAGAAACCATATCGCCAAGGGGTTGCTGGGCTCCGACCCTCCGTAGTCCATTCTGGGAGATTTGTTTTTTTTTCTGTTTGTTATATGTTGTTTCTGCCCGCTCGAGATCCAAAACTGCAATAACCATCTGTCATAATTTGGCTGAAATTAATTCCTTCCCATGGCAGCGGCGTTCCCGAGCGTTCCGATACGTCCGGGCCGCTTCATATGTTTTTCGCCCGGCTCTCGGGTATTATCGTCATCAACATCGCCATCATCATCGTCATCATCGACACCGCCATCGTGCCGTTCCACCATCGTGAGCTGCATAGCGATGTTTTTGGCATGCCATGGGTAGGGCATTCTCTAGGGCACGGTATTTTCGTGGCATTTTTTTTCACTTCCATCGGCCCACACACTTTTTGCGCCCTCGATTTTCCCCCACCGACGCCATATAGGGTAATAATAATACGATAATAATAATTGGCACCGGGCGCAGAACTACTAACCTCGCTCCCGGGGTCTTATCGTAATGTGCTCCTATCGAACACACAATCAGCGCCAAAGTCCTGCCAAAGGTACACTGTAGCGAGTTTCCCATCGCAGACCCAGGCTTTCTCTCGTCGAGTGGAAGGGCGAACCCCAACCAAGAGAATGGAGCCAATTCGGGATTCCCTCCCGTAGTGCAGGAAGCCAGCAAAGAGCTGCTTCTTCAGCACCATTCCGTCGTGCACGAGCGAAACCAGAGCGCAGGGCGCGTACACGACGCCTGTTTCCGTTCGGAATCTACATGGAAATAACTGAAAAACATGTTGGGCGGAAGCATCTCGAGGTTGCAACACTCTAGTGATTTCAAACCACATTTATTTTTATTTTATTCCCAAACCCACCCACATCGGTTCCACCGACGGCTGACCTTTTTGCTTCGACGCGAGGTGTGCTATACATTTCATTCCGGAAAGCAAACGGCGTAGAATCTTGGGTGGAATAAATATGTTACCGTCGCATACCGTCGTCTCGGTATGGTATGGATTCCGACGCATCTCTGTGGTCGGTACCGCAAACCGGGTACGGCAAATGTTCGCATTTCTTCCGAACCGGGCAAACAGGCAATCAATAACGGTTTCCCGGCAGAATGGGGGGTTAGAAAATGAATGCAAAAGGGTTAGATGATGGTGGTAGGCAGATTTACACACGCTTGTCGTAACGGTTTGAGCTATCACAATTTTAATCAACATTACTCAACGGAGAAATTCACTATGATCGTTCAAGTGATGCGATGCTAGTCTGGATCAATTGAGCTTTAATCATCGCATTGGTTCATCTAAGCAGTAAATTCCCGTATCGTGCTCTACTGCTATTACAGTACGCACTTGCCAATGCATATTTATTGAATACGTATGATTTGAATACGTCAAGAATGAGTATTTTGTAAAGATGGTCATTACCTGGATCATAACATTATTTGATTATTCCACAGCAGTAGGGTGGTATCATGTATTTTTCTAAAAGCATGTTGGCATATCATCTTATGTTCCTGCAACTGATGGTATTCTCTGCGTGAAGAGGTTTTAATACTATTCATATGCTTCGTCTCATGTAGGCGAAGGAAAGATAATGAAGACATTTTGTTTCTCAAAGCTGAATAAGGATGAATATGTAGCAATGGAAACTGCGAAATTCTAGAAGACCTTCTTGGAAGCCAGAGAACTGTGTATAGGGAGACTTTTTACATCGCAGCGAAAGACTTTTTCACCAACGGGCAGTCCTTATTATTATAGACATCATTATTCCTCTTCATAATGAAATCTACTCCCGGGGAAGTCTTTGAAATGAAGGTCCAGTGTTCGTTTGATGTAGCATGTCCTGCGGAGAGATTTCCCGTACATTGTTACGTTGTTGCCTACAAGATGCAGCTCAACAAATTGCTCCAATCATGCTCAACATCGTGTTGGTGTAAGAAGAAATATTATTCATCGACTTCGGCTTATCGCTCGCAGGTCATCGCTCTGGCTTGTTATTTCCCCGAATCGAGAGTTCAAAAGCATTCGAACGATGTTTTGTAGCCGCTCGGGTGACTTACAATGGGCCCGTGGCAGGACATGCTATTAGTCCTGCGTTAAGAGGAAAACGTATCGCTTTCACACAACCAGCCATTCACCGGATACAATCTTCCCGGTGCATCCAATCAAACCACTGCCGACTCGGGCTCGGGCATAAATGCAAAAGTATGGGTTCTCGGTCGAACTAACGACCAGGTCGGAAAAGCTTTGGTCCGATCGGCCCCGGTTATGTGTGTCCTAATGAAGAACCGCTTCATGGCACGACCTTTCGTTACCTTTGACTATGCTCGTTCCGTTACGCCGGGCGTTTTCTTGTCCGATAGCGAGACGAAAAACTTGAAAGACCAAGGCTAAAGTTTCACCACTTACACCACTGGCACAGGCAGCCAGTGGAAAACGGATCCTACTCGTGTCGTTTACGTGCCGTCCTGGGTTGCGATCACACCTTCAGTTTGCCTTCGTCCCCCGTAGGAGCTGATCTGCGCCAACACATGGAGCTTTTTCCTTTGATTCCTGTTACATCCAAGCTCCCCAGGGGTGAGACCATAAGGGCACGGGTTGCATCTGCGGCATAGCGATGATGCTATCTGCATTCGACTGGTGTGGCTGCTTAACGCCAGCGTCTCATGCTGAGACACCGAGAAGCATCTGGAGGAAAATTGCCATAATAAAAACATTCCGTGGGGCTTTCCCGAACGGCGAACGGAACACGAGGCCAACATGGGGGGGGTTTTTCTTCTTCTTTTGGTCACCCAGCGTACGTAGAAATAATATTTTCTCTCAGTTTTCCCGCATCCGGCTTCGGAGAAAACACATTTCCCTGTCGTTTTGGTGGCGTCTTTGCGGGTGGATAACGGAACGCGGTTCGCGATCCGCAGTTTCCGCATGGAAGTTTTAGTTTTTCAATTTATTTTTCCATTACATGCCGATAAAGAAACAAAAAAACGCTACCATCTATTGGCTCGGGCAAGCTGTGGACGTCTGCGGACGTAAGTAGTTGGTCTGTGTGTGTGTATGGAATGATTCTCACATACGACCCGCCGCTTAATGATGAAAAAGTGCCGCGAGATGAAAGCGTAAAAGTTGCTGTATTGCAGGTGTAACATTGCGCAAGCCACTTTACCGTAGCCGTTTATTTCCACGGTCATACTTTTTCATGCTAGTGCTCCTCCGCAGATGCTACACCGGTTGTAGTTTCGCTGGATGGTGTGTTATGATATTGCTGTTTTTTTTGCGAACTATCCGCAAGGTTATCCGCACCATTCGAGTACCGTTTTTGACATGCCACATGAGATATTAGATTGAACATTTTGTACCGTTGTGGAAAAAAAAAACAGCATTCTGTTCGATTTCTACCAAAACACCGACATCAACGCCGGCAAATTGTACGTACGTTTTTCATTGCGAGCACATTATGCAAACGGTGCGCGTCATTTTCATGCGTCATTTTCATGCACCGATATGAGTTATGGCGCGCAAACTATGCTCCACTGGAGCCATAAATCGCTTAAACCAGCATTAGCTCTACAAAACACGTGTTAATTCCAACCCACTGGTCGCTGCTCCCACTTTTTCCACAGGTCGCTGCAATCTGCCGCCGATATTCACCCAGGACATGAACAATCTCGCCCTGTCCGAGCAAACCCCGGTCGGGACGGTCGTGTACAAGCTCGAGGGCTACGATCCGGAAGGCGGTAACGTATCGTTCGGTCTGATCGGTTCGGATAACTTCATCGCTGATCCCATCTCCGGCGACGTGCAGGTGATCAAGGAGCTCGATCGCGAGGTAAGTTGCAAACGACCCTAACAGTGTGCACGTGTGCGACCGTGTGTGTGTGTGGGCCAACCGGTGTTCGCAAGGACACTCGGGAAAAAAGCGTAAAAAGCCAGGATGGCCCTGGCCGGGTGGCAGCACAAGACAACGAGCGACAAAAATGACATCGCCGCCGGTTAGCTAATGGCCAAAGACATAAATCTTGCACGGTTTTCCAGCTGCCGGGTTGTGTTTCCTCGCATGGCTGCTCGTGCGGTGGAAAGCCATACTGTCCTGGTGGCTCGTGTCTCGTGTCCCGTCTGCCACCATCTACGACCACGTACGGCCGTTACGGTGAAAATGATGCAAACATATGTCAACCCGGCGCGCACGCTTTCGCACCCTCCCGAGCGTCGGAAAATCGGTCGCTCACCCCCTCCGAGCCGGAAGTGATAACAGTACGAGAGGGTGCTATTGCCGTAGCGGTAAACTTGCGATCGATGTTCCATTACTCTGCTCGTTCGTGTGTCGTTGTGATAAGCGCATTGTTCATTGTGTATTGTGTTTCGGTTGTAGTCGGGCTAATTTGCTTACGCGTCGGTTGAGGCCGGCACCGGTGGGATAATTTTCGATCAGTTCTCTAGACCGCCCTCGCTACACGAGTGGGATGGTTAGGTGGGGTTTGGCTTTAACACGCGGTGAATAATGTTTCATGCAAGTTAAGTCAACCGTACACGAGACGGTGTCTCACATTAAGCTTGAATGTGAGGTGAATGCTCCGTTTATTTGGATTTTCTGGCTCGAGGTTGAGCGAAAAGTTTTGTTCCATTTGGCGTAGCTCTCAAAACTTATTTCGTACTCCGAATCAAGTGCAAATTTCATTTGCAAGAACAACGGTGCCATCTAACGGACACGCGATTTGCCGTAGGATAACAATAATAATGGTAATTCTATTAGCCAACTGGTGCGGCATGCTCGGGCGTGTTCACCCAATATTTCAAGAAAACTTTGCAGCAGGACAACAAAAGCACTCTCGATATCGAAGCCACTCTCTTCTGGGCATGGCTGTCCGCAAACCTTGGCTTTGGGTGCTTACAAGAACGCAGAATGGTTCCGGCATGAAGAACAGAGAAGGCAGTGGCTTAGGTAGATAGGCTTACACTTCCGGTGTTGATGCGTTGGCATCCTTGCGCTGGCTCGATGGAGTAACCAGCCCCAGGCCAATAGCAACAGCCAGCAAGTCACCCACGGGCAAGAAAAGCCCTTTCCAAGGAAAAGCTTACCCTCCGCCGGCCGGTGGAAATATGCGTACGATGGCCGGTGGCTGGAAACAATCGCAGGAAGGAATCGCACCGGTGCGTGGCGGCCTGGCGCTGGTGGCAACGTAATTTACGATTCAATTGTGCCCTGCTGAGTGGAACGAATCCTTCCGAAGCTTTTCCCTCTTTAGCGCGTTCGGTCGTTTCCGGCTTCGTGCATTATCGACGCCTTACCATACGCGCCTTACGGCGTACGGCCCGAGAAACGCATTCGGTCGTCTGCGGCTTCCGGCGGCGACATTGAATTGGCCGTGGGGTATTTTATGAGTTCAAAATGGTTCATTAATTACGCTCGTGGCTCGTCGGTGGGTTGGGTGGGATGGCTGGGTTGCGGAAGCAGCGACTTCAAACTCCACCGCCTTTCTCGGGGTTGCCAACTCACACGCTTTTCACCACCGGCACCGGTTGGCAACCGATAAGGGCTATCAGATTGACAATAAAATGTAATCCTTATGGCAAGGCACCTCTACGTGCGTAGCGGTCGCTCTTGCGTACCGTCAGCCATATCCGCACGATCTCGCACCGCACGCGAATGAGGGTTCGCTTTTCACAGGCGCAAAATACGGACGCGATAACTTGCAACGCGGCACGCCGAAAAGCCGCGCTATTGAGCGATCAAATCGGATTTGGCGTGTGCGCCAGCCATTTTATTCATGGCCGTAAACCATTTTATATCCGCTTTGACACGCGACTGCACGGGGCATAATTGTGTTTTCTTGCTGGGCCGTTTTATGTGCTCCGTCCCGGTGTACCTCTCGCACCCGGGAACCGTCAATGCCTTCTTGAGGGGTGGGTGTTTTGAACTCATGCATATTATACGACATCGTGCCTAATTTTCTCCGGAATTTCAAATTTTCCCTCCAAACGTCGGATGGCAAGTTGGCAAGAACGGCCCAGGCTCATCGCCCAGGCGACCGAGAGTGTGCTGTATTTTGCAATGTTAATGAACGCTTCCCGGAATGCCTGTTAATAGCTGACCAGCGTAAACTGGTCATGCACGCCGGTAGCAGCCCAAACATCCAGCCCAAAGCAGCCATCGAAGGTCGTTATACTGTCATCGGTGCTTGACGAGACTCGACGAGGCCCGATGGTGCTCCTGGAGTGTGTAATGTGGATGTCCCGGGCAAACATCGCCAGAGACACCGGCGGACAGCTCGATTGACTGTGAGCAAACAGCGAACAAACAGTGCGCTTCGACATCTTCATTAAACCCTACAAGGCATTTAAGTCGGTGGTACTTTATCGGGCCAAACATCCGTCGCCAGCTGCAGGCGGCGTTTATCCACCGGAGGCCACCAGAGTACGAATATGCATAATTCTCTAGAGTCATGTTCCTGGCGACTAAGCGCAAACAATGATGGCATGAAATATTCATAATGAATGGGTACGTATGAAATACGAGGAAATCCGCACGCAGCCATCTTTTACGGGAGTTTATGCTTCGTGAGAGCATTAAAGCACAACACAAACGTGCAAACATTGCTCGAGTTCCACGAGTGCCGAGTGCCTGGTGGATGATGTGTGCGTGTTTTCTCGGAAGGCTAGCAATTTGCAATCGATTCTAAATGCATTACGCTTCAGGGTGCAGGTACCTAGCAAAGGTTTTGAATTTTCGAAAATTTTATGCACATCTTTTCAAGGATAGAATCATATTGGCACTTTCAGAGGACGTACTGATTGTTGAAATAAAAATTATGATGAAAGTACCATACGTGATTTTTGAGACTTTCTACTCACGCTAATCACTGTGATATGTTAGTCCTAAAAAAGTCAAAATCGTTAGTTCCAATTGTGAATACAATATCTTACGCCCAATAAATGTATCCTTTCTTCTTCAATCAATTGGCAAAAAAAAATGTCACATTCCACGTCTAATTTTCGTTTCGTAGTGACTGTATGCTAGATGGAACGGATCAGAAAATTTTCCCTCAAAGCATTGTTGGAGCGTTTGATTGAGTTGGAAGAAAGCAAAATAAAAAAAGAGTTTCCCGGTAGAGTAAAGGATCTCCATCACCGGTCGGGCAGGGGTGATTTAAATTCCCAACTTCGTCCCCAGCGTCTAGCGTGTCCAGGTTGTTCAACGTTTCGTAGCCCCTGCCGGAAACCGATGAAAAACCGGTAGCAGAGGAAAATGAGAATCGGAACTGCATTTACCAGCTTCGTTTGACGCTTGATCTATATGCTAATTTTCTGCTCCTTCCCAGCTCCGGGCGCACGTGTGACGACCCCGGTGTAAGCGACCGCTTGCGTGGGACCAAAAAGGACGTAGCACACACGTGCGTCATTCGAAATGGAAGATGTGTCGCTCGCCGGGAGCATCCCTTCGGGTGGTGGGTTGCAAATTAGGGATCCAATTGTAGCCGGATATTCGCCCAACGGGTGAGCTTCGAGCCACCCGAATCACAGGCAGCATCGAGCGAGTGCAAAAGAGCCAGTGGCAACGGGTGTGAAAGTTTAGCGAGAAGCTTTGAGGTTTCCGTGGTAGACCACCGGGTGGATTCTGGGTGGAATCTTTAGGTGAAAGGCTTTCTTCCACCCGAGAGAACCCTGTGCATACGAGAGCGGCACTGAGATCATGGCACTGAGCGATTTTCCAACCAAGCCAGCCAGCTTCGGTTTGTTCGAAAATAAACTCCAAAAATTTCCCCAAATATGCGTGAGCAACCGCTCAGCACCGTAATTGAAATAAATCCCACTTTCTCGGTGAGGTGAAAAATCCATTCACACCCTGCCATCCCGGCGCGTTTACATGTGGCGTAGGTTTACGAGTGCCCGGTACACGCTTGTTCAGGGCAATTTCCACCTTTTCGCTCCATCAGGGAAAACAATGCCCGGCCCGCCGTTATCGTGCCCGTTAACCTTTTTTTTTGTTGCTCTTATTGCCACTCGCAGCGTGGCGCCTAATTGCTTCACCACGCAGGAGCACCGCTTCAACGGTTCGGAGAACCGCCCTATCGGGGTCGGAGCTAATCCTTCAATCCCGCGCAAGGATCCAACCATCGATTGGCCGCGTGCGAGAAAGACCCACCCAAAAGGCTCGCATGTACCGGACGTCAGTCAACCGAGGCACCTTCGGGGCACGGATCAGCACGAAATAATTGCCCAACGGCAACTCGTCCACACCGCGTTTCATTCCGACGGGACCACCGGGTACGGTGCTTTTTTGATTCCCTAATGGAGTAAACCGCTTCCGCGCAAAGAACATTCCTCCGTTCACTCGCGCCATTCTCGTAGGTTTGCGATCTAAGCAGCGCTACGCCACGCGCAGACCCGAAACAATGGCGGATAAAAGTGGGGCCCAAAATGGGGCCGCCCAGTTGCTCGTTCGGGTTCCGTTTATTGGACGTTTCACTTTGTTTCGTAGCCCGCAGCTCGACGCGGACCCACGGCGATAATCTCCGTGGAGTGCATCAGTGGCTATTCGCGCTCGAGGCAGGGCGAAGAAATAAGAGAATACCTTAGTAGAAGCACACAAAATAGAAAAAAAATTAACCGAATACCGAGAGAGCTTCCGAGAAACAATAGAAAGCGGTGGAGCACGTGTATGCTAGCAAGCAACAACGGCAAGAATAAGAAGACGAAGAAGAAGAAGAAGAAGAAAAAAGAGAACAAACCCTGCGAGAGATTGGGAGGATGAGCGATTTTTTGGAATGTTGGCCGAGCGTTTCGCGGCTCAACGAAACCGTGGTGGAATCTTTGTCCGTCCACCGGGAACGGCATTCCATCTGGGCCGGAAGCTGGTAGGGCTAAAATGCTGCTCCATTACGGTGGCTTGCTGGGGAGAGTGAGAATCCGAGCGACGAGCGGATCCGGCTTTGGTTTGCGGATTTCACAGCGCCAGCATTCCTGCTCCTGTTGAGCGTGCACACTGGCAATGGAGCCGCTTGGTTGACGGTGGAATGTTACAATTTAAACACCGACCGGATGGCCACACTGTGCCATCAATCATGGCGTGCCCGTATCGGTATTAATATGCACCGTGCGGGATTGCCCGACGTGGGAGCATAATTTTACACGCCGGAATGAACGAGACGGTTTTCTGCGAGCGCTGCAAAAACCCACGCGTATGTGAGGCGTTCATTTAATTAAGGCGAATTTTGCTTCCGGCGTTTTCGGAAATGAACCAACAACAAAAAAAACAGAAGAAGGGAGCAAACACGATAGTTGATGTAATTTTATTGTGCCACGCCTCGGAACGCTTAAAGCATTCCCCTTAGCCTTAGCTGTTGCCCTTAGCTTGTCGTGGAATGCGTTCCGCTTCCAAACAACGCGCATGGAGCTATTTCTCATGCTCGTCGATAAGAACTGATATAAATTGCTTCGAAGGGTAGCAGCGCCCGTTTGGGGAGGAAAACCCGAACTCCGGAGCCTCGCTTTCTTGTGATTCCATCCTTCCCGTGGGTTGGCACGTAGATAAAAACAAAAATCGTGTCCTTCAACCGGTGTGCTCTGGAGTGCGCAACGAGCGCTCAAACATACGGCTGCCGTGTCCTGAAGCGCCAGCACCGGGACGAAGCGTTTGGGAACGAGATTTACGTCGCAACGCTTGTCTCGCATGCCTGCCCGAACGGAATGCTGTTTCGATCCTTTCCGACGTACCTAGAACCGGTCCGACTTAGTTCGGAAAAAGGGAAGGCCTTCACCGGCCACAGGATGGAGGTCGTTCGAGGAATCGGGAAACTACACAAACGACGCCACACACGGCTACATACGGCTCGTAATCCTCGCCTAAGGGGCCACAGGTTCACACCGGGCGTGCGATTGGTTAGCGAGGGATGGTGAAAAGGAGCACACACACACAAAAAAAAATGAAAGCAAAATAAGAGAAGATAGAGGGCATCGAAAATCGAAAAGGAACCGGACGCGCCTCAAAGCGAAATAGTTCAATGGCACAGACGAATTCGATTTTGGGTGCTAAAGGCGGCGAGGGCGAGCATGAAAAAAAGGGATCAATAAATTGGAAAATAAAATTAATATCGACAACTCAACAGCGCCCGAGCGATTCGAGGTGGCTGGTATGCGAACACACACACACACCCACACACACTGCTCGCTTGGACGCGGACAAATGTTCTTCCGCGGGCCAAGGACTCGTCGATTTTCTCCGTGGCATGTGAAGATTTCTTCGGTACCGTCGCTATCCGACAGTGGCATCTGGCATCGTACGGAAACGGAATGAAAGAGCCACAAAAAAAAAGATAAAATTCACACACACAGCAAGAAAAAACACCCAAAAGGATATTCCCTGCGAGTTCCTTCGATCGACCGATGGCATCCATCCAGGACCGGTTGCGATTCCGTTGGCCCGTGTCGGGTGATGTAAGTTTATAAAATTGATTAAATGCCCCCCCCCCCCCCCCCTCGAAAAGGATCGCTCCATCGCTGGCAGACCCCAGACGTGTTGAACTATCTCTCGGTTGGCTGCCAAGCGAGCAGAAAAAGCCGCCCGATCTCGAACCCGCGCTAGTACGCTCATAATCGAGTGATTGAGCGCAGGTAATTAAGTTATTGGCTGTGGCGGCTCGGATGCTGGGGCCGTTCGCAGCCAAAATCGTCGAATGGCAGCATAATTTGCTTACGAGATGTGAGACACAAGTGAGCAGACAATTTCGGGCCAATTTCGGCTTTCCCCACGCCAGAGAGGACGAACGCTAATGTTTGCTCGAGGTCAATGGGCTGACGGTGCCGAGGACGTAAAGTGAAAATTCAATATTAGATAGATAAATTTATTTAGCTCGCCTAGTAGCAGAGCCACGCTGAAGCCTGCTTGATGTTTTGGCCGGGTGATGTTTCGTGGCTCCGATTCGGAGGGAAATGCGACAGCAAAAAAAAAACACCCAACGCCTGAAAAGTCAACCTGAAAGGGGCCGTTTTTTCGGTACGGCTAGTTTTAGTCAACATTTTTTAGTTGGATCTCGCGCTGAAGCCGTTGATTCTACCCAGGCGATGAAGCACACACACACACGGCGTCATCTACGGTGTGCCACGAAAAGGGTTGAGAGATTTTTTTGTATCCCACTCTAACACGTACTCGCTGGGTTGCAGGTTCATTTTTCCGACCGTGCCGGTGAAATCCGAATCTCCCGTGCGAGTAAACACGCACAAAAACTTAATAAGGCCACACGCCGAGGGGGGTTTTCGTGTGTGTGTGTGTGCATTTATGTGATGCACACGCAGCCAGAGCATGAAGTAAAAAAAAAAACACCCGCCCCAAAGGACGACACACTGGCTGTGGCTTTTCTCGCACGGTTGCAGCATCATCGCCGGCAAAATTCAATTGCATTTTGCAAATGCATTCGCCCCGCTATCGCTATCATCGCATCGAGGGAGCTTCACTGGCGTCTATTCCATTTCGTAGATGAACGAATCTCTCGCTTTTTTTTTCGTTCATCAAAGCGGCACGGTATGATTATTTTGTGCATACTTGCTTTTCATCGTCCTTTTTTTGGCTTTTTTTTTTGGGAAGCCCAAATGTGAGTACCGATGCGAAGGGACGCGGCTATCGATTTTCAAGCCGCATACCGGCCCGGAATGGGTTTCGGTCCAAGCTAGCGGGATGTTTGATGCGCCATTATAATGATACGTGTTATTTGTTATGCAAGGCCACCGGTCCTTCCAGGCTTCCGAGATGGGTGTATTTTTTTTCTCTCTGCTATAGTTTTGGACCCGCGTGATCGCACGGGATCCTGTGGAGCAAAGAAACAAAAAAAAATGTATCAATCCCAATTGTGTTCACGTTGGCGGGACATTGCGAATAAAAATCTCTCGCACACGTGCGTGCGACCGTCTGGAATGCCAGCCCGACGGAACATCGGGCAGGGAAATAACATAAAAATGGCTCTACCGAAAATGTGGCGGTATATATTTATATCCTGCATAAACAGAATTATTCATTCTGTTTGCATCTTCCGTTTCGGAGGGAAAAATCAACCTTTGGGCAATCGCCATCGTCTGGGTGGCGAGCTCGCATTTCGATTCCACAGTACGATCGGCTGGCTTTGCCTATCCCGATTGACATTCAGTTGTACCTGGCTCGTTGATTTTCCGGTCGACCAGCGGTTGTGCGGTTGCGTCTGGCAAACGATACCGAAGTTCGGTGAAAGCGAAGCATAAATAAATACCCAGACCCGCAAACACATCACATCAAACGGAGGTAGAAACAATATCCGTTTCGCAAAGCGAGTGCAGCGAGTCCTGGCGAAAGCTGATCAGTGCTCTGTCTCCCCGTCTGATTGACGTTGGCCCTCGCTTTATTTCAAGCTGCTGTGCGCGGGTCCTTTGGGAATGTAAGCAAACGAAGCAAACGGCATAACCGATATTATCAGAAGCCCTGGGGCGGTTGGTTCTTCGAAAGGACATCATTCGAAAGGAACGGTCGTCTCGTGGTCACCAAAAAAACATGAAACCAAACGGTTGAAGGGCACTCGCTGTAAAGAGTTATGCTACCGCTGCTGCTGTGGATCGTAGCTGAAACCGATCCGGTGACAAGTCAAACCTGAAATGATGCTGTTATTACAAGCTATATTTATTCCGCGTTTGTTTGCTTATCTCGCTCTTCTTCTTTTTTGTCTATTGCAGGCTCAGGACACACTGTCTTTCTCTGTTTCCATCCGGGACCGGGTCAGTTCGACCGGTATCGAATCGGAAAATGACAACATCGTCAACGTTCCGATCACAATCATCGTGCTGGACGAGAACGACAACCCGCCAGAGTTCCAGAACGTAAGTACCATTGTTGTTGTTGACACCTTCGATTCGGGTGTACCTTTCCCAGCGTAATCTGCATAATCGACCGGCCGTCGTTCGCATCCATTAAAATTACAATGGCATCAAATTGGATTTGGTTTGTTATTTTGCCTTGCTTTGTCAAATATGCGGTAAGGCACGAGAACCAGCAAACATTTGAAGGCACGTTCTATATTATTGTCAACTAATATTTGCAATGAATTCAGCGGTGGTTTTTCAAACAATTTTCAAAGCTAATTTTGGGTTTGAATTTGGTATAAATTCCGGAGGTTTCTTATGTTGTCTCAATGTTAAGGATGACTCTCAATGTCCACAATGCTTACCTTCTCCAATAAAACAGTACCAATGAACACACATGACCAGACACACTCAGCACAAAACTAATCAACATGCGACAAATTGTGATGAATCAGTGCGATTTTCATGAAAAACATTCCAACATTCCGACAGAAGTTGAGAGAGCAATTTGTGTCGTTTAAGATATCTGATGAACGGTCAGTCACCTGACCAGGCTCGAGTTGCCTCCAAATGCCACAAACTGAAGGGGACAGTATTTTCGTGTACATCGCGTACTGTCTGTGCGCCATTTTACAACTTTCGCGCTAGCTCCCATGCTGCCGCAAGTACAAACAGCTTTTCCACCCACTTCGTCCGGAAGCGCGCAGAAGTTGCCAGGTTCGGAACCACGACAGCGCGATGGCGTGCGGCATCCGGGTGTGTCAGTTTTCCCGACACCGGTACCGGCACCTTGGACGACAATGTCCAAAACGAGCGAACGGCGTGACGACCACGAGGACGACACCAACTGCGACGGTGAACTCATTGAAGTGAAATTAGTTTCGTGTTGTGCAATAATAAATAGGAAAAGTTTCTCATTTGAAACAATTTCAATAAACTCACCCGATCCGGTGGATTTTTCGGTGTTTTTCGCTCCCGTACCCGGTTTGCGGGCACCCCTCGGTTGGAGACCCGCTCTTTTGCCATCACCGGCCGGGATGATTAATCTCTTTTTCTGTGCCACCCATTCCCGGCCAGACGACCATGTAACCCGTTACGGTATTTCGAACTAATTTAAACTTTGGAATGCAAACATTTTACACTCCGCCGGAGGATGTTCCGCTCGGTTCGTTCGATTGGACCTTCCGGTTCGCCGCTGGCACCGATTCTGGCAGCTGCTTGCTACGTCCAGACGCCGAGTAATGAGGGTCAGCAATTAAGGGCAGCCGGACCGAATTGAATTGTAATTTTAATGGAAAAGATTTGCGCCCTCAATGAGAAACGAATCAACGTTGGATGCCGTTCATGTCTTTTGTAACGATCGATTTCACCGCAGGTTCCGTACGAGACGGAAGTGTTGGAGAACGCCCAACCGGGCACGACCATTTTCGAAGGCATCCTTGTGACAGATCGGGATACTGTTGGAGAGAACCTGGATGTGGCGTGCATTCCACAACCACAGAACCCGGATGCGTGCGAAAAGTTCGCTATTGAGGTGACGGAGAGCCAGCAGGATCGACTGACGGCCGTGGTTGTGTTGAAGCAACCGCTTGATTACAACGAGCGAATGATCTATCAACTGCTGCTTGATGCCAGTGATGGACAGTACAATGCGTCCGCTGGGCTCGAGGTGCACGTGCGTGATGTTCAAAATGCACCCCCAGTGTTTCAGGGTTCGCTTGCGGCCGTGATCAACGAGGACAGCCCAATCGGGACGCTTGTGATGGTGATCCAGGCACGAGATGGTGATCGTGGACAACCCCGGAAAATCGTCTACGAGCTGGTGACGAGTGAGTATCGAACTCAGGTTGTCCTGAGGGGTTCTAATAATCATCGCCAGGTTGGCTCATCCGCCTGATATCCGACATTCTCACTCGCTTTCACTCTTTGTGTTCTAGATCCGATGGATTACTTCCTGTTGGATAAGCACACCGGTGAGCTGCGGACGGCCAAACCACTCGACAAAGAAGCGTTGCCAGACGACACAGGGCTTATCATCCTAACGGTGAAGGCCCGTGAGGTTGTGGATGGTGTGCCAGGCAACGACAACCTAACCGTCGCATCCACGCAAGCGTCCATTACGATCCGCGACGTGAACGATTCGCCGCCAATGTTTAACAAGACCGCGTACGCGGTATCACTGTCCGAAAACACGGCCCCAGGCACACCATTGCCACTGGAGATCAGCGTGCGTGATCCGGATGTGGGTGAGAACGCCGAATTCGCGCTTCGTCTCGAGGACGTCTCGCAGGTGTTCGACGTAGAGCCAAAGCTGGTCACGGGCAGTTCGCAGATAAGCATTCGCGTCGCAAACGGAACACTCGACTACGAGAATCCGAACCAGCGCAAGTTCATAGTCCTGCTCATCGCGGAAGAAACGAAAACGAACCCCCGGCTGTCTTCTACGGCGACGCTTACTGTCTCGATAACGGACGCGAATGACAACCGGCCAACGTTCGAACAGGACTCGTACTCAACCTCCGTCTCGGAGACGGCTCACGCGGGTCACCTGATAACGACCATCACCGCGAAGGACCTCGATTCGGGTCTGTACGGTGACCAGGGCATTCGGTATTCGCTCTCCGGCACTGGCTCGGAATTGTTCCACGTGGATGCGCTGACGGGTGCCATCTCGGTGGCGGAGTGTCCACTCGCAAGCCAAGACCACCGTAGTCGCCGTCGTCGCCAGATACCGACCCTGGCCGATCTGCAGCGTGAACATCCGGATCTGAACCACCTAAACGCGTCAGGCCGGGCCGTCGAGTACATGACGTACCGTATCGTGCACGGAGGCGAATCGAATGAGTACCAGGACGTCAATGTGATAGCGCCACCAACGATAGCAACCCTAGACGACAGCCCTGAAGCGACCACGACCACGTCCGACGAGCGCGATGAAGGTGTTACAGCGCGTCCACCAAAACCAGCACCGACACCAGTGGCTGGACCGGGACGAGCGCCCTGTTTGGACTACGAAACACAGTCCGTGTACTATCTGTCCTACCGTGCCACCGACGACGAGGGTCGTGGCCAAACATCCGTCGTATCCGTCCGGATCAGTCTGCTGGATGCGAACGACTCACCGCCGGTCTGCGAAAGCCCACTCTATCGCGCGTCCGTGGATGAAGGCGCAACCCTTTTCGAACCACCGCTCGTTATTCGAGCACGCGATCCGGATGTCGTGTCGGAAATCAACTACCGGTGAGTTGGGGCACTACGCGGGGTCTGGAAATCGATTTTCCAAAAACCCACCACCCGCAGTAGGTCCCTTCGGGGATGCGCTTTTTAACACTCCGTCTTTCACGCTTTCCCGTTCAGGATCATTGGCAGCGAAGCCGTTGGGCGGCATTTCGAGATCGATAAGCGCACCGGCCAGCTGACCATATCGAAATCGGTCGCCCTCGATGTCAACCATTTGAAGTCGGAAAACGTGTTCTTCGGTGTCGAGGTGAGTCGCACGTTCACCCTTGGGTGCCGTTAGCGTGTCCGCAGTGCTCGTGGCCGGTATCTAATTAGAAATTCCGCTTGATTAACATTTGCTGCACACACGGGGTCACTCGGGCACTGCCGGGTGGTTGAACGAGATGAGGAATGAAACAAAAACGAAAAAGCAACCGAGAGAACGATAATACTGAATCCGTTTCATGCGCTTTTCCTTTCCCGACAGGCGACCGACGGGCTGTACACGACGTTGTGCAACGTGAACATCACCATCCGGGACGTTAATAATCACGCGCCGCAGTTCGACCGGCAGAACTATCTCACCTCGATCGAGGAGAACTTTCCGATTGGTAAGTGCGCCCGGTTCGAGACCGTTTGCGCTGTAATGGCGTTTATGGTAATGAAGCACTTGCGGAGATAGCAGAACAATGTGAGGAGGCTTTCCCGGGGTTTTCCCGGTCAAAGAGCACGCGCGGGTTTTGCTTCGGTTGTGTGTTGTAGATGGCCAACTTTGCACTCCCAAGACACCCGAGAAGCTGTGCTGGTGAGTTTTCTCGCGCACGGTGAAGCATTACGGCTGAATTTGCAAACATCTTTAAACAGTGCCTTTGAAGACGCTCTCTTCGCTGGCTCACGTTAAAGCCGTGCTATATTGAACTTTCTTCATCACGGAACTTGTCGAAGGATATTAGTCGCCAATCGAACGTTATTGGATCAGGGCGGAACGGCACAGCCTACCCCGTTATCGATCGCGATTGGCCTCCACGCGAACGCGTATCAGTTTCAACCTTTATCACCGAGCCGCTGCTCATCGTGATGCTAACGAGAGAGTCAAGTTGATTTAACCTCCGCGGGTTCGATATTATTGCGTCCGACAACCACTTTCCCACGCCCAGGGTGGCTTCCCCGGATGCTTTATTGTTTTAGAATATTTATCATTGCTTTATTCAATTCCCTCTAACGGCGGGAATCGAGTGATGAAAGCGGTGGCCGTAATGAAAATCCTGCGAGCCAGCAATCGATGGCTTCCTTTGGAATGATTTTTCCCAGTACTGCTTAGAACGTTATCATTCCGCTGCCGGTGACGGTGGCTTACCGGTGTTTATCGAACCGATTCACATTAAGATTGTTCTCGTTCACTTCTCTTCTCCACCGACACTCGTCCAATCCATTTCACAGGTACCATAGTGGAGCGCCTTCAAGCCATCGATCTGGATACCGGAATCAATGCCGAGATCAGGTAAATTTTAAATGTCGTTTACACAACACACCTCACCCGGTAAGAGCTATTTGGTAAGAGCCCTTCCGTGCCGCAATCCGGCCGCCTGGTGAAAAAAAAAACCCTTCTTAAGCAATTTTCGATCGATTCGACGACCATGTCGACCGTCGTCGTTGGGCTGTGGGCCACGATGGCTATAAAAATAAATTTTTAGAATAACTTGATTATTTCACCCTGTTTTACTCGTGTTTTTCTTTCAACCCTTCCCACCGGGGAGCCCAGGAATGTGCCAGGAATGGCAGAGATGGTGGTGGGGCGCAAAATCGTTCGATCATGAACGGAAGCGGATCCAATCTCGTGGTCCTGGTCCAACCCCGGTGTGGTACGGTGCTGTAAATGCGAATATATGACCTAAACCTTCCCTTGTTTCACCTTTATTTATTCATACCGAGCTAACCCGCACGACCTGGGATAAAACGACCCGGGCATGCTCTCTCTCTCTCTCTCTCGCTCTCGCTCTCCCTGCTGGAAGGTGCGCCCTTTTGGATGATTCCACCCGTTGGGCTACGGGTGGCCTGCCGGATTGCGGGTTAAGTTCAGGGTTCGGGTTTGAAAACGACATCAATGTCCATTTTATTCCCTTCCGTTTCCGTCCCGACCCATCCCGGGTTTGGTTTTGCGGGAAGACATTTTGAGATCCGAACGTGCGGCCAAGCACGGCACAAACCACGACTATAGGCGATGGCCATGACGATGGTTATGAGATGATGATGAAGATGATGGTGTTTATTGCAAATGGGAAAGTTCATAGAATTATTCGAATGTGAAGGGCAAAAAAACATCAGTATCCCCTAACCGTCGGATTAAACGACCGGTTAAAAACTCCTTTCGAACGTGTTATGGTTTATACGCTCGGATCGAGAATGGGATCGATCCCTGCCCGTACCCGAACGATACAGATTGAGTTTGGAAATTGAATTGACGCACTTTCAATCTTGCTCCTGCTTGCGATGACGCTTACCGCTTTTCTTTTGAATTAAATTGGACATATTTTATGTGTCGCTCCCTTTTAAGCTTTTACTACACAATATCCGGTCACTCGAGTACTTTAAACAGAGGTAGTGGAGTGTGTTGCTTTGTTAGTTTGAAAACTTAATTTCAATTTTAGTCCACCAGCCGCGGGCTCCCGTTTCACAGGCACAGTTGTTGCTCTTTTTTTTTATTTTTCGCTTACCATCCACAGCAAACCCGGGAACGTTTGCTGTAAGCTAATAACAGGCATGATTTGTGTACACAAGCAGGGCGCATACAGTCCCCGAATCGGTAATTACTTCGTGCTGTACAAGTGTACGCGTGTTTTCGATATATTTCGCCGGGTTTTGGCCGCCAGCGTTGCCCCAGCGTTGTCGTTTTGCCAGCGACAACACGTTTAATCGGTGTACGCCGGTAAATGGGGCCGGGTTTTTCCGAGGCTAACCGTGATGGTACCGGGCATGCAGGCGCTTCCGTGCATCGATTTCGATGTTTTGGTTCTTGTAAAACCAATACCCGAGCGGAAAAGTGACCACCGGTGGCTCGGGCAAAGGTAACGAGCACGAGAAGGAGAGAATGTTTCGAGCTTTTCAATCGCGTATCGAGTATCAGCGGCAGGAGACCAGGGTTGCCTCTGATGCACCGGTGATCCGGTGGAAAAATCGTGCAAAGCAAGAGTAATGGCCAAGCGGTGGAAAGCAACGCTGCTAACCGAACAACGTGCCGGGCGCGGTAAAACACGGCAACAAATGTACGACCACCGGGAAAACGAGCAGTAGTACGACCGGCCGGTGCACCGAGGCTCAGCGTAATTGAGTGGGACAAATCTAGCTACGAGGAGGAGTAAGGAGGAGGAGGAGGAGGAGGGAAAAGGGCGGGCCACCCCGAACGCCACCAGCTTCCAACCGGAAGTTCATACCGGCTTCGGGGCGTTGTGTATTGCTGGGGCGGGGCGGACTCGCATAAATTACGTTAAATTTTAATCAAATTCTTGTTTAGATTTACGAGAAACGGAACGGATTGAATGGCCGCTCGAATGGATTCCGCGGTGAAGGGCAATAGAACGAAGGGCCCGGGAAATGGCAGCGAGTGGGGGTGGAAAAGCTCCGAAAAAGCGCCGATCATAAAACGGCGCGGATTCGAGCGGGTAAAGGCTCGGGTTTGGGTGGCCCAGAATTACCAGGTTAAACAAGATTAAGGGTCGCGGGCGAGCCTTGCGAGAAACAAAATGGCCGTCGGGCTCGGGGCAGGGCAAGTTAACCGACACCAGCCACCGTTTTTGCCTGCGTCGACCTAATTTCGTCTTTTCGCTGCCGTTCTGCCAGTCTGGCAAACGGGGAAAGCCATTTTGGGCCTTGAGGAACTTGAAATTAAGTGTTGAGAAACGCTTTTTGCGCGCTTCGTACGCCGGAGACGCTTGATGGCGAAATCATGTCCATCGTCCAGGTGAAACAATATGGGCAAAAAAAAAACGGTAGAAAAAAAAAACCCATTGTGTAAGAATATTTTACGACAGCCCACTCGGGTTGTTCGAGAAAAGAATCTGGCGTCTTCGCGGAATGCGAAAATGTATACTGCAAGCGTAAAGCGGCACACTATCACGCTCCCGATCGGATCGGAAGCATTGGCTCGCGCGGATGAATAATAATCTTACCGGGCGGGCGAACAGCCTTAGACCATTAATTAGATCGCGTCCCGCTGTCTAATTCGTGGATTCGTTATTTTTAGCTACCTTTTTTTTTTCGTCTGTTTCTCTCAACTCACCGTGAATTGAATTGTGGGTGGCGAGCTAAGGCGCGCTGGTTCGTTCGGCCAGAGGAAAACGGAAAATCCTGTTGAATTTTAATTAGCCTTGCCGCGCGCAAGTGCTCATTAAATATGCAAACGATTTCGGCCGTGGAGTGGATTCGAATTTGCGCTACTCACTTTCAATTTACAGGCGCCCTAATTGCATTCGCTAATGTAATGAAGGTGGCCGACTCGCTAAGGATTCGCGCTTCGGAAGGAGCGTGTTTTTTTGTTTCAACCTGCTCGCAGAATGATTTGCCCTGATTCGGTAGACGATCGCGCGTGAAAGTGCATGGCTCGTCTATTAATGATGCATCTCGATTGCTCCTACCTGCAGGTATCGCATCCAGCAAGGCAGCTTCGATGATTTTACCATCGACAATCGAACCGGAGTCGTGAGTATCGCCCGCAAGCTTGACTACGATCGACGCAACACGTACCAGATGGAGATCGTAGCATCGGACGCGGGTACACCGAGCCTTTCCGGGACGGCCATGTTGACGGTGAGCATCATCAACAGCAACGACAAGGCACCCTATTTTACGCCCACGACGCAACGAGCTGAGGTGAGCGAAGATGCAACGGTTGGGACGCTTGTGCACACGCTTGTGGCCGTTGATCCGGATGTGGCGTCGAGTGAATCACTCGATTACGCTGCCACCGAACCCATCACGGCGGTTGACAAGAATGGGAAGGAGGTTGGCGAGCTCGAGGACTTTAAGGACATGTTCATGATCGACCGATCGGGAAAGGTGTTCGTCAACCGGCGGCTACAGCGAGATAGCTTTGCGGTAAGCACTTCAAGGGAGTCGCACGATCCAAGAAATTGACCGGTTTTGTGTCCTTTTTGCAGGTCATCCGTATCACGGTACTCGTCACGGATACAACAGCCCCATCGATACAGCAAGGCGAAGGATTGCTCATTATCACGATTACGGACGTTAATGAAGAGCCACCGGTAAGTAGCGTTGCATTAGTGCACGGGTGCATTGTTTCTGTTTGTGTATTGAACAGTAAGCAAACTTCAATCCTCCGATTTGCATTTGCATCATATCGCTTCGTCAAAGGCAGGGAAAACATGAGCAATTGATTTGCACCCCTTTGCGAATGTTTTCCGGTGGAATTTTCCTTCTGTGGCTCAGCGGATATAAATAGTCCCGCTTTCCTTTCCATGGAAAATAGGTTTCGCAGAAGAGTGCGCAATGCGATGCACATAATTTTCACACTCGATTGACGCCGGCACCAATGCGAGGGCTAGCGAGAACGTGCAGTAGCATAGAATGCTTTTCCATTAAGCGGGCTGCAGGGTGCATCGAAAAAAGGGGGCATAAAGGAAAATGTGATCACTTGCCGATGCAGCGACTCGGCAGGAACTGCACTAACACTCTGCCAAGCTCCGGAGGGGCTCGGAATCGACGATCAATACACGGACCGGACGATTCCGGGCGGCTCACGGAACGGAAGTGAATGCGATCTGTTGCGAGGTTTTATGGCCCGCAGGTCACCGATGGGTGAGAGCTGGAAAACAAAATGACTGGAAAGTTATTGCGCAAGAATACGCATACGCTTCCGTGCGGTACGTTCGGTTCGCTTCGCGCAATTATGAGTGCCAGCGCATCCGGTGGAGGCGCCTGGTTATTTGTTCCTGATATTCGATCGGGAAGGGTAGATGGGCGAACCGTTGCAATAGTTTACACGGATTATTTACGGTGCGTTTAATTTCAGCTCGTTCAACTTCACGCCCCATCGAGGGTGCCATTTTACGAGCAATTCGTTGCAGATCGACAGAATTTCCGTACTGACCCGTCAATAAAGCGCACAGCTGCAGGCAATACACTTCTAAGAATCGTTTTTGGAGCGTATTAAAGCGCCGGATGGTCTTTAATTTCCGTACAATAATTTTCCCTCACATCGTGGGTGATAAGAAAACGCCTCGCGGAGGAAACTGTACATCTTCATTTTCCGCCACCAGGGTGCTGCACGTCCTAGTGTCTGCCTTTTGAGCCACCTTGAAACCGAAAAAGAGCACTACACCAGCTGGTCCGTACGAGCACGAGATCGCGGGTGCCGCACGTAAAAGAAAGTGGAGATTGTTTTAATGTGCGAGTCTGTCCGTGGCTCCAGGGGCCCCTTTTTCCGGCTGCTCGCGAAACCACACCGGACTCAGTGGACTGTCTTAGGTCAGTGAACGAGGAAAAAAAAAAGACAGAAAGAAATCCCACGAGAAAAGAGCTCACGACCAGCACCATATAATGAAGCAATTTATTCCCAACGCAGTGGTTTATGCTGTCTTGCTGGCACCTTCTCGCTTCTTCGAGCTCAACCTCACCCTCGCTCTTAGCGGTAAGCGTGAAATTCGTTTTCGACCATTTTTCATTTCACCAACCGCGGCTTGAAGCATTTTCCGCGCGCGCCGTACGAGGATGGAGAGAAAAATTGCACCGCTTTTCACGTCCTTTCAGCGCGTCGTGGTGGTGGAGGTTTTTGCTTTTTTTTCATCTCTCTTTCTCCTGCTTTTCTTGTGGCTTTCTTCCACCACCCTATGGGCAGTGCATTGGCCATCCACGGCTTCAGCCGTGTTTCGTAACGTGGTGGAAATGATGGACTCCCTCGCCGAGTCTTCACCACCGGCGTCGTGGGTTTTCCCACCATCAACGAATTATGAGCAAATATCTCAACGTCGGTGGTGGTGGTAGCACCCTCCCGAGTGCACACGACGGCCACGAAATGAAGCAGAAAACCCCGGAAGCCCACACCAAAAAAAAAAAGCGACTAAAACAACTCCGAAGCTCTCATAATGCACCCTCTAGCTCGGTGGCGGCGTCAGATCAGTGTCGAGCTTTCGTCCTTGCACGAAACGGGCGCACTTTTGCGTGGCGTTAGACCCGACAAAAAACCCAACCGCCAAGTCTCGTCGCAAGACAAATCGCTCTCTCGCGTGTCTTCATCGGCGAAATCCTTCAGCCAAAGAAGCAACCTTCAGCCTCTCGCACAAGCCAAAACGCGCGCCCCACGAGCACGCTGCGGTGAACCCATTAAAGTGGAACGTGATAGCGCACAACGCGAGCCCTCCATTTGGTGGAAGGATTTTCTAAGCGCGACGTGGCGCGATGATGCCCCACCACTCAGAAGTCAGATTGCCGGCGTTTTCATCCGGCGACTTTTCGCGCCCCCCCCCCCCCCCCCCCCCCCCGACACTGGCTTCTGGGGCAGCTTGGAGTGCAAAGAGGGCTAAATTAAACCACCCGACACCGAGACCCGCTAAGTGACTCCCGGGTGGCAGAGATCCTTGACTCCAACTCGCCACTTCCGTTAATTACTGCCTCGGTCAGAGTGCCGGCGTGTGGTTGCGGTGACCCATCTCGGCGGGTTCCGGTGTCACCGAAAACCGGCGCGACGGTGGTCGTGTTCCGTTGCAGGAAGCGTGGTGCTAAGAAAATGCGACAAAAAAGTTATGACGCAGGTGAAAAGTCTTACGACGAAAGCGAGTGCTAATATGTTGAAGTACGCGTCCGGGAAGGCAGATGTGCATCGCGTTGCAGTGGGCTTGGGTTGCAAGGCTTAACAAAGCCTCCTACTGATGGCCTACTTCCGGTTGGGTACGCGCATCCGAGAGATGTTGAGCTCCGCCCTTCGTGATAAGGCACACCGGATCGTTCGTTCGGGTTTCTTTTCGCTTACCAACGTGCCCTTTGTGAGCGCCTTCAGTGCACCATGGGGATTAGATTACATTTAAAAACCTCCAACGGATACCTCTCACGGGTGGGCTGTATAAGCCTTCTCCATCGGATAACGGCTTTCAGGGTTAAGGGACACGTTCAGCCGGGTGGCTGATTATTCTGCCCACGTTTCGTACAGTCAGACGCATCTCCCAGCAATCGGAAATCGGATCCTTTCCTTGTGGCACTAATCGTCGTCTTGACCGAAGGAGAGCTCGTGCTATCGCATTCCACCTCGCATCAGGACTCTTTCGTCGACGTTCGGTAATTAATTCCGAGCCAGAAATCTCCCGAGAACACCAACTTTGCACACACGCTCCCTCCCCAAATGCGGACGGGATGCACACGTGGGAACCTCTCTGGGGGTGGCCCTTTTCGAGGAGGCTGGTTCTCTGGGGTAAAAATATATATTTATCCAAAATCCCAAGGGTCTACGGTCCGGCCTAACGTAGTGGAATGAATAATGCTCCGGGTTTTGTGGCTATGAAACGATCCCCATTCGGATGCGGCCGGATCGGCACCGGAAGCGGAAGCCAGCCATCGCAGGAATCGATCCAACTTTCCCTACCCAGCGCCAAGGGAGCAGAGCTTCGGAGGGCAACAGTTGAAAACAAGAGCGAACTGGCAGAGAACAAAGGCACAGCACGATGAGGGCATTTTAATTATAATACGATTATGGGCTTTGCCATCGGGGAGGCAACCGTTTGGTTTTTGGGATGGACAACCGAGAACCGGCTGCCGGCACCCGTATATGGGAGCTGTTGGAACGTGCCGGCTGATATCCAGGCTGGTTGCTAGGGTTTTGGGAAAATTTCAATCGAATCCTCTCTCCACCCAAGCAAAGCAGCCCGGCCTTTCGTAACCATTCAATGGTGAATAATTAATGCTCCCGTTCAAATCCATCATCCCGTGGCAACGGCTCATTCGTTTCGCTAGCTCGTACCGAGCCGCATGTTGAATTGAAATTTCTTGAGAAATGCCTCGCTGTATCCCCGAGAGCGTCCCGAAATAGACACGTTCCTCCCGCTTGTGGCGTTCCACGTAGTGCCACTTTTAATTGCAATCTCGGTGGGTTGTGTGCCTGCGCGCCTCGATGTTCCCACGTGAGTAAGACGTCTCTGATAGCCATCAAACCCATCACATTAATAATTGCCAAGTCATCTCCACAGCTAATCCATTTAGAATAACCAGCGATAAAAGCCGAAAATCCACCCTACAAACCTCAGCGTGCGGGCTCCGGAAGTGGGCTTCAATTTAAAGCTCAATGGCGCAAAAGGATCTTCCCCGGGTCTTAACTCCCGTGTGAGACAGGCCAGCGATCGATTGGCTTCACCAAGGCATGGGATTTCATTTGCGACATTACTGGCAGGCGCGTGATGGCTCGTGCGAACGCACCCAAATGACGTCCCGGTTTCGATCGCAATCCCCTGTTTGCGAAAGACGCAAACGCCACGAGGGAACCGCTCCCGGAACGCTCACGCCACCGAAAGCCACCGGTAGCGCTTTTTGGCAAATGAGTGAGTTAATATATTGCAACGGTACGTGCGTCGTGCTATCGGGTGTATCATTTGCATAAATGATAAGGCAATTATCAGTGTTTAACAGCGCTTCGCTAGTCGAAGTTTGTCGCCGCTGTACGGAGCGTGACTGAAGCGCGTCGCCTGTTCCACCTCGCGAGGGTTTGTGGAGCGCTTAGAGCGGTTTTAATGTGACGGTTCGATAGATGGGTAACTAACGTTGGCTGGCTTTTATCGTCCTACACCGCGTTTGTGGAAGGTGCAACGCAAACGGAAGGCTAATTAAAGCGAGCCTTCGTTTAAACGAACTGGGCGCCTCCATTGAAACGTCAACTCCGGTGGGGTTTTGTTCACCTGTCAAAGTGCCACAGACGCTTCCGGTGCGGAGCAAGCCATGAAACAAAGGCTGCTCAAAAGGGCTCATTTTGTGCCCTAACCGATTATGAGAAGTGATGTGCAGCTTTTAAACGCGCCACTCCGTGTGTAAACGTTTTCGATTCGTGGCGACGTGAACATTTACGCGCAAGTAAATACGAACAATTTATACTTTTCCACGATCGATCAACATGAGCCTCGGGTTTCGCATTTTTCCGCATCAATGGGGCATTAATCATGCCCGGAAAAGAAGGACGAAAAGCGTTGTTTCTATTGGAATTTTCCCTCACGTCGATGCCGAAGCGTTCGCAGTTGCAATACACAATCCCCGACCACTCGAAACCGTACCCGAGGTTTTCCATCAAATCCCGGCCGAAAACCTCGTCCCGACAAATCGTTCCGATGATTTACTTCCGCTGCGAATGCAAATCACAATGCTGTCAATGTTCCGCCCGGAAAGACAAAAATGTCGTTACCCGACGATGAGTCGTGTTTTCCCAGCGCAGTTGCTGTACTCCCGTTTTCCCCAGCACCATGCGCTATCCGGCTCGGGTTGGAGGGATTGCTCGTTTCACCCATTCAAGGCTTCATTCTGTCCACCACCCCGTGTGGTGCCGTTGAGCCGGTTGAATTGTGTATGTTGTGATGCATGTTTGCATATTTTCCACCAGCTCCCCGAGGGAGACACCCACAGAACAGCTTAATGGAAGCGCAAGAAAAGCGCACTCACACCCCATTCGGATGGATTCAGATGCTGCATTCGATGCAGGGTGTCAGTGATGAATTGTGAAAAACAGAATCCGTCTCGGCGTTTGCGCTCGGCCTCCGGCTTCCGGCAGAAGCGTGTCGTTCGATGCAACCCATCAACGCCGACGTGCTGGTGAAAACATTGAAACGAGCTTCCGTTTTCGTACGCTACATTGAATTCACACACTCTCTCTCTCTCTATCTCTCAGGGCATATGCATTTTGTCTCGGGTGGAACCAGCTCGGGAAGCGTTCTTTTACAAGCCAATGTCCCAAAGGTTTGCCCTCGGAAAGCGAAGAAAGTGTGAAGTCATACAGTGCTGTGGGTCTGCATTTCACAACCAATCTATCATGGGAAATGGCTTGCCTTTGGTGTGATTGAAATGTGCCTGTGGCCTGCGAAATCATGATAAAACGCATATTTCCCACGTTTCCGTTCGTGGCATAATTCACCTTTCCTTGAAAGCTCGAAGGAACGAGAGTGAAATTTATTCCACAACAATTAGAGTGTTATTTTTAGTGCATCTCGATCGTCTACTAGCTTTTCTGGAGAGCAGATGTTCTCTTGTGCCGTTGCCGATAGGAGCGAGATAAAAAAGAATGCATAGGTAAAAAGGCGTTACGGAGCACCCACTGAAGCGTGCAATACGCTGCGGTTTACAATGCAATCGGTCCACCAATGCGCCGGAATGGTTCCTTGATTTATGCTGCCGGTTTTGCTCGTTTATTTGTGATATCCTTCGCCACGGTGGCGTCCTCTGCCATGAAGCGCCACAAACCACGCACCGTTGGCAAGCGGTGGATCTTTTCTTTCCCCACAACCCAACAGCAACGCCTTCCGGAATCGGCAACGTCTTAAGCCACCGCAAGCACCGGGCTTCGTCACAGCCCACTTGATGGCTTTTCCAAGCCATTATTCACAGTTTATTGCTGTCAGCAGCGGCGGCAGAATGATGACAACGATCGTCCCAGACCCGGTCGATAGCGAACACCTTCTCGACGGAGATGCCCGGTTACGGCTGTGAGGCCTATGGGGTCGACCGGGAAGGGCACGTATGCATAAATTTGAGCTGAAATTTATTATATTACTTAAGGTGACGCCTTCGGCTCGGCCATTTGTCAATCCATCTTCGGTGCATTTTATTGCTGCCCTTGCTTGCCCATCTAACCCAGCGTGGCTGAGTTTCAATCTCTCTCTCTCTCTCTTCCCTTTAGCTGTTTGCGCCACCCTGGACACCGGAAAACCCACACTACCGCTTCCAGGTCGTGGAAGAGCAACCGATCGGTACTATCCTGACGACGGTGCAAGCAACAGATGCCGACTCGACGATTGCCGAGTACCGGATGACAGAAAACAGCTATTTCGAGATCCACAACACCACAGGTAAGTGCCGCCGAGACGTACTCACCATTCACAGGTCATACCAAGGGGCTTGATTCTCGGCATCAGTATGAGCATGATAAGACCCGGTTGCGCTGGTTGCCGCTCGGTCGATTATTTATCGATTATTTGAGTTGAAGCCCGCCAGGAAGCGTACGGTCACGAATGGCACAATCTGCCACCCGGACGTTGCATCGCAGCCCGGCGTTGTTAGGCTCGTTATCATCATTAACCCGGGGATGCCACCGACGTATGGTGCACATTTAGCATCCATCATTGTCGTTTCGGTGCATCTGCCGGAAGAATCGATATATCAGCGCGCGAGCGTAACGAACCCGGGCTGCCACAGTGGCGGCGGCACAAAACCGGGTTAGTTAATCGTTTTAATTAGTTCCGGTTGCTCATTTCGTGCGGTTCCGGACTGCCAATCAATGGCGATCGATGGCGTTTCGCAAGAACGGCTCGGTTCGGGGATTAGCCGTTCGGGCAGCGAATCATTTCTCGCGACTGGCATACAATGGAAAAACTAGACTACGAAAAAAAATAATGCAACCGTTCGATATAATCAACGCACGTTAATTGTACATAGCGTTGATTGAGTTATTGTAGTTCTCCTGGAAAGACTGCTGCACCGGTCCGGTTCGTTCAGTTTGATTAGTGTGATTTATTTGCTATTAAATTTGAAAATTGGCTTTCGAAATGCTCCCTCCAAGGTACGCGGCTGTTGTGCGCGTGACATAAATCATTTCGCTCGCGGACGCAAATTGTCGCTGCAATTCGATCCGGCAGCATTCCATTAAAACTCAGTTATCGAATCATTACCATCGTGGCATCGGACCACGCCAGCTATAGGGCCGGATTGGCAACAGTTTAATCCCACTGTCAGGCGCTGTCGAGCGTTCGTGCGATCGATATTTCCGGCGCACCGTTGTTTTTGGTGCAGATTAAATTCCAAACAATTCCATTCCATTCCCGGATGGCCGCCCGGTGTCGCACAGTTCAAAGGACACATTCCGCGTACCGTGATTGTTTCGCTTCATCACTTCGCGCTCATAATTCGCTGCACCGCGTGTATCGCGCTACCCACCGCGATTGCGTTCTGGGCACAAATTGAGCAAAATCATCACCTAATCTGCAAGCGGCATCAACGAATTAACACCGACGCTGGCGGGCGACGATGAGTCGCGTGGAAAGTGTAATTATTTTATCATTTGAACTCCATCGCAAATGCACGAACGAAGGCCCTCGAGGCGGGAGGAAAGACTCATTCCCCATCGGCCATGGGGTGTTGATAATTTATTATAGTACATTTCATTTCCACCCAGTTCGGTGTGCCGTGCCGCACTAACGGGCACCGGGTGAATGCGCGAGGATGCATATTGTGCCGCTCGAATTGCAATTGCAGTGGCAACTACGAAATTTGACGTTCTAATTAAGCGGGGTGAAAAATTAACGCACCACTAAGCACGGTTCTCGCGTGTCTATAATCCACAGGACTCATCCGAACGAAGGCTCGCATCGATTACGAAGCGACACCGGTGCTCCAGTTTAACGTATCCGTCGTCGATACCGGTGTTCCTCCACTAACGGCCACAGCTCAATTCACAGTGGAGGTGGTCAACACCAACGACAACGATCCGGAGTTCGAAAAACCGGAGTACACGTTGCAGGTTCGCGAGAACAGCCCCGTCGGGACGGTGGTTGGTGTTGTGCGAGCTCATGATGCCGATGCCGGTTTGTACGGGCAGTTGACGTACGCGATCGTCGGTGATCATGGTGGAAATTTTGCGATTGATCCTGACACCGGTGCCATCACGGTGCACAATGCGTCCGCGCTGGATCGTGAGGCTGAACAGGAGGCTAGTCTGACGGCTATCGCGACTGATCGAGCACCTGAAGGAATGCGTCGATCTACGACCGTACCCGTGCAAATACGCATCCTGGACGAGAACGACAATGGACCGGTGTTTACGCAACAAATCTACCACGCGACGGTCGCGGAAAATGCTGCTCTTCATCCTCCGGCAGCCATTTTGCAGGTACGTAAGGGCCTTCCGGTGAGCTTTCTTTTAGTGCTACTTCATATTTCGAAACACCGTTCTCTCGCCTGCAGGTCATGGCGACAGATCCCGATGAAGGAGCTGCTGGTGACGTCAAGTACGCGATCCTTTCCGACAACGTTGGTGGTATCTTCCGGTTGGACGCAAACTCGGGCATCCTTTATCCCGGAGCGAGCTTGCTAGGAAAGAGTGGTAAGTAGATGTAGCGCCTGTGTACGTGTGTGGTTTGTGGTCCATCGACAGGACGATCTGCGTCAGGGTGTTGCAATTTATTAGCCCAACAGCGAACGGCGCTCTACCCAAACCTGTTGAGCTCTTTTTTAACAACGCTTCGTTCGCATTCTACAGGCCAGTACCGCATCGACATCGAAGCCCGGGATGGATTGGGTTCGGGACCGCACAATGACGCCGCGACGATAGTGATCGAAATCCAGAGTATCAATCAACATCGGCCCGTGTTCATCATGCCGGCACTCTACAACGCCACGGTGGAAATTCCCGAGGTAACGATGCTCAGCATTCTACTCGTCCTGGCCGGGTCGCACCAAGCATTCGGATCACAAAACCCTGTGTGTCCTGTGGGACGGCATACTCGCACAACACGCGAGTGCCGGGGTGTTCCGTGTTTAATTGAGTTTTTCATTAAAATTGTATCGCAAACGTCGCACAACGTCGACAGTGCCTAGGGGCGCTGACGATTTTTGAGCGCGAGCTCACCCAAAAGGGGGTGGTAATATCGTAACGGGGTTCGCTACCGGTCGGTATTCGCAACAGTATAAATTAAAACGTTCCATTCCGCGCGGAAGGACACTCCGCGTGCCGTCAGGAATCGCACCAGCCCGGGATGCACCGCGTGCGGTTGGCAGGGAAACGAGTGCTTATTGAATGTTTGATGTTGGTACGGAGTGAGGCAAGTGCATTGGCACGCCACACGCGAGCCGTGGGTTGATTGGAGCGATTCGATATCGAATAATACCTTGTTTGGTCCTGGTCGGAATTCATTAATTTCAAAGCTCTCGAGGGGCGATTGTACGAGCGCGAACGTTCATGTGCGCGAACGCCCTTTTGCCGTTGGATGCGGTTTAATTTTGAACCCGAGCAGTGCGCTTACATCGATTGCAATTTGGTGAAATGAACAACGAGCCGTGCTTCATCTAATGTGTGCCACGCTTTTCCTTTTCGTTTCCCCCAGAATCTGGCCATGGCTGATTATCTGGTAATGACGGTTAAAGCGACCGACAACGACTCCGGCAGCAACGGGAAGGTCCTGTACTACCTGCAGGTACGTGTAGAACCGTGCGTTCGTCCTTCAGCTTCAACCCCGGAAGGTGGTTATTAACCTCCTTGCCTTTCGCCGCAGGTGAACAACGTGAACGTGCAGGAAACGGACGAGTTTAGCATCAACGAAATGTCGGGCGAGTTGCGGATCCGTCGGCAGCTGGACCGGAAGCGACAATCGCGGTACGAGTTGATTCTTGTCGCTCGTGACCAGGGCACGCCGGCATGGTTCGAAACACTGCGCTTCCTTACCGTGCTGCTGGTGGACGTGAACGAGAACTATCCGGAGTTCCCGGATGCGTCCAACCCGTACAAGTTCTTCGTCACCGAGAATGGTGCGCGGGATGTACGCATCGGCAAGATACAGGCGTACCTGGACACGCCGGATCCTGCCATCTTCTACTACATGCTGCTGGGCAACGAGGATGGTGCATTCTACGTGGACAAAACCAGTGGTGATCTGTACACGAACCGCTCAATCGACCGGGAGGTGAACGACATGTACGTGTTGTATGTCCTCGCCAGCAAGCAGTCCGATTTGTACGTCAGTGAGCATGAGCGGGCTCTGCTGGCAACGGAGCAGCTCGAGCGGAATGCGACCATCGCGAAGGTTTGGGTTCACGTGCTCGACGTGAACGATAACGCACCGGTGTTCAAACGTGACGTGTATTACGCTGGTGTCAGCTCGAAGGCTTCGATCAACGAGCTGGTAGCGATCGTGAATGCGACTGATCGCGATTTGGGTGCGAATGCCACGCTTGATCTGTTTATCCGTGGTTCGTTCCTGTACAAAGACGGTGAAACCAAGACGACGGGCAGTATTGTGCCAAGTCCGTTCGCTATCTCGAAGGAGGGCAGAGTGTTGACCGCGAACTATATGGCCGAGTACAACCAGGACCGGTTTGTGCTGGAGATTGTCGCCAAGGAAGTTGAATCGCCGGAACGCGAAGCTGCAGCACGTGTGCACGTGTGGATCTTCAACCCGGAGCAGCTGGTGCGTATGATCCTGTCTCGGCCACCGTCCGAGGTGCATCAGGATCGGGATGAGATCGTTTCAGAGCTGGGTAACGCGACGCAGCGGTTGATCATCGTTGACGAGATCCGGTATCACGTCGATAGCCTCGGACGTATCAGGATGGATTGGTGTGACATGTACTTCCACGCGGTCGATACGGCCACGCAGATGATTGTACCGGTTGAGGAGATCCTTCGAGAGATCGACGCCAAGTACGACTTTCTGCAGGTAAGTGTCGTACGTCCTCTTGAAGGGGTTGATTTGCATAACTCAAGGAAACTAATGGTATCGCTCTTTCGAACAGGATTATAACGCAGGCTTCTCGATATTAAATGTGGTGCCGGCGTACGCAACCACCGCTCAGGATGAGTTCGATCTGGCGCTTGCCGCTCTGATAGCACTGCTGATAGTGCTGTTCGTGGGAGCAGTCAGCTTTATTGTCCTGTGCTGCTGCTTGAAGCATTGGTAAGGCACAACTTGCTAGGGCATCTGGACTGGGCTTCTGACAAACCTTTCATTTTTCACCCCCAGGTCCATCACGATACCGAGCGAAACGAGACGGAAGGACGCACTGATCAAGAAGCAGATCATTGAGGATTTGAACACGACGGAAAATCCCCTTTGGATCGAGCAGTAAGTATCGTGAAGAGTACGCGATCGGGGCCTAGTTATTTTGGTACTTAAAGCCACCTTTCGTTGCAGAAAACTGAAGCTGTACGAAGAGCAAGAGCTCACGATGCAGGTGTTCTCGGAGCCGGAAATGTCCCAGCAACAGTCGATGAACAACTCGGCCAACACCCACAGCTCACAAGATCCATCATCACAGCTATCTCTCACACTTGGGCTCGACCATCATCAGCTGCATCATCACCACCATCTTCAGCAACAGCCCCGACGAGACTCGTACGATCTGTCACAAGCCGGTGACAACACGTACGCCACCATCCAGCCACGTAACTACGGCACCAGCAACCTGAGTACGGTGTTAGGAGCTTCCATGGTGCCACCGGGTGGTCTAAGTTCGTCCGGTGTGACGGGCTCGAGTGGGGCAGGTTCGAGTGAGGTCGCTGACTACGCCACTCTGCGTAATAGTCGAGCTCCATCGGTAAGCAGTGGTCCCTTTGGGGCTTTTCCGGGTGCAAAAATGCTTCCTTTTACTCAACGCGCTTTCTCCGTATCTCTTGCGCGTTCTCCACAGCAGCTGTTCGAGTTCCGTGGATCAACGTTCCAGGTGCAACAGCCGGGAGGTGGCGACCAGACGGACTACGTGACGGAGCTTATGTAGACGGATCTGGCATGGACCCTTCCATTTATCGTAGCGTAGTGAAGTAGTAATATTTTGTAGAGTTCTTTTACTCTCAACTTCGGGCGTTCCAGTAGTCCCCGGTACGTGGGGTCGATGAAGCGCCCCAGGACACCCGGTACAGCCTGTACCGCTTGACGGTAGTATTACCCGAACGCGCGCGCTCTCGTTCGAAACATGAAAAGACTTATAAAAGGCATGCGGCGGCGCTCGCTACAAGCCCACAGGTGGTGAGGTGGCGCACATTACGAGATTACATGATAGAGACAATAAATAGATTTTACTGCAGACCGCGCCAGCACCCGTACCAAACGCCGGGCATGAAATGGTGAGAACGAACGAACCACCAGGCGCCCCCACCGCTAGATAGGTTCGCTCGAGCTGCAGGCACTCGTCGATTAATTTATTTTCCATCATTATCACACGATTACCGCACGCCGGAATGCAGTTTTCCGGCTCATTTTTCCCTCCAACTTCGCCACAACATCATTGTTGCGCACGAGGAAACGCAACACGTCACACGCGTTAGCCGCTCGATTGGTGGTCGATTCATTAGCACCCGCCAATTTTCTGCCTCATGCTCATTATTCTTTTGCGTTGCGTTTTCCATGCAACGATAACGAGCGCTATGCGGTGGTGGAATTAATATGTGCACAGCGACATAAAGGGCGCAGTGGTTACAAAAAAAATGAAAAGCAAACACACACACGCATGCATCGGCGCTGTTCATATTGATTGTTGATCCTTGCATGAGCCGATGGCCGTACGGACGCTTAATCATTTCCGGTCCCTCGGCGAGGTTATGACTCGTTAACTTTAACCTCATTTTCATTAATATTTGCATTGTATGAGCTTTTTTTTTTGTTGGGTCCGGGTATCGCGCTTTAAATTAAACCGAACAACGGCGAACCGGGGGGTGTTGCTGCCATTGCAGCATTTCACTGAGCCTGGTTGCTTCCGATTGCAGCCAGGTGCGCGTGGTTGCTGATTCACGCTTGACGCGAGAAGCAAATCGAAATGATGCATTCCCTTTGAACTTTCGCGTCGTTGAGCCGTCCATCAGTCCATTGCTGCATGAACCGGCCCGAGTTTTGGGGTGGGCCAGCCACCCGTGAAATGATGTTACATCGCTCAAAGCCACGTTGTGGCAGAGTGCCAAAGCCCGCACTCATTGCCGTTCGCTTTCGGTCCGCTTTGCTGCACTCGGTTGCCCAGCTTCCGGTGCCAATGGTTGGCTGGTAGTGGCCACGGCCAGAAGCTGTACATAATTACATTAATGAGTGGGAACGTTAAAAAATTGATTTTCAACCAATCAAACGGCTCAGTGCTGCGGTTGGTGGGTCGAGTGCAGGCGATTAAGGCGCAAATTGAATGTTGCTTTGTGTTTCCTTTTTTTTTTCATTCTCTCCATTGCATGAAATAAATTGGTTGCACAAGTGGGGATAACCATCGATTAAACACAACGTGCACGTGATCGCGAGGAGAGCCAACATGTACAAAGGAACAGAGGCGATGGGTACGAGCATGGCAGCACGGTTTTGGGGGCAGGACAATCTGCGGAACACTTTTAGGAAAAACTTTCCCCTAAGGAATGGTAGCATGGACGAAGGGTGATAGAATTTCCTTGCGTTGTTTTCTAAGCACACCGCAAATATGTTCCAACACACCGAAATACAATTAATGTTTAAGTTTTTAATTGCATTTTAAACAACCTTACTACCTGCAGATCTGGTGGGTTGAGGATTTTTATACGCGCCAATCAGTGGACCTTTAGGTTGAGTTTTTAATGAGACTACTTGTTTTTAGCATTACGTAATTACATTGAACCGTGAACCATGGTTTCTGTACAGTACGCGCGATAGGTCGGAGCGCAGTGTTAGAATAATGAAAGAATCGTTTAAAATATGTTGACAACGGAAAATATAATAAGAAAAGGACACAAACCTTGTAAACAATGTATCGCTAATGAAACCACACAGACACAAAACTGTAATTGTAACACAATTTTAGGGAAATAAAGGTTTTTAAGCAAATGAAAATAATCGTTTTTAAACCGTTCAGCGTTTTTCTATACATCCGAATTTCTTTGTTTGAAAAAGTTGCCAAAACTATAATTGTCACATAAAAAACTCTCTGAAGGGGAAAATTGTTGCATTCACTCACGAAACCCGTCCGAAACACGTCAAAATCCTCCAATGGCACGCGTTCTTTTAAGTTCGTAATTTTTGCCACCCAGCACCAAGAGTCCAAAATCGCTGAAAACAAGAAAATCGCGGTTGAATTTCGCTAACCAAATATCGGCAAATCTTACCAGGCGATCATGCTTTAAAGAGGTTGCTTCGTGCCTGGTACCTAGTCGCAAGTAGCGCACAACTAGTGGTCTCGCTTCCTCGCATACGACAGCTTTAGTGCTAGCTCCCTCTAGCGTTATCAATCCACATCGATGCTCTTTCCGACGCCTGATTACTCGCATGCTGTCTCTTATGGCCATCGATCGCTTACCGTTCTAAGCGCACTATGCGATCTTTATGGCCATAAATCTAGTGGTAGTAATCGGCCATAAATTATTAATCTGCATATAAAAATTGCATTTTACACATGAAACTATGAAGAATACTATGTGTGGTAAATTTATATGACATAATTCAAAGTTTTTCATAGCACGCAGTAACGTTTGGTTAACAAACAAATTAAATGAAAGTGATAAATAAAATCAGTGTTCGCTTATCATGAATCGGTCCATAGTGCAACGATGATCTATTGGTCCAATCACGTCGCTCGTCGGGAGTGAGAGAAAGCATCATTATTGATGCTTATGGACCAATCGTGTTCAGCCGCATGGTCTCTCGTACCCACGTGCTAGCATATTTAAAAACAATACATTCTATTTGCTTTTTAAACCTAAAACACTAGGCAATCTAATGCTTGATATAGGCATGGTCAATCAAATTATCAGATCAAACACAGATTTGTTTTAAAACGATTATCAAAATATGTACAAATGGACTGAAAGTCAGGAATGTTATTATTGGTTTCATTTGGAAGAGAATATGCTAAATGTGAGGTAGATCAAAAGTAATATAAACTAAGCGCTATTATTTTATGTTTCTCAATGAGAAGGTGAGAAAGTACTCACTGAAGTGAGAATTCATGTTGCGCCTTTTGTTATGCATACCGCGTGACTTTGCATAAGTTCGGGGTTTTTACATGATCTTGAGTTTAAAAATCACTCTTGTTCAGAAATTGCAGTAATTTATTAAAGAATGCTATCTATTGAGCTGAAAATTGTACGTCTAATGAAGAAGAATTATTGCAAAGCACAAAATATCGTTTCATTTCCCAAAATAACTTCGAATGCAAATTCCAACCATTCGATTACTCGATGGTAAGAATTGAACTTTCACTTCCCATCTATTGATATCCCACCCGTGAGCTCCCAAATTGGCCTCAGGTAAACGAAATCAACGATCCAGCCATAATCGGAGAACAAGGACATCCCCGTTCCGGGTGGGATGATCCTCGAAGGCGGCTCCAACCGCAGCTTATCGGTCGTCGTCTCGACCGTCTCGTCAGACGAAAACGATCCTCGAAAACGGAACACGGAGGACACACAACTAGGCCAACCATCGGCACAACGTCGACCCACCACACATATCCGGGGTGAAACAAAAAGGGCAACCGTTCAACCCTACGGCGTTGTCGCTCGTGCATAATCAAGCGGTAATAATTGTACCGCGCTTGCTGCGACCAGCCCACGGCCACCGTACGGTCACAGAACTGGAGCAAAACCATCGTCGAACGAACGAAAGCGAATCGCAGCACGCCATCACATGGACCACCGTAATGATTTATTCCCCAAGTGTGGGCCCTTCCGTCGTCGTAAGGGACGTTCTTCGCGAGTCGGGCAACTCGCGTCTTGGCCAAAAAGTTCGACACCCTTTTCAGGAAACGGGTGGTGTTGCTCGCTGATTGCACTTTATTTCATAACAAACAAACGGGCGAAAAAATCGGTCTCAAAACACGGTAATCTACCACGAGCTCGAGTCGAGGGGGGAAAGGTTCGGTTCAAGCCCGGAGGAGGCAACGGAATTAATTCGCCCATACACGGGCTCACTTTCGCCTGACCGATGCAACCGGTGGTCGGGTCATTATGCTGCGCGAAACTGCAAACAGTCGCCCATTATCACAAAACAAACATTGCCCGTAGGGGGGTACTGTTGTGCTTTACATTCGGCTTTTTGGTCCTCTCTCTCTCTCTCTCTTTCTCTCTGATCCATCATATGCACAGTTGCTGATCGTATCGGCAGCCGTGTACTGGTCAGCAAATGCCTTAGATGCGTCGGGATTTGTTTTCCAAAAGAACCAAAGAAGAACCCACGAAAATGGCCCTTTCGCATTCCCCAGACACATTCTAACCACGCGCGGGAAAACCGTTTGAGAAGAAAAATCACATTCCAACGGCACACGATAATTGTAACCTTGACAGCAACCGTAATCTACCCATCTACCAAAAAAGGAACGCAACATAAAACGGCGACCTTCTCCGTGCCGAGACTCTAGGGTGATTGGTTGAGCCCAACAAATCGTGCCCGCGATCGTTCGCGGGTGTCGCGATTTTTGTACATTTTATTTTACGTAATACATTTGTCGCGAATTTCACCCAAAACGCCATCCCGGTCATCCTGCGGGTGTCCCGTTGCCGTCGGTCGAGTTTCGATTGGTTCCTTTTTCGCCGGTTGCATGATTCCGTTTGTACATGTCGTCCTCGTGTGTGTGTGTGCTTCGTTGTTTCGCACATTTGCATGCATCCCTTCGCGATCGAAACGCTCCCTTTTGCGGTGCGGTCTCTTATCGGAATTCCGGGTGCACGCGGAAGGTGTCATTAACCTTCCGCATCATCCCTTTCATCCTCGGTTCGACTTTGGTTCGCTATTTGTTTTCCGTTTTGTTCCGCAAGCGTTGGGCTTTCAGTTTCGTCGCGAGCTACTCGCGAGGCAAATGTTAACGAGCTGCAGCGTTTTGTAATGTCTTGAAATTGATTAAAAATGAGTCGTGAGTAGCAGCTCGTACTTTTGTGTTTGTTGGTGTTGCTTTTGCTTTCGTTATTGAAGTTTGTTGTTGATGGTTTTTATTTGCTCACCCCCAAACACGGAAGCAGAAGAAAAAATCACCCCAACCCCTAGCGTGGGTGTCTACCCCCCCCCTTTTGGAGAGGCGAATCTGCGCCCATCTTCCTTTTCCACCGGCGCTCGCATTACGCAAATGTTACGGCAAATGTGAACCAATACGTCCCCGCTGGCAAAGGTGGCACAGCACATAATGGCAGCATAACGGTCATCAAAAACCCCTGCCGACGTGCGTGGGGTGGTGCGCGGGTGGAGCATAAAAATATTCGCTCTTTATTTCATTCCCGCACACAACCGCAACGCACGACCACGGACGTAAACCTTCGGCATGACCCGGCCAGGCAGGCGTCTCTCAGGAAGGTTGTGTCTACGGTTGTGTGGTGGGAAAAAAGGGCACCATCGCGGTGGAATTCCTCGACGAGGGCCGATTTTTCGATCCCAACGGCCGCGTCCCAGCACGGCGATGTTTGCGGAGGATAAGGGCACCGGCAAGGGCTACCGGTTTGAATATATGATAAGATTTATTTACTTTTGGGTTCATTTGGAATGATATTTATTTAAGAGCGGAATACGGAGGAGATATGTTGGGGCTATGCTGGGCAGGAGAAACAGGGGAAGGTGAGTATGAAAAAAAAATCGATTGAATTTCAAACGTACCACGTAAATGAATCGAATCTATGCTGCCGGTATTTCAAGCTCACCGATTCGCGCTGTCGTCGAAGCCCAGCACGATCGCGTTTGGCAGATCAAAAGAACGATCGAGCGAAAGAGTTTCCCTTCGTAGGGTGTTTCGGCAAAGGCAAAGGGAATGAAGTGTCGCAAGGGCCTTTCCTGCCCTGCCCTGGTGAGGAAAGTTCGGTTGACACGCGAAATATCATCGACGATTGAAATGGATGCTGAATGCCGCATGCAGTTGTCAGAGCGCTTGGTTTCGCTTCCCAACGGAGCATTGGAACGGGGGAATGAATTCCTGGCGGTGAAGCGTGCGGGGCCTCGAATAAAAGGAGGGGCTTCAAAAATAGAAAACTAAATTATGTTGCAACTGATGACATTCGCGTATAAATTCAAGCGAGCGCTTTGAGCCCCGCGAAAGGCTGAAAGTGAAAACTGGTGGCTTTTGAAGCGTTTTATTTTTTATCGGTTCGAGCTTTGGTTTGACCGGGTCGTGGTAACGGTTTATTGGGTTTCGAGAAACCGGAGAAATATAATCGTTTTAAAGAGGTTGAACCATTGACGATCTTCTGAAATTTAAAATACCGTTTTAGGCTTGAACGAACTTCACTAGAAGCTCATAGTTCACATGACCCGTTTATATTAGTAAAATCAACGATAACCTTCGTATTTAATAACCCCACTGCTGGTATTTTAATGTTACATTAACTTTCACAGCTCGTATAAATGGCATCCTAGCAAACAAGTAAACGGCTTATAAATTATGGAAGTGCTGCCACAAACCTTCAAAGGCAACATTCGGCGTTCTACTCCTCCGCATTTTCATCCAAACGGCACAATCAAACTCAGCCGGGACGGGCTTCTCTCAAACAATTAAAACAAACCTAAATCAACGTCTGTCAAAGAACGCCACTGTCAGGGACACGGACATGCGCAGATGCGAGTGCAATGCTGGCCGCCGGGAAGCATAAATCGGTTTTACGACGCGTTTCGTTCTAAAATTCACCTTGCCGGTGTCCGAAATGGCTCGTTTTATGTGTATAAAAAGCGTCCGTAAATCATGCGGAACGTGAAGCCCGTTTTAATCTGCCTCCCATTAGCCGATCCGTAAATCCGTCAACCGTGCGGATGCAACCGGAGCCATTTTGATGGTGAGCTGTTTGTGTTGACTGCATAAGAAGCGCCACACCGTGACCGAGAAGACGCTTCCTGGCATCATTTACACAAACATCGACCGGAGCCGGTGCTGGAGTCGTGTGTAGCATTCGATTAGACGCCAAGCAGCGTGTTTTAGGCTGTGTATTATCACACAAAAACCCCAACCGACAGTTTATCACCATCAAGCGTCGTGTGGCGTAGTGTGGCGTCTTGTCGGGTTGCTAAGAATAACGCGGAAAGAAACGCACATACCACACGCAACCAAGCCAGCCGGCGAATCTGTTGCCAGTGTCGTCGTACCGGCAAACGTGGCCTTGAAGGGACGCGTGTTTAGTGGATCAAATCACGGTCCCATCCGTGATCGGGATTAGTCTGGTGGCAAGCGTTCTAGCAGACAGTCTGTGTGGTCATCGTCCTTCGAAGCAACGGCAGCAACATGGCGAATCCAAAGCAGGAGATCAAGTACACCAAAGTAAGCGGTTTGTTTTTTCCTCGTGGGTGTTGCTCGGACGCGGGAGAAAGTATTTTTAGTGCCAAAAGCAATGGCGCCTAAGCGGGATGTGTTTCGGTTTCGGAAAGCGAAAATATATGTGCGGCTTCTGGTGCGGTTTCGAGGTGCGAGATTCGTTTATCGTTTGATAGGGGTTTTGAAACTTCACAAGTGTTCGAAGATGAAAGCGGTGCGTTTGCGTCTTTCGAAGAGAGATAATTTGGCTTCTTCCCAGTGGAGTTGTGTGGGAGATGCCGAAAATATACCGCCTATCTGCTCGCTGATATTCAACACAACCGTTCTTCTCATTAAAACACGCGAGGCGAGTGAAATGAGCGCAGTTAAGCGGATGTTTAAATCCGCGCTTTTTAAGTGGGGCGTTATTTATCAGATTAAGAGTGGCGTTATTGATCTGATTAAACTCCACGTCTAACGCCACCTTCCACGATGAGAACAATTAAAATTCCAGTGCCATAAAGACGCAAACCATCTAACACACACACAGCCAACATGTGCTTAACTGCACGCTTCCGGCTGCTAGGTGTGCAATTTTGGGCCCTACCCAGTGACCTAATTCCCGCAACGGTCCAATTTCCTAATCCATGCCTGTGGAAGAAGCATAATTGGATAGTCCTCCCACAATCGCAGGGGAAGCTCCCGATTTCCGGATGCGAACCGGTTTTTTGGAGTCTCATTCTAACCGGTTAGCTTATTCCATCGACGACGTGCCAGCGGATCCAGTTGATCATTATCGTCTAATTGGCCGCAAAAACCCGGTGGTGGGATCTGATTTCCGATCTCCAAAAACCGACCCACCGGGATCTATTTCCATCTCGATGGTGATCACGACTGCAATCCGCAAATTTAAAACCATTCTCCAGCCGCTGAGATTTCAAGCCAACCGCTTCACGCGATTTCACTCCGATCGTAAACGATTTCGGTGCGATTTTTGTCTGTCGCGAGCGCCCCTGCGCGTGACGTAAATGAGCAGCTTTCCCTTTTTTTTTGCTCGTTTTTCTTGTTGTTGTTGTTGTTTGTCTCTCGTCTCCTTTTCCGTAGCTTGGTGTGACCCCGTGCGCGATCTGTCATCGGTGATGGGCGATTAGATAGCAGCGATGCTGTCACCAACCGCGGGTCCCGAAAGGCCTCTTGAAGGTTTTATCAATGCTTCGCGAAAGGGTTTCGATCGAACTCGAGCACCTCTGGGACTGGAGATTAGTGCTCGAGAGGCAGATAATTACACCCGGCGACGAAAGAGGGCTCGAATTAGGGGGTGGGCTGAATGAATGCTATTTTTATTCACCATCAAACGGCGCTTATCACACGCGACTCGATGATTTTCTGCCGTATCTTAATTGAGCTTTCGGTGGGAACTGAACCGCCTGACGACAGGGTCGCAATTTCGTGAGCCACCTCGAGTGTCATAAGGTTCGTAAAGCTACCCCCGAATGGTTCTTTTCGCAATGATGAACCCCCCGAAAATGTCTTCATTTTCCGCAACCGAACCGACGCGTGGTGAACTTCACGGGAATTCGCCATTTTCTTCGTCACCATGCGCGGCAACGCGACCCCAATCGGGTGTCCCGTGGTTCGGTTTCACCCCCAACGGTTCGATTTTTGTTCATTTGTAATGTTACATCGGTCCGTGCGCCCTTTCCCGAATCGAATAATTACTCCACCGTCGAACCAGGAGCGTAAGGCAGCGTTGGTTGCGCCCACGGTTTGGCGAGCTTACGTAAGCGAGCTTGGCGGATTCTTACGGCATCTTTTGTCTTGTGTGCCTTTGGCAAATCTTGGCACGGGACCGTTTCGAATGGGGAGGGCGAATTCTCCCTGGCCCGGTCGCGATGCTGCCACGCGAAAGGTAAAGGGCAACGGAGAAATCATAACGGCATGGTTCTGGGAGTTGAACGCAATCGCGGTTGGAAATTGAATTGCTTAATCGCGGTAAGGTGCTTTCTTGAATGTGAGCGATCGCAGGAAGATATACGATTTCAAATATCTTACATTTTTGTGGTTTGTTTGAGCTAAATTTCGGCAGTGTTATTTCGGGTAGCTCATTTATTTTCTTTCGCGACCACTTTAATACATTTTCCGGCATTTACTCAATGGGTGCGAAGGTATTACTGAATAGCGATCAAAATCATAATGCGAAAGAGTCAAGAAATTCACCGATGCACCGATGTTATGTACAGCGTTTTGTAGCAAATCAGATAACTTTACGCGATGCACTCTGGTGAGAATAACCCGAAAGGATTTCCTTAGTCACGATGCAATCAGATAATGAGTAATTTCACTCGAAACGAACCTTCAACGTCCTGTGTTCAAAGCGACCAGAAAGGATTAATTTTAAATCCCTCCAAAACCGTTTCCTTGTTTAATCCTCGCCAATGGCGCACCAATTGATGCTTCCTCAAGAGCCCGTTTCTTGCTGCCTTCATTGCAGAAAATCTTTCAGATCCCGCTCGCTGATCCAGCGATCGGTGAAAGGACGAAAGGAGACGGACGCAACAACCACAACAACTCGACCACGCCAAAGGGCCCAATTGGGGTGCGGTCGATAAATCATGTTCTACCTCCTGATCGACAGCGTGTGGCCTGTGACGATCGATCCTCGGATCGATTGTGTAAAAGCAACCCTCGGCCCGGCGCAGAAGTGTACTTAAAACTTTCAACACCAGTGCGGGTAATGGGTACAACAGCAACAAAAAAAAACGCACCAAACCCCGTGTGCAGTCGGGCATGTTCCTACTGCGCCCCCAAAACGGGACGCATAAACAATTTAAAATTTAATGTCCTCCTCCCGACTCCACGATCGTCGATTCCGGGACGATCGATGGTGGAGTGTTTTTTTTCTTCGTATTGCTGCTCGAGTAAGCAAGCGAGAGCGAGAGAGAAAGAATGTGTATGTGCGTCGGTGCGATTGCATTCATTCATTTGCTGGCACACCGGGAAGCCGGCTCTGAAGCTCGGATCGAAACGCACGCGCAAGGATTCGCGTGTTTGCGCGTCGCAGCAAAGTCACGCATCGCAAATCAGCGCAACGCACATGGTCATAAGTTGTGCTTTGGCATGCATCGCTATCGCGTTAAATCGTATCGCATTACTTAAGTCGTTTATCTTTTTCTGCTTTCTTTACCTCGCGTGTGCCCTCCTGTGCCGGCTGTGATTTGTCTTCCGTGCGCTCGTCGCACCAAAAAAAAAAAAAAAGGAGACTTGCAGCACGAAAATAGGCTCTTCCTTCCAGCGTGCGCGGAATGGCCGTGCTGCCATCAAGGGCTGCCTGCCATCCCTTTTTCGGCGTCGAACAACGGCTGGCCCTTCTTAAGGCTGGCGTGCTTCACCGAAACGGGAGCTCCTGGGCCGATGCACGCCACAGTGCGTACGAAGAAGCGCTGATGCCAAAAAATTAATTATTATTATCTCGTGATCGCGCGTGGCGACGGGTTCGCAAAGCCGGGCGCATAAATTTCTGCCGGCTAAATGACCCAAGGCTGCGCTCGACCCTGCTTTGCTGGGGCCTTTTTTCGCCTTTCAGCTGACGAGCGTGGAAAATTAAGAAATTATGTCTTAACACTAATTTCTGCCGCCGACCCAACGCCACGGCAAGGATGCCGACTTGTGGATGGCCTGCTGACCCGGTGGCCCGGGCTGTTTGGTTCGGCACGAAATGGTGAAATTCCAGAAGGTTTTTTAAGTACCTTTCCCAATCATTGATGAGTGGAATTTAACATTTTTTTCACACCACGCTTTTTCGAGGGATCCATGTCGCAATTCGAGATTGCATTACATGCTGCAAAAAGGAGGCTCAATGTGTGAATTAAGCCGAATGAACGTGGCCAATGAATTGCAATTTGCTAGGATAACAATGCGGCCATGGAATGGGAGGGCAATATTTCTGGTAAACAGGACATGATTTTTAATTCGGATTCGTTTACTCATCATAGTGCTGCGCAAATAAAAATTGCAATATTTATTCGCAACCAAGCACACACAATTACGCATTTTGTCCACCCCGCAAATGGCTCCGGGAAGTGATACAACGCTTGCGGCATCGCTGGGCGACACCGTAACGCCCGTATGGCTTGGTTGCGCGGATGGTTGGGAGATAATTTTTATAACCAATTCAATTAAATTCCCAACCGCAACACGAGACCCGGACGCTTCACCGATGCTTCATCAAATGGCCAGCGACATTACGGAAGTGCAACCACCGTCGAACTCGCTGACCTATTTTCGTTCGCATTATCCTCGTTCATCACCCAGCACGGGAAACCGCGACAACCGTTACATCACCCACCGTGGGCTTCCCGAAACCTTCCCGCAACGAAGCGCTGCTCGCAAAGGTCCCTTTCGGGTGGGATGGAAGGCGTTCCGCAAAAACAAAAAAAAAACAAAAAAAAAAGGTTTCCCTTTTTTGGCCCGCTCCTGTTGGGCATGGGCGGGCGAGAAAAATTGCATACTGTGCCAAAGCAATTAACTATAACATGCATCGGTGGTGACCCTCCCAGTCGTCCGTTGATCGGCCACCCATTTGACCCTAAAACCGGCCCATTTCTCCTTCGTGCTGAGGGTCGATGGACCACAAAATGTCGCCAACCATGTGGTTCGGAACCAGCGAACTAAAACGAGAAGATCGAGCGAGAGAGAGAGAACGAGCAGGCAAAAAAGCGGCATGGAAAACATACTCCAAAACCAACCAAAATGCGGACGGGCAACTAGCAAAAAAAAAACCCAACACCAACTGGCCCCAAACTCTGAGCTGATTGTACTCCCGAGCATGCGGGAGGATCGCGACAATGTAGCGCCTTGCCAGGCTTCCATTCGACGAAGGATACGGCTCGAATGGTCGCATGCAAAGCAACCCTTACCTAACGAACCGTGAACCAGGGCCACCCTTGCTGGGCTGCCGACAGAAAAGAAAAAAGTAAATAAACTGTCGCCATCCCTGGGCTCATGCCGTTCGCATGCCGTTTTCCGCTTCATAAATCTCCCGGCTTAATAACTTAATTTCATAATTTTTATTATAATCGTCGCCTGGCAAACAGGACATTGGCGCAATGTGCGCCTTTTCGCCAGAGTCTCTCGGTCGAGCGGTTTCGAAGGTGGCATAAATCATGCCGTTCATAATGAGCGTTGCACGCCCTCGAACTGCGCTTTTCGGGGTGGCGAATTGCACGCACGAATCCTCCCTCTACTCGGAATGCACTTCCTCTCTCTCTCTCTCTCACTCACCCCCGACCACATGCGACCTTTCCTTTGCAGCTCTTCATCAACAACGAGTTTGTGGACGCAAAAGCTGGCGGTACGTTCGTGACGCTCAACCCAGCCACGGAACAACCGATCGTATCCGTCGCTGAAGGTGGCCAAGCTGACGTGGATGAGGCCGTACGTGTGGCCAAAGCAGCGTTCGCCCGTGGCGCACCCTGGCGCCAAATGGATGCCTCAGGCCGTGGCCGTCTGCTGAACCGGCTGGCGGATCTAATGCAGCGTGACATCGACACACTCGCGAACCTGGAGGCGCTTGACAACGGCAAAACCTTCGCGGACGCAACGTTCGACGTGAACTGTGCGATCGACACGTTCCGGTATTATGCCGGTTGGGCGGACAAAATCCACGGCAGCACGGTACCCTCGGACGGTCCGGTGCTGACGTACATCCGCAAGGAACCGGTCGGTGTCGTTGGACAGATCATCCCGTGGAACTATCCGGTGCTGATGTTGGCCTGGAAGTGGGCTCCAGCGTTGGCCGCTGGCTGTACGCTTGTGTTGAAACCTGCCGAGCAGACGCCGCTTAGTGCGTTGCATATGGCCGCGTTGTCGATGGAGGCCGGATTTCCGGCCGGTGTGATCAACGTCGTGAACGGGTTCGGTCCAACGGTTGGGGCCGCAATTGTTGCCCACCCGGACGTCCGGAAGGTGGCGTTTACGGGTTCGGTTGAGACGGGACGATTGATTTTGGCTGGTGCGTCCACGTCGAACCTGAAGAAGGTGTCGCTGGAGCTCGGTGGCAAGAGCCCGCTGGTTATCTTCGCTGATGCTGACCGTAAGTAGCCCTTAGTGTGGTTCCATCAACCACCCGCTTTTGGAGTCTAATTTTTGTCCCTGCTTTCAGTCGACGAAGCGGTTGAGATCGCACATAACGCGATCTTCGCTAATCACGGTCAGAACTGCTGCGCCGGAAGTCGTACATTCGTGCAGGAAGGCATCTATGACGCCTTCGTTGCAAAGGCCGCTGAGATGGCACGTCAACGTCGTGTTGGAGATGCATTCGCAGATGGTATCCAGCAGGGTCCGCAGGTCGATGAGGAACAGTTCCGGAAGGTGTTGGGCTACGTGGAATCGGGTGTTAAAGAGGGCGCCAAATTGCAGGCTGGTGGCAAGCGTTTTGGAACCGTAGGATACTTCGTTGAACCAACCGTCTTTTCGGATGTCACCGACGGAATGGCGATCGCGCGTGAAGAGATCTTTGGCCCAGTCCAGAGCATCCTGAAGTTCCGCACACTCGACGAGGTGATCGAGCGGGCCAACAACTCCGAGTACGGACTGGCGGCGGGTGTCGTCACCAAGGACATCAACACCGCCATCACCTTCACGAACGCGGTCGAGGCCGGCTCGGTTTGGTAGGTTGTTCGGTTCAACGGAACTGGTGCAGGTTTTCTAACTGGCTCGTGCCCGTGTGCCTCATCGATCATTGCAGGGTCAACTGCTACGACTACGTGGTGCCAACGACGCCTTTCGGTGGTTACAAGCAGTCCGGAAGTGGCCGCGAGCTCGGCTACAGCGGTATCGAGCTGTATCTGGAAACGAAATCCGTCACGATCAAGCTGCCAGCGAAGGTGTAGAGGCCGGTTGGTGTAATAAATGTGCTTTTCGACGTTCCGCACTCACGTTTTGCTGTTCGTCGTTGAAAGAAATCGAAATGCAGGCTCGCGTGGAAAGTGAAAAGGATCACGAAATCGATCTGCTGCTCGGTGGTGGGCTCATCTCCTCCATCGGTGTCGATTCGCGGACAGCCATCGTGACGGTGATTACTCTCGTTCGGAACGCGATCAATAGCGCAGCCTCCGTTTCGACCCCCGACGGAGAAAGTAATTAATAAGATAGTCCTTTTTTTCGCCTCTCTCAAGGCTCTCAAGGTCCTTACGCTGGTGGCTGCCGGTGGCTAACCGCAAGAAGGGCGATCGTGCAATTCGCTTTCGCATTTACCGTTTTTCGCCCGTTTGCTGTGCTTTCGATCGCCACTTCATCGATCTCGGGGAAGCGCGATCATGGCGAGGAATCCTCGAATTTGCGTTCCAAAAATCGATTATTCTTTCGATCTCGAGATCGTTTTTCTTTCCCCTGTTCGTCGCATCCTTTTACAAATTGCGCGCTTCCCTCGCGAAGGGCGCGACTAATCGAAGGGAAGGACAGTGAGAAAAAAAATCGCCGAGAATCACGATTCAATTCCCAAAACAACCGTTACCCGACAGCGCAAGGCCCAACAAGGGTGGCTTAATCGCAACACCCCCGTGTGACAGGACGGTTCGGTTTCGTATTGATGGCCCTGCCGGAAAACCCGTTAAGAGCAACGCCTGTGAGCGCCGGCTGGCTTAAAGGGCCACTTTCTGGCGTCAATTCTCGCGAAGCGGAAGTCTTACGGGCAATTTCCACGCGCTCGTTGATCGGAAAACGGTATCGCACTGGGGCGCTGCTAGTGACGTCAGTCATTCCGGATCTCCTGCCGGGTGATCTGCACGCGACTCTACTCAGTTGGTTTGGGATTTCATGTTCCAACACACAACCAGGCATCAATAACTACGCGAAGGGCCATCGTTTGACGACGAGGCTCTCGAGAAGTTAATCGCCCGACAGAACACTTCACGGTCGGCCATCGATTCTGCTTATTTGCATGCACAACCGAACCCTCTCGATGGACATCCAGACACGGACGTGACCTTTTCCTCATCCAGACACGCAGAGTCATCGCATCCAGCCTCAAGAGGCACCTTTCGAGAAGGCGCTTTCGATTTCCTTCTTGGCATTTCCGTGTCCCTCATAGCGGGTATTTTAAGCCACCGCAAGAGGTGTAGATCGCACCACGAAAACTTCTGACACCAGACGTCCGCGAGTGCACTTGCACTTGCACACCAAGTGCATTCGCAGTGGTCTACAGGTGCCAGGATTGACACAAGGCACTCCATCGCCAGAGCAAACAACGCAAGTGGTGCAAAAATCCGCAACTCAGCAAACATAGCAATGCGAAACTTCACGCAGGTGTCGCGAGATGCTCTTAATTGAATGCAGCTTGCCATGATCACCACCCCGGGACCGAGACAAACAAACATCCGGACCGGTTTTTCCCAACCCCGGCAATGGGTCGGCTGGAATTCCACCCCACAGTGAGCCACGGCGGAAATGCAGAGAAAACACACACACACACACACTCGCATCTTAATTGAGTAACGCCGAATCTAATAACACCGATTAGACAACGTGCAGCGTGGTCTTTATGCCACTGCCAGCGGAACGAGAGCGAATGGCTAATGGTAGAAACTCCGTCCCCGGCCTACTGCGATGCTGGAATGATCCTATTAGCTCTTCCTTGGAATCCTGTTTGCGGCGCGTCAGACCAATCGTCTTGGTTTCTCTTGCGCAATCGGTGCCTTTGGCGCTTTTCCCGCCAGACGGACTGGCTGCCATGAAGAGCCACTTTCGAACGGTGTAGCTTTTTCGGAATTTAGCACCGCCCGTTCTCGGAGGCGTTTAAGGGATGCTTAGGTGGTGTAGCTCGAGACATCCGGTCGTGTGGTCGCTGACATTGAATTGGGAGGAGCAATAAAAAAACCACTGCCTTCTCTGCCAAACAACACAGCCCCCGACACAGACGTCGAAGGCCAATAAACTAATCGTTTCCGTTCCGTTTTCCGCAAGCGGATTGCATCACCATCACCACCGTCGGGGAGGGTTTTTTTTCTCTGTTTCTCCTGCCATCAAAGAAAGCGAGCGAAAAATGCAAATTGTAGGCAAAAGTGAGCAGCAACCAAAAAAAAACGATGACAAACAAACGAAACCACTCTCGTAACGAGCAGCCCAGGCTGAGTGCGGGGTCGGAAAAAGAAAAGAAATGAAAAGAAAAACCCTCCCAAACCAAATCGAGCTTCCCAGGCGAGCGACCGTCCTTTCGGGCGCACACAATTTTGGCTGGTGCAGATTTCGCGCCACACCACACGATCGAATGCGATCTGCTCCGATTGCATAATTGTTCGGCATCATAACTTCCGTTTCCGCGCCCCACACTCAACTCAGCTCCACCAGCGTTCCGCATCGCCACGGAGGGTGGCGCAAAGTGAAAACCTTTCGAAAACTAGTCCGCTAATGGGCTGGGGCGCGCGCGCGCACACGCGGCGATTGATCGCTCGTGGCCGCGTGGCGATGAAAACGCAAACTCCAACAGTCGAATGCATGGGTTTCGATGCGGGTTTGGCACGTCGATCAATGGCGGAGACATGGCTCACATAAATCATGTGCCCGCGGCGTGGAAGATGTCGTCCTACCACGAGGAACGGGCTTGGCTGGGGCGGGAAAAATCAGCACAGCTTCTAACTTGCGTCCGGTTAGAGTAAGGGAACCGGGTTTTGCCAAGTGAAGATCGACAGTGAATCGTGCGCGCCGTAAGCGATGGTAATGAAAATCTCCCCTGCAACCCAAACAACTTCAGCACTCGAAAGGAATCAATCAACGCAGCGCGATCGTGTAAGTGCCATAATATGACGAATCCCTTTCGGCAATGGCGCTGGAAGAAGCGAGCCCAAAAAAAGCGAACGACGAAAACGTACCGCCTGAAGGTGTTGTAATGAGTGATCGTGAGGTTACGATCGTTGCCCGTTTTGCGGAAAGCGAGCGAACGAAAGAGCGAGTGAAAAGGGACTGAGTGGTACTGCGAAATCAAACGGAATTGGAAACGCTGTTCGAAGCGTGATCTGTGCGGGCAAAGATTCCCAAGATCGCCATCGCCGGGTCATCTATGCTGGAGGCGATTATGTGACGCGGTGGCGCGAATCCGCGAAACCGTGCACGATTACGGTGTGCGGATTGTGTCAGCATTGAGGGTGAAAATTCCACCAGCAGACGGTGTGATCGAGGGGTTTCCACGTTTAACTGTTGCACGTGATGCTTTGTTAGTTGTTTTTTTTTTTTTGACAGCATAAGCACATGATCTGAGCCGCTGATGGAGATGTTGAGGCATTCAGCGCAGGGTGTTGGCTGGACGAACGATTGTGCGATTTATCCGGACGTGTGAGACGTTCGGGAACGTGAGAAAGTTTACGTTTTGTGGACTTACGAGTTATTTAAACAGTACACGTTCGTTTGCGAGAATTTTAGACGATAGTGAGTTTACTTGGGATGAGTTTTGCTTCATTTGCAAAAAAGGCTATTCTCTGTAAAGCGTATGTTATCATATTTCAACACCTTAGCAGCGACGAAAACTCTCTGAAGATTATTTAGTATTATCATGTATAAGCTCGAACATATAATTACCATCAAGCTGCGTTTTGAAAGATACGATTATAATAAGCAATACTTTAGGCTAACATTAGCGTACCAAAGCCTCCTTGGATGCAGCAACCCAAGGCGGATTAACGTTTTCCCGGAATTTAAAAACAACACAACACATCGCAGGGCAGACACACCGGCAGTTGCACGTTTACATCGGCTGTAAAACAAAGCCCAACAATTCGCCACGCTCCGGAGCACTAATGACCTAAAAAAGCCGGCACCAGGACGACCGACCGGATGACCATTAATGTTGGCGTTTTTTTTCCCCCCCAAAAAGAAAAACGAAAGAAAAATGGAAAAGAAAAAAAATCTTCTGCACAAGCTCTTCCCACGGCTCGTACTCGCGACTCAACAACACCCCTTGGGATGGGGTGCAAAACGCAACCCGAACAAGGGGGTTAAGAAAAATAACGCATTTACCAAAACATAACGCCGAGCCGGGTCGAGCATTAGCACCGTGTCTCGATGTACCGTTCGGCGAAGGTACCAGGATGTCTTAGAACGCGAACGCGATCGCGAGACGATCCACGGGCAAGAACAAGCCCCCGGTGGGTCTCTAACAACCCGTTTACGGGCAGAATAAACTCAAATAAAACGATACATCTGCGCTAATAATGTTTTGCCCCAGCCCGCATTCACCATTCCGACCGTTCGGCTGGCAAATTACAACACTTCCCTGGGTTAGGAAGAAGCGAAACGAACGCCATTACATACACCGGCAGGGGCCCCGAACGAGCCGTGTTGCGATTCAATGTTAGCAATTTGTTAGAAAAAAAAACCCTCATACCCCTCCAGGCAAAGGTCGAACGCGTACGTCCGTTATCCGCGCACGGAACAGGACTTCAGTTGGCGGCAAGAACGTGTCACCAGCGCGATGAAGGCCCTTTCGAAGGGATGGCGCATTGGACGGAAAACGTACGCGTCTGTCTATTGTTTCTATTTATTGTAGCCATTTCGCGAGGCTAATAGCGGTCCAGTTGCGCCACTCCACCACGAGCTACCGCCAGAGTAGCCAGAGTTGTTGCTGCGAGCCTGGAACATGGTCCCATTGGGCCCATCCTACGCCGGTTGCGCTTGAGCAAGAATCAGGTGGATCGAGTTTCCCGCCGAGGATGCGCGTCGTCGTCTCGCGTCTCCACGTCGCGGTCACGGACAATTACACGCGTGCATACGCAGCCGAGGTTGGTGGGCGGGTTAGAGCAATATTTATATTATTTGGCTCTTCCGTACATGTGCTGCTTCTCTCTCACTGGCGGCCACCCTTCGAGAACGTGGCCCTTTGGCGGGTGTCTGGCCTGGGTTGCGGTTTCATAGGGAAGCAGTTTTATTGGCAGGTAATTACGATTCCGTATCGGTTTCCTGCGAGCTACCTCCGGGTCGGTGTGGTGCAATGTGCTGGAGATGTTGAAACGATCGTCTGGCGATCGACGTGGATGCGATGAAACACTGCTGGTGGAGTTCTCGAGCGGGGTTTTCTGCGTAAAAAACCTGCGCTATGGGAATTGGCTGATGTTGAATTATTTTTTTTTCCTGATTTAATTCGCTCTTCAGTACAGGTCGATTATTGGAGTAACTGAAATTTGAATGGATGAGTTGCTACGTGTCGGAAAAACGAATGTGTTTCTTTGCGACACAACCACCATTTGGGGTTGAATTTATGATCGTCAGGAGCCGCTTTCTCGAATCTCCTCAATTTGCCTAATCCTTGCGGCTCATCCGCGCTGTAATAATCGCACATAATTCATTACCACCGGCGGCTCGGTGCATTTTTGGCGGTAACAAACGAACCATCTACAGAACCTCTTCAGCTTGCACATCGGCAGCATAATTGCACATTTGCTGCGGTTCGCATAACCACGAGCAAACGCACCGTTGCCAACTGCAGCGATCTCGCTTTCGCGCGCCTTTATCCCACAGTCAGGCACATCTCGACGTGTCTCATGAGCTGGCTTCAATCGAGCCGGGAACTGTCGCTGTTCAGTTGGTGTTCAGCTCGCGTCTCAGCCGTTTGGTGTTGCTCGGCTTTCGCGCCATCAAAAAGTCACACTTTTTTCCCTCGGACGGACACAAATCCGTATCGTTTCCGCTTCCTTTCGGGCGCACAAAATCAAAGCGCGGGATTGCTGCGGGTTAGAGATCACGGACAGAGTTGGACGTCTTCACGACGTCCGCGTGCAACGTTCGTCGAACTTTCGCACTTTCATCGACGCGCGCGCGTTCAAGTTCGGGGTCTCCAGTCACGATCACGGCTCGGACACGCAGCCATTTGTGCCTTTTTAGTTGTGTGTTGTTTCGTTGTTTTTTTTTTTTTTTGCACAACCTTCTCCTTGCGCCGGGAATATGAAAGTTTAGGTCGAACCAACGCGAAGGGAACGGAAACAAAGAGCCGATCGACCGAAGGCGAACAGTTCAAGTGCGGGCGCATTTGCCGGCAACCGTTCGCGTAGGTGGTGAAGAACGGAAAAGGCCACCACCGTGTGGTGTGGAGTGAAGCAAAACCGCGAGTTAAAAACAAAAAGGAGACCTCAACAACAACAAAAAACCCCACCAGACACACACAGCGCTCAGTAACACGTGTTAGAAAACTCGACCAGTCCGGCACTGCAGCTGAAGCCGCGCGTTGGTGTTTGCTGAGAGGCTGCAAGGCGAAAGTGATTCGATGGTTGGATGAAAAACGGCCCTTACTTGACGGTGGTGACGACCCAACCACCCGTACCACCCTCGAAAGGGTAAGTCCACGAATGCAAAAGGGGCGAAAACAATTTCATTCATTCACCGGAACGCCAGGTTTCGTCCCTGTCAGGTGTACCGGACGAGGTTGTCCAGCTTCGATCGGTAGCGTGACCTTTGCGGTGGCGATCCGGGCGGTTTTTCGAAGATTAAGATCTCAGATAAACGGGGTGCACGGCCAGGGGGATTCGGTGTCCTGTTCACGTCGTCCGTCATGGACGCGAACATGCCGCACTACATGTGTGGGTCAGTTGAGTTGACTTTCGCGAAAGGAAAGCGACCATGCGCTGGTTCGGGCGGTTGGGTGATGTTTTATTTAAATGGATTGCACCTGTATTGCACCGTCACTGTCGTGTTTTGGAAAGGAATTGAAGCATTGGTAATGTGGCAGAATACGACGCACCACTGAAGGAGAGTTCAAAAAGCTCCCAAAAAGCTCACGAGCAAGTTTTTTTTTTGGTGGAATAATGTCACAAACTGCTGATGCTGATTATTTCCCTGGCAAATCTTGTCTGTGAACAAGTAAAATAGATTATTTAGCTTACAAAACAGCTCCCCGTTTAACAAACTCTCTCTTTTGTTTGCTAATATTTGAGAACAGTTCACGTGTTGTCACAAATTAACAAAAACCATAAGCTCTAAGCACTAAACTCGCTGCATGGAATAGCTGTATAACTTGGTGTACGAGGGCACACAACCCTAGCACTCCTGGCCAACCACGCTTCGAAAGTGCAGTTCATTCATCACCCTCGAAGCCCGACCGGGAGTAAATAAGTTGTTGAAAAATAATTTCATTTCACAAACCACCGGCAGCCGATCAACTGCAAAGTGAAAGGCCTAGAACGGTCGGCCATCATTAAGCGGACCGTCGACACGCGCGCACAATCCATTGACGCCCTCGTAGTTGTTGCGCCTCCATCCCAAACACCCAGATCGCCCTTTTGGCGGGTCGTCAACTCGTCTCAACGCCAGTGAGCGCCAGTGTTTGCTCCAGCGATGTAACGACACCGGTTGCGCGCCTGTTATGACACTTTATTGCCCGCCGGTTTCGGTAGTTGTCGGTGCCAGTCGATGCCCGCGTCCCTTTGAGGACCACTAAAGGGCCATGTCAAGTGAGTGTGTGAGAAGCACTGGACATGTTCGGGTCCGTCTGGTCAACACTTTCACCGACAAACTGACGATTCGTTCTTCATTTGCATTGCTCATTTTTAGCTGCCCAGTGTTGATTAAATATCGAGTGCTTTATTGGGAAGTTGGGGGGAAAAAACGCTTGTTAAACCTATTGGCTCGAAGACAGGCAAGTATCTTGTGCATTGAAATGAGGAATCACGCCAACAGGAAACGCATCACGTTGAAGGCACTCGGTGTGGTGAAATGGCAATTTCTCACATCGCGTGCTCCGTCACCGGGCGTGGGAAATGCAAATTTCTAACGGCTCTATTGGCCGCGGCGACAAAGGGCAATTTTATTGCCATTCCTTTTGGGGGCCATCGGGCCACAACCGGCGCAATCGATGGCATTTTCACATGCAACGTGGTTGAGGACCAAACCAGCAAGGTTGCGTATGCTGAGCTTGAGAGACTTTAGTTCTTTAATCTTCGTACAAACGTTATCGCACCACACCGATCGCGGGAAGGCAAACGTGTTCGAAAATTTATTGGGCATTGTTTGTGCCGCACGGGAAGGAGCGCTGGAAAATGAGTGCTCATCTCTTCCGGAAAATGTATCCATTTCTAACGCGCAAACAGCACATCCGGACCATTTTTTGAATAACATCCTTTGGCTGGCGTGATTTTGGATGTCTCGTGGAAAAAGGGCGTTAAAGAGAGCACAAAAAAGCTCACAGCGAAAGCAAAAACCACCGACGCGAAGGATTGTTTCCCTTTTTACAGCGCAATTTCGCTGCACCATTAACCCCGGCAAGAAACCCATTTAAATAAAATAGCTCGAAGTAGCGTGTCCCTCCGCGAGACGGCGAGATTGAAATGCCACCGGGAAGGAAGCTTTTCCCCGGTTCCGTTTCACTCGATTTCACCCCCAACTGGATGGGCTTCTGGACGTTCCCGTGCTGCATCGCGCGCTATCTCTCACAGCAGATAGCCAATCTTAATCGAACCTCGATGCAGCTAGCCTCCTGGCTCAGGAGGGAGGCATTAAAACAAAACCTGACCCACCAGCGACACGAGCGATGAGGAACCGCACGGAAGGTGCACTTTCAATTTAGCCAAACAGTTCGCGTTTGATGCTGCAGCCAACGCGTCCAGGGGAGAAGTATAATAAAATTAAAATCCAAGACCGGGTCGCGGCCAAGGGCCACATTGGCGTAAGATGACTCATCAGATAACTCGATCAATTTCGCTTTCGCACACGGAAAAGCTCCGCCAAGACGATCCTCTCCTGAGACGCAATCCACCTCCGGAAGGCACGACGCAATCACCTCGCGAGTCCGAGAAGGCCCCCATCATTCAATCTCCATTTGGTTCCCTCCCTTTGGAAAGGGAAAGGAAGTGAAAAGGAGAGAGAGAGAGAAAGAGCCATCACTCTAATGCCCATCTGGAAGTTGCTCCGAATGGTTTGAGGATGGGGTCTATTCATCTGCCCAAGCCATGGTGAAGCTGTGCCACGGGCTATTCATTCCGGTACGGTATCTGATGCCGGTTAGGGTCGTGAAGAGTGAACGAGCGAATGAGAGAGAAAACAATCAAAACAAAAACCGAAACACCACCGAAAGGGGAACCGCAAGAAGGGCTCAGAGGCTCGACGAGTCACCCGTTCACCAAACTTCCGAAACACGAATGCCCACAGGCACGGCTAAGAAAATGCTCGAGCTAAAAAAGATGCCCAACACCCGTTGCGGTACGATTCGATCCACCCGGAGACCACACCGGTGTTATGTTTTATGCAAAATCATCATACTTTTGTTGGATTTCAAGCTTTCGTAGGCAAATGAAACCCAGAAGGGATGGACGCTTTACTCGAGGGATGATTTTAGAAGGAATTTTGAGAGTCACAAGTTGGAAGAAAAATTGCTCAAACTTTCCTCGAAAATTCGTTATTAATTCACTCACCGTGAGCAGCGAATCGATATCAAACCATGCCCTTCGAAGGGCAAGATCCGAATAAACCGAAAGCCACCCGGCTCGCCGGCCAGTGGCCAATCGCAAATTAGAAACGACGTAATGGACCCCAGAGATCGGTAACGGATACGAACGGTTCACGGGCAGGCCATCGTGCGCATCGCATTATAAATGCCGGTCTGCTCACGACTCCCCCAGCGAAAGGGCCCAACTCCACGGGGTTTTTGCTGGTAGCCATCCGCTGATGCCAAATGGCAGCTCGCACTTCACGTCGAAAACGCGCTCTCGTCTGGTGGTCGACGTGTCGATAAATTCGTTCGGGCATGGAATTTTTCCAATTCGTTTCGGGGGTCATTTTCCTCCAACACCAGAGTGGCCCTTAAAATGTGTCTCCCGCAAAGCGTTTGTTTTCAGCCCACGCCTCGTCAAAAATCCAACGGTTTTTGGAAGCGAGAGCAAGTCCAAAAATCCGGTGCATCAGCAGACATTACGGGGATTTCACGATGGTGGCTTCCGATGCGTTTTCCTCCGGCAGGAGACACAAAATCAAACTTTCTTCCAGCAGCCAACTAAGCCGACACTAATCCCGGTGCTTCCGAGTGCGATTACACCAACGGTACTCGACGGTTGGCTGATGGAAGCCCACGAGCCCAATGCAAGGGTTCGAAAAATTAACTCATCCCGCCCCAAATCGACAGCGGTACAGGCGTAATCTTCGATGTAATTCTCGCGCCATCACACCCCGGTGACGGGCTGAGGTCATCAAAGGCTCCATGCATAATGCGTTCTCTCCCGTGGCGAAAGGCGAATTCTTCCATCCCTAAGAACCGAGAGAAAGAGAGAGAGAGAGAGAGAGAGAGAGAGAGAGAGAACAAAAAAACACGCTCCGACACACGACCGCAGGCTAATCGCGGGCGCTGATTTGAGCGGTGGTTTTGTAAATCGTGCCCCATAAATCACGCCAACAGACCACTCTCGAGGGAACTAGAACGTTCTGGCGTTGCGGCATTCTTTTCTTTCACCACCCACCCGCACTGGGTGGCCCTTTAGCCCAACGATCCGGGGGGAGTTCGTTTTGTGAGCGGATCTAACCCCAAAACGTCAAACCGTTCTGTTCTAGCCTATCCCTAGCTCTTAGGGCACATTCTAGCGCACCCCAAAAGGGCGCACCGACTGAACTATGCGCGATCGTGACATTCCGCCCCAGGTGGACCACCTCCCACCCACCCACTGGCAACCCTTTCCCAACCGGACATGCATTAATGCAAGTGGCCCTTCGACGGTCGGGCAAGAAGCTTCAGCTGTCGAGGGTTGGAAAGTCACCGTGCAGCAAAACCCTCGGCGACATTCGCTCCACCGAGGGCAACGATCTCTGGGAAGGTTTGTCGTGATGCACCTTCTTCTTTTTCCGCTTCGTTTCGCGTCCTCAACGGGCATTTTCTTTTTCTTCACCGTGTCTGTGTGGTCGGTGAAATTGACAAGCGCGTCCGGGCGGGCCCGAAAGGACGAGGAGAGTGTTTTGCGCGTGTCAAACGTGCCCGATGTTAAACAACGCCGTGATTAATGTTTCGATATCCTGCCGCGATTTCGGTAGCTTCCGTAGCTTCGGTTCAAGCGTGGAGACGGTCGGTGGGTGTCAGGCAGCATATATTTATGATGCGCCATCTCACCAGGACACGGACGGGGCGAACTGCTGCGAATGTGACCCCGACCTCATCATCAATCATTCTCGAGAAAGAAGTTGACCCTCGAGCGCAGGACATCGAACCCGCGCGAGAGAAAGCGCTCGCTGGTGGGTTTGAAGGGTCTGTCGTGAAGAGGCACGGACCGAGGTTCGGAGGAAACCGGTGGCCCTTTTTCCATGTTTTCTATGTCGCCAAGTGCGACAAGTCAAGTGCGTCTGGTTCCAGCGCTCGTCAGTGTTGGCGCTTATCGATGGGTTTTCCACTAAAGGACTTAAGGCAAATGTTTCAAAACGCTTTGTTTTCGGAAGTCAAACGTTGTATAGTGTTATTTAATACAATTTCCAATCGCACAAGGTTGTTTTCAATTGGTTTAGTCATAAAAAAAATCCCATCCATTCTCCAATACACATTATTCAACACATTTTGCCACAAAGTAGGCTCCTTGCAGCGCGTCTATACTCCCAATGTACAATACTCTGCCGCGGTTAAAAACGGTCGTCTAAAACGCACAATCCTTCACGGGGTCACAAGATGAATGCGAGTAATCGCCGGCGGCTTCGGTATGGAAATTCCACTCGCAATTGGATTTCCAGGAAATGCCGCATTGACCACGTCCACAATCGCACCCACCCAGCGCTAATCGAATGTCATTCATCCGCAAGAAGAGGAGATAAAAAAGTGCGCCCCCCCCCAAATGAGAAAAAGCCCTCGGGCTAAGTAGACGGTAACACCTTGCCCTACGCACCTACGCCGGGTAAGTTCGCTCCGGTGGTCTACGACAGTCCTTCTTCCCTTTGGAGAAGCACGAATAAGAGGAAAAAAAAGGGCCACAGCTTACGGGACACGCAAGAACCGCTTTGATCTTCACCGTTTGAGGCCGCGGTGAATGGATTCTATTCATCAGCCAGGTGACAGCACAGATTCGACCTGTCAAGTTGAAGCAGTCGCGCCGATTGCGGACGTGCGGTGAACTTTCGAACTATCGACCGCGGATCGCTGGGTGTATGGCGCAGGTGTGGGATTAGGAAAGCACGCTCTCCGACCGTTCTTGTGCATCGAGCATGAGTGAACCTGGAGTGCTTGGAGGTGCAGACGTAACGGCACGAAAAGACCGCACGCGGAAAAGGGAAAGCTCGGTTTAACGGTGTGATCGACGAGAACGGGCAGCTGTTGGCCCCGTCAGCCAGAACGGGAGGCAGACGTGCGATGATGATGCATTATCGCCAATGATGCAAATGCGTTGCTCAAGTACGCGCACGTGTGTGGTTGCACGCGTGCGCGCGCGTTGATGTAGATGAACATGCGAACGCGTAGGAGCTACGCGAAATGCAGCACGCTTGCGAATCTGCGAAGACTTGCGAGTTTGCGAGTCGCCCTAGGCAAGAAGTGCATCATGCTATGGTGTGGTGAAGGAAAGCAGTTAGTGCAGCGCGCGTGGAAATGTGCGAACGACAAGAAATTAGACAGGTCGCTGCGTTGAGGTGCGACTTGTGATGCGCGCGAACAGCGATCGTGGCGGGCAAACAAGTTGCTTGACGGCACGGTGGGCCTATTGGCGCAGGAATAAGGAACATTATGGTGGAAAAGGTGCATTGGAAATGTGGAGTATTTAGAAGCCAATAACACACAACTAAACTGTTTGCTAGCACATGAAGAGTTAAAAGCTCTGATTTCTCAAGGTATATGAGATATCTTTTAGGTCGATTAATTTACTTCGAAAGAGCTTTGGAAAGCTTTCCACAATCCAGTAGGGCAAAAAATTTTCCACCGACTTCATCATGTCCATCACCGACACCACCGTGCACCGAAGCCCACCATCAGAAGCCTCCACCGAGCTGGCAAGCCTTCTAAAGCAGCCCCATTTGACCGAGGGACGGCAGCGATGGCGCATGTACGCCTGTCACGTTCGGTGGTACCAACCATCCAACTGGGATGGAAAGAGGCGCCCGACAGGCGGGGGCTAATGTTTCACTTTAAACAAGACAAGAAGACAGAAGGTGTTAAAATGTGAATTAGATAATCACGCCGCTTGTGCGCGTGGTGCGGCTCTGGCGTGGAAAGCCGCATGAATTAATCAAACGCGCCCTGGCGGTCACTTTCCCAGCGTGCAGGGCTCCCTTTTAAACGCATCCATCGCCGAGGATGGCCACCACTTGGACGAGACGTGGCCGCTTCTTCGCCCGGTCTTCGTGTGCGACAGTTCAACAGGGTGAAAGGCTCCGTTTTTGCGCCAGGGGTCGAAACGACGCACACGCGACGGAAGGAAAGCGCACGCTACAACCCTCTCGGTTTTAGGCTCGGATTACGCAAATTATCGTCGGTGCGGTGAGAGTGGCCAAAGAAAAGGCAAATCGGTATTTTTTATTTTATTATATTGCTCTTATCGCTCACTGCGTGCGTTTGCGCAATCGCCAATCACTTGCGCTTGTGCGATTGAGTGCGTCAAATGCTTCACCCGCGTATAACCACGCACAAACGAGACACATTCCAGGGCGAGTGCGTAGCGAATGTGCTTCCTATACGCATCATTTCCATCATTATTATTTTGCCAGAGCAATGGAGAGGAGAGAGAGAAAAAAAAACGCCCGCGGACCAACCAATTTCGTAACGATCAAATCCACTGTGCCCGCGGGCGAAGGCTTGGCCCTGCCAGCTTATTATCGAGCACCCGGCTAACATCCGGGCCTTGTGAAGAAACAACGCGAAGGACCCGCAAAAAAAAGGGACGCTCAGTTTCAAACGAAGGCGGCCAAATTCGTGCCCGCAATTCGTGGTTTCGCACTCGTGACCGAAGGCAACCACAGGATGGCGCAAAATTCTGCGTCGTCGTGCCAATTTTGCATAATAATTTAAGCACCCAGCGATGATGCTGCCAGGACCCGCCGGGGGACTCGAAATCGGCTCACCTGTCATTACAGGAAACACGAAACGACCCGTGTCGATCGTGTGTCGAGCGAACCTTGGCACCGTACGGAGGATTAAAATGTCCCGGAAGCGTCAACGATCCCGGTTTCACGGGAAAAGCACACCACCGATCGGTGTTCTTGTGATGGCGCCCCCGTTTGAGCGTTGTAAAGGAGAATGAATGGTGTAGAAGTACCGAAGGAAAACCAGCTCGCCATTCGTTTTCACGTTAACGTCAGACGCTTGTCTTTCGTCCCATCGGTAATTGCTGATCGTTATTAGCCCAGCCACCATGCAGCCGAGCGGTGCAAATGATTATCAAACCTGATGTAATTTGTCAATCGCGTAACGAGGCTCGGGCAGAGATAAATCTTCGTCCTGCAGAGGCGTTAAAACACGGTACAGAGGTGACAGCACGCCGGCCGCGAAATCAATTTCGGACGATCGGAATATGCCGAATAAGGACGAAAGGACACGCAGAAAAAAACAGCAAGAACCGACAAAAATGAAACGAGAACACACGGGGGGAAGCATACGGATACGGTGCGTGGTGGGAAAATGCATATTACGATCATTAAAATTTTTCTCAATTTAAAGCGAGACCACAGGCGTCAGGCTCCCGTTTCCTTGCACGCTGATTGCGTCTGGTTCCACCCGAAGCGGGCCTTTGGTGGCGTATTTTTTTTCGAAACAATGTCATGATGCAGCAACGGGACATGCCATGAAGGGCGCAAGTACGAGCATGAAAACAAAACGCAGGATAATCAACGGCAAGCACGTGAGGTACAACGAAAAAAAAAAACAAAAGCACGAAACCCGTGCAAATGGGGAGGCACAAAAAAAAACCCCGAACCAGCTCCCAACACACATGCGCCACAACCGTCACGCCGTGCACATTAACGCGATAATTTTACACATGAATATTGCATTAAATTTTAATAAATTAAATTAAACCGCTTCGGTTGCGCTCCCGGACTTGCTTGTGTGTGTGTGTTTTTTTTTTGTCGATGCCATTTGCTTATTTATCATTTTATCGCCACAAAAGCTTCGACCGATGGCTACCGCGCGAACACATGTGACCCGTGAGCCGTTTACCAAAACGCTCGCGTCACCACGGAAAGGGTTTTCCATCGCATCTTCCGCGCGTGGGCGCTGGTGGGTGGTGTCGCAACTGCCACCCCCAGTGGGTGCGCATTTCGGTGCCTCGTGTGACTGTTTGTTTTCATTATAAAACCGATTAAAAACACCCAACCGGACTCAATACCGTTTTTCGCGGTGGCACACGCGAAAAAGGGACACCCTGGCGTGGCGTCGCGAGTAGGCTCTTGGCTTTAGGCTAGCGTGCGCCAAAATCCTAACCCCCTTTCTAATCCGATCGGTTGGGCTCGCACCGTGAGTCTCGTGCTTGTGAGCGCGCTGTGGGAAATCAAGAAATAAAACGGATTAAAATTAATTAATGCCATTAAAAGCATCACGCCGCGGGCCGTGTGCGGGCTGAGCGCGTGGGGTTTTCGCTTTGAAGCGCCCGAAATGGGCGCCCTCCGACACCGACGGGAGGGCTCACATTCTCGAAAGGCTCGAATGGCTCGACCTAAAAGCATCCCGCCAGCTCGTTCGGTCCCGCCGATGGATGGGTGCATTTGCATGAGCCAAGCTTGGCCGGCGGTGGCGCGTTCGTGCACTAACAATAAAGCTAATAATAAAATCGCTGCAATCGATGCTGCCCCGGTTGTCGGTGGTCTGGCATGAGCCATGAAAAAAAAACCATCGAACCGATCTGGGATTTGCTTTTTTTTTGCTCTTCCACAACGTTAGGCTCCATCGAAATGTGATCCAAAAAGTAGAGCCCACTGCTCCGGTTGGTCGACATTTTGAACAAAGGAATGTGTGGAGAGAGAGAGAGAGAGAGAGAGAGAGAGAGAGAGAGTGAGACAAGAGGGATAAAAAATATGGCATCAAACAACCGAGAAGCGGAGAAGATGAGGACGTCGTCATCACCGGCAGCGATTTAGAATGTAGGTTTGGGAAAGGGTTGGCTTTATTTATGCCGAGCCTTCTCCCTTTTGCCCACACGCAGCCACACTTAATTGGGTGGCGAGAACATCTGCCGACCTATATAAAGCAGCTGGCAAACGTTCTGGTGAAGGGAACCAACGCTCGTTTGGGTTCGGTGATTCATCGAACGATCGGGGCCCAACAGGTTTGCCAAGTTCCAAGAAACTATCGAGAAGGGAAGCCCTTTTTGTTTTGTGCAGTGTGAAGCACATTTTGGTGGTTAGGGTTTGCTTGATGTTGTTTTTTTTCCCCACAGCGTTGATGCCGTGGATTGTTTTACTGCGTCAACGCATGCTGTTAAAGTAAAAACTATCATATTCCATCGCTATTAACAAGCAAGCGTTATTACGCCCGCGACGAGGATGCTGTTCGTGTTCGTGCAGGTGGATAAACAGCGCAATGAAATGCATTTTCAGCCAGCCACCAGTTGACATTTGTGGTCTTTTAACGGATGTGAAGCGCGAGAAGGTGGGAAATATTTTCTCACACCAACCCCAGCTAGGGCTCGCGAACCCCTCGTGCGCGTCTGTTGACATACTAGCGCTAAGGAGCGTATCCTATTACATCGCGCACCCCTTCAGGCTCTCGGCAACGTTGTTTTACACGCTCCACCTTTTTCGCCCATTTGGCGGCAACTTCCCGACGACGGGACGACAAACGATTCGTCATTTCCGCGAGACTGTTTTGCTTGCGCTATTTATTCATGATGCAGTTTCTTTTTTTTCTTTGTTGCGCTGATGAACCGCAACGACAAATTGCACCGAAGTGCATCGAGCACCCGGTTGGCTGCACCGGAGTTGCTGCCGGTTGTCGCCGTGTAACCGGACCTGTAATTAAACACAAAATTATGACGAGTGCAAATCCGCGTGAGTGAGGTTCCTTTTGCTCGGGTGTTTTGAACGAACCGGAGAATGAGTTAAGGGAATTGAAATTAAACGCACGAATCAACATTAATTCCGCACAGGTGGGAAGCTGAAGATGAATGCTCGTTTTGGCACGGAACAAAGAAGACAGTGACCTGTCTGTGGCAGGAAGAAATACAACACCTGGCGCAACGAAAGGTGCGCTAAATTAGGCAACGAGCATTAAACTCCTTTTCAAGGATGCACAAACGGTCTTTTATGGGAGGATCATTTTTGACCGAACTGAAGGCACGCACGATTGTCAAAGCAGGAATGAAAAATCTCGTCCCATCAGCTCATGTATGATGAATATCGTTTTCTGCTCGAAACTGGGAGGGGTTTTAATCAAGGTCCTTGGAGGAAAATAACCAAAAAAATAGCATTCAATTTTCGGCCCATTTCGGGGGACATGGACTCAAAAACCAAATTTACGCTATAATGCGGTCTTCGTTCGAGGGCGTGATGGTCAGGCGTAATGCGATAATAATTACCATCCCGTTCAATTTATCAACATACTACCCGTTGGCGAAGGGCGCGTTGTCAACTCGCTGTCGTGCGTCACGTACAGACCCGCGAAAAGACGCTTGTACGATGAGTAGCAGGCAAACCCGCGGAACGGCTTCCTGTTTCCAATTAATCAAATTTCGATCCACGTAAATCATGCATCCCATTGCGGGCTGCTACAAAATGCTACGTTTCGTAATTGCGTGCTCCATGCTTCGGGTTTTCAGCATGCGACCCATGCCACAGAGCCCGTTATTAGGGTTTTCAGATTTCACTGGTCATCTCACCGCTCATCACCGGCACCGTCATCGCATCGTCAGCACACCCACTAAAAACTGCACTAAACACACCACACAACTCATCTGGGACCGCTCGGACCGATAGGGGACCTGCCTTTTAATCAAATTAAATTATCGACTCTCATGAGGGCAATTAATAACTGCACCGGGCTGCACTTTGCTGCGCCATCAACACGCAATCCCACGAGAGAGAGAGAGAGAGAGAGAGAGAGAGAGAGAGAGAGAGTCTCGAGATGCATTCCACTGCTGGTGTACGTACGCGGATTCTGTGACGTTTATCGTTCGGACTGAAGTCGCGCCGGCAATCGCCATTCACCGTCCCAGGTGGTTTTCCTGAAGGGCCGATGGATCGGGTCGGGTCTTTAAATCAATTCTCCCCTGCGATCAAACCGATACACCCACCGCGGTCGCGTCGACGTGAAGAAAGCTGGGAAGAAAAGATGGAGAGAAAAAAAAAACCACCGAGACAAAACTCGAACCGCTCCAATCATCAAAGGCACGCTGGGTTGGCCCTCGGTTCTCGGTTAGGGGGTTTGGGCGTCAACTTTGCGCACTCGTTCGCCCTCTTGAACGCAAGCACCCAAACCAGTGGACAGCCGGGGAACATGTGTAAACAGTTTGTTAGTTTTATTAATCACCACGATGGCGCGATGGCGGTGAGAAAAAACAAAGCGAGCAGTTGCTGGGCCGTTTATTTCTTGTATCGGGAAGGAAGTTACTGTGAGCGGAAAAAGGTCGGTGAAATAATTGGAACACCGTGTCCTCGATGTACACAGAAGGACCTCCCGTTCGTAGGGTGGTGATATATTGCAAATCGAAACTCACCCGAAAGGTGAGGCGTTCGATGAGAAAAATCAGGCGTTCAGTCAGAAAACTCTGACTCATTTAGCCCTACGAACTCGGTTTGATAGATGAGGTTTGAACATGCCATTAATACTTTATTTGTGCTTTAATACAGACACGTTATTAGCTAAAAGATATTAGCTAGGAGCTTTTTTGATCAGCTATCGAAGAGAGCAGCTCAATTGTTCCATAAAATGTGTTAATTACATTATGAAAATATCGATGTAAACTTCGTTTCAAATACTCTCATATCGTAAGCAAAAGGATCATATTTTCACGACAGCCTTGGTGTTCAATTTCTTCCTCGATTGGCTCATTGGCTCCAAGCAGAACATAGAATCAAGCGGAAATCCAATCCATAATCTGGCAAATGAATGAAACTCAATTAACGGATAAACGCGTACAAATGGCTCCGTCGGTGTGTTAATAATCAATTATCACCAGCCTGCCCGTGGCCGATTGGTTACCGATCGTTTTCCACGAGGCGAATGGAAGACTCTCGTTTGCAAAATACGTTCACCCTTCGGTAAGTGGCTCAGACCGCTCTTTCCCGGAGGCACACTCCAACGCTCGTCATACTCACACCGAAATGCAGGCGGCCCTATTTCCGTGGTTCAAACCGCGAACGAACGTAATTGAATTGCAATTGTACGATCTCGCCTTGACAGACGGCAAACGACCCCACGAGGCAGTGCTGGTCGCGATAAACTCCGTGCCCTGGTCCCATTTCTCTATGCCGACTGACATTTGACATTTCGCAGAGACCCGTGGACGGCAAAGGAAGTCTAAGGGCCCTTGGGGCTAGGGCTGCCCAGTACGGACGATAAAAGATACGAGTCCATGGCTGATTAGACGAGGCGAACCTTTAACACTCGCGATTCCAAACTTAGCGTTACGAACCCCCCAACCAACAAGCACGGGACAGCTTTTCACTTAAGAGTTGCGTTTCGGTAACAGTAAACCACGTTGCGCGTGTAAGGCGTTTCAGTGATCAGCAAACCTGCAACGGCAGGCAAGATGAAGAGCCTCAGCACGATTGTTCTTAAATATGAGCTTTAATAACACGCCTAACGACGGACCACGCGCTGAGGATCGATCTCGCACATTGTTGTACTGCTGCATGCCGCCTAATTGACGACCCGAAACGGTACCCCAGCGTGTTCCGGCAAGCGCCGGTAAACGCGTGACTACACGCGCTTGGAATGCACCGACCCAAGCGGTGCATGCGCCATTCGCACAGCACGCGGAATTGCATCGATGCATTTGCAGCGTGCTCGCTCGCACACCCGACTCGATGATGCTAATGGCGCCAGCCGTGGAGGGCTAAAAATTGTAATCATATCAATGATTAATCTTACTTTTCGCACCGTTAATGCTTACACCGTGCCCGTAAGCGTCCACGAGGGAACCGGAATGGCGTCGAGTAGGCCCAGCGAGCAGTAGGAAGTGAAAGAAGAAGGAAAAACTCGCACCGTTCCGGGCAACCAGCGGGTGCTCTGGTCTGCGTTCGATACCCGCGAATTGCTGTACGAGATTCCTCACCAATTATTTATCGCCACAATTCGATACCGAATGCATCCGACCGAATGCATCGAAGTGCATCGTCCCTTTTGCAGCATGCACCCAGTTCAAAAAGGGTGCCCAAAATAAACCTGGCATAATTTTGAAATATTTGTGGAATTGATTGCAAGAATCTTACATTCGACACGGCCAGGAGACTCACTCTGCTGGGGACACGTTGATGCCTCAATTCGGACACGAGGACCCCACCGAAGCGCTCGTGACGCTTATTGTCGCTTTATTTACGGTTCTTTACCGGCGGATGGTCCCGGTAGTGGGTCGTTTTTTTTTCTTTATTCATGCCCCAGACCCCACACTGAGGCTACGCTACCGGACATAAATCGTTCACGGTTCACGGGAATCGTGCCTTAGTAGAGCGACCATTCTCGCGGTGCCTTTTGCTTCATAAATCTTTTATTTTGCGCGAGATTAACCTTTTGCGTCCGGCAGCTCGCGTCGCACGCGGAGGTATTAGCGTTTTCACTAACGGGAGTTTTTCTTTTCGCATTATGTGCCTCCGTGCGCTTTTGGCTCGAAAACTCAACCCCAAAGGTGATATGTACGAATGTCTCCTTTATTTTTTGAGCTAGCCCCTCAACCCCGGCACCCATCGGGATCGCTTCCAAAAAGGCCGCTCTAATCGTGTGAACTACTTTCACCGGGTTTGCGCGCGCTGGTAACGTCCGGGCAGGGATAGGGATTAGGACCGGGCGGTGTTTACCAGCTCATTCGGATGCAAATGTGAACCGGTTCGGTTGGAGGTCCTACCACCCGAACCCTGGCCCTGCCCGGGTGTGAACAATAATTTTGTTATTTACGGTGAAGGCGAAACAAAATCGCATTCGAAAAAGGCGTTATCACGCGCACGGGACGAACCGCCATTTGCATTCGAATGGTGGAGCTCGCGTTTGATGACAACTCCATAACGGTGTCGGAAAACATATGTTTCTCGCGCGGATCTACATAATAGTCTCTTATTTTTCCGTCAATCTGTCGGCTTACGGTGCAGGGAAGTGGATCAGGAATTAATAATAATCTTGTATGTATTATCGCACTACCAATTCATTCCGCAGATGAATTATGATATCTTCTCCCCGTCAAGGGTGTCTTCTATTTTGTGTTGTCCCTTTTTTTGGGTAGCGCTCTTCCGTTCGTCTTTCGTGCCCATTTCGAGCGTTATTATCGGCTTTCGTGCGCACGTTTTGTTTTTTTTTCTCCATCCACCATCCCGCGCATAATTCACCCAACATTGCATTATCGCACGCATTACCCACCGGCGGGCCAGCAAAATGGGTATGTTTGCACAGCGCCATCTCGCCGGCCGCCTGCCGTAACGAAACAATTCGCTCCCGTCCCAAATTGCCGCACATTGCCGTACATTAAACGCTCGTAACGGACAAAACTGTCTCATTAGTGCATATCAACACCGGTGTCTTATTCACGCACGGAAAGGGCGCATCGGCTTCACGAGGCAGAATTTCGCTTCAAACCCGTGGCAGGGGCAGGATAATTTCACCTCACCGGAGACCTCAAATTACGGAGCCATAAGCAATGTCCACTTTTATGGTTCTCCGTCCTCGCACGCAGGAACTTTCGTGGGATCGTCAGCTTCACCGGCTCCGGGTGCCAGGTCTCGGTGGGGTATTTTTTATTTTTATTTTCCTCCATTTTTCCCCACCGTGGAACGAACCTTTTCCTTTCGATGGACGAGTGGCCTTTGATGACGATTATCCAACCACGGTGGTACTGCGAAAGTCTCGCGTGGTGTCCCAGGCTCGGTGTCTGGATGGTAATTAGCAGCATCCAGTAGAATCCCCCACGGTGGTCGCTGGACGACGTCCACACGGGCATCCGGCGTGATGGATTGGGCATCATTTTCGGGCATCAGTGGGTTTTTTTTTATTGCTCTCCGAGGGCAGTCATGCTCAAACAGCGTCACACCGGGAACGACGTTCACCTGGACTCCGACGTCATCACCTCGAGGGTATGCGTACCATAATAAAAGCTTTCATAACACCCCCGGGCGGGTACTTCAGTGGAGAGAAAGCTCTATCGTGGAGAGTTGAAGATCACGTTTCGCTCTCTGGCGTCTTTGTTTCCGTGAGCAAAAGAGAGTCACCGAGGGAATCCTTTCATTGTCTTTTTGCTTACAATTGCTACGACAGGAGTAAATAAACCATGTAGATGATCATTCGATCGGTTGATCCTGCTGTGATATATGCCTCATATGAAGTTGCTAAATCGCACGATCAAATGAGAAGCTCTACGAACTTCAATTCCAATCTCACACCACCGTTGCAATCGTTGCAAGAGCGAGACAACACCCCCTTTAAAAGAAAGAGACGAAATGCAAACAGAGCGAACCCTCCCGCGAAAGCTCTCCCGTGGTGTTGCTCTCACCGATCGCAAAGCTCCAACTCCACAGACCGATCCGTGCACGATCGCGCGATTGCGTGAAACAGTTTTGCGCAGCTCACGATCCGCGCTGGACGTACGCAAGCCAACCGTTCCACGGAAAAAACCACACGATCGATCGATCGATCGAAAGTCCTCGAGAGTGTCGCGTCCGGATCGTTCGCCAATGCATCGTCCAGAATCCGACCCGATACTGACGGATCAAGCGGGTTGAAAGGGCAGAAACGTGGCAGAAATAAAACAAAAAAAACCAAACGGCTCCGGTAGCCTGCGAAAGCTAGACCTCGAAGAAAGGGACCCCAATGCAAATCACGCTGGTGAAGTGAGAGTCACCATTTCCCGGGTTCGGGATCGCTTGGACGGAAAGTGCGCACACATTAGCTCCCGGGTGTGTGTCTGGTGCCAGTTCCGCTAGTTTAGTGGGTTGCTCGACCGTGACGGAACCGCGTGGTTTCCGCAAGTGTGTGTGTGTGTGTGCGTTTATGTCTTTGGAGTTGGCAGAGTGCGAAGAAGGAAAAAGGTGCACACGTTCGTAAAAGTAATTCACCAACAAAGCGTGACTCAAGACGCAGCGCGTGTGCATCTCGCGTGGTGCAGTAAGTGCATCTGGTTGCAAACCGTGCAGGGGGGAGATTGTGAAAAAACAAAATCTCGACGACCGGATCCTGCTGGAGGTGAGCGCTAACGAAGTTACGATTTTACGGTGCAGCACAGTTTTCCGCATTTCCAGCAGCCCGAGGCGAATGGGCATTCGGTGCGCCGGGTGCTGCAATTTGGACTGTTTTAACTTCCAACCAGGTGGCATCCGTTGGGTTCCGGTGTTTTGTTTTTTCTCCGCTCTCTCTCTCTCTCTCTCTCTCTCTCTCTCTCTCTCTCTCTCCTGAAAGTAGCTTTTTTTTTGCGAGCCACTAATCTACGCACATGTACGTGTGGTTTTTACAGCTTTGGGTTAACCGTGCGTACGAACTTCCACTCATCGGCAGTGACACTTCCTTGGTGTGTTTCAGGCGTAGAAAACGTGCGCAAATGAGTGTGTTTTTTATCCTTTGATATTTTGGGCGCTAAAATTGATGCACAAAAAAAGGAGTGTACCACCGCCGAGACACTTTTCCGCCATCCAAATCGTTGACCGCTGGTGGTGTGGCGTCAGTTTCGGAGCTTTGTTGAATGTTACCCTGTAGGTCACAAGACGTCTCGGTACCTACGACGCCTCTAGCTACTGGCTCACCCTTTCCGGAGGTCAGCTAGTGACCATCAAAGCTAAAGTGCGTACCCCAGCGTGGCTGTCTCCGGGAGTTTGCTTGTTTGTTTTGGAGCTGGTGATGTTTGGTGTGTTTGTAAAATAAGTGTATCACTCCTTTTTGGGGTGGGTAGTTTGCTTAATGCAGATAACAAGCTCGTTAAATCGCTTCTTTTGTATCATCGGTTCAATTAATTTAAAATCTTACGTGGATGTAGGATCAACATGGCTCCTGAATATGTCATCCCAAGGTCCTAGTGATTAGCGTTCTTTTTTTCATTTCTCGTTATGGTTGTCTTTTCCACACACTCATAGCTCATGGAATGTTTCACTAGAACAATGAGCTCAACGCCCGACATCCTGAAAATAGAGAAACCCAAACACCAGTTCCATTTTTTTTTGCTCTCTTATCCGGAACCTCCGATCCGGCCATGCTTTGCTCCCAGAAACACGTGGACGCCACGGCTACGCGAAACGGATGAGATCGAGACAAACACTGGCGCCATCGACGCGCCATCGCCACGGTCAGTGGAAAAATATGAGGAAGTATCCAATCGAAATTCCACACCGCACGAGCCGACATGGCTGGCGAGCGGGACGAGATGGTGCGCACATTTAATCGCACGATCGCCTCATATGTCATGTGCGGGCAGCCAACCAAACAGAGTGTACGGCGAAAGAGAGTGTGAGCGAGCGAGAAAGCACGCGTCTTGAGATGATTTCCTGGCTGATGATCAACGCCTCGAGGTTCACCGAAGGGTTGCGAAGGCAGCGTGTGGTTTTTCCGCGTGTCCGCTAATCGGTGCGATTTGTCTGCGCGCGACAGGACAAGATTGTGGGCTTTTCTAGCACCCGGAGGACGTGAGGACGTCCACGAGCGAAAGGAAAACTCAACCCAGCTAGGGCCCAATGGTTCGGCAAATCCGCGTAGATCTTCTATCGCTTCTAGAATTCCCGGGCATCGGTGAACGGGCTTCCCAGACACTCGAACGCTTCCTGCTGACGGCGCGCGGTGCCTTGATCATGCAGTCCTGGAGGTCGCATGAGATGAACCGCGAAGTATCGTATTCTGCAACGGTGAGACTTTCACCGACCCAAGAACCGAAGCCCAGGGGTCCCGCTGGGTGGATAATTGAGAATTTTCCTTTCGCCATTCCACCGTATCCGATCCGTAAGGCCGTTGCGGTTCCCGATCCAATTATCAAATGACCCCTCGAAGGCGAGCAGAAGCACGATAAAATCCCGTATCCTCGGCTGCCTCGGTGTGCGTGAAATTGAGATGTGCTCTCGGTCACGGCGTGGCACACGCAAATGAAGGGCCCAAAAACAGGGGGTCCCAGCAGTCGGCACGACGTACTTCCAGGAGCGTCTTTCCGTGGCTCCCAGGGGGCATTTTTCCTCGTTTGTGGTGATTCTTTGGGGATGATGATCGTCGACGATGATCGTGGGGTGTGGCCGCGTGTTTACAACGCGATCGAGACGAGACGTTACAAAATTCGCCCCATCTCACACTGGCACGGTGAGATCCCCCGGTGGGATGTATTATTTATGCTCGAAACCGTTCGATGGCCCGTCAGTGAGAGCCAGTGCACGGAGGCGCGAGCTCGAACAAAAAAAAAAAAAGATCCGTGGGCGAAAATGCGCCACACGGTTTCCGTGTGGGCGATCCGTTTCGAGCGGCATTCCACCAGGTTCGGCATTGTCGGCTGGACCCGTTTGTTCTGTGTCTTGTGGAGGGTTCTGTGTTTTGACATGCGCCGCTCTTTAACCGTGCACGGGAGGAAGATCGGCTTCTGCTGACTTCCTGTTCGCTGGACGGCTTTATGATGCGCACCGCAGATGGCTATAGCGGAAATAGATCGCGAGCGCGCGTGTGCGGCGAAAATGGTAACGGCGACGAATGCCAGCCGCCCGCCCGGTGGCTAATGAGCGTTAATTTATGCTCGAATGTCAAGACAACCGCACGGTGGCGTGGTAAATCTATTCTGCGCCGCAAAATGACGCCTCGAGTGGATGATTTCATTTACTAAAAAACTGTTCTATTTTTGTGCGGCTTCCATCGACGCCTAGCGTGTGCGCATTTAAACCCCGAGTTCAACGAATCCCTCCAGTTTGCTTAAGCAACAAAGGGCCACAACCCAGTGTTGGGGTGTTACTTTTCCGCAAAAGTGTCAACTCCCCTTTTGTCTTCGGCATCAGCGTGCGGCCGTTTGGTTCGTTACGTCGAAACAACCGTCGAACCAGTCACTTCCCAATGTGCGAGTGCACTTTTCGATGAGTCAGCCCCAAACGGGAGCCAAAGCGGGGCAGAGGAAAATAAAGGGTTCGCCTGGGGCGAGTCAGCACTTGAAGCGAACGGACCACATGGTAAGCCGATCGTGGTGCAGCGAGCGAGCGAACACTGATTTATGGTGTGTCAAATTGCTGCAAACTTTGCAGAAGCGCAATCGAGGCGGCTGCGAGTGCATCGTATAAATTAGAAGCGAGAGAGCGAGAGAGAGAGAGAGAGAGAGAGCGAGCTGGCGTGTGGGAGCGAGAGGCTGGCATCGTACTGTTTTCTGGGCAAACCATGGAGATGGGCCGTTTGACGACCGTGGCGCATTAGACGGGTGCAATAAAAATTAAATAAATACATAAATAACCGAGGCGGGTAATCCTTCTCGGCGTGCGGCCACCAGTCGCCTCTAACCTCAACCCACACCCACACACACACACACACGTTCACCCTTCTCGTAAAGAGGGTTGCGAGAGGGCGCCCAGGCAAAAGGAGAGCAGAGGATGCCGTAACCAGTTCAACCCGGCCCCGGGGTCTGGCCGGCAAAGTTCACCAACTTTTCCTTTCGTTCGGTGAAAGTTTTCCCCGTGTTGGTGCGAGTGGCAGCTGTCTTCTTACATCACGTGGGCACGGGGGCACCGAGAAAGATGCATGTCTCAATCGAGGGCTCGCGGCGTTCGGTCCATGGAACGGCAGGTCGCGGTTGGCACGTTGTGACAAATAATAATCCCGGCACCTCGGCGATCCCTAATCCTGTGCCCGGACTCGCCTGTCACCGTGCGATCTCATGCGATCACCGCCCCAAACGGGCGCCCAAATCGAACGTGACCGGGAACGCGAGCGAACCCTTGCGGCGTCGTTAACCTCCACCGATGGCGCCTTGCAGCAAAGAACCGTCCCTCCCGGCACGAAGGGGCGTCGAATGGGCTGTGGCACGCACGCAAAAGGGTTCGCCGGTGTGGCGGGAATTCGCAGAGCCGCACGGCTGCCATTTGTCGGCAGGATTAGCCCATGGTTTATGATGGGCTCGCGTTAGGGCCAGTATCGGTGTGGACCGGAATTCCACCAACCCACCAAGTGTCGCGAGCCAGTGAACTTTAGCGGGCAAACTATCCAAACCAGGCTAACGCGGATTGGAATCGCGTCTAATAGGAGAGCTTTTAGCGGGAAAAAGCTCGACGAGTTCGGTTCCGAAAAGGGTGAAAAGCACCGCAGAAACAGTTGCTAATGTTTATCATGGATGGTTTCCGAAACCGATCGCGATGGCAAAACACAAAAAAAAAAAATAGACCAAACATTGCCAATCCGTTTCGCGGCCTTTTTCTTTTTTGTTTGTTTGACACACCGCGATTTTCCAAGGGGTAGGCAATTTTGGTTTCCATTGGCGCATACGCAAGCCCCCTTTACGCACGTGCCACGGTGGCGTATGTGTGTTTTTTTTTTCGTTCCTTCTCCCTCAACATTGGTACACCTGTCTCCGGGTCGAACCAGAAGGCGGTTCCTGCTGCCTAGGCCCCCCAAAACTCGCGTGGCCACAACAAATGGTTGTGCAATTTTGCCGCTTACAAACGGTTTAACACACTCTTCAAAAACGCGTTTAATTATAGCGCTCCCAGTTCGTGGGGCGGAAAGGGAGGAATTTGGTCGGCAAACATCAACAAAAAAAAAAAAAAAGAAACCAAACTGTGCCACATCATGCACCGTCACACACCGATGCCCGGTAGAGCGATAGGAAATAGCACGCTGATAGCATCCAACACCGGGTGCCCATAAATGGTCATGGTGGGTCTCGCGCTGCGCTCAAAACACACTCTCCAAGCCACGCACAAGCGGGAAAAGGACGAAGAAGTGGGGGTGTGTATGTGTGTATGTGTGTGTTTTTTTTTCTGCAATCTTTCATCTTTCTCCCGCGTCACCGCTGAGCTCGCGGGCAATTAATCGGATTTGTCAAACGACCGAAATGACACGGGCGCAGAAAGCGAGCGAAACATAAACCCACCCTCCCCGTGGTCCGGGATTTATGCTACAAACGATGGTGGGTGTGTGGGTGGCCCATCGGGGAAAGGGCACCAGTGTGGTGCAACATTCGGGCCAGAAGAAGGAGTCCTATAAGTGCGAGTCTCGGTTTGCCGTGTGGTTGCCGTTTGTGCGACCAAAGTGCCAGCCCAAACAGGAAAGCGCAAACAATGTTTCCAGCCGCGCGGGTTTTTTTTTGCTTTTGCTTTTGCTTTTTCTTTTTCTTTTTCTTCTGCCAGGTAAGGGAAAACCTGTGGCAACAGTTCAAAGCGCTGTAACCGAAAACCGCACCACCGGTGGCGGTGGAGAGCGTACGATCGATCAGCCTGGTGCAGTGTTTATTAACTGCGCGGAAAAGTGGGCGCAAAAAAAAAGGGGGCTCTTGTGAGGACGAGTTTGGCACCCACGCAATTAAATCGTGCATTTCGGTGAATGTTTGCCCGCTGTCAGCAACGCTAAGTGCTGGTACATGGTGCTGGTGGCCAATTGTTTGCTAAAAATGCCGAACAGGTATGTGGTCGGATTTCATGGAGAATGTTCCATTTGGCGTGCTGGCGGTTGAGAAAAAGAAAAGCACCATAAATTTTCCCATCTGACAGGGCCTAAAAACTCGACCCCACTGGAAATGGGTCAACCGTTTAGCTTTACTCCACCTTTACGGTTCCACCCTTCAATCAATTCCCGTGACACCTCACCGCTCACACGATAAATAATCAATCTCAACAGATAGGAACCCGCCCGCGATCGGTGGCATCGTGCAGGCGTTCGCTATCTTGATGCAGATACCGCCAATGCACCGGAGATGGCCCGTGACAGATGACCGTCAGCAATTCCGCACGGTAATAGGGAAACCCCGGCAAGCTCAACCATCCTTTTAGCCACCTGAGCTTATCGCTTATCGGTCTCGAGCGATCTCCAAGGTTACGGAAGGCGGATAATCGTCTCCATCCCATCCTGCTGGCTGGGGTGCTGAAGAGAAAAAAGGGTCCACCGGGCTCCGTGGTCGGTTAATCCTAATTGACGAGAGAAGGCAGACGGACCTCTTACGCCGGCAAATAGGGAAGGGGTTTCCTTTGTGTGCAGGGTGAGATTCACCCCCAGCGCGCACGCGAACCCAAGCCGAGCGAACCCCCGTTCCGATTCTGCTTAATTTATTATTATTACTGCAGCGGTGAATTTATAGCGCACCGAGTTACTGCCCTTTGCGAGTGTGCGACGAAAAGCGGCACTCCGTGTCGCTCGATTGTCGCCGGTGGAAAATCAACGACCAAATGCCGGTGGCTGGCGGAGGTCCAAATGGAAATGAAAAGCTCATTAAAGCTTATCGCTTTCCCACCCCGGTGACCCGGCGCACAGTGTGATCGCGTTTCCTGCATCGCCCGTTTTCATCGTCCGTCTCGTTTCTGGTGCGTTCAATGACGGTACGTTTGGGTAGCAAAAGGGGCCACCCATGGGGTGGTTTTCAGCGGGTTGCAAAAATGGTGGCAAAACTGCACAGAAATGCGCGTAACTGCACTCGTTCGTTCGTTGCGGGTTGCTCTATCGTGAGCTTTCGGTGCATTGTTATCGTCTACGTTGTCTGCCTTGCTTGAACTCGGGATTAAACTTAAGCTAATGATAGATCCGTGCGCCCGACCGCAAAGCCCACCCGGTTCGTGGGCGGCGTAACGGTCAGTAAATAAATTATTAAATCCTTTCCCCGGTGGCCCTTTTTCCACGGGCACGAGTTAGCGAGTGAGTCACTCGGTCCAAAATGCACCGAAATGCATTCGATCGTGCCGACTGATCGACTGTTCGGTTCTCCCACGACGGTGTCCCCCACCACAACCATCCCGCAATCCTCTCCCCCCCCCCCCATTCGAACTGGCAACAATGCAGGAAATCGAAATGGAATCGGGAGCGAATAATAAATTGCTCGATCGAAGCCCACTGGTGCGCCTGCCCAGTGGCGAAGGTTTCCGAAAACTAGCGCTCACCCACTCGCTCGGGTTTTTGTGGATGGAAAAGGGTTGCGGACCGATGCACCCCTTTCGGCAAGGCACCCGCCCACCACCACCACCGAACAAACGGTTAGACCCATTTGGTTAAACATAAACTTAAACGAACCCAACGAGGTGCAGACAAGAGCCATCGTCTGCAAGCGCCGGCTGAGCCCCGGTTTTCTATCTAATGAATGCCCACGGGGCCACAAAGGCGGGAGCGGCAAGTGGCGGTACGAAAAAAGCTATGATTTATCGCAAAATATTACGCTCAATTTGCAAATTATGTACTCCTACAACTCAATCCCCCCCTTTGGGCCGGGGCTGGGTGCAATCCGTAGAGCAGTGGAAGCCGATCGGATGGTGGCTAAAGCCTAAGGCAAACGAGAGACTTGCGCGTGCGGGAAAGCGACGAACCCCCCCGTGTTTCGGTCCAGTGGCGCAGCGTGTGCAGTTTCGGTTCCAGCTCCAGATCCGTCGCGGCGCGCTGTTGTGGGATGCGAAACCTCGGTGCAGACTCGGCTTGGATCGATTATGGTTGCCCGTTCGTTTGATTTTGCATATTTATCGGTGCGATAAATGTGTGTAGGCTTTTCTCTCGCTCTGTCTCTTTTTCATTTCATTTTTCATAAGCACGGTCTGCAGCCGCGGTGACTATTTATAGCACGCGGTCGGTGTGAGCGTCAACTGTGGCGCCGGCACACATCGCTTCCAGCGAAACGTCGCATTTGCACTTTCGGTTGCATTTGGTACTGTTGAATGTTTTGGAATGGGCCCAGTATATATGTGCTCGCATAGCGAATCCAAATGATGCACATGTTTTAACGCACCTCAAAGCGAGAAGCAGTTCGAGGTGAGAAATCATTTGCTCCAATGGATCAATGGATGTTGATGGGAGTTTCCACACCCCGGAGCATAGTATTCAGCAAATGAAGTCATCTTAAAACAGTGATTGGAATCTATTAATTTATTCATTTTAAACTACCTTCTAAAGGTATGTTGTAACATATAGTTACAGAAAATTATTAATTAGTGCGATTTGCTTTTCCTTTAGTAACCTTTAAAGATTTTTATTATACAATAATTTTCGCAGAGACATTCAAAGCTTAATCGATTGAAAGTATCATAAATAAACTATATAATTATACGATAAAAGACCTACTCAGTGCCCATGCTGTATATGCAGCTGTCATCCGGTGGCGGGAACAGGACCACCAGAAAAAAGCTCTATAAATCAGTATTCTATCAATTCGGTCCGTACCCAAACGTAGAATGTCCATTTGGCTCGCTTCCCATTCGCTGGCTTGATCCATTTCTCGGCAATCTTTACGTAGTCCATCAAACTCAAGCCACACCGGGGTCATTGTCCATAGCCTGCTTCGAAACTGCGGCCTTTTTTATCCCCTTCGTTGACGCTGGCTGAACTTTCAACGATGAGCCCATAAACCATCCGAGATCAATAGAAAGCACGATCGTCCGCCACGGATAGCGCGTAGGGATAGTTGTGTGTTGGGGTGCGAAAAAAAAACCCCCTCATCCATTCGAGCTTCACTCCCCGATCGTGATTGGAGAAATTTTTGAAGTTTTTGCAAAAACCCACCCAGATTCAACCCGGCGCATAAATTATGCGCACCCAAAACACCGAAACCGCGTGTCGGCTCAACGAAATTGCTCCAGGTCTCGATCGAGGGCGATAGCACGCCGGCGAAGACGTTACCCGTTGTCCCGAGAACGGCATACCACCGTGGAATGTGGCGACTTTTTAGCTTAAATCAGAACATAAATAAATGTCAAACGGTTATTTATTTCCACCGGTTGGCTAGAGGCCACGAAAATGCACACGTTCCAGCGACATCGGTCTCCAGCAAATGTGAGTAGGAAGTGTTCCGATCGCATCCTTTCGTGTCCTTTCGGGGACGGGCTGAGTTCACTGTGGTTAGCGACCTCGGAGAGTTGGATGAGACGAGTGATATACTCAAATTTACAACATCCACCAAACGCCATGGGCGCTTGGGATGCACCCTAAAGTGCACTTGATCGTCTCGAGTGCGGCCGTTTGCGCGCCGTTAATGGAAGCTCGTTAATTTTGTTTATGACATCAAATTGTGTTCCTGTCCGGGGATGTTACTTTTCACACCTGACCTTTTACAGCGCTAAGGCGATGAATTGATGGCTCGCGGGCGTTACACACCGCTCAAGGGTTCATCGTCAGGTTGATCGATCGGTGAGCAGCGATACATGCAGCTGTGGGCACTCTACACAATGAAACGCTGTAGAATGCTGTAAAATAGAACGCTGAAATCATAAAGTTCGAACAGCTGTCATGGTTGCGCTTTAAATGATTCCCAGCAAACAGGATATGGGTCTCCAATGCACGCGCGCCTCGTAATGGCATGTTGAAATTATTATACACCCCCATTATGCTGAAATAATTTGTCCGCGAGATTTATAGACGCCGTGCGCGCATAAAGGCACCCCATTCGGGTGATTTTATGTACATCGTGCGGAACCGCTCCGTCCATTTCCGATATTTACGAGCCCCTTCGCGAATTTACTCCATTTTTATTCCGGCATTCCGTTTCCGCCGTGTCCCAGCCTTCGCTGTCCATCATCGGGATGACTGGAACCTGGGATTACATCGCCACCCTCGGTGGCACGCTCGCAAAGGAATGCGTGCGGTGGCACAAGGCGGGCCGGCCTTTTATTTTCAATTTCCATTACGAGTAATGAACGGTTTTGGGGTAATTCAATAATAAACTCATTTCGGTCGGTCCATTTCGCATTCCGGCCTTTCGATTACCCTTTCGCGGCTTGTTTATCATTTTTGTGTGTGTGTGTGCCTTCTCTCCCACCATCTGAAACTCCGAACAAAACGATCGCGATGGGGTGAGATACAACGAGCTGGAAATGCATCCCCTGCACCAACGCCAACAGTCATCGATGGCTTCACGCTTACCGCTAATGGGGTTCGTTTGTAATCGGCCTTCTTATTGCACCGAGCGACGTTTATCTTGCGTTTGCCCTCATCGAAGCCGTTAATCGAAATCCCCAAAATCGAAATCTTGAGCGTTCGGGGGGTTTTTTTATCTTCTTCCAACTACGCGATGGAAAACAACTCCCATTTGAGGCACGATCGAACGATCGCGCGGCACAGGAACAACGGGCGGGCCGGTTCCAGTGGACATTTTGGTGTTTTATTTCACATTTTCTTCCATTTCCTTCCCGCGCACCGGCGGGTTATTGCTTTCCCACATAATAACAATAATATTACGCTCGATTATTCACCGCGTGCCAGGTCGTTTGGCTGTTTTACTGTTATGTCACGACGAGCAGCTGACCCAACGCCGGTAGCTTTCGTAATGGTGATGATAACAATTATGAATAATGACGAACAAGGGCCATCGAGCCGGTGTCGGGACATCATGCTGGACATGTACGGGGGGGGGGGGGGCCCATTGCCCATTGTTCGAGGTTGTTTGTTAAAGTTGCAGCAAAAGCGTGGAATAATCTTGCAATTGTACTGCTGCTCGCGGTACGTGCGATGCAGCTCAAAATCGATATCTGGGGGACGTTGCTGTCACAATCGAAAGAAATGGGAGGACAAATGAATGGGTTTTTTTTCGACATGTTCGCAAGAAACCGTTGTGTGAAACCTATTTCCTTTTCTGTTCACTTTATCACATTGAACTCATTTAAGTTCAAAAATCGAATCGAAAAATAGGGATAATATGTTGGATGAGAAAAATCCTTACTCCAAGAGCTCCGTTGTGGTAGACCTGTGTAGCAATGGTGGAGCATTTCCCTTCGAGCCGTTCGATCGTTTTTCCCCACCGCTTAGATCTATCCCTCGCATTGGCTGCAATGTACCAGTTTAATGGAGAAGAAATAAAAACCCGCCTAGTACAAGCAGGGTCACACTGGGACACACGGACACGGGAAGAGCATCGTTTCGAAACAAATTCCATTGCACGAGCATGCAGATGCAGCTCGGCTGATCCGGCAAAGCATGTTCAGCATTTTCCCGCCAGAGCTCATCCACCCCAAATGCCCCAGACCCCAGCCCCGATCGGCGACCTGGGCGCGTCATTTTCGGAGCGTAGTAAATCTTGCTGCACCGTGCGCTCCGTGCGCGCGGTTGTTGCTGTTTAGATTTACAATCGCATCTATTAAAATTATGCAAAAATTGCGCGTCCCCAAGCGCCTCGGTTAACCTCGTTGCGGTGCAATGCAAAATCAGGCCACTGGCGTGGCGCAAACGTGCGCAAAGCGATGGTGAAACGAAACGCGCTCGGAGCCCGCGACGATTCCTCGGAATGGCAACTATTTTCAAAACCCACACCGGCTCGCAGCCCAAACGCCGCACGATCATCGTGAAAATGGGAATTAAATTCATCCTAATTAAAATATGTTACACTTTGCGCACAGCATCCCATCGCATCCGGGCGCTGTTCGCTGTCGGGATTCTCCCGAGCTGAGCCTTCATCGGGCTATCTTCTGCGATCGGGCTGCTGGTGCGTTGCGGTGTCTGGACTTTTCCAATTCCTCGGTACATGTTCTCATTCCGCGTCGCTTTTTTTTCCTCCGTCCATTCCTCCAGCAGTCCAGTTCCATGTTTTTTTTCTCACATGTCGTTTTGTTTGCATATCTAAACTCACATGACTCAATGCCGTGCTCGACAGACGCGCCCGTTTCGCTTTCTCAACCACACTCTTTGCTCTTTCGTTATCTAGCCGCAGTAGAGTTCTATCCACACCGACTTCGATCGCAGGAAGTGTCTCATTAAAAAGGCGAACGGACACAACGGTCCTGATCGATCACAACCGTAACGTTGGCTACCGTTGGTGCGGACTGTTGCAAACACCCTGATAGAATGGCGACACCCGGTGTCGATCGAGCTACCGTCCTGGTTGGGTACATCCCTCTAAGGCACCGCCAGGCTTAAAGGAACGACTCCAACCAGCACTGAGCCAACCACCGCACACGCACTCTCGACGAAGCGGGGCTTTAATTGAAATTCAGCAAGCAAGAACTCCTTCACGACATACGTCCACGCGGACGATCACGAGGACGACGAGGCGCGAGAGAAAAGAAAACCTACACGCGAAAGCTCAGACGCGGGCCAGCGAGTCGAACGGCGGTCCCAGGTCCGGCTACCAAAACCCAAACCGCAGGAATGACGAATTTAAACAAGCTCAAGGTGGTCGTCATTGGCAGCGCCAAAGTGGGCAAATCAGGTAAGCGTAAGCGTAGGGCCGAAGCGGGTTGGAATCGCTTATTTTTATTTTATGCTCATTGTTACGGTTATCGGTTCGCGTCCCGAGAAGCGCATTTAACGTCGTCTGGGAATGGGCTGGGAATGAGCTGGGAATGTCGCACGTTGCCACCCGCTCGACCGGGGAAATCGATTAGCCTATTTTCATGCCCGGTCCTCGACGAGCCATCGGTCTAATGCAACCGGACTCGGCTGACATTCCGAGCCGCGACGGTCGGTTGGAGTAAAAATTGTAATAACCTAATTGCGCCGGTGTCGTCGCCCAGATGCAACAGGTGCCGGGTCGCATCGGCGGAAAGGCACTTACAGAATTGGAGAAAATGGGGTCTCCCGGTCCGGGGACTTTCCACGGGCGACAGATCCACCGTTGGGATGGATGAAAAGTGACGATCGTGATTAAATGTGGCGCATCGTGCTGATTTGCGTGCATTTCGAACCAACGCAGGTTGGACATTTTCCCTAGTCAAACGAGTCTTTTCTCCCCTCGAATGGATGTGTGTGTGTTTTTCGCACAATTTCCCGTGCTTAATTTATTCATTAAATTCGCGAATCGACCTTGAACGCTCGCCACCTGCGAGTGAAATTTCGTTCGAATACCTCACGGAAACCTTGAACCGAAACGGTGTCACTCGAACCATTAGACCCGTGGTCAGTGAAAACGGTTTCACCGATCGGCACTTCCAAAAGCTGGCCGGGAATGGAGCGCGTACGTACTCGCTGGCGGCATTTTCGATCACGTGCACGTGTAACGGGCCAGACTACGACTCGAGGCCACTTTCTGTGCCGTCGCCGCCACCACCACCGATCGATGCCACCCTTATCTTTATCGGCCGATCGAGGGTGAAAACTCGACGACGGCGACGCTGGACGTCCACCGAAACGGTTCGATTATTGAAGCGTGATAAATCGTAATTAATAATTCGAAAACCCTTCACGCCGGCGCTGGGTCATTAGGGAGCGTCGTGGAATGTGCGGGTGGGTTGCCGGTAGGAGGATAGGGGAGGGGGGGGGGGCGTTCGAACGGAATTCAATGCGTTTCGTTCAACTTCGACCTACATACGCACCTCGTGGGATCTCGCGCAAGCCAACGTGCGAGATCCCTTCGCGAAGGGCACGAGAAGACTTTAAATTAAAACAACTGAAAGGCACCACACCGTGGCACTGGGAGAGTTGGGACGAACGTTGGACGCTTACTTTTTCCTCTTAAAGTGATCAATTTTTTCGATACACTCTCTCGGACGGTGCAGACGGTTGCTTGCTCGATAATAAAGAGATCTGGAAGATTTTTCTTTCATCGAGCCAAAAGGCAAGCAAAATAAGCAGGATCCCCGAAATCGTTCCCAAGGCAAGGCACACCGGGCAAGGAAGAGTCCACATTGGGCGAGGCAACTGGGTGCAGCCTCGACCGGCAGCAAGGAGCACGACGGCGCAACAATGGCGAGATAAATGACGAGCGATTCCACAACCCAATGCGGCCAGTTCACGAAAGTCAAACTGTTACAAATTATGTATACGGACAAACTTTTGTGCCACATGTCTCGGTGGCGGGCCTGCGGTCCGTGATGTCGTTAAGGATTCGTTGGGGTAGCGCTCAATGAATGGAAGTTATCTCGCGCGATGCATCATCCCGGGGGGCTGAGTTTGGTTGTTTTTGGTTAACGGTGCCTGGGAAGGATGTTGCACAACGAATGCGTGACGTCGAACAATGCGCTCTTTCTAACTGAAAATCGCTCCTGATAACATTGTTTGTTGGCCGAGCCTGCCGAGAATTGAAGTACCATGCAAGGGAACTTGTGTACTTGAGTCGCGTGCGAGTCGGTTCACCTGATGTATAGCGGATTGAAGCATGCTCATGCTCAAAATAGGGCTTATGAAACATACCATCAAACGCGCACGATCCGTGGTCAGTTTGAACGCTAACTTCTAAGCCATTTTCACAACGCATCGATGCTCCGATGGTGCACCTATTCGCTAGGGAGATCCGTTATTGGCTAGTACTCGCGAGTCGTCTTGCGTGCGTCATCTCGACGTGCCAGATGAAGTTGATCAACGTTGACCGCACGTTGCTTCCAAAAACGGCAATCATGCCACGTTCCTGCTCCGATCGGCAGCTGCCGCTATTTCGACAGCTTTACTCGGCTTCCACCAAGAACCGGAATGAACCGAGCTCGTCGAGTTTCACCGCCACCAAACGGCGACATCTATGGTCTGAGCTGGAGCTTGCGTGAAGCCACCATAAACGTAGCGTTCGGTTTCGATGTGAGGGCGCGACCTGCTAGAAGCCAACCGCGGTAGGGCAACGTTCTCGTGGTTCCCTTTTTCGAGAACAATTTCACCATTCTACCCACCCGAGCAGGGCCCTTGCAAGACGTGTGTACGCGTCCATCAATCGCCAGCACGTCAACAGCACCGAGCGCCGAAGGCCATCCGGGAGATCCTTACCGAAAAAGGGCGTGCTAGCAGACGTGTGGAATAATGCACTAATGGTACGCTTTACATTCCACAGCCGTCACGGTGCGTTACCTCACGAAGCGTTACATTGGCGAGTACAGTTCGGCGCGAGGTAAGCAAGAATGCGTCCGGGGATTCTGTCCAGAATTCGCGACGAAGGTTCAATATGCTTGATACGATCTTTTCGCTTGCAGACTTCCTCTACCGGCACAGTGTCACCTACGATAATATTACGACCGAGGTGGAGATCATGGACACTTCCCGATGTGATGTAAGTTTAGCGCAGTCAGTGTCCTGTAACGTCAGCGAGTTTACGTTGTGCGGTTTCGTTTCAGAAACGTGGCTGCTTGTACGAGCATCTGCGCTGGGGTGATGCGTTCGTGGTCGTCTACTCGATCTGTGATAAAGCGAGCTTCGAGGAGGCGGCCGACTATCTGCAGCAGCTGACCAAGCTGAAGCTACCCTCGTATTACACGCTGCTCTTGCTGGGAAATAAAAGCGATCTGGATCATGCGAGGTAATGATGCGTCTCTTCAAAACCCTCAAGAATCTCCTCCAAGGCAGATGCGTCGAGAAACGGATTTCTTATGCGTTCTTTCTCGTTTATTTCGCAGGGAAATTTCAGTAAACGACGGCCAGGAGCTGTCGTTCCGTTACTCGTGTCAGTTCTACGAGGTTTCGGCCGCGGAAAACTTCGCAGGAGTATCGCTGGCGTTCCACTCGCTGATACGTGAGGCGCGCTCGACGCAGCTTTTCCGGGCGCTGCCCATGCGGAGGAAACTTGGCGTGAACAGTGTCTCGAAAGCGCTCGGTAACATCTTCGGCAAGAATAGCAAAGGTGAACGAAAGAAACGTCCATCGCTTAGTATATGACATCCGCCGGTCACTACTAGCGCCTACGGCGTCTCGAACGACACGAGCCATCGAAAAGCAGCCCTTCCTTAGAAAAGCAGCATTTTTTTTTATTTACGATTTTTATCTTCTTTTTGTACATATGTACCTTATCGAACGAGAAAAAAAAAGATTCCGGTTCTAGCCAAGGAACTTGTAGGATGTAGAATTTGGACTAGGATTTATAGCAACTAGCATCTGTGAGAGAAATACAGCCATTCCTGGGGGATTATCCCTCGCCCTTGTAGCATGTAAGACATTTCATCTGCGGTTGACAGTGTTGGATTTGTAATGTGCATGAATTATCCTTCGGCCGACATTTCGGCAAAGTTTTATCAGCTCGAAGTTGCATTGCGTTCCTATAGGCATATTCGATTATGTAACTCTATCAGCAACACGTACACACCGTTTATATGGTAACATCTACAAATTCTAACCAGGAATGAACAAAGGTTTGTTCAACATATTTAAGAAAATTGCAAAAGTGTGAACCAAACGTTGTACAATAATTGGAAATTACATTCAAGGGAACTGATATTCCTACTTGGTACCATAGTATGTAAATCAAGAAAGAAAACTATCGGTACTATCCATTACATGTAAGAGTTATTGCATTTTATAAAAGCTAAGCAAACACTATCTCGCGAAATGTATGCCTGATTCCCGAGAATAAGAACGTAGAACATTTCAATTACTTTTTAAAATAAATTGTGTGCGGACGGACTGAATGCAAGGTTCTAAACGTTACAATAAAACTATTGCAGTTGCATGTGGAGCATGCGGTACGGAAAATAGCAACACATTCAACATGAACAAAAAATAATAACACAAGGATAATTAAAAATACCAAAATCGTATGAAAGAAAGTAAATAGTAATCTGAACAGTGAGCTGAATTCAGATACTTTATAAAAAAATGAAAATAGGATAATTTTAGCGGGGAGAAAATTTTGAAAAGATTATCTAGATAAATCGCGATTCTAGCGACAGGCAACACTGCCGCCATTTAATTCGCCAAACCAATTGTCAACCGAACTCCCACAGATAGTGGTGGACGAGCAAGGATCATTACTTAAGCCGCAATAAGTAGGTTATTCTTTTTGATGATCAATTTATATTTTCTGTACCGAAATAAACAAAAATTGTTGCTGCATGTTTTTCAATAAAATTGTTGTATATTTTAATGTTTATATGATGCCTGAAATAGTCATAAATGCTGCAATCTTTGAATGAAAGCCGTTGGGACAGAAGATTTGGTCATGGGAGTTTCTACGGGCTGTAATATGTCTGGTTGGCTAGCAGCATCTTTGCGAGTATTTTAAAATCAATCCATTGGCCTACATTTGACCAGAGAGACATTGACAACTCCAAAGGTGTGCTCAGCTATCTGCATTCGTTCGTATGCTTCTGGTACATAGGAAAGCCGCATTGTTGTGTATGTCATCTTCGTTTATCTTCAGTCTGATGAGTGGACACCTGTGTCTGAGTTTACCATTCCTATTTTGTCATCGTTTCCACAATTTTTTAGAGTATGCTAGTAAAGAATCAGTTATATTCAACATCAGTAATAAAATTTCAAAACTGCAGGAGCAATCGTTCCGCAAGTGTACGGATTGGAGTTTACTTTAATGGCCGGATCGGATTATTCGTTCCTGTTTGAAGTGCCCATCCCTATCAGCCAGTCGAGTTGGAAAATCTGTGAACGGTGATATTAAATCGAAAAAAATTGGAAATGAATCCGTTAGACGGGAGAAACGTTTTCCAAACTAGAAAATAGTAGAACTAGGTTGTAAAGTGCTGATTCAAATATAAGTACTGCCAGAAGCTACTCCGTAAAAAGCGGAAAAGTTTTCCGTCCGTACGGTATCTTGTACGGGAAACGGCGAGAAGGAATTGAAGGCGCGTTAGAAAGAGAGAGTGGCGCGTGTGTGTCACCGTTCCTCAAAGGAGGATCGATTGCCATCTCGCTCCCGCACGTTTGTGGCAACGCGGTTCTGCAGCTCGTTAGCCGGGGGTTTGAGCGTGACGGACATCAGGAAGGAGTGGAGTAGAAGGCAAGAAACGCTCGTTCGTTCGTCGCATCGCTGAAATGGAACCGCCAACAGCAGAAGCAGTCCTGCAAGGCGTTTTCACCCTGTACAATGATCCGAATAAAGTGGAAAAGGAGAAAGCCTCGAAGTGGTTGGAGGAGTTTCAAAAATCGGTAAGTGTCGTCCGATCACCGTTTTCAGCTACGGACCCTGCTGGCTGGCTGGCCGGGCGCAATACGCAAACCATCAAGGTCTGTGGTGTGAAGGAACTCTCGTTCTCGATAGCCGTCTCGCTCTCGCTCACAATCAGCATCATAACCTCAAAGAAGGGTTTGTTCTGGAACATTTCTGGTCGTTTGCAACGTTCGCGCTCGCATACATCGCAAATGCGAAACTATACGACTTTTCGTGAAAAAATACGTTTTGTATGGCAAATTATATGAAGCCGTTGGGATGCATGACCAAGAAAATGGGGATATTTCGCCCATATCCGAAGCAGGATTCACTACTACTCATTTACCCGCCAGTTGAAGGTCATCGAAGTGTTTTGAATTATTCGCTTTACGAAGTCACCCGCCAGCATGGAATGCATCACAGGATGTTTGCTTTATTTGTTTCATTTGATTCATTCTCGTTGTAGATCCATTCCTGGAAGATTGCCGATGAGTTGCTGCGGCAGAAACATGATCTTAACTCCTGCACGTTCGCCGCGCAGACGATGCGCAACAAAATTCAGAATAGCTTCCACGAGCTGCCTGAAACCGCTCACGAATCCCTGCGGCAGTCACTGGTAGAGCATCTTAGCCACATTACGATAGAAACGAAATCGGTCATCGTAACGCAGCTTTCGCTGGCCCTGGCCGATCTTGCGCTGCTTATGTCTTCCTGGCATAAACCGGTCGCGACACTGCTGCAACGCTTCTCAAACAACCCGAACATGATGTACGCCCTGATTGAACTCTTGACACTCATCCCGGAGGAGGTGAACTCGCGGCATCTGCGGCTGGGCGCGAACCGGCGGAAAGAGATTCTACTTGACCTGGAATCCGACTCTACCCTGGTCGGCGAGTATTTGACAATGTGCCTGGTGAACGGCAACGAGAACGAGCTGCTTCGGTCCAAGATTCTGAAGTGTTTTACCTCATGGGTGCAAATCAATGCATTTAAGTTGCCAGAGATCTGCGACAGTATGATCATCGTGTACTGCTTCCAGCTGCTAAGTAGCGCCGGCACCAGTCCGGACCTGCACGAATCGGCGACGGATTGTCTGTGTTCGCTGCTGCTTTGTATGGAGCTGAACAATTCGCGCGGTGGTTTGGACGAAAAGCTCTTCGGTGGCATCATGTGCCTGGAGGAGGCGTACAACATGTCCGTCGCGCAGGAGGATTTGGACAAATCGATGAACCTGTGCCGGTTGTTCACGGTGCTGGTGGAGAGTAACCTGACGCGAATGGTGGCCTTATCGGATGGAGAGAACCCGCACTACTCCGTCAAGTCGCTGGACCTGGTGCTAAATTGCGTTGGGCACTACGATTACGAGGTAGCCGAGATTACCTTCAATATGTGGTATCGATTGAGTGAGGATCTGTACCAGCGGGACAACTACCTGCTCAATTCGCACTTCAAGCCGTACGTGGAGCGTCTAGTAGCGGCGCTGTATAAGCATTCGCAACTCGATGCGGACCACGACGGTCTGGTGGAGGAGGGAGGATCCTTCAAGGTAGGCTAAAGCAATCCCCATACCACGAACGCCAAATAAACTGACAATCCATTTATTTGTTCGATTTCAGGACTTCCGGTTCAAGGTTTCAGAAATCATCAAGGACGTCGTATTTATCATCAGCTCGATAAGCTGCTTCAAGCAGATGTTTATGATTCTGCAAAGCCCCAACGTGACGTGGGAATCGAGCGAGTCGGCGCTGTTTATAATGCAGAACGTAGCGCGAAACATCCTGCCGTAAGTAGTGCCTGGCCAATTGTTTGCTCGCTTAGCGTTGAACATAGGGTCCAGTTTTTGGTTCTGCTACTTCTAGCGCTTATTATTCTGCTTGGGCCCGCTTGGTTGCCTGCCGTACACGGTAGTCCTCCCGTCTGCGGATTGGCTGACCATTGTCAGGGAGGGTTTCTGTTTGCGGTGCGGTGCCACCTGCACTGTAGCAATAATAGCAAAGGGAGTAGGACAATCGAAAACGAGGGTTTAGTTAGAAGTGTAGCATGCATTTGTTGATCTAACTAGCATTTGATCTGAGCAGCATTACTACTTTCCTTTACTCCCTCTCCTCGTTATCACACCACATCACTTGCTCCCGGCGATGGAATCGGACACAATTTTAATGTACTTTTGCGATTTGTGTTATTTGGATCTTCTAGAGAGATTATGGAATTGGGAGAGCGTGAGATACCAACGTCGAGGTTCAACCAGCTTTGGTGATTAAAATTGGCTGCTAGCGACATGGTTTAAGGGTTACATATGGTTTTTTTATTTTCTCTCTCCCCCCTTCCATTGTAGTGAGGAGAGCGAGGTGGTACCAAAGGTGGTGGAGGCGATCCTGAATCTACCAGAGAACTGCCACATCGCGATCCGCTACACCTCGATCAACATACTCGGCGAGCTGTGCGACTGGATCGACTCAAACCCGGAAACGCTGCAGCCGGTGCTGAACTTTCTACTGTGTGCGTTGCAGCAGAAGAACGGGTTGGCCACGGCGGCTGCAAATTCGCTGCAATCGATTTGCTCGACGTGCAAAAAGCACATGCTCGGACACATTAGCGGCCTGATGGAGATCGCGCGCTGTCTTGACAGTTTCGACATCCAGACAGACTCCGCGATCGGTCTGCTGAAGGGAATATCCACCATCATCGGACGTCTACCTGCCGCCCAGTTGACCCCAGCCATGCAGGAGCTGTGCAGCTTCCAGGTGGAAGCGCTCAGCCGATTGACGAACGGGGACGACGACGGGCTGGACGGCAAAAAGTGCCGGTCTGATCCGGCATTCTGGCTAGATCGGTTAGCAGCCATCTACCGGCACGTTAGTCCGACCGTGCGGAGCAATGAAGTGAACCCGTGCTCGTTTGTCATCATCAACAACTGGAACGTACTTTCTCGTGCGCTGGAACGATATAAGAACGATTCCAAAATCATGGAGCGCATTGTGCGATGCATCCGGTACGCCATACGGTGTATCGGGAAGCAGGCCATGCCCATACTCGAGCCACTCGTGAAGCAAATCATCACCATCTACTCGGGGCACAATCACAGCTGTTTGCTGTATCTCGGCAGCATTCTGGTGGACGAGTTTGCGTTCGAGGATGGCTGCACACAAGGGCTGCTCAACATGCTGCAGGCGTTCATCGAGCCCACATTCGGGGTGCTGCAAATGGAGAACGGCCTCAAGAACCACCCGGACATGGTGGACGACTTCTTCCGGCTGGCGACGCGTTTCATCCAAAGGGCACCAATACAGTTCCTGCAGTCGCCGCTCGTCACTCCGATCATCCAGTGCGGCCTGTTGGCGTGCACGCTCGATCACCGGGATGCCAACATATCTGTGATGCGGTTCTTCTGCAGTCTGCTGCGCCATGATCGACCCAACGATCTGGAACCGATCGTGCAATCGATATTAGCGTCGCACGGCGAGGCGCTTATTATGAACTTGCTGTACGCGTCCGTCTTTTGTCTGCACTCGTACATGCTCTCGGATGTGGCGGACGTGTTTGTCGAAATCAAGCAGCACAGCCCGCACCAGCTGGAGGAGTACGTGAAAAAGGCGGTTGATTCGCTGCCGAAAAAGAACAGCGGCGGTTCGGTCACGGTGACGCACGAACAGATGGTGCAATTCGTGTCGAACGTGGTCAAGTAAGTGTATGCTCTAGTGGTATCGCGTTGTTAGTGTATTCCATTGGTTTATTTTTTATTTTATCTTTTTTTAGCTCTCAGACACCGCGGGCCACGACGCAGCTACTGCAAGATTTCGCCCGGCTTTATCGATAGATGGGCTGTGCTGTAACGGCAATCGAATGCGACTGATACAGCTAGTGGGTGCCCCGAAGCTAGTTCTCTAGTGCAAGAGTAGCTGAATACCCTGTGTTGATAGTGAAGCAAAAAGGATTGTAAATAGATTTAGACTCCTTACAGTTAGTGCGTTCGTATTGTATAAGATTTCCAAACCGGGAAAGTGTTTTAAGCGAACAAAGGCACGACGGACGAACATGCTGAATTTATGTGGCGGTGGACTTCAGTGTTCACATAAGACGATGGCGGCGACGTGCGACATAATCATGTGGCGTAGGAAAGTTGAAAGTGTGCGATAATCGCACGGAAGATATTAACGAAAACATATTTCAAATAATTAACAAATTCAAATGTAACACCGAGTCGTCCTGTAGGCAATAAGCGATCCAAAACAACCGAAGACGCTTCTTGAAATGCATGTGCTGCGTTTACCAAGCCAGCAGCAACTCTTTCTCCGGTTTCTGTAAAGAGATGGCGCGAAAGGACACTAAAGTTGTGCCCTTTTCTCAATCCGTTTTATTTTGACTACCATGATAAAAGTGATTATAAATCGATCGTTGATGTACAGCTATGGAAGTATGGTAGTTTCACTTTGTTATGTTGGATTTATTTTGACCACAATGGAACTTGCGCGGTACGTATGCGAAAACAGACAAAAAACACGATTATTCGAAACAACATGAAAACCTCGTATAAACAACATTTTCTACTCAACTCACCTTGTTAACGCTTATCACGGATTCATCTTTCGAGTATTGTAAGTTTATTTGACTGTCCCATGGGATAAGTTTAACTGTGATATGTTGTACTGTTTCTAGATACGTTAAGCACTGCACATAACTTGGAGTGCTAATGCTGCTCTTTGAAAGTAGATACAATATATTCTTAGTTACAAAAGCACTTCTCCGACTATTTACTTCAGTTTGTGGTAAGCCGGGAAGTTTGAATATCAATTGTAATACAATACACGCTAGCACGCTGGAGGTTGGATTTCGAAACAATGATTCGAAAAACTACCAAATTCATAGGTCGCAGGCCTATGGCCGATTTGACGTAAACATTCGAATTTGAATCTGCAATCAGCTGATTTTGACATCCGCCATGAACGAGAATAAACAGTAAACAAATTCACCGACCGGTTTTTGATTGTGTTACATATTGTGAGCGAAAATGCTTCGTTTACGAGTGCTTTATCGTACAATGTGCCAAAAAGTTGTGAAAGAAAATTTGTCCGTTTTAGAAACAGCTCGTCTTTATGCGCCTCACCTAGGTAGGATGAATGCTACGTTTCGAACACGTGTTTGCAATTAAACGACCGTTTCTTTTTATAGGCGTTGATTATAAAGTGGTGCACAAATGGTTGGTTAAACATCCAGATTTAATGGAGTTGGAAAAGGAAGAAACAGTGAGGAAATTGAGTTACCTGAAGTACGTGTACATACCTCCGCAAGAAATCTTAGAAAAACCCAGCATTTTGTTCAATCATTTGATAACGATTGAAAATCGCACTACAATTTTGAGGGAATGTGGCATGGTAGAAGCACTAACGTTAACCGTCATCGAGAGCTATATCAAACTGGTGCGTAAAAACGTCGACGTTCTAAAACGCCACAATTTGATTCCGAAAGACCTCAATATGTATGAGCAACTGCAGCGTCAGTTCGAATGTCCTGTCGAACCGAAGCTTCACTGGGACGATCAAACGCTGCTGCAAGAAATGCGAATTGCGTTCTTTAATGAGTTCCTTGCGAAGCGGCTGGATTTAAGCACAGCTGACCTGGAGAAATTGTGGAGATCGTATTCTAAGATTAAACACAAAAGCTTCGGGCATACCCAGCGCGTTATTGATATTCTGCAATACGATTATAAGTTCAGCCGTGACAAATTGGTTGCCAATTTGTACCTCTTGCATGCGGATCCGGAAAACTTGCTGCGTTTTCCCGAAGAAGTACCAACGATCGGTGGAGTCGACCTGAAGGAGGTCGTAGCAAAGTATCCCAAAGTGATGATGGTGAATCACAGTTCCGTTACTAGGGTTATCGAAATTTTGAACCAGCTTAACATACCGGACATCGAGGTGCTGAAGTGTTTATCCGTGCTTACGCTATCACCGAAAACGATCCAATACCGGCTTGAGCGGCTAAAGAATGTGAAAGAGTTTGAGGTGCTGACGAAGCATCCGCGAGTTCTAAAATTGATACAATACCAAACGAAGGCCACAATACGATTGGAGTACTTGCAACAACTTAAGGTGCGCTGCGCCTCGCTGGACGTACTGTCGAGTAATGCTCACAATTTCGAGAGGTGACTTTAGCTGCATGTAATTATCACTCGTAATCAATCATCTGCAATAAAATTCCATATTTTTTTCTCCAGGTACGTTCGGGAAGGGTGCGATCGAACGAAAGGCAAAGATACGGGCCACTTTCTGAAGCACATATTCAAAGAAAGCGGTGAAATCGCGCTACAAAAGCTGAAACGCCACCCTAATTGGTTTCACGTACCGATCGTGCAAATGCAGGATACTGTACAGGCGCTGCTAAACAAAAAGTACTCTCTGGAAGACATCCTCAACAATGTTCACATCTTACTCTACCCACTGTAAGTATCTATAGGTTTTGCTTGTATTGTCGAACTGTTCCGAGTAATAATAATATCTGTTCTTTTTTTTGTGTTCATGTTTGCCTGTAGAAATCGGATAGAAGAGAAACTCTTCGCGCTTACCAACGACGATCAGAAGCTACAAGACGAACTGGGTGTCGAATTTTACAGAGCTAACAAATCGCAATTGCTGGCACTGGCGCTTTATCTGGTGGAGTTAGATTTCCACTTCACCGGCGACGGAGTGTGGCCGGAGCAGATGCAACAGAGTGATTCAAGCTCCTCGATTAACGTAGAACTCCCGGCTAGCTTGAGTAATGAATACAAATTTGGAAAGAAACCTCCCAGCCCCTCCGGATAGTTGTTAAAATATAAGAGAATGGAAAGTAGATATAGACTTGTTAAGGAATAAAGTGAACTAGTGTGATTTTTCTAGAGTTTCTTTTCTTGATGATTCTTAAAACGGGCTGAGCGCTCTAGCAACCAAAGAAGCCCTGAATTCAAACCCATATTAAATTACGAATTTATTTTCAACACGAAAGAATTCGTAAATGATTAAAATTAAGGTTCCGTAAAGCGTTTGAAGCCCTGGATAAGTAAATAAATAAGATTAAGTACATATGAAAGGAACACACAGCTAAAGATCAGATTTTTATTTTATGCAACGTTATGTAAGAAAGTTAGTGATAAATGTTGAGTGTTGAAGTAGTGAAATAAAGAACAACGAGAAAATAATACTAAATTCAAATTTATTCTTCAAAGTTGTTTTGAAATATCACACTAAAAAAATGATAGTAACATTGATTTCGAAAATGCAGTTAAAGCTTTACTAATAATACCGAGCATAGGTTCATTGCACTAGTGTCCACATGGGGCACACTAATCCGATGCCAGTTGCACATAACCCATCGCATTTGTTTATGGAAGTTCTGCGGTGTTTTCGAGACAAAGAAAACATACTCATCATGATCCCGTGCGTAAACTGTTACCGTATAATTCGACAATGATGCTATCGCGGATTATCCCACACTGTGATCCATGGGAACGGAAAGGTGCGTTTGTACAAAAGCAAGGAACCGCCAGCGTAGGGCTCGTAGGAGGGTTGTAATCCAGTTGAAAGGCGCCACCATTTTCACTGGCCCCCACTAAGCCGGTGTTCTGCCACCATCGATAGGGAAGCAAACAGACGGATCAGCAAAAACCGACTCTCCATAGAAACGTGTTCCGCTTCGGCGAGCACTCGCCGCAGCTTGTGCTTTGAGATATTCATATATGCACCACGTGGAGCCCGTCGCGAGCGTAGGTATGTCCGCGTGGTTTTACACAAATAGTTGTGTATTTTTGTTTTATTAATTTCAAAACCTGCGTTGGCGTTTGAGTGAACCGAGCGCCGGCCAGGGATAGGGATTTCGCAATGCGCCATCGCCGCCGACCAAAGCATGGCAAGTCCCTTCTCCACTCGGTGCAGGTGTGAATCCGTTTGCATATCGGCACCCAGATAAAGCTGACCGGGTGCGAAAATGTGTTCGATTATGGGATGCATTTGGCCGGGCGCCCTACGCGTCGCCATTAGTGGCGCAATGCCGGGTGCGAAACATGGCGGGTGTTAAAATAAAACCCCTCGCCTCACGTACCGACCGTCGCTCCCATACGCCTGGGTGTGTGTGTGTGACGAAGGGGTGGATCTGCGCCCGACAAACATGGCGTGGAGGCGCACGCTTTGATGCTTAAAACTCGCCGAAGCACACCGCGTGGATTCACTGGTGACAATTCGAAAGCGTGTGCAGCCTACTGCGCTTCATTTCAATAGCATGACCGTCCGCTGGGCCGCGGCATTGATTCGGTAAAACAATAAAATAGCACAATCTATTATTTCGTGTTTGCTTGCACCGGTGACGGTGCGGGAAATTGATCAGCCAATTTGGCATCGGTTAATAAAGGGTTTTCCCCCCCGGGGCGTTCATTTTCATTTTCCACCCTTTTAATCTCTTTATTAATCCTCTTTCGGCAAGCGGCTTTTGGTGGAACTCGGTTGATTCGATACCAATGGCTGTGTGGTTTAAGGTTTGGTTAAGGTTTGAATGCATTTTTGTAATTTCTGGTGATTGGCATTGGGAATAAAACTGTAATCTTTACCTCGCTGTGGTGGTCATGTTGCTTTACCAGATCGGCATTTTACATGCTTTTATCTCTTTGAAATTTACCCACAATAAATATAAAAAAACGCACATTTCATTTGCACCTATTTCTCCCGCGGCGTATCGGTATGAATTTTCCCATGCCACGAATTGTGCGTGGAATATGCTCTATTGTCATGGATTTTTTTCACCTTTATCCATCGTACCAAATCCGGCCTACGTTCGTAGCCGTCTCCAATCCATTCCGTTCATCGAATGAGCATGATAAAATCAACATAAGCCCACCGCACAACCGAACCGGGCTAGGTAAATGCTACAGTTTAGATCAGCCCCATCATCTTCGGCCAACTAGTGCCACCAACACCGTCGGCCCTTCGGGTTTATGAATAAACTATCACGTCGCACCGTCGGCTGATCATGTAAAAGTGGCGCTTCGAAAAAGGAGCCCATCGTTGCGCGGTGGCTGCCAGTTTTGACGAGCGTTTTGAGGCCCGCTTCCGATCGGCCGCCGGAAAACCCGGAGAAAAGGGCGGCCCAATATCGCCAATAGCCAATAAGCCTATCGGGAAATGTCTCCATCGGCTGGCGCCCCGGTGCCGGTGTCATGCATGTGAAATTCAAACACCAGCGCGCACGCGAACAGGAAGGCCCGAATGTGGCAAATAGTGACCGGAAATGGATGAAAATGGAAATTGTATTCGTTACTCGGTGCTTGGCAGGCCCGCGCACTGGCGCAAATAGCTTTTCCATGCCTGTTGGGGGAAAAAGCAGCGGCAAAACAGCGGCTCCGGCTGTGGCTGTGAAGAAAAGGAAAAAAATAATTGATTTGTATGCAAATGTGAAATTTCATCAGAACGCTCGGCACCGGCGAGGTTTGACGTTCGTTTTGGATGCAGATTTTTTTCTCGCTTCTCTCTCTCTCTTTCTCTCTCTCTCCCTCTATCTATCTCTTTTCGTCCCCCTCAGCCAGTGGGTTTTTCTTTTGGGGGTTTCATTTTGCCTTCGTACATTTTCACTCACTTTTCCAACCCGCGGCGTGGGATTCTCTTTTCCCGTTTGCTGGGAATTGGCTCAACCATCCTGGCCGTACATTTTCCAGTGATCGTTGTCCAAAAACTACCCTCCACGACCACACTCCCGGGCACGTCCGGGAAAAGAGGAAATGGCACCGTGGCGGCTCTCTTTCTGCTAATATTGCTTTCGACGATAAGTAAAACTAACACGTGTGCAAAGCCGCCGCGTTTGGGTGGAACCTTCCGTAACAATATTGCGGAACGTGTTCGCCTGCCGGAAGGCCAGAAGCCACCGAGAAACCGGGACGGGAAGCCGGCGAAAACAGAGAGGAGAAAAAAGTACGAAAAAACCGTTGGGCACAATATTCCCTGTCGAATTCCGTGTACCGTGCAATTTGCCGTAGCCCGGCACCGGTCCGATATTAAACGGCCGACCGCGTGTACACGGCTTATGTCCTCGCCACTGTACGATGACTGCACAGGGCTTGAAAATGTCGCCCGATTAGGCAAAAAGCCATCGTCCGTCGTGCCGTGCTGCCGGTTTACATCCCGCGAAACCCGGAAGGTCCCAAATGTCGCCTCGAACACGGTCGAGCCCTCTCATTTATGCGTGTTCGATGCTTCGTTTCGAGGACGCCTCTTTGGAACGGAATCTATGCCACACGGGCCAACGTTCTATAGTCACTTTCGCGACCGGCCCGAAACCGGAATACCCGAAATGGAGTGAAATTTGTTTTAAGTGTTGCCCAGCTCGCGAGTCCTTTCCGGTGACGGCCGCGATTGATTTAATGGAGCTGGCCTTAGAGCCGGCATTGGCTGCCGTACGGTGAGGCTTATGAGGACCGTTTGCGCCGTACACGTCACTCAGTCCTAATGATCGCATGCATGTTGAATGGTGACGCTGATTGGGGAGGACACTTTCCGATGGAACAGGTGTAGCCCGTAGGTGCCCGCGAAAAAGGGCTTCCTAGCGACAGAGAGTACCGCTGACATGCTGGCTTCACAGCAGCCCGTACGGTGCGACAATCCTTCCGACAATTTTCCCGTGTGGAAAGCGATTTTCCCGTCGATCGTGTCGATGTGCCCGGGGACGATAACACCGCTCGAGAGGAACCACCGTCCCACGGAAGCGTAATGCAATTTTGTCAACCCATTATTTCGTCGAACCTACGCGCTTGGTTCTCGCCAAGCAAGTACGCGGTAATTTTGTGCTAAAATAAATTAAATCCAAACCGATATTTGATACACACACGCGGGACCTCGTCGTCGTCCTCCCGGTTGGTTTCTAGTGTCCGTCGGTACCGGACCGTGCGTTTCAATTAGCGATCTGCCCATGCAAGGATGCAAGGATGCATCGGCATCGATGGGCAACTGGTCAGAGTAGGCCACAGACGGGCACCGAATCGTGAGAGTGACGTGGTTTTAGTCATTTGGCAGCTCGGTGAAGCTCTACTACGCTGCCGATCGGCTCGTTTCGCTAATGAGGGTACTTTTCCCAGGCTTACCATGGGATGGGCTTCGTTGCAGGAACGAACCGGGCCGGTTGAGTTGGCGAATGATGCCATTTTCCACCGCCAGCTGGAAAGCGCTGTTTGTTCGTTTTCGGAGCACTGTGGTTTTTGCGGGATGGCTCAGCAAGGGTTTGGTCCTTTTTTTTTTCGAGCTCGTTTCCAGCTCGTGCCATTCGCCCAACCATGCCAGCCGGTGGCTTTAGCTTCAGGGGTCCGGACTCTGGGAAAACAAACTGCACCACCGATTGACGACAATCGCCACAATACGTGATTTAATTGAACTCCGCCAATTTTGCTGCCGTACCAGCGCGCATGGGAAAATTTAATTTCCGGCCAATAAATTAGTGCATCCCCCGTCCACCTTTGTGTTCCACCTTTGGGCGCGTTCCGTTCCGGTTGGGTGCGGCTGGAAATTAATGAAACCCGAGCAGGTTCGAGCATCGAAAAGTGCTGCCGATGGCTAATCGCACACGTATTGTCACGGCGTATTGGGGCAGCAGAATTATCGCAACAACGATAACGAGTCCTTCGGGTGGCGAGTCGCGGTTCGCGTGGAGTAGATCGTTTAATCGATCCCACGCGGATGACAGTTGATTGGTGCGATCGGGGTCTTTGTTTTTTGGATTTTGGAGAGCTTTGAGTGTGAGTAAAACAGCCTGCTTTGGGGGAGGGGGACGGTGTGCTTGAAACGAAGGCGGACGAATAAAAGCCACCCTCAAATGAATCGCAATTCATGCTAATTGAGTTAGTTCGCTCCTAACGGCGTGTTCGACAGGGCCACAGATGCCGCCAGTAATCCACACACTACACAGCAACGGTTCGTCTGCACGGAACCATCAACCCGAGCACCGGGCAAGAGCTTTCCGGTGTTACAACTTCGAACTACTCCGACCAAATTAAGCTCTGCCACCGTACCAAGCGCGGACGAAGACGCTCACGGGCGATTTGACAAATGAGAGCCGAACCGTTTGTTGTAGCGTAACGATCGTGTCGTATGACAGCTTTATGGCGGCGTGCCGTGCTCGGATGCTTTCCCACAAATGGTTAGATTATTTGTCGTTCACCGGGTGTCGGTGTGAGCAGGTGGACCGATGGGATGGGACGGCTCAGGCCCAGCTCGTCAGCCGATGGTACGATGGCGGTCGTTCCGCCCATGGAGGCGCCTGGTCGCTTGTACCGTCATCGATGGTGAGGTCTCCGAGAACGTCGAGAACGTCGAGGACGACGACGACGACGACGTCAACGATGGGTATCAGGTCGTGTGTTTAGCGGGGTGGGAAAATTGGCAACAATCCTTTCATGCTGCCGAAAGGGGTTCGTAGTATCGCACGGCACGGGTTGCGGTTCGTACATCTCGTTTTATATTTGATTTTATGCTCCATTTTCCTTTGGAGTGGTTCCCGGCGAACGTACCGCGGCCGGTTGGAAGCCGTTCGGAACTGAATGATATTTTGATATATTGTAGGAAAGTTTGCCGCGCTGATTACCATCGCCCGCGAGGATAGCGAGGTGTCGCTAAGCAGGGCGACGAGTGATATTCGTGGAAAAATTCGCTTTGATCTTGGTTCGGGGTTCTTGGGACCAGTCAGCTCCAAGAAGCACTCAGGACGATCGGGATGCAATTTCGGCAGCTATATCGTTTGCCATTTAACTAGTGAAAGCATTCATGCGTACGCTCGTCTGATCGCAATCTCCAATCAAACCACTTCGGTTTAACTCCCCCACTTTTGTTTTCATGTGTTGAGAATAGCTCTTGAAAATTTGCAATAAACAGTTCAAAGCAAGTGTGCTACATATTTCAGCGTTATTTTTAAACGACGATGAGTTGTGGAAACTTTTTCAATTATTTTTCGTTCTCCTTAAGAGCGTCTAAAACTTACCGGCATTTGAAAATCGACGTACGAATAAAAAACACTTTAGCCACAGATTGAACATGCTTCACCGGGTTTATTTCTTCCTCCAATATTGACATACATCAGAGCATAATTACGTTAACATAATGATACATTTCGAACAATTCTCCTAGCGGTTCCTAGCACTCTGGGTCTCGGTGTAGTGTAGCTTCTAAACCACAAACACCATTCGGGCATAATGTACGGCTACGAATAAAATGGCGGTGTGTACATTCCTCACCCATGTACCTGTCGGGTATGTATATACAACGGTCTTATCTACGATTTATGCAATCCGTCTCCAACACAGCCGCCGAAATCAGCGCCGTGGCAGTCGGCCGCGTTTTTGATGCTTGGCTCAGGGCGCACTGAAAACTAACTAATGAGCCGTCCAAACGGACAAGCTCCTGCCGAGCGGCACAATCCGCCACAAAATCGAAACGATGATTACAATATCATCCCCGGCGTGAGCGATAATTGTAGCACAACGCGATGTCGGTGGCGTGTTGAGCATGAAATCTGTTTCCCGGCCAGATTTGATGTCCTCCTCCTAACCGGTAGGAGCTGCGCCGAGGGAACAGGACCGCCGGTGCCTCGACACGTGTTGTGGCATTTATTTACATATAAACTAGATTTCCCTCGACTCCCACCGGCGAGCACCGAGCACAAAGTAGGCGGGCAATTGCCTGGGAAAGTGGAAACTATCCCTCGCGGCCGCCAGCATACGATAGTTCAAATTCTGCCGGCTTCGGGCTACCCGTAGTTGGCCGTAGTAGGCGTTGAAGCAAACGAAACGGAGCAAGCGAACGAAACAGCCAATAGAAGGCGGAACAAACACTACAACCCTGCGAATGCTTGGCATGAAATGGAGCTTTTTATGAACCGAATGCAAATGATTAGCTCGTATGGGTGAGCTGCACCAGCACGTCACGGTTCGGTGGGTTTCCTTCGAGATTTTCATGGCCACTTTTCCTCGCGCGGGAGCGTTGGCCAACGGAAAAAAGGGGAAACGTTTCGTTTCATGTGCTCGCGTGGAATTCAATTTACATTGTTTAAGGCACTTCGCGTTGGCGTTTTGCACTTTGCGTTTCTCTCTAATGGTTTCTCATTTGTTCCGCCAGCTTGCCGTCGGTGGCTGGAATGCACGAACGGATTAGGATTCTCAGCCACACCGGAAGGCATTTGGGGGGGTCGAACTTGTAACCACAACCATGCTCAAACACACTTACAGCCGCTTGGAATGGGTTATGAGAGCGCCCAAGGCAATCGGGCAAGGGTAAACTTTTTAATCGAACTAGCATCAACTGGCGCAGATGGAAAATAAAGATTAACGAACTGACGCCCCGTAACGAGCTCGTAACAGAACTTACCAAACGAACCTATCTAAAACACCTCGCCCCGGCCATTTGGCTGGCCGATCATCCTTCCGTTTTACGACCACAACCCAAAACTATGTCACCAGCAAAACACTTAGCGGGCTTGTTTTCTGGCGCGCACCCGCCCGGGTGCTGCTCGTTTGCATTTTTACGAGCCTCGGATTGCACTTCGACGGGCCGCTGCTGGAAGAGCGTTGTGATGTTTGCTGCTTAATAGTAATCAATAATCAACTACGGCTAAAAACCCAAACCCCCCCCCCTGTAAACGGTAATGTGTCTGCCGGAATCGTTATAGGAACTTAAGGATTAAGGATGGCGCTCGGTTTCGCTGCACTTTGAACGCGCTTTTGCCTACCCCAGAGATGGTGCCGTTTTATCCATTTATTGCATCGGGAACACCCGAAGCGGATCCTTTTCCCTACCTACCTATATGGCACTTGCAATTCGTATCGTATTTGTTTTTTTTTCTCCCCTCCTTTCAGCTTTGTACATCGGTTTCGCTATCAGGCGAGAATGGAGAGAGCGATAGATAAAAAAGAAAATCAACACCTGCGAGCGCTTTTCGCAAGCGTGGCGCATTTTCATTTCCCTCCGAGATTTGACGCTGTTCATTTCGCGAATTCCATAGCGTTCGCGACGCGCGTTCGCATTTCCTAACGGATCAATAAATATCCTCATCCTACGGGTGAATCCGATATCAAATAAATATAGCTTATATTACACGCGGCGGTGTGTGCGATTTCCGAACCGCGCACGAACTCGTCTCGTGCTTTTTTTTTCTTTTCCCATCTCACGTGTACGTGCAGTTTGTGTGTTTTAATGATACTGAGAGCAAGCAATAAGGGTTCGCTATCGATGGGGAAATTGATAACGCCATTGGACGGGAGGGAGACAGTTGGAAGCGCGGAAAGGGCCACCTGTTTGGGGAAAGGGACCGGGGACATGACATAGTAGGGTGGTAAACAAAATCTGGCGCTTTGAAGTCGTGTCCTGTTTGCTGTGTAATATTTGCACGCTCGAGAACGGTCGACTAGAGTTCGGATTCGGTCGGTTGGAGTTTGATGGATGTAAAGAAGTAAATAAAAACAAAAAATCAAAGCCCAGCTCGTGTGCGAATTGGTAAAAGTTTGACCTGATGGCAAAATGGCGTCCATCGCTCGAAACCATCCGGAAATGGAATGCGCCACAAGTTGGCAAGAGCAACAACTCACACCCGGTGTGTCTCGTGAAGCCGGTGTTTCGTAGAAGAAACTTTTTGAAAGTAGGCTCCACACACCAAATCGCCGGCCATTCGCTGGACCACCGGAATGGAACTGTTGCTCCCCGAGAAGGGTGCCTTTGTTGACTTAAAGGTCACTTCCGAGAGGGCGCTTCCGGGGCGAGTGGGTGCAAACTTTTGCCAAAATTGTTTACGTAAGATTCGGCATGAAAAATGTTTATCATTCCAGGGCGCAACGTCAACACAGCGACCGAAAGTCTACCGGTTCGGTTCTCAGCAGGTTCCCGAGAAGGCGTGAAAGCGTGAGGCGTTGGTTTGGGGAAAAATAGCTTCCCAGCCTATTTACCCCCAACGAGCTTTAAAGCGGGCTGGAATGGGATCGAGGGCGACTGGTGGCCCACAAGAGGGACGTCTTTTGGAAAGAGGAATGTTAATTAATGGTATAAGAGCCACTCGAAGGTGCACCCTGGCACGTGTACACGAACTCACACACACTCGCACACACGCGTGTGGGAAACCAACCCAGAAAAGGAAGTGTCCTTTTACGTTAATGGAATGAGCTTTTAACAACTTCAAAAGTGCGTCGGGTACAACGTGCACAAGTTTAATTTACTGTCAGGAGTTCGCCTCCACGTGGCGCTCGTCCTGAGCGTCAGTGGGTGGTGATTGGAAGAAAAACAGAAAGAACACTTTAATCGTTCTTCTGCTGCCAGTATGTGGTACGTGCGCCCTTCCAACTCGACGAACGTCGTACGGATGGTTTCGAAAACGTTTCGTGACAGTCACATGCTCGAGCAAAACTCACACACCCGATCGATGACTCATCCTTCCGAAACGGGTCCAATCCGTTCGGTTCGACCAGCCGGGAAGATTCTCTCCACAGCCGTGGTGCTCATGCGAAGCAGATCCAGCATCAACCGGCGGTTCCGAGACCCCAACGAGATAAGCGAACCATCCGTCCGTTCGTCCTGGACCTGGATTGTGGGCTCTTAAACGAAAACCCCACAGAACGCACGTTACGGTGAAATTCGCTTCAATGGCAACCCACGCCCCGATCGGCATGGGATGGGTAGGCCAGAAACAAAAATAAAACCCAAACAAGCAGGTGGAAAACTCGGAAAAACGGACGCCCGCGTACTGTTTCGAATGCTTGATTGATTCGGGGAATGAAACAAGCCGAACCGGGGTCCGCTTGGGCGCACCCAAACAATCCCGCTGGAAAAAAACGGGAACTAATAGCACTGACCAGGGCATGGCTGAGAGGTAGCCTTTTTTTTCCCGGGCAGGGCAGGGCCTTCCACTCCCGCAAACCGTTGGTATCCCCGGAATTGAGGGATCCGGATCCCAGGGCGCTTGAGAATTCGGGCTCACCTGAAGGGCTCCAGGGGCTCCGGATTTTGGGCCGGATTGGTTCGATTTATTCACGAGCTGGTTTTTAACGGACCGAACTTTTTTTTTTTTGCTTCACCCGCACTCGGGCTTCCTGCTTTTTCTCCGTCCCAACCATCCAGGATTTGCACCTTTCGAGGGTTTTTGTGTGTGTGTGGTGGTGGTTCTGCTGCTGCTAACCGGGTAGCAGCTTCGTGCTCGCACTTTTTAAGCGAATTTAATTTATTTCTATTTTTATTTCGCCCTATCTTTGCTTCCTTCCGTTTGGGTTGGGTTTCATCAAACTCCCTTTCCGGCTTTCCCCGTTTCCAACCATCCCACAACACCCGCACCAGGTCTGTGTAATGTTGCAGATTTGCCAGCCAACCGCCTCGGAAGCGCTCCTCACGATGCGGTCGTTTTATGTGGTCATGGACCGTTAGCGAAATTATCGATCCCGGGCATCCCGATCAAATCGAACCCGCGGGAACGTACACCAGAGAGAGAGAGGAAGAGCATGGTGGAGCGGGAGAACCTCGCCCTGGGGCTAGCCCTTGGCCAAAGTTTGGCCGGAAAAGTCCAAACCACCGCGCACCGGGTGGTGCCGATAAATCACGGCCACAGCACCGTGATCGTTCGAACGTTCTGGTGGCGGTTCATTGGTTTATTTATTGGTCCGAGGACGATGCGCGCGTGCTGGGTGGTGGTGGGAAATGGCAAAAAAAAAACGAGAGCGAGAGGAAAAACACACCCACGCTGCAAGTGAAAAAAAATTATAAAACCCAATGCGGCCCTGGCCCAGTTTGATAGAACGAAACCGACCAAAACACTTGTTGGGCTCAGCTCGTCGTCCGGTGCGGTATTCATATAAATTTAGCAGCATTTTCTTTTCGCCCGTTTCGATTCCAGGGGATGCTAGCGACGTCGGAGGTGCGGCTGGGTGCGAATCGTTTTAGCGTTTGATTTGATTAGACGCCGGAAAAGAGGCCCTGGTGTGAAGGTGGCGGTTTAGCGCCTCTCCGAAGCTCGTACTGAGAAGTTTTCCCGCTTTCAAACGCGAACCGGTGTGAAGGAGCCGTTTCTTTTGAACCGTTCTCGGGAAAAGGCTTTAAGAAGGAGCCATACGATTTCTGGCTTGAGGTTCTTTGGGTTTTAACCCTTGCGGAATGGTGGGATAAAATGAATGTGCAGGCTCGTGGAAAGAGCAGCTTTATGAGGCTTTGCTGATAAACTCATAAACCCGAACGAGCGGGAAACCGCACCGAACTGTCAAACGAATCCTCGCCTACTCGGACTCGCCGTCTTGCCACCTTGTGAACACGAACATACACAATTACTCGTCCCAAATTGGCGCGCCCATTACTGTCACTGTTTGGACAACATGTTTTCGGAGGCGCTGTTGCTGTTTGATTGCAAGATGTCCGCCAGCTTCGTCCGACCGGTGGATGTAAGTGCCGCTGAAAGCTTGGCGAACACAAACAAATGAACGGGCGCAGGCTTTCGAGGTGCTCGAGAAAGAATTGCAAAACCCATTCGAATGCAAAGTCGGTGCTCACCGGCAGGCACTTAGCAAATGGGAAAAGTTTGTTTGGCCCCTGAATTGTTTAACGTTCAACCTGTAAGCTCGGGTTGGGATCGGACTTGGGGTTGTCGTTGTTTCTCTGTTTGTGCACGTGTGTGTGTGTGTGTGTTATTTTTCCCACACCCCACTTCGACTAGAGTGTTTTTATTTTATTCGAAAACCTCTCGTGCCTGGCGTGCCTCGACAGGACGCTTGAGAAGCTCTCAGCGGCCACCCGGTGCCGTTTCGAATCTCAGCACTCAGCAGCAAAGCGCTGAATAATGAATCACACCGGCTGCGGTTACGGCGTGTTGGCCCGCAAAGGACAAAAAAGCAAGCACCGAACCAATAAGAGCCAAGTTCGGTCGGAATTGAGGGTAAGCGATGGGTTTTAAACGGAAGACGGCGCCAATCCCAAACAAATACGCCCCGATTCCAAATGATGAAGTAATCACGATGGAATAAAGGCGTCCTGGTGCCGTCACGTGTCTGATTGTCTGACGTCCTTGCTTAAGGGGGTGTTGAGAAGGGCAGAAGGAAGTGGAAAACCGCCAACTCGAGTTGGTGGAGATGCAGGAGATGCGTGGGATCAAAATGAGGATTGTGACGGCAGGTCGGAAGCTATCCGAAGTGAGACCGGAACTGCTCGAACCGGGACCGGTTCGGCAGCCGGTTCGGACGCTGCGATGCCGTCGGTGTCGATTGCGAACCCTTCCTGATGCTCTCGATCAGGGCAAAAAAGATGGAAGTACGTAGCTGTGGGTGACACTCTCCTCGGCTTTTACCATACCCAGCGTGTCGGGATCGTCCACGCCGACGGACTGACACTGACCTTGCTGGGGTTGTTGCTGCTGCTGCTGTTGCTGCTGTTGCGAAGGTGGTGCTTGAGCTTGCTGTGGAGGCTGCGGTGGACCGTAGTGAGCTTTCATCGACGGATCGTCCAGCTGGTGGCAGTTGCCGTACTTCGGATCGGTGTCCGGGTAGTGGTGCACGTCGACTCCGTGGATGTACTTCGTGTCATCGACGTACTTTCCATTGGTGAGGCTAATTGGGCCATGAGCAAACGAGACGAGACGAGAACAGAGGTGATTTATTGCGGTTAGTGAGGGTGTTTAACATCGAATGCGAAAGGAAATGAAGCCAACGGAGCATCGCCTTTTGTTTTCGTGGTGGTTGAGTTCGAGAGAACACGGGAAAGGTGGGACCATTGAGTTGATGAATAAATGTACACACAATAAATTCACTCATTTGGGTAGTGATACTGTTGCTCTTTTCTTGTGTAGTAAATACGCTATGCGTTTCATCGTAAAAATATTTACCAGGAATTTTAACAGGAAAAGGTTCGAAGCTTTAATTTATTTGGGTCACTTTTATGAAAAAATAAGCATGAAAAAAAGGGTGTAAACATCATTCAAAAACACTCTTTTAAACCCTCTTAAGATCGTTTAAAGATAGTAGTTTGGTTTCATAAAACATCAAACCCATCGAACCGTTTTTGTTTGAAGATTGAGAGTTCCAAAGTTTCCTCCTTTGCAGCTCTACCGTCTGTCAGCCAAGTGGTCTTTAGTTCCTCTGAATGATCTCATTTGAATGTTTGGCAAACGATCGTGATTCTCCGCGAAACGCTAACGATTATATTCACGCTTCGCCGAAAAGTTTGGCTTTGGCAGCAAAACTTTTCCGCTTCTCACATCAAACTACTACGCACCACCAAGGGCACGTTTGCGCCCTTGATTCGCTCTCACGCGGAAAAGAAAATTCACCCAAAGAAGTTTACACCATGCCCATGCCCCAGCCGCGTGCAAATGTCACGAAATCCGGATGCTCGTCAACAAAAAGCCGGCCGTCGGTGCGATTGCAAGTGGTTGGAAGCTTTTAATTATCTCCTCCACGACAATGTCGACCTAACTCGCCGATGAAATTAAGCGAATTTCACGGCCGCCAAACAGCCGAACCGGTTCACCCATCGCTTGTGCCACCTTTGCCAACTCGGCTCGAATTACAACCGAAGGCGAAGGTTAAATGGGCTTCATTTACTCAAGTACCATTATCTGCCGGCCAAGCAGCCGCCCAAGAACGGGAAGAACGGCTAGGACGAGTCGGGAGAGCCATCCCGCTGGCGTCATTATCGTCGCCATCGCGAAAAACCCCACCGGGAAACGGAACGGACCCGGCATTTTGCTGCTCGTTCAGCAACTTTTCTATAACTCCATCAGCGCGTGCAACAAATGTTGCTTGCAGCGGGCACAACTTTTGGTGGGGGCAAACTTGCACCGTGTTCGTTTGGCCATTTCCGTCCGATGCCCGCTTGTTTCGGGAGTGTTTGCTCCTTTTGGCTCCCTTTGGCTGCCTTCCCTGAACTGGCCGCTTTTTCTTCGTTTGTTGCCCGGTTTGTGGACCGGTCGAGTTGCAATTGCGATGGTTTGCAACCGATTTGGTGCTTGTAACACGTGGCTCTCGCTCGATTTCCCGCCCATTGCCACCCACGGTAGGAGGTGTCTGAAATGCAAACAAACTTTGCCGAGTTTTCAAGAAGCGATCCTCAGCTGCTCTCCGCTCGAGGCATCCTTTTCTTGGCGCACTCGGAGACTGATTGGGGAGGGCGAAAAAAATTTGCCAACCCATCATGTCCGCTTAGTTTTTCGAGTGAGCTACACTACTCGTGGTAAGGGTTGTTTTTGGGTGGAGAGTTCCGTTTTTTTCTGGTGGCATTTTCCGACCCGAACACCATCTTACCGGTGCACCACGACCGGTGGATATTTTTGGTACAGTGGGCACGTTAAAAACGGAATAAGATGGATGAGCATAACTTCCAGCTCAGGCTGGAGTGCGGGAAAGTCGCAAAAGTCTTCAACAATTTATCGATACTCCATCGGCCAGAGAGAGAGAGAGAGAGCGAGAGAAAGAGTGGGTACCGTGCGAGAAAGATAACGACAAAATGCACTGGAACAGTACGTATCGATTATGGTGGACCACACTGGTAGTACTGGTTGATGGGAGAGAAAGTTTTCCCAACCACCCGACGAGATGGGTGTGAGTGTGGTGCCAATGCTTGTAACGCTTTTCCTACCACACCCCAAACGCCCCCGACAAACGAGCTCAACAAGATAAATGGATGCACCGTGCAAGATGCAGTCGAGCGTGTAAGAGGATGCCCTTTTTTGTCTAGATAGTACCCATGCCGGCGGGCAGTGATGGAGTCTCCCTTTTCTCGGAGTGTTGTTCCCATTTTCTCGGCGCTACTAAACTTCGGCATGTGCAGTGGGCCACAACAACTGCACCAGTGACGCCTAGCACACCTCGAGGAGGGAGTGTGTTTCGATCAAATTTCGATTAAGTTGGCATTTTCCATTATTACACGATTTTTTTGTTGCTCCCTGTCTCGTGCTTCACACTGTAAACAATTTCCTCGGTTCGTTGGTCACTTTGAGCCGATGATTGGTGTCTGTTGCAAGTACGCATCACGCAAAAACCCCATTGAAGCCAGCGTGATGGAAAGAGGATCGTTTGAGGGTGGTTTGGGAGTTTAAAGTCCTCTCGTTGAGTCCCAGAATTCGTTTTAAAGAGAGAGAGAGAGAGAGTGAACCATGCGTTACAAAGGATGCGTTCAAAGGTAATGCATTTCGATCAAATACTGAATGCTTCTTGGCCGTATGACAGGGAAAGTCCTAGCAGAAAAACGGACCAAGCAAAATAATCGACATCGGGTGCCAGCGTTGTGCTGTTAGTTAATTGAAATTGCTTCACAAGTTATTCGTTTTTCCAGTGCATCCTCGATTCGACGGGTCATACGATTGCTTCGAGCGTTCTAGCACCCGCTTGTTGAACAGCACGATCAAATTTAACTAATGGAACCGCGTTCGCGGAAGCAGCATAGTGCGTTCAACCGACAAAGGCCATCTTCGAATGAAATGGCACCAACTGCAGCGTGTAAAGCTGAATTAATGCGAAACGTACGCGCATGCCGCTCGGATCACCGATCATGTTGGATTGAATCACAAATCTGCTCGAATCCGGCCACGGATCATCGTCGATTGAACAATGCCGATGATGGATGCGCTTTCCCGTCTGTTGTCTGTCGAGTTCGTCGAATGCATCACAAACCGCGGATGAGATGTTATGTTGCTTCCCGCAAATCCGAGTCCTGTCCCCATTATTCCCAACAGCACGTTACACCGGAATTCCGACTCCACTCGGTCTGAGGACATCACCGCGTATAGCGCCGCGGGGTGAAATTTCCGCGTGGAATTCATCTCGGGGAAATGAAGCCAACCCAATTTAGCGTCAAGTAGCCCACAAACCCATCAAAACTGGTCCGGATGTTTCCTCCCAGATGGCGCTTCTTTCCGGGCATCAATTTGCACCCATTTCCCCGGAAGGAAGCAGCCCGGTTTGTCGGGAAATTTCCCCGGCTAAGGACGTGGAGAACAATCGGTGGAACTCGTGGCGGAATTTCCGTCCTCGTCCAAGGAGGTCCCTCTTTTGCGATGATACTCACCCATCCGGAAGCCCGCCAGTACAGTGCGTCTCGAACTTGTCGTCCATCGAGGTCGCATAGTGGTCGGGTTTGTGGTGACCGTGATGCGCGTGGTGATGATGATGCCCATGGTGCTGATGTTGGTGGCCCGTTTCGTCCGGTCCAGGTTCGCCTACACCCGGTCGGGATGGGCTACCGTAGTCGTAGTGCTGCCGCACCGGAAACATGTGACTTTCGGGCATGTAAGTACCGTATTGGGTGCTAAAGGACCCGTACGGGCTGACGGCCGGCGACAGCAGGTTGATATGTGGCCCGAGCTCGTACGGTGCCTGATAGGTGGACCAACTGTCGACGCTGCCCGGTGGTGTGACCGTGGCGGTTTGCGGGAACTGGCTAAAGGACGAACCGATCGGGCCATTCATCGGTGCCGATGGGCTGTTGTTGCCAAGGTACGCCGACTTCCGAGGTGGTTCGCGCTTGCGCCATTTTGCCCGACGGTTCTAAAGGAAAGCCAAAAAAGCGTGGCTAAGTCATCGGAAAAGAGTGGGGAAAACCCGTGAAAAGCCACACGGTTCTTACCTGGAACCAAACTTGTACACGCGACTCGCTCAGGTTCAGCTTCAGCGCTAACTCCTCGCGAGCGAACACATCCGGATAAGGCGCCCGTTCGAAGGCGTGCTCAAGCTCCTCAAGCTGGTACGCGGTGAAGGTCGTCCTGTAACGAAACACCAATGTAAGACGAAACCGTTCGTAAAATCAGCTTCAATATTGCTCCATTGGGACCGATCTCCTAATGAAGTTGTGCTGTGGGAATGCTTTCCAGAAACAAAGTACAAAAAAAAATCTCGGGAAAATCTCGGAAAATGTAATCACCATCCCAGCAGGACGTGCTACGTTGGTAGAACGCTCTCTTCACACACAAGAGTCCACAATCGACCTGCAAAAGGGCAGCCTGCCAACGGAACAAACGTATGTTGACCTCCCGTTTAGGAAACAATCCGAGCTTTTAAGCCGGTTGCGAACAGAAACGGCAAACGGCACTCGATGCTTATTTACTTATTGCAGCCGACAGGCAAATTGTGCAGGAACCCGAACCGGAGATGTCCTTTTGCGCACCGGTCACACCAGAAATCATATGCAGCTTCTTGCTCGAGTGCAGCCGACCTTCGGACCCTTGTGCAAGGATTTTCACAGCTTCCGGTGGAGCTTGCTGAAGAAAGAATACATCTTTCCCTCTCGTGTTTCGATCATTACGAAACATGCGGTAGAACGGTCGAGCGTGCATTCGGGTGGTGAGATCGGATGCTACTATGCCCAACTTTCGAACCGAAAGACTTTCCATTCCACTGCAAATGCGACCATGTTGCTAATGAATACAAATGTTAGCCGATGCCTTCGTTTCCCGTGCCTGGGACGACGTGAGGGCGCAAATTAGTCCCGTCCGGTAATGCGTGCGTACCGGCCCATTGTCCCAAGCACTCGAACCATCCTCCCGAACACAACCAAAACGTTCTTTATGGCCACTGCAAGGCACAGGGATTTGGTGCCTGAGTCGTGTATGAAATTTTTATTGTTCTGCACCGGGTTTTCTCCGACCCGGGCACGTCTCAAGACTGGCCAGTGCACATGGTTTTAGGCTCCGGCTCGAGACCCACGACGGTGCCCTAATTAGATTGACTGTCTGTGATGCACGGTTCTCCGCCTCATGCACGGTCCTCCGGAAGTACTCGCCCAGCCCCGCGTGCAGTCGTCCGTTCGGGCGCCGGAAAATTTCATAAACACCATTAGGATCGATTGTGGCGTGGTCTGATTTTAGCCCATTGTTAATTGGCCGATTCCGGTGGCCAGCTTGTGCAAGGAGTGATCTCTCGGCTGTTGGCCCCCTTTGACTTTTGCCTGAACTTTTGCGCACAATTACCTTTCATTAGGACGGCATGGATTACAAATTGAGCACCCGGGAATGGGGGGCCCCGAAATTCGCCCGGTTCGAGATTCGATTAGCACAAGGACGAAACGGACCCGGTCATTGAGAAGTGGCACACACACAAACATGCACACACACACACTAAGCTCTCTCACTCGAGATGGCGCACACTGACTGTAACTTTTCGGTAATGTGTGTTTATGGTACGGCTTGACAATCTGCCGGGTTAGTGGAGAATTGGCAAACGGCACGAGCGGGCGACATATTTGCGCATGTTTGTTGGGCAAATATTTGGCGAAACTCGCTTCCGCAACCGGCTGCGTTTTTCGGGCCGCAAGGTGAAGAGCCGCCGGAAAGATTGATCCGAATAAATAAATCTGACCCTCCCACTCGACTCCCGCATCGCCTCATCGCCTCATCGGAACCTCAAGGGTCCATCAGGCCGGGTTGAAGGTATGCAGGGAAAGTTTGGGTCGGGAAAAAAACCAAAACACGTCTAAACATTCCACCGCACCGGCAGCCGACCCGAAGCGGATAAATAACTTACACTTAATCAAGGTTCACGAAAATGGCAAGGAAAGGTGCAAAGGTGCCCTTTGTGCGCTGTATGTATGAGGGGCAACAAAAAAGGGAAGAGAGAAAAAACACGCACCCGTTCTTTTCTCAAGCGTGTTCGTGCTGGATGGGGGAGTTTCTTTTTTCTTTTCATTTTATTTTATTCCCCTCCCGAGCGAGGTTGCGCCAGGAATTCGATCTGCAAGCACCCGAACCGATGGGGTTGCTTTTGTACTGGGGTTGGCAAGGACCCCCAAAAGGATGCTCGGTGGCTCCGGCGGCGACGGTAAAAGGTTGAGCTTGCAGAAAAATGGGATATCGGACGAATTACTTCATTGTAAGATGATGATTACAAGGTTGTTGTACCGTTGAGTGGATACAATGCGGTTTCGGTTCGGTTTCGGTCCCTTACACGTACGTGTTGTATAGGCTGGCTAGGGGGTGGTCAATTTAATCTGATAAGAGCGGACAAATAAAGAAAAGTGGTCGTGGTGCGATGACTAGAAAAGACCGATGGGGCTCAAAGGACGAGCCGCAATTTGTAACCTGTGGTAAGATAGCTTCGGTAAAGGAAAGCGAACGCCTGCTGCTGCTGAGATCGAATGGGGTGCCTTTTCTGGGAAGCATGCAAATTAATTCGTTCCACAGGGTGGCTGATCGTCCTTTTCATCGCAACGAGGATGTTTCATCGTTGTGAAAAATAACATAAACAACACTGTTTACACTTATGACAGGCAAAGCGACACTTCGTTAAGTATACGCCGTCATTTAGTGAGTGCCAGGAGCCCTCAAATTACGGCGCTCAAGCACTCACAATGCACCAGGGGCTATAAATACCACTAGCGAATAATAAATCGCTCTCTTCTGCTAAAAAATCTTAAAACGACTTCAGGTAAATAACCAAGCCACATCCGAAATCCGTAAGTTTGTACAAACACCTTTTATGCATCTCATTCACAGATCAACATCGAGCCCCGCAGATCGATTGACCTTTTAATCGTTTTTTTTAAAGGAAATTACGTTTAAATTTGCTCTACTTTTCGGGTTTAAACGTTCGTACAGCACACCGCTCCCATGAGCAGAGAAACTCGAAGCCAACGCAGCTCCTAATGTGCAGCAATGATAAATCACAATCCGATGGGTGAGCTACGCCTGCCTGAATCAGACATCAGCGAGAACTCAAATCGAGGCAAAATTAATGGCATACCATCGTGTAGTTGCACAAAACCCGTCACAGCCGTCTGCCCTGAAATGTCGATCCATTTCCATTCGACTGTCTGCCCGTCGGTGGTGCGTTGTTGGTTTTGCCACACGTCTGCTTCGGTTCGCTAATAGCCAACAACAGGAACTGGTGCGTTTGAGCGATTCCCATGCAGTCATTGAAAATCGTTCCTCACTCGACAGCTGACGATGACGAATGTCGATCAATCGCTTCCCTCTGGAGACGAGTTACGCGTTGATGCCATGGGGCCACGGGGCCATGGGGATGCAAATTGGGAGGTCATTTTTAAAACGATCACCACCCAAAAGCAGATACCTGATGGTGAGTCCATCCGCGGCAGGTCGTTGACCAAAAATTCAGCTTCAATCCAACCCAACCGGGCTTCATTAAACATTAAGCCCCACAAATAGGTTTGCTTTTCTTGCCCACAAACAGGAAAGCTCGGCACCATCAATTCCTAATCAGCCCTCCCACACCGGCTGACTAATTCGCTCACCTGGTTTTCTTCTTCTTGATCCCGTTCGGGTCGGACTTCTTTTTGTCGCTTTTCTTCCCATTACCGGCACCGTCTAGCGGCGTGGTGGTCGTAGGCGTCGACGAACCGGACGCCCCGTTCATATCGTCGCTTTTCCGTGGTTTCCCAGGACCTGCGCCTACCGCCATCACGACGCCCACCCCACCCTGCCCACCATTTAGCATCCCCGAAGGATCGAGCATGGTGGCACCGGGTGGCCCAGACGCTACCGGACCCTGCGGCGGTCCGGGATGCTGGAACATGGCGATCGTCGTCTCGTAGTCGAGCTTTCCGCCGGCAGGCCCGCCGGCACCATAGTCGAGGGTCTTCGGACCATTCGGCGAGGACGAGGACGACGTGGAGTAGTCCAACCGCCCGTTCCCGTTGTAATCTAGGGTTTTAATGAACTCTACTTTATTCGGATTATCGTGGGCGGTGGGCAGCGCGGTGTAATATTCCAGCTTACAGTTGACGTATTCGAGCGGCTTGTTGCCTGCCGGGTGTTGGCCCGTTTGCTGGTGTTGGGCATGTCCGGAAGGAGGTGAGTAGGAAGCCGGCCCGTCCAGCTTGCCGTTGGCCAGATGGTGATACTCCACCTTGCTGAGGTTGGTGTAGTCGATGGTTTTGTAGCTGGGAGAGCCCGCCACCGACAGGATGCTGTTCACCTCGGGCAACCGCTGATGGCCACCACCATCATGGGTCGGTGAGTGGCCCAGTCCCATCATCACCTGCAGATTGCCGTGGCCAGTCGCCGATACGACCGCTCCAGTCGACGAACCGGCGTGGATGGGCTTTGCGCCACCGGCCAACGTACCGAGCGTGTCACTCGTAAAGTCACCAAACAGCTGCTCATCGAAGGTGGACGGTTCCATCGTGGAGCTTTCAATGGATTTCAATTAACCACCGCAGGACACTGCGCCCACGAGTTAGCCACGAGTCCATAAATTACGCCGCGGGCACAAGGATACTCTCGGTTTGGTCGTGGTCGGGTCGAATTGGGCACTCCTTTTCACAGTGACAGCCACGTTCCACACATGGTTCGCAAACACAACACCACACTACCGCATGATAAACCGTCTAAGGACCTCCTCTGGACTGGATTTGGATCGTCAGTCACGATCGTCTCACGCCTCGACAATAAGACAAACCACGTTCACGGTCACGAACGGGCACGCACAACCCGGAAATAGCACCGCACACACGTATCACACCCTTCGCGAAAAGGACACTCCGGGCAGGATTAGACTGTTCGGGTTGCAGCAACCATCGATCGCAACCAGCGTGACGTCGTCGGCGGTGGCTCCAAAACACACGCTAACACACACCGACCGGTCGGGTCGGATGCAAAATTATCAATGAATTAAATATTGCGCTTCATCAGCTTTTTATACTCAATTAAGATCAATCAAGCAGGCTCCGCCCTGCAGCGTGACGCCGCCGATCACGGGCGGCCATTTTTCGCCGTCAAACGCGTAGGCTGGGCGGAGCTACGCACGAAAGCACCCTTATGCGGGTCGCTGAGTCACTTGCGCCAGCCGCTTTGCGCACGCATGAGGGTCACGTGTGTGCGAGCGTGTCATGTGGCGTAATGTATGTGTGTGCCCTGACCGGCTCATATGCCTTGCCGTGGTATGTCCTTGCGTTCTTGCGTTTCTTGCGTTTCTTGCGTGGTTTTTACGCGAAACATACGGGCTACGCAAACGCATACCGGTAGGGGTGGCGTGAGCCCTTACTGAGTCGCGTTCCCTTACCACGAGGGTGACTTATGGGAAGTGAGCGTAAGTCTGTGCCCGCTCGTGGTTGACTTTTCCCACAGACACGCGATCGTCGGATTTTGGGCTTCGTACGGGCACGGGTTTTGTCTTTTTGTGCGGGTGATTTGCTGGGGATTTTCCTGTGACCCAACTGGACCTGAGTTAGTAAGGGCTGCATGCCCTTAGACGCACGGGACGGGACACTCTCGAATCGAAATCGACAACAGACTGACCGATGGTGGCGATGGTCGGTTTTTTGCCCTGTGGGAGATTTTATCGACCGGAACTGACCCTCGAAATCGGGAAAAACCCTAAGGGCGTGTGGCGTAAAATGTTCCCGCGTACGCTTTATGCGAGGGTGCGAGTGTGTTGTCTTTCGCGTTACATTAACGGGGTTGGCCATATGGGTGGAATGGCTTTCACCTGCCAGTGGACGTGGGCGCCCGCTTGCGAGTTTCCACGAACCGAGCTGTGGGAGGTTTATTTTCTTTGTCACCCAAAATTCCGCTCGACAAGCAAAGATACATTCCAATTACCATGATTGGATGATTTACGCCATCGCCGCTCGCAAAAACCGCTACCCGCGAGATCAACGCGTTCGCTCAAAGATCAAGCGTGTTTTATCGAGCGGAAACACTCACACGCAGCGAAAGAAAAAATCCACCCCCACCCAAAAACAACGCCCCACGGGCACGGGGAATGTGCAAATTTGGCAAAGCTGTGTTTGGATTTGAGGGTTTCTGGTGGCTCTCGCGTAGAGTAAACAATCGATTAGCGGATGGTTCATTTGCCACCGGCAGAAGATACTGGGTTCTGGCACCAAAAGGCCAACCATAAAGCACTGGCAATTAGGTGGCTTACCAAAGCGCCTCCGGAGGCGTTCGATGCCGCGGATGAGCGAGCTCGAGCGCTGGAAAGTGCATAAATTTGGTGGCCAACAACATGTCTTTACTGGGCCGGCGGGGGTACGTAAATTTCCTTGCGCCTGCTCGCTGCCGGCATAAATTAGGGCGCAGGGTGAGTTTTCCCGGGTCGGCAAGCCACGTTGGTGTCTCTTCGCAATTGCCAGAGCTACGCTGGGGGGATTCGATAAACACTTTCCAACAGGCAGCAGCACAGGAAATCCCAACGTACCGCGCGATCGCGTGGCTGGAAAACTGGGAAATAACAACAATAATAAAGGGACCAAAGAGAGAGAGAGAGAGAGAGAGAGAGAGAGAGAGAGAGAGAGCGAGAGAGAGAGAGAGAGATGCCGGTTGGAAATCAATAAAAGCGGCAATAAAATCAGACATATATTTATTTCCAACCAAAGTGGGATTATTTGCCCGCCCGGTTTTGGGGATGATTTTCCGACCTGCTCGCGAATCCCGCGCACGAAAGCAATTTGTCCGTCGCAAGCGTTTTGCCCTTCGCGTGGCGTAGGATTTGGCTCTCGATTACCGGTACGGGGTTGGGCTCCCGTACTCAATTCACCCCCATGCCCTCGAGGGTGCTGCGTGTGTGTGTGGTGTGCGAATTTGTGCGACGCGCCCCGAGCCAGAGCTCAGCGATCGTCATCACGCGGCGATGATGATTTTCGACGAAGTGAAGCGAAACGTGGCCGGATTTGGTCGAGAACGGGAGCCTTGGGAGCGAAGGGAATGATAAATACAATGTTATTGTTTGCTCGCACTGACAGCATCGTTTGTTAGCGAAGTGCACGAGCGTGTTTCCGGTGGCGGCGGTCGGTGGTTTGAAGGGCGCGAAATTTAATTGGCAGAGCGTTGGTTCGAGCGCCCTCGGCAGCATCACGCTTGTAAGGGTTGGTTTGGTTCGCGTGGGGAAGGATTACCATACTAAGAATCGATTTATTAGCGACCCGTCTTGTTGCGCATGCATGCGGTGTGGGAGAGATAAACTTCAGAATGCTGGTGAATCGGCGCGAGAGTGCTTTCGTCAGCGTTGTGCCATTTTTCACATTTTTGTACATTTTGTTATGGATTTGTTTAATGTTCTTCAACATGCGCCAGCAGTACGATATCTCACGGTATGTGGAAGCTTTTGTGAACCGTCCTGAAGCAGTGAAAAAAGCTTCACGAGGAGTTTGAAAGCTTTGTTTTTTATTTTCACTCCTAACCTTACGTCACAATACATTTCAAAGGTGCTAAACTTCAAACGGTAAGCGTTGGTGTACATTTCAGCACCACTTACTCGGCTTGACGCTTTATGACGCTTAGCGTCCTTTTTGCTTGACCTTTTGGCCGGAGCTACATATTCCAGGATCCATTCAAGTACGGGCGCTACCACTCCATCCTTGTTCTATTATCCTCGAGGTTGTGAGCGGAATTAAAGCGCAAAAAAAAGAGCGCTTTTACAAGTGCAGGAAATATTGTTTCATCATTACGCATTTTCGCCTTTTTCCACATAAACACAAAAAAAAAACAACAAATAAACGAACGAGAAAAGTCCTCCGATTCTCTCGGTTCAGCGGCTGGTCCCAGGCGCACTGGCACCGCTGGAAATTCGCGTGGGTGCACCAAACGCGACGTGTCCAGGTAACGGAGCCTGAATGGCAGGAACTTCAACAGCCAAGTGGTGCCAGTGGGAGATTTCGTTTGAGTTCTGTTTTCCCCCACAAAAATCCAAAGCCAGGAAATGGAGAGCATTTTTTTCCAACGCTTGTCAACCTGTCGGCGCCAGACAGCGCGATATCGGATGGGCAATTGAGGCAGCGGAAATAGAAAATAAATTAGGATGCAGGTGAAACTCAAGCTCATGATGATTTCATCAACCATTTTTTCCCTCCGATGGTGATGTAGTATGTATAATTGGCAACGAGCCCGCTTCGCTGACTTCCAAGGATATGTCCCTTCTCGGAAAGCTTCCGGGAGGTAGCATAGAAAGAAAAAACTGAGAGGCAATTTGAATCAGATGAATTACGTGCCCATCAGCTAAACGAGCCATCTTCGCGATTGATGTGTCGTCAATTTTTCCGTTCAGACCCAGAGTAATCCGATCAGGGCGGTCCGCTTGTATACGGCTCGCATTAATATTGCGCTAGTGTCGTTTTAGTACGTGCTAACATCCTTAATGATTAGCGAAATTGGCCTCGATGGAATGTCCTCTCATCGGTTTTGAAGAATGCTCCAATTGACGCGCCTGGCCACGCTTCGGCCACGCTGCGGCCCACGAGACAGAGCCATTCTCGGGCGTTGAATTATGAACGCACTCAATCACGGACCGGAATTATTTGTCACGGGAAAATTACTCAACCTCGACCTCCCGGCACCGGGTGGGTGGCGCGCGTCCGATCAGATAAACCCCGGATAAGGTGTTATTATTGTGCCCTCACACGGTGGAGCGATTCTTTCGGCCTGCAAGAATCTTGCCACCGCCCATCGCAGCGCGCTTATATTGGATTTCTTTATTTGATTAATATGTGATATGTCCGCTCGGTTGCTGCGACGTTCGCTTCCGGAACGAATCGGTCGTACGAGCGCCGGTCGTCCGCCCACGATAAGCTTCCGGGTGTTATTAATTGTTTTTCCCACGAACTTCCTCCCGCTCCATCACGGTGGAGCGGTGGTTTTCTCGTTTCGCTTTCTCCACGCGGCACGGGGCGGGAAGGAAAATGATATATCAACAAAATACCTACGGATTTCCTGCGGACCGAGTCGCTGATCTCTCCGGCAACGCCATAGCGATGGTGTCGATGTGGATTTCACGCCCCCATTCGAAGGGGTGGCTCATCTCACACTTGCGTTGTTACGCGAATTGTTCTGTTGTTCTCGCTGTCGACAATCTTAACTTTCGTTTGAGACTTTTTTTTTCTATTTTTAACGTCTTTTTTCACAGTTTTGATTGGTGCTTTCCTCGCGTAAATGGAAAACGCCAGCAGCTCAGTCTGTGGGAATTCGAATATGCTTCTTCGAGGCAAAACTAGCACAGTAGGCGGGAAGATTTCAAACGTTAAGTAACTTAAAGTTGGCGCTATTCAGGACACACGATCTCTGTGAAAACGTTCGGAATCGTAAGCATGCTGCATGCTCAACTCCTTCAACAGTGCTCGCGTGGATTCTCGGTTGCACAGCACCAAGCGATGCGTTTGTTTCGAGCGAGTGCGTTAAAATAAGAGCCCAGCTAAAGGAGCGAACCATCAACCACACCACTCAACAGACAGCGCCAATGTCGCATCTTCGAGACGCCGGTTTCTCGGAATTCGAAACATCATGTTTGCCTTCCTCTCCAACTGATACGAGCTTTTGGGGGTTTTTGAGCGCTACAGTGCAACAACTTCATCCCCTCGTTATCGGTTTCGCAAGCGAGCGCTAGTGCGGCTTCTTTGCAGGCCCAAAACCCGGAACTCCTTCACGCGTGTTTGCTGAAACGCATCGCTGGCTCTCGGTTTCCGATTTCCACTTTGAGCTTCGGTTTCAATCGCGAGGCGCAAAATAATTGCTTCCCTGGCTCGAGCGAACAGAACCAACGGAGTGTTTCGAAATCGGTGCGCCTCGATGAGCGCCTTTTGGGTGAGGTCCTTTGCATCTCGTTCGAGAAGGCGCCTCGAGAAGGCGTGCCAGTTTAACCGATAATTCAACCCCAATCGACATCCGGGCAACCATCGCAGTGCCAGCATCGGCAAGAGCCTTCTACTGTATCTATATTATTATCCCATCATCGTTAGAATCGTCGGCCGCCCGGCAACCGGCGCCCGCCAGCGTTGGCATCTTCATTTGCCGGGCTCGTTACGTTGGCATTAAAGAGCTGCTAAGCCACCATAAAACGCCGGTAAAGTTGGCTGCTGTCACGGTCGGGTTTCCACGGGTCTTTTCTCTGGTGGGTGCGGCCGCGAATGTAAAGATAGAAATTTAATAGTGCTAAAAGCTGAGTTTAAGAGGTGCTCTCGCGGGATGCTGCCGTTTTTCCCGAGACCGATGCGAGTGCTGTGCGGTGTGCCTACCTTCCAGGTGCTAGTAGCTTACTAACCACCAGAAAAAAAGGTGAGAAAGCGAGAGGCAGTATCGCATTCAAGTAAGCCCACCGGAAGTGAAAGTAGATGCGGAAGTCAAACAAAATGAAGAGCGGCGTAAACAGCATTCGTGCCACTTTTTTTTCCTTGTTGCTCTTCTGCGTACCACCCGGCGTATCCTTTGGGAGTGAATCCGTTCCACAACCGGTTCGGTTCGGTGTGTATGATCATGTGCGTTGGTGTGCACCGGTTCGCGTGTGTACCTTGCAATCAGCATTGACAGGTCGGGAGGGTAAAGCTGGCAGCTGGCCGGTTATAAATCGGACAGGCGCTTAGGGTGCGCGAGAATGGCACGAAAAGGGTGCCATTTCCACCGTTTGGGGCGCAAAAAAGTTGTTTGTTGAGTAAATTTTCACAACTCTCATCGCCATTTTCGTGCACCCTCGGGGCTGCAGGGGTGGGAGGGGTTGGAGTGTTGCTAACCGGACGGGGGATGGCCATCTGGTGGCATCGAAAACCGTTCAACCATCCCAGCCAGCCAACCAACCGTGGAATGTTTGCCAAAGCATTCCACCTACGGTGGCAGGAAGCGGAAGCGTTCGTGGGAGGTTTTTTTTTTTGCCCCCTCCCATGCATTTCCATCTCTCTCTCTCTCGCTCTCACGAGTGAGGTGCTCTTTTTGCCCACCTCTTCAAACTGCTCTTTTTGACCGCCTGCCCATCATCAACCCGCGCCTGGTGGGAGGAAGTGAAAATAAAAGTAAAACCACCAAAAAAACGGAGGCATGAAATGGTGGCTTCGTGCAGTTTGTAGAGCGTGACAGGTTCTGCACCGGTGGGAAACACCGGAAGGATATCGGTGCTCGTATTTTGCGTTCCGAGGCCGGGACTGAAACCTCGGACCGCGCGAGTGCCGCTTTTTTTGCCGCACCATTTTACCGCGCAGCCACTGCGATAGCCACTTGAAACGGGTCCTCCCACACTGATGAATTTGTCATGTTTATTGTGGTTGAAGGTGCTCTTTTTTTGTGCGTGAGTGTGCTCCGGCGTGTTGAAGTGTTGCGCCTCACGGTAGGATTAGAGTGGAGGCACGCGGTTGGTGTGTTTGGTTCTTGATTGTGTAACTGGCAATAAAAAGGATAGCGTTGGCAGGTTAGGTCATGATTGCTACGTTGTTTGCACGCCGCGAAATGATTCGTCCTTGTTGCACCGTAATTAGTGGACGAGCCGCTTTTTTTCCCCGCTATACGTGCCATTTGTTAAGTAGGCTTTGGAAAAGCTTGTCATCGTGCGTCAAATTTAGCTGAAACCGAGCGAATGAGTAATGGTTTTGAGCATGCAGGATTCAGGAACAACAACAAAAAAGGCTTCAAATTGTTCGTACGAAAGTGTGGCTTTGAAAAACGCGAGATGCAAATGAAGCCTTCATGGTGTAAATAAACCGAGCGCTATCATATTCTGACCAAAAAAAAAAAAGTAATGCCAATCAATCATCATCCGAGCCATTCATAAAATGGTTCGACATTATACACGAGAGCGCAAAAGTTCCCCGAAAGACAGTGAAATGGAACGGTGCGGATAGCATGGTAGTGCATTGATTCGTTTCCTGAATTTTGCCGCTCGAGTACACTCGGCTTGAGTTTGAGGAGTAGCAGATAAGAAAAAAAAAAAGAGCGCACCCAGAAGTTCGCTGAAAGATCGATGTTGCGAAGTAGGTTCTCAGCGTGCCAGTGCTTGCCGGGAGCGAGTGAACGATGGAGCTACTGATGGGCAGGCATTATAATAAATGATCGTTTCGTGTTTCGCGCACAACGAGACAGCACCACCCACATTTTGAGCCAGCACCGAAGCCGAACACTGGCTGCTCAAAAACCCTCCACCAACACGGGTGGTGTTTACACCCGGCCGTAATCCGATACTTTCACATGTGGAAAACTGCTGCTCCGACTACGGTACTGACACCTTTCCTAGCAGACCGGCTCGTTGAAGGGCCAAAACTTCCCGGCGTTGGGTGGAAAGTAATTTTCCACGTTCGGCATTGTTTTCGCCACATTACCGGAAGGGGGGCGGGGTGCGCGTGCAGCAGCCGGGAAATAAAACTCGACCAGCGGCGAGACAAAACTTTCGCAAAGTTTTTCCGTGAAAAGAAAAACTCACAGCCATTGTTGATCTTTGGCTGTAAGTTTAACGAACGCGAACGAGCGCTTCTGGGCGTACGGGCAGCAAAAACTTTCCCAAGCACATCGAATGAATGCGAGAAAAAAAAATCCGGTGTTCCCGCAAGTCCGGATGTACGCTGGATTGTGCGATTTACTTGTGTGGCGGTGTTTGCGTTTCCGGCCAGTAAGCCCATCAATTGGGTTCGTCGCCGAAGAAGGAAGGCCCGTTGGTTGCCATTTCGGACCTCACGACCAAAATCCAAAGGTTAGATGGGGAATTTTCATTACATTCAGCCGGCGGCAAAACCCACCGTTAATTGGTGGTGAATTTTGGATTGATGTCCGGGATGAAGGCGACGAGCCCATCGAGACGGTTCGCTTCTACCCGCCACTTCACATATGTCAGTTTAATGAGTGCGTTGGTTGCGCCCATCCAAGCCCACCCAAGCGGCTTCCGCACGGTGGAATCTGACCCGCGCGAGCCCTTCCGTTTCCGTGGTGCACCCGTACGACCTCACATGGGAAAAGCGGGCCAGCGTTTGGACGTCGCGCGAGCAAAGATACGGGCGATGAAATTATACTCGCCATGATTCATTCATGTGCCATCAATTAAATTACCACCGAGCGAGTTCGTCCGCGGCTGCGACTACGCAAACATACGGACTCGTGTGGGTGGATTGGGGTTTGGAATTTCACCCCCAAGGATGTGCTGCCCGCGAGCGACCATGTGTGTGTGCGTGTGTGTGTGGATTTGTATAAAAGCGAAGGCTCGTGCGCGCGCGAGCGCGTTTGCGTTAATCGCTTGATTTAAATTTAATCTAAAACACGCGCATGCCATGGGCTCGGGCAGTGGGCTGTGGTCAGCTCGGTTTTGTCAGCCCCCGTGTGCATTGCGTCCGCGGAAAGCCGAGAAATGCTTCGGTACGGTTAACGACCATCGGTTATCCCTTTATCTTTTCCGTGCCGGAACTGGCACACCCGGGATGTGTGGTATCATTAAAATATAATTAATAGTTTTGGGAGATTTACCGCGCCTGAAGCGAGTTCGCATACCTGGAATGGCGCGTGTGTGCCTGTTCCTGTTCTCGGTTATGCACCGGAAAGATAATGAACGGGCGCGTGACTGGGGTCGAGGACTGCGCCGAAGTGCGATAAAACGGGCCCGTGGATAATGTAACTTTTTTCAATTTAAAACACGCCCGTTACGCCATTTTTGCGAAACTCGCGCGAAAGCAGTCGTTTAGATTTATTGCTGCCTATTGGCAATGAAAATCTATTTTCAGCAGGCAACGGATGGGTGTTTCAATTCAATTTCAACGCGTGAATAAATAAATTACTGACAGTTTACATCTCTTAGCGATTCAGTAGTATAAAAAAAGTATGTTTTTTTTTCGTAAACACTGTTGCAAAAGCAGCCTGATGAAAATTGCAATTTTCAATTAACGGTCCTTTTTGTCCTTTTTTGTAACTGTATCATTGTTTCAGCAGCATTATTCTCTCTTGGACTCCCCATTTATTAGGCTAATTCTCCAATGATGATCCATGTAAAAGCATTTTAGGCCTTTTAACATCAGCAACGATGACCTTCAACCGTTCAGGGTGAAATGTTTGCACCTTGTTTGGTAAGGCGTTTTATTTCTCGCAGTCTTCCGGACAGCCGGATATCCTGTGCAACCCCGTAGATTAAGGATGCACGATTAGGCCGTTTTTTGTGTGCTCCCTGCAACCGGTCTCGCTAATGGAAGCAACCCCCGATGGAAGGACTTTTTTTTTCGTCCGCCATAGGACCAAAAGGGCACAACACCAGCCGCTACAGGGCGAGAGAGTGATGAGCGTTTGCCTTCATCGACTCCTTTGCCCGCACGTCGTCGTCGTCGTCGTCGTCGTCAGGACGAGCCGATTTTGTGCATGCGCTGGTGTGCCTGGTAATCAGTTAATTTGCTAATCATTTATTGAAGGTTCACACCATTTATAATGCCGCCGTTCTTGCCGTTTCCTGCGAACCCACCGTGCGAAGGGTCTGCGCCGTGTCTGGCCAGGCTGCCCTCCGGTGTACCATCATTATCTGATCGATCCAGTGCGACGTGCGCTACGGTGTTGATGACGATGGTGGTGGTTGTGGTGCCCGCTGGTAAAGAAGTGTTTTATCGCATCCGAACGATCTCGCTCCGAGAAAGGGGCTAGGCCACGGATGCGCCACAGGGCAGCGTGCTGCTGGTGGCAGTTCCCTTCAATTTAAGCACGTAAAGCTGATGTGCTGTGAATGCGGAAAGTGAATATCGATGCCCTATGAGCGTGCTTAAAGTCTGGTGCTTGTCTGGTGGTTCGGAGGAGTTTTCGTTGTTTTCGCAGGAGTTTACTCACCTTTACGCTGCCCGTTAATTTCGGGCACGAAACTGAACTAACGCCGTGAAACAGCCGAAATCCTTGCGCGCGTGCGGAACCCATTTCAAGAGGAACGCTCTGTTAAAGGCCGCTCAATCCTTCGGATCGGAAAATTCACTCGATCAACGTCGTACGAGATGCGCTGTTGGATGGGAGATGTTGGAAGGTCGGACGATCACATTCCGACCCGGTCCCGGGCCAATGCCTTCCCGCGGAAGAATCCGACATGCTGCGCGCGTCTTTCAAACCCAACCGCCCTCCCTGCGAGAAAAGGAATGACGAGGGAAAAAGGTTCGAGAAAAAAAAAAGTAAAACATTGACTAGCTGGAATGCGTAGCGCAGGGTTCGGATCGTGGCGGACGGGACATGAATTATTTGCCGACTCAATGGCCGGGACCAGCATGGGAAAGTGTGCCGGGAATTTGGCATACACACGCTGTACACGCTTGAGAAATGGTTGGTTGGGGGATTTTTGTTTTTTGCCTTGTTCGAGAGGGGAAGGAAATTTTTCGTAAGTGTACCGTTGGCTGCACCGATGCTGGTGGTGTGCAATGCCGATGGATGTTGGAGTGGTTTGAAACATTCAGGGTATTCTCGTCTCGGACTCGTGCACGCTTGTGCAGAGTCGCTTTTGCATTAAAATTCTTTGCTAGCAATAAAACAGTCAAATGAATAGCAAATGTCATGCATTAGATGGTGGTTAAAATAATGTTTACGAGATTAAATCCGTTTTTAAATAATAACCATCGTTTAATAGCTTGTGTAAGCTGGTTTAAATTGCGTGATAAGGTAACGTATAATGGTTTTTTGTTCGATATTTATCCAGAATCCGCACGTCGTCTATCCTTCCAGTGACATGGAAGTGGTTACATATTTATAACAACATTTATCTGCTCTTTACATGCTGGGTGCGTTCGACAGTGTTCGATTTCCGAGCCATTTATCCGTTCGCTTCTAACTCAACCCTTTTGCGATCTTTCCTCCTACAGTAATTAGTGCTTTCGACAGATAATTCCGTGCTGTTCCCCGGGTCCTGGTTGCGAGCGAGCGTAAACGAAGCACGGTGCTTCCTTTCCAGTGCTCTAGCGGTGGTCACGGAGTGCCTATAAATAGTACACCGGTCTTTTCCAGCCTTTAAAGGCAATTAATATTGCGGCCCGAGCCACTGCAGCGGTGATGCGCGCGGCGTTTGCCGCTAAGGTACGATGCGTCCACCTATCTTTCCAGTGCGTTAAACTTCATTAGGGCTTTGTAAAGCTCGCTGCCATGAATATTGCCACCGATACATCCCGTGCCAGGGGAAAATTGGCCGGAGCGGGTTAGCATCGGGCCAATTTTCAGCCCTTTCGCGCGGGCCGTTGTGACGCAGCCACTAGCACGACTGGCCCGCGGCTGGCTGCTGCGACGGTCAAAAAGTTCTTATTAGTGTTTTCAATTAATTGGTTTGATTAATTTCATTAGCGCAGACTGCTCAATTCTCAACGGTCCCGCTCGATCGCTGAAGGATGATACAATCTCACCAATTTGTGTCGATTAATTCGATTCAGGCTTATTTTACAATCTGTCTCAATAAAGGAGTGGCGTGATTGTTCGCTGTACTCGGCAGTGATTTTACATGCGGCGCGTTTGGATCGCATATCAAACGTTTATGAAGCAATCAATCGGGCGAAAAGTGATTTGCGGTTGCCTCAATTGATCGTTCCACTGATTGCAGGTTAAACCGCTGCTTAGGTGGGCGACTAGTGCCTTTTTTTATCACAAATGGCATTAGCGGTGAATAGATAAAACACTAATGATGCGATTATTTTTACCATAGTCACGCCACACTGTGCCGACAACTGCAGCCGAGAAGTGTTTGTTTGCCTTTATCGCTCCCTTATTGCTTCCAAAGCGCCCTATCACGCATCCCTTGCAGTGGGAAAATGTTTTCCCCCACCTGTTTTAAAGCCCCACTGGACGACGCACTTACTGGAAGCGGCCAGAGTCCTCGAACCACGCCAGGCAGGACGTGTAAAGTGTTTGGCTCTAGTACTCCTTTACGCCGTGCTGGCGGTATTGAGCTTCAGCACGGTGAACGGACCCCACTGCCTGTGGAAAGCTTTCGTACAGGACGATATCGTGCGTGCGCCCGGGAATGACACGCCGGAACACGCCGCAACTGGAGCAAACCCTTTCGTAAGCTCATCCATCTCGAAATTCCCCTCGGTTTATGCAGCAACCCAGCAGCCCAGCATGCCAGAGAGCTGGGGGATAATAGTTCAAAAGGTTTGTTGAAATTTGCATTTCGTTAGCATACTTTCGCCCGGCTCGTTTGTGTGTCCCTCTTCGGCGCGCTCCCAGCAAGGATCTTACCCGCGACGAACTCAACGCGACTCGTGGCAAGGACTTCCGGTTGCCTGGAAACTGCCTCGAAGCGGCGCCTAAAGATAGATTTTTTGTTTGCGTGTGAATATAACGCCGGGTGCCGTCGTCGGCATAAAACTTCTAAACGCCCCCGGGGACGCTGGCTGCCGTTCTTTCGAAAACGATCGATATCTCTGCAGCGTGATGATCGACCGTACAAGCATTCATTATAGTTTAGCGTTCGAGGGCGGCGGCAAAAGTCCTTCGAAAAGGTGCATATCTACCAAAAATCGCTTCTGCCCCGTCGATGGAATCTCGTTCCGTACCAAGCCGAAAGGAAACCAGATCATCGTTCTCGGCTGCCCGGGCGAACGTTTATCCATATGTTTTGCGCTTTTCGTCTGCCCCCTGTGAGAGTTTCCTGTTTCGTTGCTCCCCCCAAAGGACACCCGGACAGGCTTTTGCGAGTAGGGCAAATCCTTTCCTGATCTAAGAATAAAAAGGGTCAAACGTGAAACGGTTCGGGAGCTGAACCCCTCTGAAAGGATAGCAGAGACACGGACCTTCGAGAGCTTCGTATCTGCGATCTGAGTGTCCACGTCGGACGTCCAACGAAGTGGCCGATTTACGCAAGTGCAAAAGTGGCAGCTGAGACAGGGACGAACTCAATTTTCATGCGGTCACTTACAGCGAGTGGAAGGACGGCCGGTTGTTCGATGTGTTTCTCGGTTTGTTCGTCCTCCGCCGGCGATGGTTATCGGAGGCCTCATTTAAAAGGATACAGTATTGAATATTTTACGAAACGTTCGGTCGGGTTTTTTGGTGGTGTTCGTGCATGAAACCCAGCCCGCCCGGTTGGGCCTGGCCGATTATGTTTGTTTTTCACATCACCCGAAAGCTTTAGTTAACGAGCGTCCAGAGAATGTTGCGAGTGGGTTGGAATTTGCATGAGTTTGTTTTTTATGCCGTAAGCCCTGCAACGAGAGCAGATCTCCCACAGGGGAATGGCGAAAAGTCCGTGTTTTTCTCTCTCTCTCTCTTTCTCGACTCGAACCGTGGCACGGTTTTGTCGTGTTTTATGGCTTTTCGGCACATTATTTGTTGGCCCACCAGTGGTACTTTAACGCTCAGCGATCGGTCGATACGCAATGTAAACAGCTTCCGGTTCTGCTAGAAGGACTCCCAGGAAGTTCCACCCCGAGAGAGCATCGCATCGGGTCGAAAAGAAACCGAACCGGAGGGGCACATTAACGAGGGCGTAATTAAAAACGAAGTGAGCAAAAATCAAACCAACAAAACCGCAAAGCTGACCAAGCTAATAACTTCGGTGGGAAGTTTCTAATTGCACGACTTTTGTCACGTTCTCTCGCTATTGGACGCGAACCGGAAGCCGACCTTTCGGTCAGCATAAATCGGTCGGGTGTGGTGTAGACTCGGAAGGATCTCGGATGTGATACGGGCCGGATGGGTGGGCCGCAAAAAAAAGGGGGGAGAAGCATAAGGATCTTAGCCATTTATTGAAGTATCCCTCGACTTTTGTTTGCTTAGGATGGCCGGCGCGGTCCCGGGGGGCTTAATGTTGGTGCGATAAAAAAGTTAAAAGATAAACGAAATGGGGGTTTAAATTAGTTCCTGAACGCGTCTGCTACGTGGTTTTTAATTAAAAAGCGCACCCTGTCGGGGAAGCGGATCTGATGTACGGTTCGCAAATAAGATTAATATCGTTCATCCTGCAGTTTTGGTGTAGCATTTTTATGGCGTTTCTAAGGCGTGTTTGAACTTCAGGCTGGGGCTTGGTTTTTCCTCAATGATTATAACTTGGTTGTGTGATGTTTGGTCAACGCTCAAAAGAAAGAAAAAAAACCCGTTGCACCCAAGCGGCCGGAAAAGCGAGCTCAAAAACTGCTGCTGCGCGGAAAACCTACGTCGCGAAAGCACACTCGTATCGTAAATTGAGCCGTGTTTCGGCTTAATTAACAGGCTTCACCGTACACGCCTGCCGATCACGCGTAAATTAAAACATATTCTTATTCCCGGTGGCGTCACCGGCGAGCAACACGAGCCAGCTCAACGTGGAGGTGTCGCTGATTATTTATGCAAAAAAGACACTTGCGCTGCGATGGCTTCTCTGTGCCACTCGGCGGGCGGTGTATCTGACGGCAGAATAACCTCCAAATTGTGCGACTGCCTACCTCGTTAATCGCCTCCGACGCTCATTTAGCTGCGCTGACGGCTAACGATGGATCCTGGTGCCGGCCGGCGCTGAGTCCTGCACCACAACGGTGTCGTTCGCGGCCCGGGGGGCTCTGTTTGTGCCGATTTGACTGTTTTATTTCTTCATTTCATGGCGCGTACGGAGCGCACCGAATATAGCCGTAAAAAGATATTCGTGTGCTTTCCGTCGAGCCACCGCTATTCTTGGTGGAAACATAAACGGTGGTTATGACAAAAAATAGTACTTGCGGCCAGAGTGAGTGAGACAGCGAGAGAGAGAGGGATCGTTTTAACAAGTGCCAAAGAAAAGAAGGACATCCATGAGCTAACCGGGAGTCGACAAGACGGTAGTATCGGTTTCGGTTTCGGGAGCTGTTTTGTCGCTAATGCCGTTTCGTTCAAATGTCGTTATTGTTCGCGCGGGCACATCCGTCCTGCATGCCGTCGAGTGCTCTTCTTTATTTCCTGCTAAAAATACATAAATCCCCTAAATGCCGAACAAAGGCTCTGGTGGGCGAAAAAAAAAAAAAAGAAATGAACCAAACGACGCTAGGGGGGAAACAGAACACCGAAATCAAACATCAAACGGGCGTGCATGGGAGGCGTTTACCGTTGGGTGGCAGGGCGCGAGAGTCATACTTAAAATGGTGGTTCGTTCGTTCAGAATGTGGTCCAACGAAAGCAACGTAAAACCGGGGAAGAAACCCCCAAACAGTCGCTTGAACAAGCGTAAACCAAACCGAACCGACCCGAACCGAATGGCGCGTCATGCCAAGCGTCATGGTTGGTGGTGCGCTGGGGCCAGTGGTATTATAATATTTCATCATTTATATATCATTATATATGTGCCCATCATCATAAAAAAGCGGGTTAGAGGCACCGAACCGAGCGGCAGACATAATGATATGTGCCCGGTTGCTCGATCGCGCAATGCGAGGCGCGGAATTTCGACGTCCCGTGGCCATCTTGGCATGACCCGTAGCATGGCGAGGTCAGCCGATTTCCCCACGGGATCCACGCCGCCATGTTGTGTGTCCTCCTTCTCTCTCCTTCTCTCCTTCTCTCTCTCTCTCTCCCGCTGCTCTCTTGCACCTTGCAGCGTGTGATGGCGGGAGGCAAAGCAAACCTGTCACTCAGCATTCCGCGTGAGCGTTCGTTTCCCTCGGGCCGCTTTCATCCGGCCGCGGCCATTTTGCTTTGGCCCGGTCCGGGGGGTGATTTATTTTCGCTCCCTCTTCCACCCTGTCGATCGTTCGCACCCTAGAACCTCAGCGTGGATCGCGGGAGTCGCGTTTTTGCTTTTCTTTGCGTTCGTCGTCGTCCTCCCTTCGCACGGGCGCACTGGGCGTGAGCTGCATGCGTGTTCTTTTCGGAACACGCCGATTTTTTTTTCTGTTGTTGTTGCTGTCGTGCCCCTACACTGGGGGGAGGGGCTCAAAACCCGACCACCGATGCGTTCCGATGGCGGGCAGCGACAACAATGCGCGACTGTCAACCGTAATGTCGCTGACATACCCGCAGTGGGCCTATTAAATAATTAAGCTCAATTGAAATCAATTAGGGAAGGCTCCGAGCGTCGTTCGGTCGCTGTCACGCCGCAAGTTTCCGTCGGTGTTGCCCGGGTCCGTGACAAACAACCGGCGCAGTTTCTTTTTTCTTTGCCCATCTCTTTCCCTTTGGCTTTGGCTGTGGCGTAGCATCGGGTGTAGTTGCGGCCTCGGACGGGTCTCGGAGGGAATCACGTTGCCGTTGGAGTACGCCACGGTGCACAAATAGTTTCACATGTCTTTGGGCTCTGGGCACAGCGTTTCGGCCAGCTGACTTTTGTGGTGGGACATTTCGAATGGGCGGGCGTAGGGAAAGAATTACTACCGCCAGGGTGCGGTGAAAGATAACCATTCCGGCGTTCGTTTATCGTCCGTCCGTTCGCGGAACTGCGCCCGTTGGAGTTGCGTAGAAGCGACATGCACTTGTTGTTTTACGATTTGAGGACCGAAAACCGGCGTCAAAACGCATCAAACATTGTCCGAAACGGCCACTAAGGAAGCGAATGAGCGGTGGAACGCTTTGAAGGCTCGTTGCCTATGCTGGACGATATTCGATCGAGCTCGTTCGCGATCCTGATGCGTATGCACGATATTATTTCAGCAATATTGATTTCGGACCTATTTACCGACCGAAAAACTGAGCATCCTTTTTTAGTACGTTTTAGCCATCGAACGTGCATAAACATAAAACATGATGTGCGTCATGAAATAAGCGGAAAACACGTTGAAGCTGTTGTGCGTGAAGTAGTAAACATGTGGGCAAAATCAACCGTAGCGGCATCGTGTTCAATGCCGGTTTCCAGTGGCGCACTTGAACCCAAGGGCGCTGAACATTGAGAATCAAGTTCTTGCCATCACCCCCCGGATGGCCAGCTCAGCGCAACTTACGTCTGCTTGTTTGCTATCTTCATCGTGAATAACGAACCGGACGCATCGGAGTGCGGTTGGCGTTGGCTCGGGGCTCGCTTCATTGTGAGTAACGTTTTGGGATGCCTTTTGAAGCTGCCCTGACACATCCACCCAGGCCAGATAATGTTCCCGGTTCATGAAGCCGGTAGCATGGCACATACAAAAAAAAAACAAGATTGGTTCACAGCCAACGATTCACGCGAGCTGGAGTGTGGACTGGTAAGACATCAATTCTCCAGTCGCACTGTGCCATGACCATTGTATAGTGTCGCTTCTTTTTTTTTACTCAGTAAATGGTCAACCTCGTGGACGACGATTGTCCGCGCTTCTTAGGGCCTATTGCGCCATTGCATTTTTGACCACCGCCTTAATACTCGAGACTCGAGGTTTGTGCGCGTTTCGGATGCTGCCGTCACGTTGATTCTCGTGTCTTCGTTCAACCGAACTCACGGAACGTCCATCCGGAACGGCGTGTACGGTTGCTGCGACCCGTTGCGGACCATTAAAATCTTCCATCATTCACAGTCGGTGTCCATGATTGCACTCCTAGCCGTTCGGCGGACGGATCGCGCTCCAGAGCACTGGGACTTGGTTCCCGCTAGATGGACGACATCTTACTCCGGCACTCGACCAACGACCCAACGATGGCGGCCGGCGGCGGCGACGATTGAGCTCGGTATAATAGATCTTTCCAAATAAATTAGGAACATTTTCCTCACCATCCATTCCAGGCTACCCGAGCGCTACGGTCCTGCGTTGGTCCTGGTGAGCGAAAGTGCCCGAGGCGACTGCTTGGTCTCTCATGGGGGAGAAAAAAAATCCTGACCACTACTGCCGCTGGCGAGTCCTTCGCAGCAGCGAGCTTCATCGCAGCTGTCGGTTTTAGAATGTATCGGCGGGTCACCGGGTGGCTTCGAGGAACCCTTGGAGGATGGTCCCGAGAGAACGCGCCATGGTGGGCAAATTTCTTTTTGATGCTATTTCACGGTACGTTGCTGCATTTACGACCACTGGAAGCCGTGTCTTCGGGGTCCGTTGGGCGGAAAAGAAACACCGACAATTAGTAGTGCCTAGTTGCTGCATGGATTGCCCATAAATATCACATATTTCACTTCCTTGTGGCACGGCAAGCCCCGGCAAGGCCGGAAGAGCGAGCTTATGTACGTAGATATACTCATATACGACCGCAGGAAGATACAACGATGACAGTAATGGGTGTAATTCATCACATTACACGCCGGAGAGGTACCGTGCTGATGTGTGCGCTTTCAAGGAAGCGCAGAAGCTTTCCTGGAGCTGGGAACAGTTTTTAGGGCATTATTTTAGCGCTACTGGATGCCATTGGGCTGCCGGTTTGGACAAATGAGGATGATGATGATGTAAGTTCACAGAGACTGTGACTGATTATTGGGGACAATTGACAGCGTGAATGCGTGATGTAGTGTCAAAGTTAATATGATATCTTATATTGTTTACGGTGTATGAATTTTCGATAGAAATGCCAAACGTGATGGGACTATGTCCTTGAATTGAATATCCATTTTATTATAATTTCGATATCATTCTGTACAGCGAGTAGTCACTATTTATCGGCAACATTAAATCACTAAGCATTAAATGATAAATTGAGTTAGGATTACATAAAAGTCAATCATAGTAAAGCAAAGCAAACAAGTTACATTATTTGTTCCTTTTAATTTTTGTACTATGATGGTTAGCAACAAGAGCTTATGCGTAATTGGAGGTGATTAGGTCAAGGTTGACCATAGAAAAGTTTAAAAGAAAACTAAATCAAGTTCACTATCCGACTTTGCCCATTACAAAAACGCATAATTAGCGCGAACCAGCTAATGATCGAGCAAGCAAATGAAAAGTCCCAATACATCAACCATTGCGGTTGCGGGAATTTCAATTGCAAATCAATTGAACATGTGTTAGAGCACGAAATTCAATTTCTCCTTTTCCATCCGATTACGATGTGCAGCCCAGTTCGAGTTAATCAGCTGCAGCAACAAACAAAAACAAAATTGATGAAATCGTTGCGTCGGCTCGTGTATGTGCGGCTGTCATTGCTAAACTAATAAAATGGAAACGGGAAATTTTCCGTAAAGAGACAAAGGAGCAGTGGTTGAAGTTACGCTTGCATCGAACGCAAAAAGGACATCGTCGATCAGCACCTAACACCGAGCGCACGGAGAGAACCGAGCAGGGGTGATTCATAAATATTATTTCACCAATTGGCACTCATAAACATTTCCGCGGTTAGGTACAATTGAGCATGATTCACCCGAAATGGGTTTTCGAACTCGTAATTAAATAGCCGATTGCTCTTTTGCATCGTTCCCGAACAAATGCGGCGCTACGCTCGAGGATAACCGCAAGCATCACCACCACCACCAAATGGGCCTCTCGTTTTCCGTACCGTTCCCGCTAAAACCGGATCCTCATGCGAGGATTGTGGGAGCTTTTGTAAAGCTTGCCGCTGGTGCATGAAATATGCGGCGTTCGATCCCCCTGTTGCATTTCGATCGAATGAAACAGCAGCAAAAATCGGTGCAAGAAGCATCCGGTGCAGTCGAGCGTTTATTTGTTCCGGGATGCATTGGTCGAGTTTGGCACCGCTAAATAGCATCGTTCGATCGTGCCAGGCTGTTTCACCAGGGCAGCGAAGGAAATTACGGATGCAGAAGCGCACGCAAACCGAGAGCCACCCGTTTTCGCATTAGTTTGCGCGCTTAATAGTGCACAGTACGATGGGGGCTGCAATTGAACGGTTTTGCCAGCATTATGATGATAATGGCAATAATGATAACGGCAGGTTGGCCCGCTGACAACGGACCATAGAATCGACCAGCTGACCACGTGTGTTTGTGGGCTCTCGCGCGCTAACCGCCAGGTTTATCAGCGGCGTCAATTGCATTTACATTTGAATACGGAATTGAATTAGTGCGCCACGGTACATTGAGGTTGAAAACAATAAACCGCGCTGTTTTCGGTGAGAAGGAGCGCTTTTCACCCATGCCATCATTCGGTTCGGTTTATTTTTGTTGCGCTGCAGACTGGCGGGTTGTTGGGCCAACTAGCGTGTTTTATGTTTTCATTTTCCCGTGGACATTGTCATTCATTGACATGTAATCAGTATTTAACGTCAATAGTTGCGTATAATAGTCGGAGCCTTCAATCGAACAAAGCACAACAGGCAGCACGTTTTTTATGGGAATTACATGACGAATGCGAGTTTTGAATATCACCGTATTGAAACAATTATACTTGCTGTATTGGTTTTTGTAATTTAACAATATCAGACATCAGATGTTATGGCTTTCTGTTTTTTTTGTTAGTTTGTTTCATCTTTACAGGAATGTGGATTGAAAAAATACAAGTCAAACAATTGTATTGATTGCTTATAAGTTGATATTTGCAATTATTAAGCAATCAATCAGAGCCACGAGGTCTTGATCAATCTGCAAATAATCGAGAAAATTCATCCACTGTGCTAATTTTATCAACAAGATGAAAATGTTTAAAATAAAAGTTCATATCTGTTTTATCAGTAAAAATATAAAGTACATTTCTTCCTAAAAACTTTCTAAAATTGCTACTAAACACAGCGGAAAAAAAACAACAAAATCCTCGTATTACGTATGTATCGATGGTATGCATAGATCATCGATAGAAGTCGCTATCAATTCGCTAGCCCTAGGATTGCTAAGCCCTTTCCAAATGTCTGTTCACTGAAGTGTTAAGCAGGAAGTCGTGAAAAGCAGCTAGTCATCATGCCCGTACTGCTGCGGAACGAATGTCGAGTAAATCGTCTCCTTCACGAACTCAACCAACGACTGCCCAACTCGATGACGGTGCAACATCAGACAGCTATTCATCGTCCCGTTCGTGTTCAATGGCATCGCTTTATCTTTGAGCGATTTTCTTTAATCAACATTTCCCGTCGACCTTCCGATCAGAATCAGCTAAAGCCACTGTTCTGCATCCTGGCTCAGTGGCGGACCTCATGTATCCTACATCCATGTGTGCTCCTTTTCCTCGCTCGGGCAAGGTCACGAGCGATACCTGGCCATATGGACCGGTGCAAGCATGCGAACGGACAGACGAAGGAAAGCTTTCGTGTGGCTGTCGAAACAAAACTTGCCCCAACTTGGCAGCACCGTGTGGAGACGATGGTATATGGTGGCCGTGAAATAAATCTTTGAAGCAACGTATCAAAACGTGATACAAATAAATGATTTCCTTCCCAATGCGGTACGTTTCCAGCGGAAGCCCGGAATATCTCCGGTGTGCCGGATGCTCGTTCCTGCAGCAGCACACCGTGTGGACAGCTCACAAACAGCTTGCAGCCATCACCGTTTCGACTTGTTTTCCGACGAATAAATGAACACACCGACCGTCTCGGGCGTACGTAGTCGCGTTTCAAGCCAGGATCTCCTGCCGTTCGCCACTCGTTGCGGGCTGAAGTTTCCCTGGCCAGCTTTGCCGGCTTTGCAATCTTTGCAACATCTTGTGGCATCCTGCTACCGGGAGATCGCCGTCCGTTTAGGCACCTTTGTGTCCCGGAGGATGCTGCGCTGTGAGAAATGGAAATAGCAGGTGAGTCCCATCTCTTTCTTCAGGCTATTTTTTGTTGTTCCACCGTACCAGCGTGCTTTCGAACCCGTCGCCAAGCTCTTTCGTACTCGTTCGAACAAAATAATGCCCGGGAAATGCAAAATGCATCGGAAATTGCAATTAAAGTTCAATGGTGCGTAGTCGACCCCGGGAGCGCTAGAAGTTTATCATTTCTTATGATAAAGGACACCATTTCCGGGGAAGCAATCACGGTTCACAGACAATCCGAAAGACCGGGCGCACCGGGCTGTTCGTCAGGTCAAACGGATGGAAATCGCAGTCGACAGCAGGACCCATCGACAGTAGGACAGCAGTCGTGATGGTGCCACCGGTGGACGGAAAGAGAATCGAACAGAGGATCATTTTTCGCTGACGTTAACGAGACTGCAAAACGGATGGCCACCCTTCGCGAGCTTTTCTAGGCCAGCGCAATAACTGGGAGCTCATTTCGGTGCGTTCTACGTTTCCTTCGCGCTTCTGATGCTTGGTGAACTGGCAGCTGCAAGCCAGGCTGAATGATTGAAAGTATTAGAAATTTCCATGAATCGGTGATCGGGTTTATTGCGCTTTATCATGAGTTTTGTTACCGTGGGCGAAGGCACTCATGTGCAAAGAGCTTTGGCTGTGATGTAGTTTGGTTATTGTTCACTTATTTCTGTTTACTCCAACTTGCATCGTATCTACTTAGTTTAGAAACTTCAGGCATACTTCTTTGATTTTATTGATTTATGAATAACTCTACACTATAGATTCATAGTTTTTGCTATCCGTTCTATCCGGTGGAAGACTAGCTCGGAAAGAAAGTGTTAGAATTAGTGGGAAGGCGTCTGGAAAATTGCTTAAAATTATGCGTAAGATTGAGTTAATCAATCGTCTCGTAATCAACTACTCGTCCGCACTACAAAACCCGGTTCGTTTAAGCGAAGCAACATCCACTTTCCCAAAACGAAATGAACCGTGGCGAGACTGGGGTTTGCAGTTTTCTTACCGATTATTCAACCGTTCGCTTGCACAGCTAATGATGCTCGACAATTTTCATCCTTTCGCTGACTTTACCAAACAATTTATGCCCCGCATCCACCGAACCAAACGCGAAGTCTTCGATCATCATCTCAACCCGGGTGCCGTGCTGTCCTTGAGGTTTTTCTTCGCTTGTGCGTGTGTATGTTCGCGCGCAAAACTCGCTTTTTCCGAATGCCTTTCATGTTGAAACGTGAAACTTTTCTCCAGTTTCTACCGCGCAAGTTTTTACTATCGCTCGTGCTGGGTGCAACTACTTCTAAGGTTGCGTTCCACCACACCAATGATTTAACAAAGCATTAAATGCTCGAGCATGATGTCGAACGATGAAAACGAAATAGCTGCTCCTCGATGGAAGCTCAAACGAAGAGAAAGCATAGAGGAAGAGAATGAAAATGTCTTCAAGCAAGTATGGCTGAGGGAGGATGAGGTTTTTTTTCCCATCATTCTTTACCACCATGGTTGCGGCCGTTTTTGCAAAGTCCGGCGGTAAGTTCGTCTCCGTGGCAAGGTTGAGGAGTGAGAAAAACCAAGGATTTTGGTTAAAGCAGTGAAAAAAAAGTACTTTATGGCGGTAGTATCGCCCTGGTGCTTGGCCAAGCGACTACTTTCGCCCCCTGGCATCGTCGTCGACCAAAAATAGCACGTAGAAATTCGCCCCATTTATGGGACTCCTCTTCACAGTGCGACTCCCAATGCCGATGATTTTCCATTTCGGAAGCGCCTGGGATTCCAAGCGCGGCCAGATTCACTTGAGCAATTATTATAAAAGAGAAATATACGGCGAGGGCGACTCGAGAGTGTACACCATCCGCTTAGTCGCGCTTTCGAATCGCTGGGCTGGTTGCGAATTTGCATGTGACTTCGTTCGCATTCCTCGGCAGCCTCGGCAATGGATGGTAGAACATCATGAAGATGCATCTAGGTGCAGAGCAGTTCGCAGTGGTGCAATGAGATGCACATTCATCATAAAGTATTCATGTTTATCGAGCGCTCGCCGATGGGCTGCCCATTTTTCATGCCGTCTTCTACGCAAGCTTTCACTCGAAACGAAGCCCTGCTTGGGCCATAAATCAAGCGAAGATTACGAAAGAAGCCCGTTGCACCGGGTCTCCCGAGGTCTTGCGTTCGGTGGACCTTTCCCAGACGGGCTTAGAAGCCTTGCTGGTTGACTTTGAACCAGCGCTCCCTGGGATGACCCAGCCGGGATCGAGATCGGTATATGATGGACGATAAGGACCCACATTTTGCGCACGCTGCTAGTGATCCCATTCCCGATGGAATATTGAAATAAACAGAATGAAGCAAACACGAGACAAAAAAAAATAGTAACCCCAATATACGAGGACACTCGTTTCCCGTGCGCTCGTTTGCTCGCAGCAAATGAAGCTACAGAAGTAAGAAAAACGCTTCAGTTCGAAAAGCTCGTCACCGAGAACGGTGTATGATACAGTTCGGAAAAATAACACCCCTACGAAGGACACTTGACGCTTTGGCCTGGTGCCGCAAAAAGTGAACGATTCGGTACCGTCACTGACAGATGGTGCGTTACAAATTATTTGCAAGCTGCAAGCTCTGGCCGCAGTAGATCGGCCCACTTTGTCTGCCAGTATGTCGCATTCCTGGAAATTGGATGTAGATTAAACCACCCGTACAAGGGTGACGGACGAGATCAAGGGTAATGGTAGAGGGCAGTTTCACACACACACACAGAGAAAAAATGCCCGAAATGTACAGTGAGTCAAACGGGCTACTCTCGTTAGACGGCTGGCATGTGAGCTTACAGGGACACCATTTAAAGGGTAGCCTCAATAGGGGGCATTTGATCCGATGCTTTTCAGTCGGAGTAAACAGTTGACCCAGATTGTGGTGACATTCCGGGTGTGTGGTTCGAGTGATTTTGGATTTGTGGTTAAGGGAAACGTTCATTTTCACACGCCAGTGGGGTCGATAACAAAACATCCTTCCAGATTGGGTGGTCGTTGTGTAATTTTAGTACACTTTTGACATTACTTCGTATTCGGTTTCAGCTCCAGTTGGTTTCGATCGCCCGTATGGCTTCATTTTTTGCTATTTTTTGATCTTTTACCATCAGTGTTGAATGTATCGAAGGATATTTTCAATCAGGACATGTTCAGTTTCTGTATAGTGTGGTTTAGTTTAGCCGAGAATCGCTTTCTTGAAGTTAAGAGTTAAGTTGTGCAAATTGCAAAAAAACTTATTCAACTTATGGTCCAATGCGTTGCGATGTACATTCATCCAACGGAATGCATTCCGCTGCGTAATGCTTTTGATCTGATCTTTCAAAAACAGCGAAACAAAATAACCCAATTATTCGGGACGGCAATAACCGAACCGAAGCAGGGCTATTTGATTTCGGTTTAATTTCGTTCGCACCAGCTCTCCTCGTAGCCTTTTTGACTGATTAATTATATTTTAATTATCGTTGACAAACACCTCCGTCCCGCAAATGGCATTAAAACGCGACGCCCGGCCGGTCTGCTTACCATCGGCGGATTGGTAAAACTTTCGCCTTCAACTCGCAAACACTGCCATCGAATCGTGGGCAAACTTTCCATTCCTGCCAAAAAAAAAAAGCCCCAGATACCGGCGCAGAAGTTATGCGATATTTATTTTGATAATTTTGAGCTTTCGGTGCAACTTTGTCTACCAAGACGAAGTTCGCATTTCTCGGTATAATTAATGCAGTGGGCGATTTATGTTCCGCAGCGCCGAACAGCAGCCAAATGCCTGGGCGTCGAGGTTGAGTTTCTGGTAAAACTTTCACCCGAAAGACGCCCAAAAGCACCGCTGATCCTCCGATTCACCGTCCATCGAGCGAAGTGGCCGTAATTTTGTCATTATAACTGCAACGCCTTGGCGACGGATCGTTCGGTGGCGAGAACAAATCACGGTACGTGCTGCCGAAAGCCACACGGGCAAGTCAGAATCGCTGAAGCACTCTCTTGCATCACTCACCACCACCGTTCGACGCGCAAAGCGGCACCATGACGGTCATCCCACGTGCGCTCCTTTTGCTCCGCCAGGATGGCACCTGTCAGCAGGGGCGATTTTTTTTTCTTTCGCTTTCATCTACTACCGATACGCTCGAGTTCCGGTGCATCCTTCGAGTCCTGCGAGAGAGATACGATGCCAGTGGCTGATGGCAAGTCGATCCCTGCACTCGACAATACCACGCCACAGGAACCTATGGGAAGGTAGCGTACCGGAACGGTGCGTCTGATGTCGGGTCCCGGTGGTTCGCGGTTCCGTGTGTGCATTTCCATAAATTTAAAGTTGTTGAATAAACCAAATCCGATGCACGTTCCACCGCGAAGCGCACCAACGCGCGCAGGAAACCATAGGGTGGGGTTTTTGTACCCATTCCCCCCGATTTCCCCTTTGTCGACGCACATACGGCGCCATTTTGATGAGGGAGTACGGGTAGAAGTATATTCGTGTTATCTAGCGAGCGAGCTTTCGCACTCGCATCGCGAATGAACGAACGAACGTGTACGAGTATGATCGTGATTCGCGAGGTGCGCTGGAAATGAGACAACTCCCGAAAGGCGCGGCGGACACGAAACGTGGGAATAGAACTCCGCGACATGACACATAGGCCCTTGGCCCTGGCTGGGTCCGTTCGTTCCCTCACATGCGCGCGTAATGATGCGATGATGGCAGCGAATGCATTCCACCACGTCGACGTTGCCGCTTCTGATGGTTGTGTTGTTGTTGCTGCTGCTGCTGCTGCTGCTGCTGTTGATGATGATGATGATAGATGATATACGAGTTGATTTGTTTATTCGGTTCTGCACTTTTTACGGGCGTTTCCTATTTCCCGTTCGCTCCGGGTTCGCTCACACAACAACCCAAACGATGGTGGTTGTGTGGAAAAGTGGATCCCTGCAGGGAGCTCTCGACTTTGGCCAAGGGTGGTTTTTTTTTGACGGTGGAAGGGTGTCATGTTGGCATGTCGGCACACTGTTGATGCTCGCGGGTTTTGCTAATGTTCTTTGCTTGCTGCACCGTCTTCGGGGCGCCCTCTTGTGGCCGGTTACCGTTGACATCGACCGACGGGGGCGAGATATTTTGTGCCAAATATTTGCGAAACCCTGATAGACTGGTAATGGGAGCGCACCGTAAGACCTGGGAGCTTTTCGTGATACCAGCGCAAGTAGCGCTTCGGTTACAGGCGAGCGGTGAATTTGAGCAGGTTTTGGCACACATGGAAGTCGACGTTGTGTTCGGGAGAAGGTGTTTAAGCTGAGAACGAGTGGCACGGTGAGAAGTAAATGTTATCAAAATTGGGTTAATATAAAACGACGGTAATTTTTGAGATTGATTTTGAGGACCTTGTTGTAGCAGATTCGATCGGAGATGTAAATTTGAGAGCGAATAGATATCTTGGGCAATATCCCATCGACCGCACTGGGATGAGATCTTATACACACTCAATTATAATACCGTTTTTAAATGAGGTTTTCCCGAAAAAAAAAGCATAAATTGTGCATTTGTGACATTCCTGACAACGTCTTCTCACAATGCAGATAAATAATCTCATCAAATCCGTGCTCAAAAAAAAAGAAAGTAGTAGCTGTGAAAGAGGTGTTAAAGAAGCTAAATGTGATGATAATAAAACGAAATCGAAAGGGCACGATTTATGTTGTCCAGAGAAAACCACCACCCGTTAACTGCACACAGTAGCGTCACGTCAATCCCGAGAACCCCAGGGTGAAAAGTGAACGAAGTTTGTGTTAGGAGAATGCCGCTACCGTGGGAGAAGGACCGACGGTCAGACAGTGCAGCTAAAGGCAAAAGCATCCCCCAAGAAGAACGATTTCGAAATGGATCGCCGTCAGTTCGCCGTACGTGTGCACGGACTGCCGCGAACGTAAGTGTGGCATAAATGTTTATGTAAGGGCCGGTGAAGCAACACTCGCGCACCGCAGAGCATGCGGGACTTCAATTAATCTTAATCAATTTTAATTGATTGCATCTGTGGTGGTGAAGGCGAACCGGCGAGCTCTGCTAGGGTGGTTTTGAATATCGTACGTTAGAAGTTTCCCTCTCGTTCCTTTTTTTTATGGCGGCACAATCGGGCGTTGCGACCATCCGTTGGAGTTCGAGACTGGCTACTGTGGGGAGTCTTCTCGGGTTGGGTCCTTTGCCTGAACGCGTCCACTTCACTCGAACCGATGCCACTCGGGTTCGCTGGCAGTGAGTGATCTGTAAAGTGCCATTTTGTTCGAACAATGCTCAATCGCCCGACCGGTGGCTTTATGGTGCTCGTGGCAGAACACTCGCCGGCCCGGTGACATGCTGCCAAAGGACATTTATTGTTGTACCGCTCCCTTATCAGTCATAAACTGGACGCCCGTTTTACTCTTTTATGCATTTTTTAAATTAAGTCTTGTGCGCTCAAGTGAAAAAGTGTACAAGGCGAAGAACCGCAACAACCGTTTGCCACACGAGATGACATCACACGCGACGGCAAGTGGAACAAGTTACGGTTCATGCTCTAGTGCCTAGATTATACGAGTATGGGATGAATAAGACTTTGCGAATAAAAATATGCTAGAAAATGGTTCATGTTTATGAATCTGTTATCTGGTTAGCTTCACATGTGAATCAGACAGAAAATTACCATTTGTTCTCAAGCAAAACATTTTAATAAACGGTATATTTTAAACTTTTTTTTTAATATTTTATCCATCGTATGATGGTTTATATCGTGATGTCACTAACAAAATTGTACTCAAAAATCCGTACAGTACATCAAACGCTATGCAAGTCTGGTCACATTTCTGCTAGCTGAAATAAAATTCTTCACGTGTTGATCGTAACTTTTGTTTCTTCTCTTTCTCATCGTATCTTTTCACTATACAAAGATCACCATCAAACGTTGCCAAATCCTGGAAATGGAGCTTTGCGCCCCTGACCGTGGGCCATCGCGAGCGAAGAATTATGATTATTATCACTTTCGGTAATGATTATAGCAGCACAAAGCCGTATCGTAAAGCATCGATTTGCAGCCAATCCGCCGATGGCCTGCCTTTTATTTTGATTCCATTAATGGTGGATTTTTTATTCCATGCAGCAGGAAATGGCTTTGATCATGGTGCCACTTCGAAGGGCCGAGATTGGAAATTGGAGGACGCTGATTTTCCGAACGGGGTTTCCTAGAAGCGGCAATCAAAGGAAATATTAGCCACATCGGTGGATAGCTACTGGAGCATGATAAAGAGAGAGAGAGAGAAAGAACGATTGGAAAATTGGAAAATTGAGAGAGAAATGAGAGAAAATACACTACATTTGGTTACACGACGACGGTCTCCATTGCCGACGGCCGACGGCTCGCAACGTCGTTGGTTTCCGACGAAATTTAATCACGCACCCAGCTCAGATAATTCTTTTTATTAATGCATTTTGTTTCGTATGGCTGCAAAGGAAGGGTGCAAAAGTTTAGCATCATCGATTTTCCACATCTCCATCGGTGAGGTATACACAGAGAAAGGGACAGAATAATAGTAAAAAAAAAAATGGTTGCCCACGTTCGCAAGATCAAATCGTACCGTCACAGGGCCGTGGCATTACCCAAGAGATGTACGCTCATTGAATTACGTTTGCGTGGCCTGGCGCTGGTCAATGCACTCTCCAAACTTCTCCGTCCAACGGCGATGGAACACCAGACGTTCGGCTCGGTATACAAATTTCGCGTGACACAGGGCGCTGCATTGTGCAGCTAAAATACGATGGGCCACAAATAAATACCCCAAGTGCACGGTGGCCCAATCCCAACGGTTTGAGGGGCGAATGAAGCAAACTTTGAACCGAGCTGCTTCTTCACAGGCACTCCCTAGGTGCTGGTCGGTCTCGAAACCGGAGGACACAGGAAGCGCAGCGAAACTCCCACCATTAATAAAGATTAGAAAGTAAATTTATTATCATTTTTATCAGTTTACCTATATTAAATTCCCCAACCCGTGTCAACGGTGCGGCGCAACGGTCCAGCCATTGGGTGGTAAGGAAGAAAAAAAAAGAAAAGCGTTGCCTCGAGCCGCATCCTGCCAGTTCCAGTGCCGAGAAGTGGTCGAGAAGGAAAAGGCGAGCACCTGCTGGCCGTGGCCGAAATCCTTCGAGATGAGCCGCTCGTTCACCAGGCGCGGCCTTTGTCATCCCGGGCAAGGTGTCTATGGGTCTTTTTGTGGGTGGTTTTTTTGCTGTTGCTGCTGTTGTTGCTCTTGTTGGTGTAAGGTGGCGCTAGTTCGGGGCTGGGAAAACTTTTCCCACCTCCAACCAATGTCGTTGGTCCTGTGCTGGCTCGCTCGGCCATCGCTTTTCCCGGGTTTCGAAGGTGGAAAAGGGAGAAAGAAATCTAATACCACTAACAGCTTTCATTTGCCTCGCGCACGTCCTCCAGCCAGGGTCCGGATATTGACCTGATCTCCCTAAACACCGTCGCTCGTTGTCCTCGTCGAAGGGTCGTCGGGATGTTTTCGGCGAGCTGGAACCTTCCATGGGAGCCGACGTGGTAGGGCTGCCGATTTTTAATGGCTTGGTTGCGATGGTTGACCTTGGCGTCGAGATGATGCCCGAGCAGACTCCCGGGAGATCCTGCAGAGGCCCTCGGCGACACGGAGGCTAGAGGTGTTATTTTTAATATTCATAATTTGTGTTAATGGCATTGGGGCGAAGGCTCGTCCTGTCGCGGCGTGCTACGAATTGACGGGCGTTAGGGCGTCGTGCTGGGACAACTGGGAGACCTGTTTAATACGGCAGCAGTATTTAAGCTGACTCGATGGGAGTTGCCATTGCGCTACGGCCCATTGCCCAGCGGCGGCGGAAACCATCACCGGCGCTCAACCGGCGGCCAAAGAAGAGTAATTGCGCAAGTCTGCGGGCGATGAAGTAGTTACTCAAAATGGGCATCCCATTTTCCGTGGACGCTATCGCGTCGATGGTGACATTACGCCGGGGTTTCACACCTTCCCAGGAACGGGGTTGCTTTGTCAGGGACAATAAAACTTTTCCAATCACGGCCCACATTCGTGCGAGCCAGCACGAATGGGTCACGTGACACACCGAGAAAAGCGAGCGTCTTCGTCGTTGAGGAAAGTTTTCCTCTCCAACGATTTGCCGGTTTAACTTTGTCCAGTTTTCGCTGCCGCAAAGACACCAGCCACAATGTGAGCGATTTCGCGGACCCAAACACGCGTTGTACCCACTTTGGTGTTGTATCGAGGGGACCCTTTAAAAAGAAATGATCCGTGCAGTTGGGCGCTTATCGAAACCGGGAGCAATCGGGAGCTTGGCACCGATTAAGAAAGCCGGTGTGGGCCGATCTTATCAATGCTTTTTGCCGTAGCACAACAACAAACCCGACTGATATCGCCCAATCGAACGTGCCACGGCAGCAGACGGTCGGGGTGGACATAAAGCCGTCGATTTATAATCTCGAAGGGTTGCCCGTTTCACCCTGCCAGACGACCAGCCGTTCCAGTTTGATTGCCCGAACCTAATCACGCATCATTCCGGTCGGGAGGGAGCTTTGCGATAGAGTGAATTCGCCCCAAGCGGCCAATCTTCTGCCGGGGTGTGTGTGTGTGTTTTGAGAAGGAGTCGCGAACCGAGGAGGCCTTTCCGCGGTGGCCAAACTCTGCGGGATAGGCCAAGGATGATGGTCTTATCACAGCGCTTGCGAGTTACCTGCTCTGCGGGTGGCCAAACAAACGGCTTGGCTTTGGGGTTTCAATTTCTGGCGGAATCTTATCGAACTTATCGTACAAATTCTGCCCAGTTGTCGAGGCTGGTGGGCTGGAATTGTATAAATAATCGCCGGAGCGTCTTGCGAGGGTTTCAGTGAGTCGATACGAGTGTGATCAGTGCGTCGAAGCAAGTTAAAGCCACAAAATGCGTATCCTTTCGCTAGCTGCCCTGGGGTTGGTGTGCATCGTCGCATTTGTCGGTGCCATCGGAACGGAGGTTAAGGATGAGACGTAAGTGGACCATTTTGTCCGGGGAAAGCAATGGCAAAAGTGCACTGATAGCCGGTGGTAGGCTATTCTGGGAAAATTAGCTGAAAGCTAAAGAAAAAGTCCCAACTTTTAGGGTCTGTGAAAAATTCGAAGCATTTCAAAGTATCCCAAGGTGGTGCCTAAATTAGAAATTGATTAAATTGAGCCGAGATTGATAAAATTGAACATTCAAAATGTGCCTGCCGTGGCCTATCGGTACCATTCATCGTGTTTGCCTGCTTTACATGAACATCCTAAAAGCATATGTGCAAGGGGGTTTGGAATTTTCATTACAAGCATCATGGACGACCCTTCGGTCGGTCGTGTGAATAGTGTGCGTACCTATCGCAGCTGCCCGTTGAACGACGTACTATGATAAATTAAACCGATAAGATAAAGCCAACGAGCCTTTGTTGCGTGAATATCAGCTCGAACCGGGACGGATTAATACGCTGGGCACCTGTTGTGGGAAGGCGTAATTAGCCAGCGAATTTACGGCCCCTGTCCGGCCGGCTATTGTTGGTTTCATTAGCTTAGATTGAACTTTGAGTTTCGCTTTTTCCAATCACCGTAATCAACAGCATATCAAGCGAATCTGGTCAACATTTCCTGGTGCTAGCTATGTATTTTTTTGTCCCACGTTGTTTTGGATTTGAACAAAAAATGAGGGTGATTCGCTGGGTAACTTTTTACAGTATCTCATAGCTTTTGATGTTTGATCGAATCACATGGTTTTGTATAAAACATCAACCAGCAAATGAAAGGGACAAAATTGTCAACAGATATGTTTTCCCGAAGCATTTTCGATTGCTTCATTTTTTTGTTTGGAAATCAAAACTAAAGAGCTCAATAATGGTATGACCACTTTTCCAGCCAACGCAACACCGCCTTGTCGGCCAACATGAACAACTACATCGATGTGGTAATGATCCAGGTTGGTCCGTGGATGAACACGCACCTGGTTCCCATGGCACTGCCCGATGTGGTAGAGGGCTTCGAGCACGTAAGTCAACTCCATTCGCGCACCGTGAAACGTTCCATCCTGCAATCGGATCCGCCCGACTCTCATACTTTCAGCGCCCGATCCTGATTACCTACCACGGTGAGCTGGCCCTGACGAACGGAGTTTTCCACACGATCCACAGCGTGGGTCGCAATGGTAACGCGATGATGCACTACGACCGTCAGTTGCTGCGCGTTTCGCTTGGAGCCAACATCCGTCAGCTGGGCGTAAGTATGCGAGCGAATGTTTTGCGATTTTTTGGGGCCATCAGTCGGGTAAAATGAGCCGCTAGGGTTGTGAGCAAAGTCCTGCATGTGCATACACCGAAAGGTACAAAGCGTGTGCGCGAGTTTTCCCTAACAAAGGCACCGAGAGCTCGGAATCGGGGAACGCCTTATTGTGCTGCAACGGTTTGCAACGAATTCGACTGCAGGCGATACGAAATGGGTCGAAATTATCGCACATTGGCCCCGAAACCACTCAGGTCAGGTCAGAGATTGCGAAGGCGCAAATTATTAAAAAAAAGCATCCGTGCGGTTTTCCCGAAATTCAAACCGACGCCCGCACTCGATGCACCTGTGGTCGTCCTAGGGGAGGCTTTCGGTGAAGCGTAAAATAAGATTCAATATCATCGCCACACAACGCGCCTCGGTTGCGTCTCGTTAGCCGGGCTGTAGGTGAGATCGCGCGGGCGAAATGAATTATTCAAAAAGGCAAGAAATTATTCCTCCCCAAAGAGTGTGGGCCCTGCCCGCCGACCGCAAGGAATCACGAAGGCATCGTCGAAGTGGGGAGCATCCTGGGCGCTGTTCCGGGAAGGACCACCCGAGTGTGATTTATTCACCAAACCAGGGGCGGCAGCGACGGGACGATTCGTTCGTTAGGCCGGAAGCCTCGGGACTGAGAAATTGAGTCACCTGCACCATGACAAACAGTTCGTCAAATGCGAATGAGATGACTTCCTATTTTCTTTGCCAGATTCGAGAAAATTCCTGCGGTAACGGGTTCGTCTTTATCGTCCCGGCGAGGGCGTGACGTTTTATGGGTGTCGTGAGGGCCACGGGGCCCCAGAGCGGGCGCACGCGAGTGGGACGCGAATTGATGTGTTTTTCTTCTGGTGCCATGCGAGAAGCTTTTCCCAGCTCTACCCACCCTATTTGATGGCAGGAGGTTGGAAAATGAATTTGTCTAAATTTATCATTCTAACGACTTTCGCCGCCGGGAGCGTGAGCCTCGTTGCGTGTCGAGACGCGCAGGTGAATATATGTGTGTGGCAGATGTACTTCGGTGCTGATATCCCGCTTTTCCCAGCTTGTACCGTGTCTTGTTCGGTGTCATGTCGGGTGTGTAAAAGTGCGTCAAGGTGCGCGCAGGGCATTCGCGAGCGTGGCATTCGCGCGACGAAATTACCGGTTTTGGTCGCGTTTTTCCCCGCGAGAACCGGAATTGAGGGAGGCCACGCCATAAAGGGCTTTCCCGGGTGGGGTGGTTGATGACGAGGAAAAACCCACCCCCCCCCCCCCTCACGAAAACGCTCCCTGGGACCGCACCGTGTGATTAAACAATGCTTGAAAATTTATTACCTCGGATATGCGATACCGTGAACGAGTCACATTTAATTTGCTTTTCATCGTGTCTCGTCCGTGTTTGCGTACGAGTATGGGTGTGTTTGTGCCACAAGGAAGCGCTGTCTTGCTTTTCGCACCGTTCCTTCACCTTTTGTTGCGGTGAACGTTGAGGATTTAGCTCGCGACGTTGCCCACCAACACCAACCAACAACAGCCGCCAGCGAGAAAAACCGGTAACGAAGAAAGTTTGCCTTGCCGTTGCGACCAAGCCGTACGCCATTAAAAGGTGATCCTTTTCGGTGGGATACTCGCAAGGTGTACCGCTCTCGGGTTCGTTTTTTTCTTACTTCTTCTTCGAACGGGCCGCGCTCGAAAGCGAGTGGATTATATTTGGCGAAGACATGCTAACCGCCCAGCAGCCACCGTAAACCATGGAATGGACAGAGCCGGGTTCGCATGCCCAAAGGATAAAAAGAGTTGGCCGTGCACTTGGCTTATGGCGAAATCATGGTGATGTTTTTGTTTTGCTTCGCCCCCGCCCTAGGGGTGTTGATTACGCCACCAGTTTGGCTTACCCCACTCGGGCCGAGGCTAAAAAGCTCGCCTTCTACGATCGCCACCGGGTGTGACACTTTCGGGGCAATTATTGTTGTTGTTTTTGGGGGACCGACTCTCGATTTGTACAGGGGCGTTTTTCTGTGTTCTCCAAAACAACCCCGACTGTCCTCGATGGGGACTTTCCGTTCCGGAAAAGTTCTCACCCTGAGCCGTGGCTGAGCTCATCCATCGTCCGGAGGGCGGAAGATCCTGCCATCAGAAAGGGAGAGAATATTTGCTCGTGCTTCAGGTGGAATTATTTCACCCACTTTCGCGAACTTTGCTACCCGAGTTGCCTCTAACCGATTCGTTTCGTCACGTTCCAATGGGGATATTCCATTCCAGTTCACCTACGACTATTCCGCCCACATTATGGACCTCGGACCGACCGGTTTCGTCGACGTCGACGTCGCTACGATGACGTTCAACATCGAGCTCATCATCGACATGACGGATTTCTACATCTGGATGCAGGACTTCCGCCTCACCAACATGGGGTAAGTGTCGTCGCTCTTTCTCTCTCTCTCTTTCTCTCTCTCTCTCTTTCTCGTCGTCCTTTGATCACGTTTCATGTTTCACATTACGCGAGCGCGCACACACAGTCACACGCACGTCGTCCGCATCCTGTTGCGCCACGTGAAATCGACGAGTGTGAGTTATTTGATCGCAAAAGTTGCAGCGAAAGCATTTAATTATAAGCGAGAAGTTTTTGTTGCGGGCGAGCTGTAAGCACGGTAGAAACATCGTATCGTTTGCGCTGACTACCGTCTCGCTCGGTTGCATTGCAAGGAAGCCGTCCTGCAGGAAGTTTCACAGTGCGATACAAATTAACTTCCTCCATCGGGAAGTGGAGCAATTTATCACATTAAAACGCTCACACACGAGCCATTAACCGTATGCTTTTCGGTTGGTAGATTAAGGAAACATTTCCACCGGCATGATTTAAGCTCGCGGGAGCAAAACCCACCTGCTTGAAGCTGGGCGTTGAAGTTGGCGTTTTCCCCCGCCGTTGATTGCCAATTTTGGGCCTGTTGAGCTGGAGAGCTGAAGTCGGAGCGCTCTACTTGGTGATATTGTGCAATATGAATTTACGGATTTCATTCGTGCATTACCGTGTTTGAGCTCAAATATCGGAATATCGCTCTCGGTTTGATGGAAACAATGGGTTTCAATATTTGCCCCGGTAGAATATTGTCTCTGCCGAGTGGAAAAGATGATCCTTCGGCCGAGCCTCGCGGAATAGAGTATCGTTTGCGCACATAGCGATGAAAGCGATTTTTGAGTGCAATTTCGTTTCCCTCAGGCCGTTGAAGAAATTGGAAATGGATTCGGTTGGAACATGGTTGAACATGGTAACGACTTGAAGGGCGATGAAAGCTCTGGAATGGCGCTCCCTTGAATGCCTCGAGCAACACTTCCACGAGTGTAATGAGATTCTAGCGGAGTTCAAAGCTCTAAAGCTTACCACACGCTAATGTTCATAAAAATGGATCATCCTACCGTGTGCTATACGTCTAGTTCGGGTCCAGTAGCGAGTAGCGAAATTCGTTCACGTTGGACAGCTAACATAACAGTAATCGTTTTCCGATGATTGAGCACCATTGAATCGTGAAATTGTCGCACACACTATCTTCAAATAGACTCTCTGTGTCGCAGAATGTCCCGGAATATCTGAGCATCGAAAAGAATCGAAATAGAATAGCATTCGGCTGTGCCAGTGGCAGTGGTAAATAGGCATTCTTAAATTGATTATTTCCCAACTTCTAACCCTCGCCGGGCCGGACGGTGGTGTTTTCGCATATAATTCAATATTGAAATTTGCCGCCATTATTTACTGCGTCAATTTAATCCCAACGGTGCCGGGTGGTCGAAGCACGAGCGTGACCTTCGTTCGGAATTCGAGCGACATTTTTCCGCCCGCCGGGCACGTTAGCCCAAGCGCCAACGAACTCCCACGCCACGCAGGGCGTTATCGCGCATCCGATCGTTGGGATTGCGTTTGTGTCTCCGATGGGAAAAGTTCGCGAAACCGAATGAATAAACAAGCATAAAACAGTTAAGATAAGCAGCGTAATGTGTATTGAGCCACCGATGGAGCACAACACGTGCGAAGGCAATGAAACCACGCCGAACGGTTCCTATCCTGCCTAATGTCCTTACGCGCTCGCTGGACTCCCTCAGCGGGCCGCCGTGTGATGACATCGGGTGACAATCAAATTAGTACGGTGGGGTGTTTATTTTATTTTATTCTTGCTTTTTGCTGCCACCCAACTCACGCGCTCTATCTCTCGACCGGGGTGGGTTTCGAACGCCAACGCCTAGGAATGTTTTGGTGGATGAATGCGCGTTTCCGTTGCAGCATACAACGGGGCACAAATTGGCATAAAAAATCGAAATACAGTCGGCATATAGGACACGGTGCTGGGTGTCGTTATCCGGAATGGGCGTACGCGCTTGCTAGTTGGCATTCGTTTTCATTCGCAATGATTGTTGCCGTTCCGCTGGTGTGCTCCGTGCTGCTTTAGTATGTGGTTGTGTGGGACGATTGGTGAGTGGGTGTGGATACATCATTCCAGCAAATTGATTAATCTGAACGATATTACCCCCGGAACGAGCGATCTATTGTGATTGCAATATGTTAAGCGGGTGGAAAGCTTCAAGTTTTAACGATTGAATTAATGGCTTAACGGCATGTCACCGATTCCAGCCGTTTACGGGGCTATAATTGTTGCATGCGCACGAAAGCGAGCACGTTTTAAAGCTCTTGCTGAATGTGCTTCATTAATCCCACCGTTGGAGCAGAACGCATCGGTGCAACGAGCTGTATGTTGAAAACTAAGTTCAGTAAGCCTTTTTATGATTGCAAAACATCAAGCATCCTTGATTACTAGCGAGAGAGAGAGTAAAAAAAGCCTCTTCAAAGCCTGGCTGCGTTGGAGCTTTTGTTTATTTTTTTACGGATGACATGTGCGTGAAACGTGTTTGCTTTGATTGATTAATTCCACCCGTTAAACCTCATCCATAATTCACACTCATGTCGATGATGCAAGCTGCAAAATAGTGCTCGATGCTGCCGTCAATTGCTTTGGACATTCGTTACGGGCGGCATAAAGTGAGCGTATGGGAATAACATATTTATTGCAACCGCAAACTTCATCTGTCGGCATATGGGTATAAAACGGCCGGCTGATCCGGAACGCATTAAAGACACTGCTCGGCGCGGTGTTGTGTACAGGCGATGCGTTTGCCGATAGCACTTATGCTGCTCGTTATGCAGCACACATTCCCTTAAGGCCTCTTGACACCGGAACAAAAGCAAGTGTTGGTTTGTGCCACCACACACTGCAAACTGATACTGTTGAGAGTGGCTTTTTCGCGTTTGTAGTTACATGAACGCACGCTCACTCTTGAAATATAATAGAATTGTAAAAGGTTCGTACTCCCATATATTATTCGTTGTTCAGAAGTACAATTCTCTATTGTTGACAAAAAAAGCTGCAACCAAGCGAGAATCGAGAAGTTTTTTATAGGAGTTGGGTCTGCCAGAATCGTCGACAAAGTGAAAACGTGTTTACTGTGTGCTAAAGGCAGATTTACTTTAAGTACAATAAAATGAACGTGTCTACCGCTATGGCACTTGTTAAATAACTATTCGACACTTTTATAGTGCTAAAAATATGTGTGTTTTTTGTGGATCGACTCGAAATTGTCGTTGGACATTGAATTACAAGTTTCCAACCAGCCCACGCCACGTATGGTTCGGTTTGGCCCCTGGCGGATGCTGGTGGGAAAACTTCCGGAAACTCATTCACTCGGTGGAACTTTCCGTATTATCGGCTAACGGAATCGCCACTGATGGAAGTGTACACTTTCGTGGACAGTGTGATCCTTGTGCTTGGCTGGCCGGATCCTATCGAGGAAGTTTATTTTATCGTTCGTTTTATTTACTTTTCATTGTCCCACCAGAGGACGGATGGTCCAGGGCATCAAAGTGCCGCTGCGATGGTTCTTCTCCTGGTAGGGAAATCCTGAGAGGCCCCAAAAGCGAGCCAGGCACAAGATGTCCTGGTAAAAAGCAAAAACAAAGAACAAAATCACTCACATACACACATCGTGTGCCAACTTTACGATCAAACGAACGTTTTGGTTCAAAACGATACCGATTTCTCCGTCATAAATTTTCATTACCCCAGACCAGGCTGACCGTCAAGAAACATGAAGTGATGGCCAACAAGCCTGCGATGGCTCGCTCAAGAAACACTCGCCTGTGCCGACTGACACCAAGAGAAGGACCAAGACTGTATGGTTTGATTCCGTTGTATGATAAAGCCGATGGACCAAATAGCAAACGGGAACCATAAAAGACAAATCATCGTCTCAATCGCAATCGTCATCTTTTCGGTTTTACCTTGGTTGTCGTGTGCACAAGTCTGTCATATCGCAACTGGTTCGTGATTGCTGATCGGAGAGAGGATGGGAGCCATTTTTATAGCACTCTTACGCCCACCCTTTTGAGTAGACGAAAAGCTCCCTCGTTCAATAGATTCGTAGATTAAAACAAATGGCTATGAATAGTTCTCGAATAGCAGCTGCCCGCTCAATGAAAGCTTTCATTCATATATTTGTGTGTTTCCATTCAGGGTTGACCGTGCGCGGGCTTTCAATGAAATGCTACTTTACTAACCATTAGCGAACGATTTTTCGATTGCAGCAACTTAAGCATTCGTTTCCGTGGTAATGCCCTGGTGGACTGGCTGGCTAACATTTTCGTGAGCGTCGTTACGTCCGTTTTCCGCAACACGATCACCAACGTGGTGTCAAACGGAGTGCACGACTTCCTTCAGGCCACCATCGACGACATGAACTCGCGACTGCGTGGACGCGCTATTACCGAGCAGGAAGCAGCTGTGCTGATTGAAAATCTGAAGAAAATGCTCACTCACTAGGACTGGCAGGCAATACAACGGTTACCGAACGTTATTTACCTCCCGCAGTGCAAATGTTTTCCTCGATAGCACGCTTTTCGGTTTGATAGACGGTTCAATTTTCTGGCTCTATTCTTCGTTTCTTATATAAGTGTGCTTAATAAAAGAGTTGCAGTAGTTGTTACGTTTTCCGAATGATGGCTGTAAATTTGTTTATCGTTTCAACAGTTTCAATTCAAGGTGGCAGGTAGGTTAAAAATTGATATTTTTTGGTATTATTTATTTCACGCTACACCATGGTTTGATACAAAAAGCGTTGCGCCTGAACGATTATGCAACCCGCATTACATTCGAAATTCTGACACAGACGGAGTGAAATGTCATCAGTGTGAGCAATAAGTTGTGAAAGCAAAAGTTTATTAAAATACTTTATTTACAGGTTTGGTTTTGATTCTTACTGCTTTCTCTCGAGAGTGTTTGACAGTAATGGAAAAGACGTCTTGTTTCCGTATGTTCGTCACTACCGTTTGAAAGCAAATATACTATACTTCCAGTAAATAAATAAACTTAACCGTGCGTCTTGTGATGTTCCCATAGAGATCGTTCTTGCCCCGCATCTTTCTAGCTTACATTATTTGTTTTATTATTTGGCTAAATTTTCATCATGTTTTATGCTTCACTACGATTTTACGTGTTTTTTACGCACCCAACCTGTTCTTCGACAATTGAGTCGGAATTCGATGGTTTTCTAAGAAACTCGAACAATTGTTCACCTTTCACATATTGTGGATTGCTTAAAGAGTATCAAAAGTGAATATTGTCAGATTAAGAAAAAATGTGTGGCAATGTGTCGCACAAGATATGTACGATGAATTTAAAAAAAAGAACTTAAACAAACTGACATGTGAATTTGCAACCATATTCATAATGAAACTGTAGTACAACTCATTGTAAAGAGCTAAGAAAAATCAAATTGCAATATTGTTGTAACATTTTTGCGAAAATAGAAAATTTAAACAAATTGAGCTTTAAATTGCTTTGAAAAAGGATTTTCTCATACTCAAGAAGTATTCGTGCTCTATCTAAATGAACCCTTCTGGTAGATGAACGAATATTGTTTGCTTTTGCAAGTTTGTTTCACCGATACATTTCACACTCTTTGCCCTCGATTGCATTATGTCACATTGGTTATGTGTAACTGTTGTTTTGTTGCAAATTTTACCCTGTTCAAGAATGATGGTCAAAAAACCGGTTTTAATCCTTGGCCGACTGTTGCCAAGAGTAGATCATAAAATTATCGGTAAACTTAATTCCTGAATGGACGTGTTAAGCTTTTTGTGCTTTATCATGGCGCACTGCTCCCACACAGGGTTGTTGGAACGGTTGGTTAATTTAACAGACAATCTGTGTTCACAACAACGTTTTTGAGTGCAGTGTTCATGAGCAATGGTAATGATACAGTAATTGCTATTGTTGATGATGAAGATGATCGATACTGTAGGTTCTACAGTCACGATGTCGAATTTTCCTAACCGATTACTTCATTTCATTATTACACAATTCCAATCGTTTGTTCTCTTTGTTATAAAAATTCTTAAAAAGAAATCCATTACAATAAATATTCCTGAACAACCATATCCTTGGGTTGGCTGGATTATCAAACTAGTGTCTCGAGCTCCTGGATTTACTCATTTGTCTTTGATACGCACTGCTTGCACAAACGCGTATGCAGGTGACTAGTGTGAGCTTAACAAAAAGTTTTTCCTACCCATTTTCCTAATGTTAAACTCGCATGTTTCCGTAGATTTGATTTAAAGATTTGTTTCTGTTTGGTTTATACAAAGATACACTCACCTATAACCGCCACATTTATACAGTTTTGAGCCCGGTTTGCCTTACCAACAAACGCAAAACAACGTTTTGACTGAAATTGTATTGACCAACATCAACTTGGCCGGTGCTGCTGTATTGTTTCATATTAGATTGTAATTAACAGTTTCAAATTGCACACAACAGATTACCTCGATTTTTTTGTCAACTCTTCTCTTTTTGTGCTCAGCTGACGCAATCTCTTATTCATTTTCCTATTACGGCTAGTATTTTTCGCTCCAGCTGAAATAATTGCCTCCTGCTGAATGCAGCTATGGACTGGGCAATTGGCACCATGGAGTTTACTCGTGGTGGTTTGACGATTCAAACGAACTCTTTCTTCCATCGTATGCCCCATCACTGGATGGTTTATTCCTTGGCATCTTTGTGAATTTCCTATCTCATATTCCTTTAGTTACGGTTTGGCTTACGATAAAATTCGAACAATGTGAATACAACAGGTCACGCAGGCTCGATTGCCTGCCCAGTTAGAATGCACCCCATGGACCGTGGGCCGGAAGGAAAGTACACACGGAAACATAAACGGATATCAGCTTATCCTACTAGAGATTCTTCGCAAGACGCGCTGCGCGCAACCTACTTGCGAAGCGAGTCAATTAGCACGACCAAGCGCCTGGAGGGTATGCAACCGGACAACATCTGGCGAAGAATCGCTTGCAGACCGGCACGCAAGCACAATGTCCAGCCCCACCCCGTTTGACGGTTGGCGCATGAGATGTAATGCGTTTGTATTGTTTTGTCCTTCGACCTAGCACACTATCTCACTCGGTATATATTTTTTGTTTGTTGCTGTGGAGAGGTTTTCCTTTAGCATTCCTAGCTCACTGCAAGCTCAACTGCGGACACAGAAACCCCGCGGATTATTGCTGTCTGCTCCAGCGCAACGTGGCACTCACCATTGATAGCGCTGGAAAAGCGAGCGCGTGCCAGTCACGGGACGCACTCCACGAACGAAGTTTAATTAGCTTTTACAAACTTGCCTCACAGATACACCAGGTCCTTGTCCAACGCGCCTGCCACGCGGTTCAGCAGTGGCCTAGCCGCGGGAGTAACGACACAACCACCAGTGTTGGTAGTGGTGGCCGTGGTAGTGTGATGCTTCCTTAGCAGGATTATGCTGTACGAGTTCTAGAAACAGTACGTTCGATTCGGTGGACACATGACGATGGTGTCCTCCAGCTCGCTAATCGTCGGTTCCTTGTTCTTCAGGATGGACTGTGGATGTTGTTGCTGTTGTTGCTGTTGTTGCTGCTGCTGGCCTAGATGAGACGAGGACGGGATGCAGGAAGTGGATGTGGGGGTGGACAGCTGGGATGGATGCTGCAGGTGCTGCGATGCTGCCGGACCTGGTCCCGCCATCGATACGGCAACAAGGGCAGGCTGCGATGGAACCGTATGTCATCCGTAGTAGTACTGCGCGTTGGTAGCTCCTCTACTGAGGCTGCGTGGCGTATTACCGTCGTGGTCGTTCGACAGACGGCGTAGCGTTTGAGTACCGATCACTGAGCCACCGAGAAATCCTGGCGGTAGCTGTTGGGATGCCTGGTGTGGCCTCGGAAGGGTCGTCATTGCCGCTAGCGGCGTTCTTATCGCACCTGCCGAAGAGAAAGAGCCGTTGCCAAAGAAGGTAGAGAATTTCGATTGAGAATCGTACGCTAGAATGATGCTTTTCAAGCGATTATTAATTAACTTGTGATCTTCCATTGAGCGGCCGTTCAAGCCGCTCTTTAAGGTCAATTTATCTATTTATTGGCATGCCAACAAGCCGCACGTTTGGGTCGGATCCGTGAGCCAGCGGGCTTGGAATGTTAGGTTTTTCGGGAAGATTCCAATGCCTCAAATTTCTACCATTCAAGCGAACATTCCTCCCATCGTTTCCACCGGTAACGATGGGTTGGGATACACTAATTTTCTGCCAATTAAAGCATTACGGTGCGCTCTACTTATGATGGTGCTTATGGCACACTCGTATCCAGCGCGAAGGGTTTTGTTTTCGCATCAACTTTCCGAGACACCACAAGTCTAATGAGCGAGTTTGGTTGCGTCTTGCTTCATTCTCGCCTGCGAACAATGCTTCTTTGGGCAATAGGAACAAAAGGGAATTAAAATATTGCTGTAAGGGTGAAGCAATCCGATCGATACGAGGCCGGGCAAACGGCATCGTGGTGGAAATATTTGGCGAATAAATGGTGGCAAGAAAAACACGACGCTTACTGTTTTCTCGGTAGCCATCAAGGGCCTGAGCCTTGTCGAGAGCTTTAAAGTATTTTGAGCACCGTCGAATGAAAATCCGGGAAATGTGTGCTGGGAAGAAAACACAGGCCCTTGAGGCGGGTTTTCCGGTGTGGCTTCGGTAAAGTGGTTAGCCGGTTAACATCGTTTGCTTGATGTGAGCGAAATGGTTAATGTGCCGGCTTTCGTCGCTCCGGGCGCTTGTAGTGGCAAGCGATGTGCATAATTTATCGCACTCAAGCAAAATAGTTACATTGAACCGGCCAGGGTACACCGATTATCTGCAACTCATTAGCAAGTTTTAATCTCCTACCAACTCAAGTGAGGGAGTCGAATTGATTCCAGCGTATGCCTTCCACACCCGGATGCGAAAACAGAAGAGCCGTTGCATTTTAGCCGACGGTCCGGAGCCCGGGACCGTGTTCATTGAATATTAACGCAAAACAAAAAGGGCCCCGAAAGTTTTGCGATGTGTTGTTGTAGCTTCCAAGGGTATGTTTTGTTAATCGGGTTGGCTTATCGTAGTCCGCCGCACGCTTGCTGTATGTTAGATATCTTTTTTGACGAGACAAGCAGATGAGCTTGGCACACGACGAAAGTAAACGAAAATGTTGTGCGAACTAGCGGATGCAAAGTTTAATAACTTTTAGCGTGCGTTCGTCAGTGCATGATGCTCGGGCAGCAACCAATTATAGATAACAAACGTTCTATGGAAGCAACGAGCCTTGCAACCGGCCCTCCTGTGTTCACGGTTTAATTAGACGCTTTTTCGGATAGTACAAACGAAAAAAAAAAATGAATGAAACAGGTCCATAACCCAGCGATGGATCTTCAGCGGTTAGATCGAACACACAAACGCATCTAAACGATGTGACCACGGTTCGAAAAATGGCTTTTAGAACCGAGTTGCAGATCGACGTCAACCCAAACTACTCACCTATGCTGGAACCCAACTGCGACGGCATGATGTTGATTGGACCGCTGAGGTATCCCGGTGGCTGCGACGTGCTCATGATGGCACCCACCGAGCACGGTGGCACAAGCATCGTGGTTGAGGTGTGCGAAATGTTCGACGGCCCAAGGTTTCCGTACGGTCCCGGTGACGGTGTGTAAGGTCCGTAGCTCTGTCGTTGGCATCCCGGCAATCATTCCGATTTAACGCGTCCATCGAGGCGTTGTAGGCGAACAGGATGAGCATGAACGTGGCGAGAGTTGGTGAGCGTCAAGAGACAAAACGAAAACGCCGACAGTTCGATTAGTTCGTTTGTTGTGCCGCTTCAGTGCTTGCCGGCGGGTGACGGCTTACAGATGGCAATTGTCGCGTTCGCAATCGTACTTACATCACTGCGCGAGACACTCGGAACCGGAAGTGGCGTCTGCAGGTCGATATCGGCATCGATTTCCGATATATCGTCGGTGAAGCCGTTCGGAAGCGTGGTTTCACCGGTGTTGGATGTCTGGAATTTATCGTCACCGTCCTTTGCGGTACGGCGCCGCTGCATCACCAGTCGGCCGATCACGATCGTCACGCAAAGAAGCACGGCCACCGTAACGGCCACGATGAGATACAGGTAGAATTTCTCTTGATTTTCTGCTCGTTTTGATGGCGGTTTATGGCGGCACAGGTTGGTTGGAGGTGAAAATTTATGTCGCAGCAGTCAGCAGCAGACGGAGATGGTACCATGAAAGTGAAACGAATGAGCAAAGCGAGAAATTGAGTGTAAAAATGAAGAAATCTGCTATAAAAGGGAGCAAATGCAATCAATTATCGGAGATCGCTAAGGCTGGATTAATTTTCTTCGTTCGAAAAGCCTTGTTGTCTAGCTATAGGAATGTTTTTATCGCGTCATGATAATAGCCTCAAATCAATTATAAAGTATTAAAAAATGCGCCGAAAGCTTATTTCACATTTTTCTTCTTTGTCATTATCTTCATGTTAATATCAGTATACCTCGTAACACAATAAACGCCTCACTTAATCGACACAACTTAAACGTCCTCCAGAGACCTGAGGCATGTTTTTGTCAGGTTCTGACGGAGTTATCGTCTATTTATTGAACCATTTGATCAAATTAATTGCACAAGACGCCATCGTTCACTCGACTGCCTCGTGCAGGTGTTTTATAAATGAGCTCTAAAACGTGGAACGTGAGAGCAGATTGCCAATGTCGTCCAGCCGTCCTTGACTGATGGTGGCATTGATGCTTCGTTTAACTTCGTCTACCATGGCAGGATTTTTTCTCCCATTCAGTACCATTATGCTCTAATTGTTTTTCAAACAGCAATTACAAACGTGTGCCTAGGAGAAAAGCGATGTTGAACTATTGTGATTACTTTAGTACATCGGCACGACTCGGCAGAGTGTGCTACGAGAATTGAATGCATTGTTTTTCGCTAAATTCATTGCGTCATTTTCATCGATTAAAAAGTCCCAGTTTAATAGGTCATTCTCGTTTTTGTCACTGTGCAAACACGTTCTCCGTTGGTGATGAAAGATTCAATTCTCTTCTTCGTAGTACTTACGTTGGAAAAACAGACGAGTGTGCCACCATACAAACAAAAACGAATAATCATTTCCATCGCTGGTGGTTGGGTTTCCATTGGTTGGTCGTGAGTCAGAGCCTCCAAAGACTCTACCAGTGTGGTTAAGTTTTTGCTCATTTGTAGAGCGGAGAGAATCAGCCGCACCAGAGCTTGGGTCGGCATCAATGCTAGGGCGGGCTAATTTCATATCCGGCCGATTCGACTCATTAGGGTTTTCGATCGAAACGGTGCGGCTTCGTTGAGAAGTACTAACCCTACCGTTCGCACCGTTGAAGGAGCCTAATCTGGTGGATTGTCCTGGTACGTGAGGGCATGTTTGTGTTACAGAGAGAGTTATAATTCAACAGCAAACACACGGATATGTCTGGACGATGGATGGTGCGAGGTGCGTGATCTTGGGCGTGGGTTATTACCACGAAACCGGTGTACAGAGAACGACACCACAAGGTGAATAGCGTGATAAGCCGCAACAGCGTAGATATATGTATTTCCGAATGTTTCAAAGGTACATGATTGCTGGTGATTCAATAGACAAATGTTTTCATATTCCTTAACACAACGGTAGGTGTTATGAACAATATTTGAGCTGAGCTGAGAATACAATCGATTAGATTCGATCTAGATGTGGTACAGGATTGCATCAGGATTTATCATATGTACACGGTAAGCAACGTTCCTACAACTGTGTAAGTTGGTGTGTTAAAGCAAATACAAGTGTGATAAATTATTTGCATGATTTTTTTTTGCATTTTGAAGCATAGTTTTACAACACAATGTCTAATTAACATCATTGTTGTAAATAGTGTCACAAACGGATGGTTTTGATCATTTATTGAATTTGAATGTCAACATAAAAGAACCGAAGGAATACATAAGGTTGAATTGGAGAAAAAGTAATTTTTCATTTTTGCATTTCACTCTAATCCTTGGAATAAAATTAGAGTTGAGTAATAATACAGTGTACAGTACAAGAACACGTACTAACCAAAACACGATGCTAACGTGCCCCGAATGCAAGTCTGATACTTCCTGGAAACCGTATTTAAAGTATACGTGCGCCACAACCACGAATGTTGCTGAGAGAAGTGTGAGAGATTTTTCTAAATTAACTTTTTAGCCTGAATTGCATCAAACGACCGCCCAAGTTCGTGGAATCCGTCTAGAACACGCAGCAGCTCGCGTGTTTGGAAGCGGTACAGTGTATGGTGTTTTTTCTGGGCACATTTCCTCTGGTTACATATATTCTTGCCTTGGTGCAAGGTTTTCGTACAACGAGTGAAACTTTTTGCCTGCGTTGGAATAAAAGTTCACACCAACCAACTGATTATTTTAGCGCCCGGTTGTTCGTGGCGTGGGTGAGCCGCACCCGTGATGGAAACACTTAGCAGAATACATAACGGCATTACGTAACCTGTCACGTAGTACATCTTGAAATTAGCCTGGATTTCACTCGACCCGGAAGCGAGCCGCCGCGATGTGCGTTCGTTGCGCGGTACCGGCACTAATTGGTTTACGTTCTTCCAAGGCACGGTTGGTTCGGGAGAATGTTAATTTACTGCCTCGGGTGAGGCTATGTGGAGCAGCACGGTGGGAAACGCAGCCGAAGCAACAAAGAATGAAACGAGAAAAGGTAACTGTTTTACCGTGGTTGGCCAGCTGTTAGTCGGGAAGTAACAGAGCCTCCGGGAAGGGTTCTTACTTCGAGGGTCCTTCACCAACGTTGACCGGTGGTGTCGGTCAGTAGGAGCGCGTTGCCGAGCATCATGCGGAAAAGCGCATGCCTCGAATGGTCTCGCGTGGAAAGTGCCTTTTTATTTACCGTTCTTCGTAGAGCACACTTTCCGCACAGACACTTCGGTTGACCTTCAGTCAACAAAGACAGGGCCGCGGCCGTGGTGGAGTATTTTGGTGCAAGCCCGTGTAGCAACAACACGCTCGTTGTTAGATCAAATAACCAATTAAATATGTGAGACTCGACTTTTCCATACATTAAACAACTTTAATTGACTTTTATCCGCATATCTCTTATTAGGGTCAGATCTTTTTTTAGAGTCCTTGCCAACGGTATGGTTGCTATTTGCAAGTGGATAGCGATGAAACTGTCTTGTTATGTTTTTTTTAATTATTTATGATCATTTGGGCAACCAAACAACGTCTATTTTGTTAATCACAATCCCTTTATCAATTTATCTATTCTTCCTTCGTGCAAAAGCATTAGCCTATTAGCCATATTTGTGGTAGTGAGAGCGTAATATTGGGATGGTACGTATTCTTTCATGACTTGTTGAACTGATTGCAACAGAATTGCAGCTCTGTACTATCATTAATCCTATCACACCTGCAATGGCACTGTTCTTAAACAGAACGATGCATTAATCTCTACCAACTTGGGAACAAATCGAGTGGCAGAGGTAGTAGAATGCACTAGCTGTGAAAATGTATGTATTATTAGCTTTATTTGTTGTGCTGCAACAGGAGTTGGTAGTACCTGGTGCAAAGACTGCCAATGGACAGTACCACCGTACCAGTATGGCTTATGCACCAAGGGAGCCGAAACGGCTGGCTATTTCTCTTGGCTAGGGCATTGCTAATGGCAGCTGTTAATGTAGCCATTCCAAACGCGGTCTTTGCTCCCGTAGGGAATCGTAAAGCAGCCGTCCAACCGGTCAGTCCAACCGTCAACATCGTTGTCACACGAGCGGATAGAGTGGATGAGTTAGATAGATGGAACTAAAAGGCAAAAGAGCAAGAGAATGAGTACGAGACAGCATCCAAATGGGGTTGAATTTTCTCGTCCAGCCGGTGCATCCTGACGTGGCTCTGGGCGTAATAATGCCTTCGTTATGTACCTTTTTTTTCCTATTTGAGCCCACAACCAAGCCAGGAACTAATACAAACTTGCCTGAAAGAGTAGGAGAATGGTGAGACCACACCTTATTCAGGAAGCTGGCAGGATAAATGGTTTTCCGGCCGCCTGTTTTCGTATCCCTGAGCACCCTCCCAGTGCGATGGCGCATCCTACGGAACCCGCACCGTTCGGCACACGGCGAGGTGACACAGGATGAGACAATTTATTTTGGCCACCGGCGGTAGCGACTTTAACGGCATGTTTGGGAATTTGCAGCACACAGCAAAATGGATATTTTTGCGCTGTATAATAGCTGACCGAACTGCTAGCGGGTGGGTCGGATGTTGCGGTTTCCAGCTGAAAGTGCTGTGCTTCCCTCATTTTTGCCTTCTCTTGCATGGTATGTTCACGTTCTGGGCTTTCCGACTCATCGCTGGTGAACGTTCACTCGTTTGCCTGAAGAGGACAGTATTAATGCAATCGGGATTTATTTTCATCCTTTTCTACCTATCCAGCCAGCGCAATCTCTGGTAGGACCCTACATCTGATTTCCCTGCCGTTGGCCGTAATGGCGTCGCAGCCGATAGGGAAATGGAAGTAATTCAGAAGAAACGTTTACGGCAATCCATGCGTCCGTCAAAGGAATGGAAGCTGTATGATTGAAGGATGTTTCACTGAAAACTCCGTTTCAACCTTTTGTTAGCAACGTTGCGACTTCTTCCTTCACTGCAATCTCATTTTATAATGAAATTGAAGCGCTAGCTCAAGGAGTGGATGGTCAATCACTGGTAAATTGAATGCTAACGAGAAGTTGCTTCGCAAAGTGATCCCCCGTGAGGTTGGGCAACGCAAAAGTGTGTGAAGTACTGAACATGATTTATTTTCCTTTCTTGGGAAAAGACTAATTTGTCTAAACCCAAGAGTGGCGTAATATAGCTCAAGTTTGATGTATTTGTTGTTTGCATTTTTACGTGGAAGACGTCAAAGTTGTGTCAGAAATTGTTGAAACAATTCTTAATCATTTTGTGGGAAAATTTGATGAATATCGCATGCAATAAAACATTCGTCGCTATGGGTGAACTAGTGATGGAGACGCCTGGTGTTTTTTAATTAAATTACAAAATCCTCTGCAGTTCGTTAAATTTCTTGTGAGAAACAATTGCTTATAAAATTAATTGGGATTTAATTATATTTAGAAACCTTTTGATAAATCACCCTTGCAACAAATCACACTCCATTGGCTGGCACGTATGAATGGAGACGCCTGGTGTTTTACACAGAAATTGCTGAAAAGCAGTTGCATAATGAGTCTTAACGAACCACACCGTTTTGATCAAAGTGTGTTATGTTAAATTACTTTGATACGAAGATTTTTTTACTAACTGATATGAGAAATGGTATTTAATGAGAAATAGACAATGTCCATAGAAATATCCCTTCACAACGTCAGAAGCACGAGGACTTATATTTGTTTTTTTTTGTTTCCATCCATTGGATACGCATTGTGTGCATCTTTCTTTCAATGGTGAGTATATACAAGCGTTTGTTCTTAGTCAATGAAACGATAACATGTAGCTATGAAACTTCTCATTATGCTGTTTTCTGTGCTATGGTGAATGAAAGCTATTAAAATGAATTCTCGTTAAAACTAAGCATCGATCTTTGTACTATCGCTTGTTGGCGGTACGATTTGAGTTTGTCATTGGAGCTCAAGTGGGCTGCGTTGCAGTGCGGTGCAGCAATATTGTAGACATAAAAGGATTGCAGTGGATGAAAAATAAAACTGTGGTGATGTAAATATGCAAACAAATCAAACGAACAGTTACGTATTGAGTTGCTATTCATTGGTTCTTTCAACAGCCCATTCGAAGCGGACCGCCGCAAGAAGTTAAAGCATTTGTACCATTGGCGATGTATGTGCGTATGCACACCTACCTCCGAACGAAAAATCACTATCGTCCATGATGTCGTGGATTGATCGTGGTGGTGACGCGACCGTACTGCTGGAAGGACCGACGTAGATCGGGACGTCCGACGCCCGTCCGTTCGTTGGACCACCCTGCAACTTCGGTGCTGGACCGGGTGGTGCAGCGTCCGATTCGCGGAAAAACTGATCCTCGTCGTACAGCTCGTCCTGGTCCTGCTCGAGGTCACTCTGTAGCGGTTCGTCCGGTTCCGGTGCCGCTTCGAAGCGATCCTTCAGCACCTTCCTAGGCACTGCAAGCGCCGCAGTGAGTGTATGTGGGGTAGAAAGGACGAAATAAACGAGCGATAAGCATACGCTGTGTCAGGATCCAGTTCACATTTGCATCGCAGAACAGCCCCCTGTACCGCTGCCACCGTGTGCGCTGGACAGGCCGAAGTTTTATCAGCAGTTTTCCGACCCACCTCCATGAAAAGCCAATCCCGGAGGATCGGTTTCGGGCACCCCGGCTGTCATCCCACCCACACAGGCGGCAGTAGGGCCATACGGCGGGCGATGCTTTACCCCATATACTAACCGCATGTGTAAACAACTTTTAAATACATCCTCGAATCGGGCCGGCACGGCTTGCCGAATGTAGTGCTATCCGCTGAAAGTGTGCATTTCCGCCTGCCGTGACACTTTTGCATCACCGTTTCCGTGGCGTACGACGCGAGGCAATCTGGAATGAGAGGAAATCGCGTTAAGGAAACGCTCGCTTTCAGGCGCCATTTTCTCCCGCACAAATGGAGCAGCAGTTTCAGCACCCGTTGGGAATGTTGTGCCTGCTCCAAGGCGCAGTTGCCATTAATTGTATCGGATTGCGGGAAACCGCCCGAATTTTGGTTTCAAAACCCTTTTCGGAAGCACCGGACCGGACCAACCGATCCTTCCGAATCGACCATGGAACGAGAGCGAGCTTGACCGGCGGCCATTGCTTAGGACGGTAACTGGCAGCAGTGTTTCGTTTCCGATTAGCTCCGGTGTGAAAACGGTCCCCGGGGGAAGGTATCCCTTTTGTGTGCTTTTCGAACGCCAGCTCGGCGCCTTTCGCTGAATGTAACGTACGCTATGGGTTTTTTGATTCTCTTTTTCTAGAAACAGTTCCCCCAGCGATCTCTTGCGTGCTAGATTAGAGCGGGGAACTCAATGGTGGAGGGTTGACTTTTGAAATGGGACGCTCGGAATTCAACCGGGCGAGGGATCGGGATACTTACTTTCCTCCTTGACGCCCTGTGGCTGTGCACACTGAAGACTTTCGTACTCGGTCCGACCGTAGTTCGCGCTGTAGATCGCTATCCGCGAGTAAGGGTTGCAAATTAATTGAATTACATCATTTTCACAGGCGATTTTGCTCCGGAACTCGTCTGTAATTGAAGACGTGAGGATGTGGTTGGCAGCTGATTAGTGTGCAGAATACAAAGCCAAAGCAAGAGAAAAAGAGGATGTGAGAGAACAAAAAAAAAACAACCCTCACACGAGAAACAAAAATCGCACGTGTGAGATGCACTTCATCGTTGAGCTAATTAAACAACCTTAATCTGCTGGATGCACAGGGTATTCGAACATTTCATTCAACAAGCTCACGAATGTTAGCTTTTCTCATACTGATGGTGTGCGTTATACTAATATTTATAGAGATTTTCATCTGAAAGGTTGAGTAGATGCAGAGCAATACGGTTCCGATGAACAAAATTTTCTATTATACATTGAGCGTCATTACGATATCAACAAAACAAGCAATCTTGGAACATTGGATAAGTTTTAAATTTACTTAATGAATTACTAAAATTATTTCTTGATGCAATATTTAATTTAGCTCAGCTTATGCTTTGCATGTCTTCAAAAGCATGCCCGTTGGTTGGTGTAAATGAATAAAATTATAATATCCCTAGGTTCGCGCAAGCTGCACAAATGACCAAGGAAATGATATATGTATTTGCATAACCATCCGTTGGGTCGCGACCCATCGTAATGGGTCGTCACGTCCCATTCAGGCAAAGGACGGCTACGAGCACGACTTGATGACAACTGATAAGAACATCTTGCCGCTGGTGGCGCCGTAAGATGAACGGCGACTCAAACGATTAATCCTGGCAGGTTCGCCCACGGGCCAAGACACACGGCATACCGGCTGGTGACAGCGCGACGTTTTTGTTGGTCAGCATAAATCTGATCAGCTCCTTTGTGCTCGTGCTTGAGGACGTACGTGCAGAACTCGAATTGACCTGAATTTTCCGTACATCCGAGCTTCCAGCACTAGCCGGGATAGGTGAGAAAGAGACTCAGCCCGCTGGGTGGCTTTCCTCCAACGCTCGGGAATGCATTCGAGATTTTATCGTGTGTGAAATTTATTGAGCCTGCGATGGCGCAAAATAGGTGTACTTACACGGTCGGCACTTGTAGGCCACCTCGACGAACTTCCGCTGGCCCGGACACGGATCGCCACCGAAGGTTTTCGGCGACGCGAGAAACTTGCAGTGGCGCTTCTTTTGGCATGCTTCCACGACCGTTTGCAGCAGCGAGTACTGTAATGAGAGCACGGAACGAAAGGGAGTGAATTTTAATGTGACTGAACAGCAAACGAACTGGCCCTGACTACTGGGCGTGTGAAAGAGAAAAGGCAAGTGAGCTTCAATTGAAAATTGGTATTATTTCGACACGCACACGGATGCATTAGTTGCAGCGGTGGCAGCTCGCTGGCAGGACTAACAAAACGACGCAGCGTTACGGTTGCTGCTCCCGTTGCGGTTATTTTAAAATTGAAATTTATGTCGCTTTCAATTTAACGTTTTCTCATCGTTGCTCCCATGGAGGTGCAATTGCTTACTCATATATTTCAAAAGGAAGTTTTTTTTTCTCCTCGCGTCCTCTATGCCATTAGCTGCCTCGCTCGTTACGAACTGGCACGTTACCAACCGTTTTCACAGATCAATTTACCGGTACCGAAAGAATTGGGAAATGTGTACAGAGTTGAACAGTATTAGTCTAACTAAAAATTCCGTGATCAATATGTAAAAATTAAAGTTTGTGTATGGTTGCATCCTTTTTTGTTGTAGTTAGCATAATTTGTACGTTAATTTTCCAGTTTTAGTGGAATTTTAAGTTGCACTAACTTGTGAACTTAAGAGGAAGAATTTTGTTTCTTCTCGATATATATATTAGTAAAACAGTCCAATTCAATCAATCATAATGCAAAGAGAGAATCCCTTCGGTTTTCATGGTAGCTGTGTTTTATGATCAGCGAAAAATATCATATTAACGAAATGTTTCCGTTTATTAAATTTTTAAAGATATTCATTCTATTTGTTTTCTTCTCATTATGTATTTAATTTATTCATATTATGCTTTATTTTTCAAAAAATAACTTGAAGCATTGATGATTAAACTTTTTACGCAAGCTTAAGCCTGTTACTTTACCATTAGCTATTATGTTTTCAAAATTGCCCTTCTAGGAAATATCGAATTATGGAGGCGAAGTATTTTTTTTCTCGCGTAAACTGACGATCCTTTTAGGTCCGTAAGGGTCAGGTCATTAAAGTAAATTCAAAAAATAAGAATGAAACAGCTACATTGCTCGAGGGGAAGCATTATACTTATAAGCGAGATTCGCGATGAAACTCCGAGCATAGAATGAGGTCCATTTTTTATTTCCATGTCTTAAGTAAGAGATGTTTTTTACATACAAAAGTTGTGACTGAAATTGTAACAATAAGTCCGAATGAACATTAAAATTCTATTAGCTATGCCCGTGAAGAAGTTGAGATTATAAAGTGACTACTGCTTCTGAAAGACGTACTTGATGGTCTGTAATGTATTTCTGTAATGTGATTCTGTAATGTATTTTTGAAGCAATTTAGTACAAGTGCTTCTCTTTTTTCCTAAAAAGTCAAAAGATTGCTTTTTTTCACCCTTGTATTTATTCGTTGTGATTCACTTAATATATGCAAGACAAAAGCAAGTGCGGTTCGTTAACAATATTTTGTTTTCTTACGATGTTGCCGCTAGCAGGTATTCATCAAATAATACCATCCCAGGAAGGAACGACATACACCACCAACATACGGAAAAGTGTTTCCGTGTATGGCTGATACAGTCATCTTTTAGATGTTCTGTGAATCCTGCCTTTGCAAACAGATGACACGCTGTTTGTAGAATCACGTACATTCTGAACAGCATGTTTTTGTTATGTTGTTCATGTAGCGACTTGCCACAAAACCCGCGAACCGTTGCTCGTCTTTCGCCGGCACTATAAACCCCTGGGCACGTGTTACCTAACTCGTACTTAGAGTATTCAGCTTCTAGAACTTTGTGCCAAAATCTAGCGGTTTGAATCTGCAAATCACCTCCACTGTGTGCTCTCTCAGCTTTGAACAATCACTTTCTTCGCCGTTGTTGAAACGCAACCCAAAGAATAACAGTTTATGTAACGTTGCGCTATCCTGAAGACGCACGTAAAGCAACAATTAATTCGCGATAAAAAGTATAACAGTGTGAGGTTTGTGTTACTATAGAAGAAAAAACAAAAACAGCATGCCATCGTCGCAGAGCACTGTGAAAATCCTAGAAGCGTGCTTATTATATCTTCGTTTTGCTACAACATAAGCGAACACGATCGGCACCCCAGCAAGCTGTTTCTTTAGCCCTAGGATTCTTTGTGGTGAACATTGCCGTTGGACAAAATTAACCAGCTGTTGACAGGATAGTACTAATTGAGATAAATGTTTTTCCTCGCAGGCTCTAAGTAATGCTCAGTCCCGTAGTGCGCTGATTTTCAGGATAATAATTATGGTTTCTTCCAGCAAAGGCGATTAGACTGCAATTTTTTCTGAAATTTTCCGTCCTAACCAAATATGACAATGTTTTTCAGTTAGCATTCACTTAAAATAAAAGCTTTTACTTGAAATAAAAACAGCTTATGGTTCTTATGGTATGTTTTTTGTGACTTGGAATAACCCGATGCCTTAAATACTAATAACAAGAAGCATATTATTATATATATTTTTCTTTCTTACTGATAATTTTTCTCTGAAATGAAATTCATGAAAGCAATAAGCAGCTAAAGATTTCTTTTTCTCTACTTTTACGCGCCTTAAAGAAGTTTTTGTTCTAATGTATTGCAGCTTCCGCGAAGACGCGATTTGATTTCTAATGTTCCTATCTTCGTCGTTCTCTGAAGTTCGAAATTGCTGTGATAAGGAATTGTTTTTTGTAGAATGGTTTATCGATTTCAAGAATCAATTTAACTTCTTTTGGAAGGTCGATAAAGTATTGAATTTGGCATTTTAGTGGAATTTTCTAATGCATTTAAGTTTTATCGATCAAGCATTTTTTGTGTAGAATAAAACAACTCGTGCAACCTGTGCTCCTTGGACTCTGGTTGGTAGCCGAGATTTTCCATCTCCCAGGCGTATAGATGCCTAAGTAACTCGTCCGGTTTCCGGTATATAAGCGAGTCTCATGGTGCAGCGTCTGAGAGGATGGCACACAAGCTGTGCATAATTTAACAGTTTCTGAAAGCGCATTAACGCTGTTGTGATTTGACCAAACTTTGTGCATTTTCTGGGAGTAGCCTTCACCACCGGGGTGAAGAGTTTAACCGTGCTTCCAGGCGGTTTGGGCGGATAATGTTTCCCTATCCCTCTTGCCGGTTTAAGTAGCATGCAAATAGCAGAATACGTGGAACAGAAAAGTCATTGCGGTTGTGTGGCCGTATGACAACGTGGCAAGGTTGGGCAGGTCACCATGAATTTCATATCTGAGGAAAGCGCTCCGGAAGGTCCGTTTCCGTGTCTGTGGTGAAACGATTGTTTGGACCTGTTTGCAGAGTGCGCCGGTGTCACTTCGGTGGTAGAAGGTTGATGTTCCTTCTAAAGCTAACTTTTTTTGCCAACATGGTCCAGCTGTCAGGGGCAGAACGGATTTGTCTAACGAGGTACTAAATGGGAATAAAGTGACATCTTCCTCTGGAAGGCTCGGTGTCTGCAGCTACAATGGTATGTTCCACAGGGGTGCTAGAGTTGCATCGTACGCTGAGAAGCTAGTTTTTATGTTTAATTGACTAAATAAAGAAAATGTACTCAATTTCGAAAAAGTTAAGCATTTTCAGAACGTAACGATGAACAATCACATAAGCTGCATAAACTCGAGACAAAATTAGATAAATAAAGCCTGCACACAACAATTTTTTAAGATCCATTAAGGTCACAAAATGTACATCATTGTTTGGAAAAACGCTCAGAATTTAGAGTAAAAACTTTAGTTAAACAAACTTATTGTTTCACTTTTCATTTAAACAACATATAGCAAATGATGCCATTAAACTCGTTATCCAAGTACAAAAAATGTTTATTTATGTTAATCTAAATTACGGATGGCATTTTTTTTTAAATTGACGCCTTGACCATATTTTTTCAATTAAAGACTAAAAAATGTTAGAATATGAAGAGAACCAACCGAGCTCTGCAAAAGTAGCTTGAGTATCTCTAGCTTATCTTTTGAGTATTAGGCTTATCTCTAGCGTAAATCTGGCACTCAATTTGTGATGAATAAAACAGAATGTGTGTGAACGAAATTACATTGAACCACCACCGCGACCATGACTGCAAACGAAGTTCTGAGAGATCACGCGGCCATCACGCTACCGCCATATCCTGAATTTGAAAACTCCTGTCTGCTTGTGTGATTTTATTTCGTTGGCGTTTTGAAGATTGACAAATAGACGTAGTCGGAAATTGACGCTCGAAAGCAACTCTTAAAAAGGGTATGGGTTTTCCAAAAACTGAATGCATTTAGAACCGCGAATCCACAGCATGGAAGAGAAAGCGAAACGAAATCTGCTCCATTTAAGAAGAGCACATAAAAAACGGAACCAAAGTATGGAGCAACGGGTAACGAAACAAGAATCAAATTATTTCTGCTCCACCAACGATTGCGCTTCAATCGTGCGACGAGCGTTTTCTCAGCCCCTAAAACAAACGACTGTCAATGAGAGCGTAAAGAGCGCCGATTGAACGACTGAAAGCCGGGCTTACGTAGAGCAAAAGCTCGAACGGATGACTGATATGACGAGCAGATCCTTCCCATCGGTACAGACGGCCCGCTGGATGCGGCTGTTGTCACCGCTTTTCCCGTTCGATGCTGTTCGCCGGCTGAACGAAAGTGTCTAATTTGGTATTCATCAAAGCCGGGCGGTGCGCCCTGGTCCCCATGTACGGGTAACGATAGGTCGTATGCAATTTTGCTTCGGTTCCACGCACCACCGACGGGACCGACGTTCGCTGGGTGTAGGGAGAGTTATCCGATTAAAATGCGCTTTCCCGGGTTTACGCTGTTCGTTGGGGGAAAAGTTATGCTTCGATGGCAGAGCGAACAAAACCGAAGGCAAAAAGACTCATGAAAGAACGTCAAAGCCCGATAGCGCAAGGGTACATCGTTAAAGAACCGGAACGGGAAATGGTAGCCTGGTCAATGGGCGAACCGCCCGGATTATTCCACGGTTTTGAGCGTATATTTTTTTTGCTTTTTCGCTTTGCTGACATGAACACCAAGGCTGGCGTACATGTGTGAACGAGAGAGAAAGAGAACAGCGGAGGAGAATGATTCAAACTGGTTGGTGGCACGTTCGAAGAACACAATCTTGTCATAAATCGGACACTTCCGTTTCATCGGCCATGGATCGTCCTTCGTGCCACGATCGATCCCCGGAGCCGTTTTTACGAACGAGAAGGACATCGTCGAAAACACCCCTTATCGGCGGGTCGATTCGATCGTATTCGACATAGTTTACCAAATGCTCGTCCTGGCGTATGAAAACACTTACTGAACGCCCGGGCACGTAAAGAGCTGGGGATGCGCTTGGACGGGAGCGCCTGGAAAGATGAGTAGTAATTTCCCTTCGGATGCAGCGATGCAATCGAGGATTTTTTTCTTCACTTTTTTACGTGACGCACGGACCATGGATAAATGTCAAATCGTGACGATAATTTGGTTAGTATTATTGGATTCTGGGGAATCTAATAATACTGCCTTTTGCGCTGTTTGAAGCAACGACGCCGTACTCGCGAAGATTGATTTCGATTTTTATTGCCTGATATGTGCAGTTGTTTGTACACCAAAGCTGAGGAATCAGCTGAAATATATTGCACACGTTCTGGCTCTTTTGCTCAATTTAAAGTCTAATTTCGTTGGACACCAGTAGTCTTGATGAATGAACAATTTTTGTCTATTTTCTTCACTATCCAGCAAGCATGAATGTTTGCTTATGGTTGTTCAAAATTCATTCGTTAGTGTTTCGTTATGCTATCGAAGCACCACATCGATATTATATGCCAATTTGAAGTGCATTTACATGCAAATGCAACTTACTATTACAGAAACTGAAATGCTTAGATTCCATGCAGCTAGGGAAAAGTAATTTCCTACAACGCTGAGCGTTATTTATGTAGAAACTTTTCCTACACCAACCAGGCGAATGGTGGCGTTGGTTGCACCGATTCTGGTTAGCAAAGCAGATTACTGCTACACCTGGGCAACCTCAACTTTGGCAACACATAACAACTTGTGTCTTCGCGATCGATTATATCGAAAGTGCTTGTGAAAAGTAGTTCCTGCCCGCCTGATGTGCTCTGCTGCGTCTGCCAATATCCCTTCCAAGTGCTCCCGTACGGTGTCCGCTGGTTGAACGTTTTGCATTTTGCGCACAAAACTGTTGCAGGATTGAGTCATAATCCCCGGGTCCTAAATCTGCTTCCTGGTTGGATTACGGTGCTTAGCAGTTACGAATTTATGTGCACTTTACCGTCGATATTTCACTCCGATCCTGGGTAACGCGGCGAACGGTGGGGAGGAGGGTTGGTTAAGGGTGGGAAAAATAAATTGAAATATCGAAACCTTGCTTAGTATCACTGGCATCGCGGATCGGCATCCATGTACCGGGTGCCTTCGATCAATCGCAACCGATCGGGAGAAAATGGGTAAGCAAAATTTACGCGCTCGTCCTTCTCGACGAGGGACCAAACGCGTGGCGCACGTGCGAGTCGCGGGGGAGAACCGGTTGATAAAAGTGTTGCATATTTATGGTTTACGGAACGGAAGTGGGCTGATTTTTCCTCTCTCTTTCTCTCTCTCTCTCTCTCTCTCTCGCCAAAACACCAGCGCCCAAGATTTTGATGTCCGCTACAGCAACCCCAGCCTGTCGCTGCTGAATGCGTTACGGTTGTTAGAGGTTCTTTTTAACACAATAAAAACCACGGGCAACCGTGCTGATGGATGGAAGGATGTTGAAGAGGAACCCAGCCCACGCCCCACCCGGATAAGAGAACGTTTTTCCTCGTTTTTGCAAACGGGATCAACATAAATTTAGTACGGGTCCGGAATCACCCGCGCAGCGAAAGGAACGGCACGAACCGTGGTGCTCGCGGAGCGGAACTCCTTTTATCCATTTCGCCTCCTTAAGGGGTAACTCTTTTCAACGCACCATCATCTTTTTCTGGCCGAGAATCATGCCGATGGGATTTATAAGGAGGGCACGGGTTTCGTATTCACGGTCACACGAAAGCGCAACGAAAGTAAAGAGATTTCTTTTTTGCTTGCTTCGGCTCTTCATCTTTCGAACATGGTGAATCAAATTCAGGATCAAGTTTGGCAAACCAGCGTTTCGTACCAACCCCGCGAGGGCATCGCTGTAATGTATTATAAATTGGTTGCATTTTCGTACAAAACTTTTCGCGAGCGAACCATTGCCAATGTGAATGACGTTTTTTCTAGCCATGCCAAAAAAAACACACAGGACAATGTTTTATAGCGAGCGTAGCAAACTCAACCAGGGTCACATTTTCGTAATTCAGTAATGGCTTGATGGTGACTCATGTTAGCTCACGTCGTCGTCCGGGACATCGATGAAAGGCATAAAAACGTGTACGAACGACGGGTCTAAAGGTAAGGTTATTTTTATGGAACTTTTGCAAAGGTAAGCTATCCAAAGGTAACGCAGAGGAAAGGTTTTTACAACCACAGCGAGAGCATGTTGCTGATAAATTAGAGCAAGTTATAAGTCAACACAAATACAAGATAATAAAATTACTTTTCCGGTATTTTTACAAGTGTCATACATACATTTTCTATAATGTACTATTGAACAACAACAAAAAAGAAAATTCCGATGATTTCCGTAAAATCCAAAACTCATATTGATTGGAAAACTTTGTGTATATTGCGCATTACAAAGTTCTTGTTATATATTGCACAAACCCTCCCTGCTCCGATAATCCATACACCTCCCATATAAAAAAACACACAAAGCCCAACGTAACATTTGTTTGAATGTTTCCATTACGTAACATATGAGCAAAAACGCATATCTAGCGTTTGTACTCCCGAAAATATTCTTTCATAAATTCAACAACAATCATTCCACGCACTTCCTGAACTGGGTGTGGTATGCAATTTTCCCGTACGTTCCGTATGCCTGGCACGCGGTCACCATATCTTACTAGTTTCTGGAAAGCTGCTCCAAAAGCCAGTGCAAACCAAGCCACCGTGGATGTTCATGGTGAAACCACCGCAAGGATCCTCGTACGGTGCGTGTATGTGAAAAATCCCAACAAAGTAAACCATAAAATTTTAATACACAGATTGCGGAACGCGCCCAAAAAGAATGCTAGATCGGTGGCGAGAGACGACCGACGTTCCTGCAGAGCGCCGCGCTATGGCTGCTTTGGTCGGGCATCGGGAAACGCCATTTTACCGGGACGCGTGTGCAATGCCCACCGACACGAATGTGGCCATGCATACGGGCGAACAAATCGTGCACGGTTTGGGATTGCTGCCGACCGTTGCCTTTCAATTGCTACATTTACATCTCACGTAACCACTTTTCACGCTGGAGAAGCCTCAACAAAGCCGTCGACGTTCCATCGTCTTCGAGCGGCAAGGATCCTTTCATCCATGGCGAACAGGCGCCTCCACCGGAAGGAGCCGGTCGGTAGCAGTATTCGACTTGCCCCCCGATGGATGCATGCGTGTATGTGTGCTCTTCTTTGGCGAGTGGTTCATCAACATTGTAGCAGACCCGGAAGCCAACCGTTTCGACGAGCCAACCCGTTCGGATCGAATGTAAACGGAGCGACACAAAAAGCAATCCACCCTGGGGCATTCCAACGGGCACCTTGGTAGCACGAATTGTTCGTTCATCTTTCGATTGTCAGTACATCGCTTGCCTATCGCGGTTTGTTTGTGTTTGTTTGGCCTAGTCGAACCACTAGAGTCGGAACAGACCGACTTCGCTGTTCTGGGTGACAAACCCGATGCCGAGTTCATTCGCTTCATCTGAATGCCGTCCTCCAGTTCGTTTGCATCGACTGTGCAGCCAGACAGCCGTGGTAAACAAATCGATGGGGGTTGCTGGAGTGCAAAGGCAAAACAAAACAAAAAAAATACCACCTACAACAATCGTTTAGTAGCGCCCGGCAGCAAAAGCGGCACTAGCAGCCGCAGCGACAGCAGAAGCAGCAAAATGCAACGCAAGCTCGCGCAACCGACAGGAAGTTCCGTAGACAGCGAAAACAGTTCAAACAGTTTACCACGGTTTACCGTTGACCTCGGGCAGGATCACCACCACTGCAATCACCGGCGACGATATTGTTCACGGTGACTTTATCTAAACCTGCTTCTCGGGACAACTTATGATGGTGCTGCAACAGCAACAGCAGCAGCAGCAGCAGCAGCACCAAAAACAACAACCAAACAAGGAGAAGTCAACGACAGGAATGGGTCGTTAAGATGCCCGAGGAGCTACAATTGCCGGTGCGCTTTCGGTGGCAGTAGCAGCAGCAGCAGTGGAAGAGACGCTTTTCATGCGAGTGCACACCATTCCAGGGGCATTTTCCACGAGAGCAACCGTTCCGATTCCGGGCACGGTATGGTGTTTAACTGTAACTACATACTTTCGTCCCATGTATGTAGTCCTCTTCTTTTCTCTTATGCATGTCCTTTTTACACTCTTCTCGCTCACAAGCGCACGAAACTGCACCCACACGTACGACCGTGCATGGATGAGACCAAAAAAAAAATGAGTAAAAGGATTTGAAACATTAGCTTTTATGCTCCCGTGCAGACTCATTCAATTTTCCGCCTCGCCTGCCCGGGTCCGGATGTGGTTAGTTGATTTCGAGCCATTTTCTCTTCCGCTTTCAATTTTGCATCGCAACAAGCGCACAACAACCGAGCGGGAATGTCGAGAAAGCGATTACGTAAGGTTAGTCACGAAGAAGCGACACCCGGTTGAGCGGATAGGGATCATGCGAGGCTAGGAAAAGAAAATGATTCGGCGACACTTTCCCCCGAGCACAGCTGGAGCTCGTTGAAGTGTCGTTGATGGAGGATAATGTGCTTAAAGCAAAACCTACCCAGTAATGCGGTTTTAGAGCTTCGGTCGTCTTTACGCGAGCGTTTTGTGATGAATTTCGTTTGCTGGTGAAATTTCCTCAATCACCCCTACGATCTAGATGATCATTATCAGATTCCATTTTCCACGCTGCGAGCATAAAGAAGGGATCTTTAAGGGGTCGGGAGGAGCTAGATTAATTGCTTCAGGTACTTAGACGCATTGCAGGAACGTAATCATTTGACGAGCACACAACTCTAGACCGATGGCGAGTGCAATTTCCCGCAAAGTACACATTTCTATTCATTCTGCGAGCCGCATTATGGATGCAAATTGAATTTCATCCGGAATCGGAAATAATTTTCCATCGTTTATCGCGCCGAGGGAATGCGTTTGAAGTCGCGCAGCTGGCATTTGTGGTGGTTCGGTCGGTGATCGGGCGTAAACGTGTCCGTTAAATAATGCAATAATCTTTATGCTATGCATTAGCTGTGAGATCATTGTGTGCGCGTGTTGATCGCTATGAGCAAGCGAACGGTGATGGGTTTATAGATTGCTTATGCAATATTTACCTCAGAAGAACACATTTTTCGTACAGCGAGAACAACTTCTCATTCCGTTTTCACTGATAGCAATCTAAACCGTGGCATACCCCGTTTTCGGCAAAGAAGGTATCGTTTGAATTCATCGATGTGTTACTGAATTTTTTACGCACTCAAATTGTTCATGTTCAACAACATGGTGCAAACGAAACAGGCAGACAGGCGAGCGTGAAGGCTCTTAATTTGCAATGGTACCGATTTGACGTAAGTACGTGGTGTTATTTTGGTAGAATTCAATTCATTCCCACGAGAACAACCGTCGCCAGCAAGGTCGTCTCATAAAAAAGTGAATTGTAAAGTTGAAGCGTTATAAAATGAATTGACTTCAGCGGAACTTGACGTTAGCGACCGGGCGTTTCTCTCGTTGCCATGGCAACGCACTGGTGCGTTGCTCCGTCGACCGAGGGTGGCAGGCGTTAAATCGAATCGTTCATTTTGTGCAACGCGATTCGGCAGGCGGCTAGCCTGAAGCAAAGCCCTACGGTACCTTGGGTTGCGACACGATGACGACACGGTGACGAAATTTAGCATTGCTCTTCCCACGTCCTGTCGACCGTCAGCGACACCCACCCGAGGGTTGACGGATTGCCACACGAAGCTCAAAGGAAAACCTGGGTTCTCCGCGAGCCCGCATCAAATGGTGGGACCAAATCTTTGAAGTAAGCAAAAAGAAAGAACACACAGCACTCGACCCGGGCGCAGGTAGCGCGACGAAGTGGGACCCTCAAATTTAACAACCTTTCGAGATTCGCGATCCCTCGTCCGGGAGTCCTTTTTCCCTTTTTTTGTTTTGTTGGAGCTACCCGAGTTTTCGCCTGCACACGAGCCCATTAATCTTCTTCAGCAAAAGCCACGGTGGGCGGGCCGTACCCCGTTTGCAGCGAGGGTCGGAAACGCCCGAAAAACGTCACCGTCACAGCGCACGGTTCAGTTCGAGGGGTCTGACTGATGCGCGCCTGGAAAGTGGATCCCGCGAGTCCCGATGGAGCAGTCAGCGGTGGAAGCACAGTTAGTAAGGGACCAGGTCCCGGTCGGTTGGCTAACGAAACCGAAAAACGAAAGATAAAAGTGTCACATTTGCTGATAGTTACATAATTCATGGCTTATGGTTGGGTGCAGCCCAAGTCGTCTCTTCCATTGGTATATCTTGGATTCGTTCCATTTCACTTCATCGTCTCAAGCGTTTATCTCGCTGTCGGTGGGTTGATATTGAATTTGTGGCATTTTAAACAACAGCCCTACGGTCTTTTATCAAATTAAAACGTGGTACGCTCAATTTTACGCAAGATGTATATTTCGTTTATTGCACGAGGGTTCGTTTTTCAACCATCTAGCAAGGAATACGAACGAAAGGAAGCTCACTTTAATCACAACACATGATTGCAGTTACAGTGTGATCTACAGACTACGCGTTTTACTGAGTAACCATGCTCACATTACTTAGCGGCATATATTTCAACTGAATTCCACCCACCCAAGCTAAAAATGCAACAACCACGAGGTTCAGTTTCCTACGCCGCGTTCGAGACAGGCCACAAGATGGGCTCACCCGTTGAGAAGTGGAAAAGAAAACGAAATGATTTGCGGCAACACTCAGAAAGGGTCTGCAATATGCCATGGTTAGTGCACTGCATGGTTGAAGTAGAACGCCAGCCCACCTTAAGCCTGCCAGCGGGTGAAGGTCGGAACGGCGCATTTCTCAAAATTACACCATTTTCAAGTTAACACTCCAACACCACCAGGACACAATCTTTTTCCCGTTCTTTTCGAGGGCTTCCCAGTACCGGGTCGGTGGACGAAACCGGAAAAACGAAGTGACCCAGGGCAAGGTCTCGACAGGACGTGCAAGGACCGCCCCTTTTCGGGCTGCGACTCCACCGTCTGCCGGAACCGCCCCTGGTGAATGTGAAGTTTTATTGTGAAGGATAAATTCGTCTACATACAGCATTTCATCGTGGCACGGGTGTGATGCGAAGAACGAAGGAACCTCAGTACGGACGTGTGTCTGTGGGTGTGCGTGTGCGTGTGGGAAATACTAAACAGTCATTTATATGCATGAAATATGTAGCATTGTCCTATAAAAATGTAAAAAATATCCATCGTCATAAAACGGCTCCTACTTTGACGCCGGGAGCCGGGTATCGGAGCCGGGTGGCAATGAACTTGCCTACGAGCCTTGGTCGAGCATGGCGCCTTGAAGGATACGACACACACGCGCGTACAAACCGAGTGGGGAGATGAAAACAATTTCACCCCCCTATGGTATGTGCAAGAGAGAACGAGCAAACCACCGTGCTCCTGGGGGGATAATATCATTCGGTTTTCAAGCCAGCTAAAGCCTCCGAAAAGACACATGAGCATGACGATGAAATAAAAGTGCACGATGCCTTGCCGCCGTATGAATCGTAACCGATCGTTTGTGAATCCCATGATGGTTGATGACGGGTTGCAAGGAAAAAGCAAAACGAATATGGACGGGAGATTCCTATTTTGTGCTTTATCGTTGGGTGGAAAACGTCCGGATCCGATTCCCTCCCGAGAACCGTTCATTAGATGTGCTGCTGTACGTTGGGAATATGCGTTAGCGACAACTTTCCTGCGTATGAGAGAGAGTGAAAGAGTGAGCGAGAAGAATTGCTCACAAAAAATGTAAGCTCACGAGCAATGCCATTTGGGCGAACAATAAAATGGACGTTAGAATAAAACCGAGCCCGACCGAGCAGATGCGAACTGTCTTTTCTTTACATGCTGCTGCTGCTGCAGTGCTGCCCAAGCGCGGCTTTCTGGCAGCTCGATCCTTGCGATTCCCGCTTTCACACATGCGGCAATGATGTTTGGAGTCGAGCCCGGCATGGCAGGAGACGATCTCCACCCCACAACATCCGCACAAGGATTTCGGCCTGAGCCTGTCCATCTCCGGTGCTAACAGTTGGCAGGCTCTCTAGCGGCACGTCACTTACAAGTGGTATCGTTGGTCGTTTTGAAATATCTTTTCGGCATTCATCATATTGCCCGGCTTAGCTCCGGCTGGGAGACGAAAGCAAAAAAAAAAAAAAAACAAACGCAAGCCCACTTCGTAATGCGGCGGTCAGTTTGAAGAGGGTCCACTTCTGGGCGAGCTTTTGATCTGCAAAATGAAACAACTTGACGCTAGCGGACCGGGTCGGTTTTATCGACTATTCGGCCGGAAATATTGCTTGCGTTTGAATAAAACATTAATGTAAGCTGCAGTGAGTGGTCTCGGTGGTTGTGCGAGATGAAATAAACTGATCAGGATTTGAAACGTGATCGCACCGGAAACGCACCACGCACGGGTCGGCCGGGAAATTATTGTTTTCGAAATGAATTTTCCTAAGCTCGTCACTCGCCGGGTACGTGTGATGAGAATGCGGATCAGTGCGTAAATTTGCATGATGAGAAAGGCACGCTGAATATCGAGCTAGAATGGGAAGTGATAAATTTTCCACCACACTGCGACTAGCCGGTCGTTTTGTATCGAGTTTTTTTTCTCTACTGCCGCTTTGGCAACGCGTTGATCAATATTCAATTTCGAGCTCTGCTTCCCATCAACAAGTTGTTTGCCTGGTGCTGAGGATGGGACGGGATGCTGGTTACTTCTGTTGTCGAATCCAGTGTGAATCCAGTTTGCATCAGGCATGCAGTTGTGAAAAATTGTGACCGGAATCCGAGAAGAATCCCACCCTGCTTCGGAAATGGGTTTATGATTGAAAATGTTTTGGATTCTTCCGCTTGGCGAAGCAACACAAAGTAGGCAGTTGTAGGAGCTTTTTGCTACAGCAAACAAACAATAAGGCTTGCGATGGTTGGCTGCCTCTGCTCGACAAATACGCCGCCCTTGGAACCGGAGGGAAGGATTGTTCCGCCCTTGTACTTCGGCCGTCATTCGTGCGTCCTTGCTTGAGCAAACAAAAAACCAACCCAACTTCGTACGTGAGCGAACGGCCTAGGTGTACAGTAGTTTGTTTCGTTATTCAAAAAGCTGTTTGCTTCTTTCACACATACACACACACACTCAACCGCATGAACACGAAAAAAAAACAAACCAAACGAAACAGCTCTCGCCTTGAGTGCAATCAAGCGTTGCAAACGGAACGAACGTGTACAAATGGGAGCCGTACGATAAAAAATTCAATATTCTGCTTGTTTCACGCTCAGCGCTCGCTCTATGCCACACTTTGCTTGGCTAAGGCATACCGCGGCGATGTGTTTGTAATTTTGAAAAGCAAAAAAGAAGAAGCTGGTTTGCCAGCGCGTCGAGGTGAAAAAAAATATAATAATGCACTTCTTGATGCGAGAATGTGTGCAAAGCGGCAGGATAAGCGAAGGGCAGAACGACACTGAAAGGACGCAAGGACTTGCAGAGGAAAATTGTTGCATATCTATTTTTTGCATGCATTTTTGTCTTCGGCAACTGGCGGTGATGGTTTTCTTTTTCGAGCGTTTTTCAATGCTATGCTGGATGAGGTTATGTTTAGTTAAGTCACAGAGTTTCGTAGTCGTTTGGTTTTTGCGCCATAATTCTGCGTGCGGGACCGGAAAACAATTACTGTATATTTGCGTCTGGTTTCATTCATCCGATTTATTTTTGTTTTACTTCACGTATAGCTTCGCCACCTTTCCAAGAATATAATATTCTAAACGCACTTTATTCGAGTAGCTCAGGCTAAAGAGAGCATTCTGTCTTTCTGTAGATTCGCACCACTGCTAATTTTCCAATGGGATATTGCATTTGTACATTGCAATTGGTAAGCTTCGTCTTTTTTTCCCCCTTCACACTTTCAGGCTTTGTTTGAACGAAATGGAGAAAAAGGATAGCCATTATGTGCTAGCTTGTGCTCATCGTGCTCATGTTGCGTGTATTTCCGCTTGATTTGCTTCCCTGTTTCACTCGCACATAGCAAAATGCGTTGGCCTTGGAAGGATGTTTTTCTGCCCGATTCTGCCAATTTCATTTATCGAATGGAAGGCGAAACGGACGGTACATTCCAAAGCGACTCCATCTGCGTGAAGCAAGTTGAATTTACATCATGAATCAGTTTGCCTCCAGCGTATCATTCGTTCTTGTGTTTCATTTGAAGCTTCCCAAGCGCACAACGTCCACGAGGGGACACTTCCGAGCGAAGCACCATGCTTTAGCTCGATGGTCTGCTCTGTTTATCTCGTACGACGATTGAGAGTACCGTTTTTTTTTGCTTGCTACCTTCACAGCCCTTGAATAGACGCCTGGCCGCTGTACGTCTTGTGACAGCAATCAGTATGAATGAGATGTTTTCTGTTGCAGCGCGTCGATGCAGCTGTACACCGGGCTCCGAGCGATCCTATCCGACTGTACATTGTGCAATCATCGTCCACCATCTTCTCGCGGCACTCCCTGGTGAACTGGGTGTGGGAGAAAAAAATAAACTCCCGCTCATCTTCACCACCCACAAGTGAGCACTTGAAAGTGTGCCAGTTTAACGGATTGAATCGTGCCGAGGACTTTCCCTGGGGATGCTTTTTAGTGCCCACGCCAGACCAAACGCCACCGGAGGCATCGAGGAAACGGACGAAGCGTAACGAAACGGATCCTTAGATAGGCATGTGCGATGGTGGGCGTCCCAAAATCAGCGCATTGCAAACGAGCACCACACCGGAGTACGACATCGAAGCGAGACGACATGCGCGTGTTGCGACGTGTGTTTCGCCACCAAGCCCTCCAGGCAGATCGCTCAAGGGAGATAGATCGTGCGATATATTCCCGGAGCTCGCCTCGAACCGTGCGCGGGTGGAAACGAAATTTAGAAATCGCTACACTCTGCGAGCATGCGACAAACGAACGTGCGAACGAACGAACGAACGAACGAATGAGAGGAGCAAAGGCTCGCGTGGAGGCTGGGGCGTTAATACCGAAAAGGATTCTAATTTAATCAGAGTAATGAATTCCATTTTTGTGCTCCGCTTTTCCAACCGGTCGGTTGTGTCGCACCGTCGCGTCCTGGGCGGCCATTGCAGCGCGACGGGTGTGGTTGGGCAAGTATCAGTCAGCCAACGCCTCCAGGGTTTGTGCCAAGCCCGGGCACAAGCGTTTAATTAACATTATTGCGCCCCGGTGTTATTTTCCGAACTGCGCGCAACGGAATGAGCTGTTTATACGGGAATGGATTTTCTATGAGCGGCAGGCGGCATTAGATGCGAGTGCAAAGGAAGAAACAGCACACGCGATCGTAGGACACTGCCTCGGGAAGCGGAAACGTGGCTCACGGCACGGATGGTCGAATGCTGGAAGTGGCAAATGATGGCAAACGTCGCAGAGCCCCCGGGCGTTTCGGGGCGCTTGAGTTCCGCGGTCCGGGAAGTCTTCCCATCGGATGCTTGTGGCTTTCGTTGGCTCGTGGAAGCTCGAGTTTCCGGGGGAAAATTCCACCGGCTGGTGGTCGCCTGCCTGTTCCTGTGGCCTATTTCATTTGGCTGTGACCAGTTAGCTAGCTTATCGCTTGCAACGGGAATACGTTCTTCTTTTCTCTACCATTTAAGCGCTTAGGAACTGTGCATTTGTGGAGCGGCAGGAAGATAGCGAATTAAAGCAAACGTGAAGTGAGCAGGGTGAAATATGCAAAAAATTGAAATCGACATAATAACGTCTGCCGTACTGCAAGTAACGCTCGGAAAGCGACCAAACGGAGCCACCGGATATCTCTCTACCGGTTCAAGTTTCATTTCGAGCTCTGGGTTCGGTTTCTACCAACCGTGATCTGAGTGCGGTCAATTTTGTAGCGAGAGATGATAATCAATTTTCTAATTTACAATCAATAAGCGGCTCAGGCAGGCGAGAGCGAACGTGAGGTGTTTGGCGGGTAATTTAGTTAAATATTTTGGGATTGGAAAAATAGCTAATTTCGTTAATCAGATGGGGCCGAGATTTGATCAGAGTTCATTATTAGATTGGATGTAAATATGCTACCAGGTGGGTCAAATTATTTACAGAAATTTTCCTCAATGGGGATTTAAGGCAATGACGGTAGTCAGCTTTATGGCGAGCATTTTTAGTATAAATCACAAGAAATATAGCTTACTATTCCGTTCGGTGAATTAAAAAATCTCATCAAATTAATTCCTCGTCAATTTACCACTCCTTAGGAGAGCTCATAGTAACAAAAAGTTTTCAACTACAAACTGGAAACACTTGTAGCGTGAGATAGCGAATGAAGAGGGCAATGCTCGTTATACGTGTAGCAAACTGCGCATCAGAGCACGATGATGAAATATTCAGCTACCAATAGCACCAAACGTGGCTCTGTGAAACACTTCAAAGTATCAATGGTGGTGCGATTCCCGGTGCTCACTTCAAAAAGAATAATCTGCACTCGTTCGGGCGCCCAAGTAGTCGAATAGGTGCTTTGCAACCGAAACCTCTCGAACTTACCCGGCTCAATCTCACGAGCGTAGCGTTCAACGCTCCGGCACGAGCATATTGCAGCCACGCGAAATTCAAATCATTTGGCTACAAGTGACTTTAATGACTTTGCTGACGAGACTCATTAGGGAAATAATTACTTTAATAGATTGAAAAGATAATTGACTTAAAATTATCAGCTAGCTGCCGGCACTCGACGGAACAGTCTTGACTGTTAGAAGGAAAGCGGTCTTTGCCCTTAGTAGTGATGTTCTCCAACACGAAAGGCGAAACATGAACTGAATGAGATAAATTTTGCAATCAACAAAGTAGTGATAAATTTAATCTGCCTTAAGAATCGAGCTGCGGGGTTTTTTTTTTTCATTTAAACTTTTCCCCTCTAGTATCACGTTACATACAGCGTATTTAAAACTGTTTGATTACAAGGTTACAAATCAATTCCAATATGTTCAAAATTATATAAAACAATTAATAGTGTCACACCTTCAACAAACCAGCAACATAGCCCAACGCATCCAATAAGTGGATCTTGCTCTTCTCAAACAAATATCAGCACATTGACCATGTTGGGTACGACAACACCGTGGCCAGCGTCGGATGTTTTGCGATCCCGAGCTCAAGCAGCTTTTTTTCTCGGGCATCCTTTCCATGGCGCGGTACTATCGGCGCGTGTTTTGGTAGCGGAAAACCTTGGGACAGGATTTGCGGTCAGGCAGCGAAGCTTGACCAACGTTTGCGAATGGACAGGGATGTACCGGAAGATAAATGGTGCCCTGGTGGGGCTGCCCGTGCCATGGTGGAATAATGAAATTATATATTACACGGACCCGGTCGTCTCGGCAGCCCGACGCAAATGGCACGGCGGACTAGAGTAAACATATTTTCCTCCGTTCTTTACGCCCTTGAACACCGAGCAAGTGAGCTTGATCGACATCACTTCAGAGCTATTACAGTAGGGCTAACAAAATAAAATTTATTTTTTAACATAAATTCCCGTTACAGTAAATGAATATGATGCATTGTTGGATAGTGGCAATCTAGAAAATATAGTGTATTCAACCAAATTTCCACATATCCTTTCGCACTTGAATCACTAATTTAATATAGTTATGCCAACAGCAACCAACAGTTTGGTTTGCAATAGTTTTACGTAACCTCTTGTTGACTAGGAAAAGTGTGTGTCAAAAAACGTAGAAAATGATGCTTTCAATTTCAGGAGCGCCCTTCCGGTGACTTTTCGTTCCGCTGCTAGGAGTGGTATTGTATCCAAACGAACCCACCGGGACGGGGGCCACTGAGTGAGTGACTGAGCAAACGACAAGCTATAAATTTATTAATTGAATTGAGGTACCCGTTGTGGTTATTAATATTTTATAGTTCATTTAAAATGCTCTGCAGTATATTTCCAGCAGTGCCCAACGACTGCTCGAGGGCCCCTGACGGTAGCAGTGGGCAGAGTGGAAGCAAATTGGCGGTAGCGGTAAGCACGAGACCAGTCTGGTGTTTGTGAAGCTTAGCGAGGGTTGGCGGATCGTGCAAATTTGTGCGGAGCATAAAAACACGTCGACTCGATGATTTATTTTACGCCCTGCGCTGAAACTGTAGCATCGTCCCGCCGTGTTTTTCCAATTGTTCGATACGCCACTGAGAGTGAGAATATTATTATTCACCCTAAGCATATTGAGTGACTGAGCTTTACAGTATCTAAAAGATGCGATAGCGTATTGGTACGAAAGATTATGTTCAGTACGAATATGAATGGCGGTTAATCTTTTCTTCCCAAAACGCTGATGGTGGAGAACCGTCTCAATGCGATAATGCCTGTTCTGGGTGTTCATTTTCAACTCGCCATACTGACAACATATCGCTTTTTATAGGGTTTTATGGTGTGAAATGTCTCTTCGTTTAAAAACCGACCTATCATGATGTGTCGTAAAAAAGCCGCTGGAAGCTTTGAACTAAACTTCAGAACCGTTAAGCGTCTGGAATAAGAGCCTTCCGGGCAATGTGGTGCGATGGACCTGGGCATCTTGAGCGTTAGTAATTTAGCAGAATTTTTACCGATACTCTCAGAGATTGCCTGCTTAAAGTGTTCCATGGCTGCTAGTTGTTTGAAGGCTTTTGGACTCGTTTTACGGTTGCCCTTGTTGTATCTCGCAGGGTGATAAACAAAACCATCTGGCTGTAAAGCACTAAATGAAAATCTGTTTGGTGTGATTGCGAGATTATTTAATTTGCCGAAGTGCAAACGGGTTAAGCCATGGCTTACAGTAGCAATAAAGAAATAATTCTTCACCAGTTAAGTTAGAGTAATAAAATGTACGCAATTAGTTCGCAAGGCTTATCTCGCTTACAATATGGCTTACACGATTGATATGTAACACTTTTAAGTGTAAAAATTTCTCAAACATGTAGCATAACTGTAAAATTCAGTAGAATAGATAAGAAGCTTACTTTTGTATAAGTGACAACATTTGAATTTAAGCAATTTAAAGTAAATTAACCACATATGAAGGCCAAATAAACTACGTTTGTGTCATAATTGTTTAAATAAAATAAAACCTTTCATGCTATAAATAAATTAGTGTCAATGTTTGCTCATGTGGTAAAATAAGTAAGATAGAAATATTGCGCCCGTTTTTTCATGTGTTATGTTACTTCAGCCCACGTCAAGACCGAATAAAATATGTGCAAGTGAGACCAAGGGAAATAAAATTGAAGTCGTTTGGGCTTGAATGAAGCAAAAGAGAAAAAACTCCTCCCATCAATTTCCAGCCCCGCGGTAATCGGGCGAATAGGATGAAGGAATGAAAGAAATTCCTTCGATTAGACTCGCACTGCTGCTGACAGATGTTCTCAATTTCAGAAGTTATCACGGCGGGATCGATTCACTAACTTCTGTAGCCGGTGCGAAGAAATAAATTGTCCTTACAGGCGACACGTGGCATCGTTGTCACGCGGAAGCCGTCTACTTTGCCCTAGCAGTGAACTTTAAATCTGAGACATCGTTGTGGGAAAATTTCTACTGACACTTTAACAACAATTCAATACTGTGCTCAGCATTGTGCTGGAAAATAAAACTATGCCTTTAATGCTTCTCAAAGGCATAAATCACCTTATGCTTTTGTGGAACTTTGAGATTTTTCATTTATAAATTGATAGCAAAAACAAGGAAAATTAAACAAATTTTTATAATAACCTTCAATTAATTCTTATTACATAGAGAAAGATAACAATAATGACTTGAAAATAATGCTTTTTTACAACAAAATCTTTAGTATCAACTCTTATCAAAGCTGTAATACAAATTTTGCTTTTATTATTGTGGTATAAATTGTATGCGTAATGCTGCTGCATAAGCATTATCTATCATCATCGTCGCTATTGTTGTTAATAATTTATAATCGTCAAATGTCAGCATGTCAACACTTTCTACTTTTTTGACCATTTCAAAAATGGTATGCACTAGTATTCAACAGTGACTCGGAGGGTGTGGTTAAATCGAATAGGGTAAACCTCTAAATCCCGAAAGACCACATTTCGTTCGTTGTACAAAAGAACGTCCATCAAAAGTGAAAAAATAAATTCCACAATATCGACTTCCAGCAGCATATTTTAAGGTTTGCAAAAACTTATCATTTCATGTCCTTTTTGCTGAAACGGTTCCTAGAAAATTCATTCAATTTTTGTTCGTTGTGTGAACAGAATTGTAATAAAAGCGAAATGTATTATACAAATGATCACTCTTTTTTATGATACAATATTGTTTTGTTCATAGTGATAATCGAGGAATTATTTTGATTTTCTGTTATGTTTTGGATAATGGTAATATTTGTTGACAGAAGTTGCGTGATGCCTACTGCAAAACATGTGATAATTTAATTTTATATCATTCGTTTGTCTAATATACCTTATGCAAATATTGATGATCATATATTACTGCTTGTCAGAGGAACTAACATTCCATCATTTCTCAATCAAGAACTTTTCGATGAAGAATTTGGCGAAAGAATCATTGGTGATGGAGACGCCCAGTGTTTTGATGTTTAGTAGAGGTGGAAGGAAAGTCTGACGGTTAAGTAGCTAAATTACTTATTCGTGACTATACTATCTTTCTTTTGTGACTGTTTATCTTCAGAAGTATTTTTCTAAATTACCAGTGATGTTTGATAGTACATGTAAATAATTGTATGGATTCACTAACGATGGAGACGCCCAGTGTTTTTAAGACTTCATGGAGGCGCTTATTGCTTCAACACAATTAAGACGAATAAATATTGATATTTACCATTATGAATGACAAGTCAGATATTTTTACAGACTTTTAAACAAAAATGATACAAATAACGTTTCTAAAATGGTCAAGGTTTTAGAATTTACTGTTTGTTTTTTTTTTGTTGTTTGAGCTCAGGTTCGTATAGCCCCCAAAACTGGAAATTATATACACACCCAGCAGATATGGCAAGAATTTTCCATTGACAAACATTGCTTTATAATAATGTGTGTGCTCCTTACACCAATGTGAAGTTGATCACTGCTTTTAGCAATACTGATGACAGCGTGGCTTGGTGGTAGTAAATTTTAGTGCGCATAGTAATAACCGTTTCGACTACGGTTTGTTTTCAAGTATCCCAAACCGTAAGGTAGAAGTGTTCTACACCTGAACCCACTCATAGCTTCTAAAGGCTACAGGTGAAATTAATGTGCGCCGTCCTACAACGATTACTCCTGAGAAAGAAGCATGTCGTTCGTCATCCGAAGGCAGGAGAGGCTATGATATTCGAGCATCGGTGTGGTCTTAATGAAATGATGGAAATTTCTAGAAGGATACTTAAGCAACATAGTAGGCGATGCATAGTACAATGACTATACAGGAAAAAAAATCACCGTCATGGCTGTGACGCACCTGTTGTTCACTTTTAATTTTACACCGAAATAACGCTCAGCAGCGTAGTTAAAATTCTCGGGAGACATTATTGCGAAGCAGTGCTTGGAGGAAATATATTGTCTGGCCATGTTGGTAAGGCTACGCCTAGCATCAGTTGGTTACACGGTTGGTCACGCAGATTGTTATTGCCTCCGAAGGGAGTTTTGCAACTGCGAGCGTTGTAACGAATCCGTTAGATCAGAAGTTTGGGTTCTGGTGACTACGCTCCTTGAGCTATAAAATCTATGGAAGTTTATTTCAGGCTAAACTTTTGCTCTGCTTTGGAAGGAATGCCACTTCTTGCTGGTTATTATCATCTGTTTTGCCCTCGAGCGTAATAATAGGATTAAACATAGCCCTACAGTCCTTGGACGGTAAGCGCCGAGGTAGAAATGATCGTCGGTTTGGTTAGAGAAGCGGATTTCACTGCTGCTCGGTTCATCTCTTACGTCCGTCGTCCTGATGGCACGTGAAGGAAACGGGCAAGGAGCTGAGAACGATTCCTTTTCTGCGAGCAAAGTGTAGGGAAAACCACAAATCCGGATGCAGATAAAGCAACGACGACGTCTCGACAGGGGTGAGCTAATGTTTCAGAAAAGGATTATGACAGCTTTCGTCCACTTGGACGCCACTATGGAGTGGGCACTTTGCACAGGAAGTCTCATGGGCTAGCAAGCCGGTTCCGAGTAGGATGCTCGTGCATGATTCTCAACGGTGCTTCCATGTGCTGTATACCTATGTTGTGTTGTATATGTGTTGGTGAACACAGATGCACAGGACATAAATTGGAGCACTAGAAGATTCTTTTCTTTACAGTTTTTTTCAAGTAGTGGGAGTAATACATTTGTGACGTTACCAGAATAAATGTTGGATTCAATCTAATGCATTTCCAATCTCATCTGTTTGAAATATTTTGCCATATTAATTTAAAACAGCTTTTACTATTGCGAAACAAATAATTAACTATGAATAACTGCTAATGTTGGGTTATGGATTGAGAATAAATGAGTGGAGATTATTTTTTATAATGACACTACTCAAAGCTGAAGTATCGATAAATCAATAACTAAATTAATACAAAACCGTTTGTATTATTTCCAAAGTGTATTATTTGTTGTGGTATTTCCAAAAAACTCCAAGAATGTCACATACATAATACTGTTTTTGTGTTTGGCAACCCATAACCTACAATGTTAAGCATGTAGTTTCGGTTGTTGCTCGTGGCCTGCCTATGTTTGTTTGCCAAAATCCAGTGATCAGAGAGCGACATTAAAAGGGTGTTGAAAACATGGTTGTTATTCAAATTTTGCCAGCCCAAATTTGCCTTTAACAAGAGTACAGATTCCCAGGTACAAGAGCTAGTGCTTACGATATTTTCTTGCACTCAGGCGCAGAAGAAGTAATTGTGGCAACACTTTCAGATTGCAAGGCGTTGCGGTACTGTTGATGACGATGCCGATGCCGATGTTGTTGTTTTGATGCAGTCGAACAAGAGTTCCTACTTGACGCAGGAATGTAGCTGTGCCTCAGTTCATGTGCGTATGTGAACACGTCCACGTACGATGTCGTCACCGAGCGACGTCATCTAGCGTAAGCGCATTATCGTGTACACTGTGCAAGATGATGACGATGATGGATGCTGATAGGACGCTGTGAACATGCCAAAGCACTAATCCTCTCAGAGACAACCTTCTAGATGCCCCTCACAGATATCCTCTCTGGGGAATTGAGAGATAATGAAGAGATCAGTAGCGTAGAGAGACCTGACATATACCGTCTATTTTATCATGCATTACGGTGAGTGATTAAGGCTCTGTATTCAACCGTGCAAGGTATGCAAAGCTGCTAACCATCGTGTTCCAGTTGCTTTTATATGATTAATTTTCAAAGAATTGACACTTACGGCAAGTAGACTTGGCTGAAATATTAACTTCCTTGCTTTATGAATGAAAAATTTGATCCATGTGGTTTTTTACTGCCACAACGTTTCTCAATATAGAGTATCTAATAAGAATAATCTAGTGAATGGCTTATCGCTTCATTGAAGAGCCGACTTTCTCGCATCCGCTTTGCATTTTTCCAGGCGCCCTACTGCAAAATCAATTTCCTCTGTGCAGCGCGATGTGATCGTTAATTTTTATAGCTTTTGCCTCGCGATAATATTTTTCCGACAGTCACTGGCGTCAGATCATGCCGGATGGACAGCTAAAAGCAAGCCAGCTATGGAGGAACCGTAACGGCTGGTGAAAAGTTTGCACGACCATACTCATTAAAAAACAATTCACTAAGAAGTGAAAACCATTATCGAATATTAGCCGCCCGGCACCAGCAACATAATTCATTGCGCTCGCTGCGACAGATTGGCGCAAAAAGTGGGGCAAATAATAAAACCGAGCTCGGAAGCATAAAATTCCGCACTTACAATATTCGTATCTTACAGCGAGGGCAATACGAAAGAGATGATAACCGCAGTTAAATGAGTTTCTTCCCATCACAATGACGGTAGGCGGAACAGTCGAACGCCCAGCGCAACGAGAGGGTTTGTATAATTTTCCTACCATTTTACAGGACCGATAACTGCCTCCGACGGCATCGATAAGAGATACCCAATGATGGCGCTCCATCTACAAGTTCACCGAGGTCAAAATAAATTAAATTTCATCCGAGAAGTGCCCCTTGTTGTGAAGTAATTTGAAAACGCGCCAAAATTGAAGGTTTTCTTTTTCTGTTTGTTTCATTATCGCATGAAATCGAAAACCGTTATCAGCGCTCCAACAAGCCATTGCTTGACCAGTGCGTGGGACCATGACCGCAGGATCGCAGAAAGTTTGCACGCTTTGCTAACTGTACTAAGGGAAGCTTGGGCCACTTGGTGTGGCTGTGGAAATCAGACGATGGTACCGAACGCGCAAAATAAATTATGCATTCTGACATCGGCAGTGTTTGCTAATTAGCATAAATTATGATTTATCGCGCTCTGTGTTAATTGCTTTCATTTAGGACGGATTGGACCGGATTTCTTTTTTGTGCCCTTGATATCGTATGCATTCATTGTGGTCACCGCAGAAAATTGTTTGCTTGCGAAGAGGCATCTGCTTTTCCACCTCACGCTTTGTTGCATTCGTCCACTGGAGGGAAGCAATATTTGCGTGGGATGAAAATTCATGGCACTTTGAGAAGGTGGCCGGTTTTATTTATTCTCCCTTAGCTCGAGCATAAGGACGAAATGAAAAGTTCAGCGCCACGTGTCACTTGGAGCCTTAACCCGATGGTCATTGTGGTTTATAATATATATTTTTGCATCACCTCTCATTTCTCTTTCTCTTTCTCTAGAATTTTATTTACAGACACTATGCAATAGTTGGAAAACACTATCTGACAAACAAACCTGTAATGCGTTCGGCCAGGTGCAGCTTTCTGGTGCTTTTATTTCGATTTCCGTACCAGGAATGTTGATGTCAAGTGCATCTTCGGTGCTTGCTGGGCACAGGTTTCTTTCATTTGCATCTGAAATTATGGGAACAAGAGCTTTGGTTAGACAAATATTGTGTGTTTCTTGGAATAATTTCAAAATGCGTATTGTAAATATTGAAACTGTTCTTATTAAAAGGTCGACTCTGCGGATAATGAAACTGAACTGGATTTTGAGGAGTCTTGATGTGCAAATGTTTTATGATAAAATATTACAATATTTACGCTCGTATTATAAGAAACATACGAGTGACATAAACCAAACATGGAACCAATAAAGCACCCTGACGAGCGCAGGAAACGATCGAGCAAAGCCACGAAATATCGGCCCTGCGGTATATGTGGTTCGGTCATATTTTATATGCGTGTAGGCACATAGTTCATGAGCTGCGTCGAAGTTCCCAAAAAGAAGTGTGGGGTGGAGAAATGAAATAATACAAAAAACAGCCGTCCGTAGCATGGTACCGTTTGCTTTCCGGCCCGCTGCATCGCAGCTTTATGGCCATAATTTGTTAATGCTTCTCAATTAGTTTCCGCACGTACGGTTTCCGGATCGGTTTTCGATTCCGTGCCGTTGACGCTGGCATCGTTGGCAGGCCCATCGGAGCGATGGTCGTAGCAACCACAGTAGCGGGCGTATAAATCAAAACCAGTAAATCCGATAACGAGCGCTCGGTGCCGTTAGACGGGATCGCCAAAATCTTGGTCTGCGAGACGCTATTGGCAAGTCCTTGCGAACATCCGCACCAGACCAATCGTTGCCGTAAGATTTGGGTGCACGGAGCCTCAGATCGGTACGCCAGAGGCGGCTGAAATACAATCCTATCGATACGTAAATGGTGATAAATGTTCCTTTAAAAAGATTGCTGCAAATTAATTTCCGACGCAGAGCCGATTTTCCGCTAGACTTTCTACGCGCAACACGAAATCGGAGCTTCAACGTGCAGGAAGCAAAAAACCGGAGCAGAAAGCAGCAAGAAAGAAAGAGACATGAAATCGTCGGATCGTACCACAAAATGAACAACGATAATTAGTAGGATTATTTAATTATTATATTACGCCCTTCGGCTTCGTATGGTGGCCAGTGGCCTTACGACAGGCGCTGGTTTTGGGATTCTGTTGCATTTTAATGACGGTCATTTAATGGAATATGCCAACACATGGAAAATATGCGTCAACGGCCACGAAATTGGTAGATGGCAAAATATGTTCAGTTTCTGAAGAAAATTTATGTGTATAAAATTTAAGTTCATTTTTAATGAATGACAATGTTTATTGTTTTATGTGGCTGATTAACCTAAAATGTGAACTTCTAGCTTTATTTTATTTTTACTGCAATTCACAATATACAAGCAATATATTGGGATCAAAAATTGAGTGGTATTTATCAATCTTTCTTAGGCAGGTTTAAATGAAATTTTCTTGGAATTTTCAATCATATTTCTAGAAGCTCCAAGCTATTTATACGCTAAGGAAAAGCGCGTTCAAGATGTTTCAAGTAGTCAAAGCACTCGACTAGCAAATCCACATCTCGAATATGCTTTATAAGAAAAGTAATTGCTTTCAGTTTTTCTCGCGCTCCAATCTACCGGAACAGTTGGCGAGAATTGCTAAAGAAATTAATTTTCCGCGGAATTTTTCGGCAGTGGGTCGTGCTCGTAAATATGTTTCCACTCCGTTCAAGGATACCGGACTGATGAAACTCTTGGTATCGCCGTTCACTCAAATTGTAAAGTGCTCCCGGATGAACGACACGGAATGAAAAGTCTTCGTTGGTGTTGACTGATTTATTGAAACTCGACTTCACTATCGCTTCGGCCGAAATACAGCGTCGCTGATGAGCTCTTCATCGCGTGAAACTCCACCGCTGCGGTTACGGTTTGCTGATAATGACAATTTCGCGCCACGCTCGGAGGTCAATATGGTAAGCCTTTTATTTTGCGACCTGCGTTGAGAAGCTCGAAACCAAGAGCGCGATGAAAGCAGTCAACGAACTTTGCCACTTCGCGCACGAATAAGTTTTTAATTAATTTCCCATTATTCATTCAGTGTTTCGGATTGTTTTCGCAACGAGAAGTTTCAATGGTGGTCTGAAAATCAGCCGTTGAGATGTATTGGTAGACGATTTTTCTGACTCCGTGAGACGTTGCTACCTACCGCCACAGCCGAAGACCTACATCACGGAAATAGAGAGAGTGTTTTCTACGTTCTATGTTGCTTTCAACGCCACTGATTCGAATGCTTAACCTAAACAATGGCGTGGTGAATGGATGAAATTTGAATATTTAAGAAATTTGATTGATTACGCATGGAAAAACAAGAGGACGATAAAGTTGATAAAGTTATTCAATAGGTTTCACGTCAAGTTTTTTTTTGTTTCGTTAATTGAGCTCCTCTGACATGATAAAGTAGCAGCTTGAGAAGTGAAAAAGAGAAGTTGCAGCTTTTGATGTGAAACATAACCTTACGTCCAAATAGTAATGTGTGGTAATAGATTCCAGTCGACGTTAAAAACTGACAAGAGTAATTTGAAATAGTCCTAGTTATTGGATGAATGTACGCAGTTCTAGAAGATGAAATTAAAATATCTCTCATACAAAATTGTTTCGTATTTCTTGCTGGTGTTGCTAGACTTCGAGAATCGCGCCACGAATCTTGAACATCATCATCGCCTTCAAATGAACTCACTACTGCTATTTGCTAGATCGTATCTGCTTACCTCCACTTCGACCGTACTGTGCTATCTCGATCGAGATGCTCGTTCCACGGGGACAGCTTAATGTGACAAGCTCTCGATCACAGCCGGCCCGCTGATATGTGCGCAACGTTCCCGAAAGCAGTGCTGCAATGAAAAAGAAAAGAAAACAAAGAAACAGTCAGGAAATGCATGAATCGTACGTAGCAGGAATAAGAATCAGTAGGTGGAGAAGATGGACGCACCAGAAGCGAGCACAAAAATGCGAACGTCCATCATTCAGGCTGGCTCGAAGCCATGGCAGAATATGTGCACGCCATACACAAACAACGCGCACCAAGGCATGAAACCGTTGGGTGATGTTCTGTGAAGCTGTACTTTGAGCTAAGACAGTGGCACGTGTGCAGGAAAAATTACAAGACTCGCATACCAGAGTGCGAAAAGAGAGAACAAGAGAGTGAAAGTGCGAGGGTAAATGCGTGAAAAGAAAAGTGCGAGTTTCTCGCCAGAAGCGAGAGAAGAAAAATACGGTCCGTCGTATAAGAACATTAGTTTGTTCTGACGCCTTCGGTTCGAGTCCAGCGACAGATTGTTACAATGAGCCCAGAGGGTGCAGCATGTGGATGGAGATGTTACAGACTCTTGATAATCTCGTTGCAGATTGTATCCGATCGAATAATTCATGTCAACAAGTGCTGAAAATTGCGCAGTGTCACAAATGCTGTTTAAAGCTTTTTTCAACTGATCTAAAAAACGATCAACCCAGTGATCAAAGTATATATAAAGAGCAAAATGTTTCCATTCAAGAATTTCATAGCAGCTCTATAAGCTTACTTGAACAGTTTAACTTGATGTTTAACGACCAATGATTGTTTCTCCGAATGGACGCGCCAATTGAATTAGTCGTCTTTGTAACACAAACTTGTGTTAAACAAAATCGTTGAAAAAAGGAAAATTTTTTCGTGTTTTTCCATCGAAAAGCTTTGCTCAATCCACGGTAATAAATTATTGACACTCATAATACACCATAAGAGCAAAGAATTCATGCGCTAAAAACGACAACGAAGACATTTTGCAGTCAGGTATGACTGAATTCTATCATGATAATTTTCTTGTAATTCTGTCTAGAGCTTGTAATTTCCACGTAACTGAAAACGCTTACGAAAGATACAGATGAGATTGGAACTAAAACTCGTTGTGTGTCTATGGCGTACGCTAATGATTTAGCTATCAAATGTATATCCCAAAATATATTCAATGAATCATATCTGGAAAGTAGATATGGCCGTTTCCGTATCATAGATGCAACTATTTTCTTCCAAAGTGATAACTTACAAAATATTTGTTGAGTAATGCACAGCAGCTGGCTAGCTAAATTTCAACGATTTAATGCCAAAAATTCCATTTTCAGCTATGAGATAGCCGCGCCGACTCCGTTAGCTGTAACCACGAGCTACGACCGATATCCATATGTTGGGATTGCGCTTGCGGTTGGAATGGCATTTCGCTCGTAATTTTGCTATGCTGGAAGCTCATTGAAATAGTGCATCACAAGGTAGACGCGATACTAACGGCATGTACAATTTTTCACCATTGTAGCAAAAATTGCTTCGCTGGAACGTTGAATCCAAAATGAATGCTTCCGCTTGCTGGAATGCGGTCTGAATTTGCGATTCAGTTCGGAGCAATATGCAAAACTGCAAGTGGGAAACTGATACTGATACTAACAATACTGATACTAAGTTTCGATGAAGTTAACATCTCAACTATCAATACGTAAACTCATGTCTCATATTCAACCAAACCAATTCATACAAATTATCACAATCATCATCACATTATCAACGCTTTTCGTTTATTTAAAATTTGAAATTTTCATAATGATTCAATTGTTCAAATTAAACATCCTACGTACCAATTAAAGATCTAGGTTTTATTTGATATTTAATGGTACTGATAACAAAACGAAGAATTCTGAAATCCTATTATTTCAACTTCTCTGCCATCGGAATCATAAAAATGAAAAAAAATAAAATATCATTGGCTTGTATTTTGCTTTACAGACAATATGAGGTGAGGTAACTTAAAAAAAAACATAACTTTCATTCACTTGGCTGCCGTAATCTCAAACCAACCATTAATTAGCGTTTGGGAAAAGTTTTCTTCATTACAACTTTTAGTTTCTACTCTCACTTCTACCATTTTGCATAGGCCAGAAATTTAGTATGACTTTAATACGAAGGCGGAAAAGTTCATACTGACATTTAAAGCAATTCCCGATTTGATTTGTTCTACAGGAAGCTCTATAATATATATATCTGACAGCAAGCAAAAGATAGCCAAACCACTGATGGTAATTTTCTTGCTTTTCATGAAGGCTTGGTTTAATAGAATGAATTTTCTCGTTAGATAGGATATAAGAGAATCACTCATACAACGGCCGCTATATTGAAACGAAAAAAAAGGGCATTCAGCTGAGCCCAAACGGCTAACTTTTTCATTCAAATCCCTACAAGTGCTCTTCGGGAGGATTAGAAATTTTTCATGACTCTCAAGAATTGGACAAGAGCTTGATGGTTTTCTTGGGCACACACCGGTCATCGCAATCAATAGACGGAGATGGAGTAGAAGAGAAATTGTGATAAAAACTCTCGGAAGCCCCGAATCACTCGACGAAAGCTTTTTAGCTTCCGTTGCGTTCCCATTCATAACAAATACCCTCGCATGCTGCAACGCCGCGAAAATGTTATGCAAGGGAATTGAGAAAAATAACACCCTCAAAAGGCTATTGAGGGACGGTTTTGTAGAACATGCAGACTCAGCTTCCTCTAACTAGAGTTTTTCGACCGCCATCGAATGGAATGAGTGCAAAATAATGAAATGAGTGTTAATTGAAGCCCCATGACGAGTGTTTGATGCATAATTTAAGTCTCACAGTCTTCTGCTTTGTTAGTCGTGTATATCTCGTCCATGTGTGTATGTCAGGGATGGCGTGCAGTTTATACATTAGCCTTCTCGTACTTTTCGGTACCTTTGGATGCTACAGGTCCGTTTGAATTTTTTAACTCGATTACCACCTCGAAGACAAGCGACAGGCTATCTGAAGGACCATCAAGGACCATCCTCCGTGCTTTCATCTTCCATGCTAACTACAAATCATTGCGATACTTAACAGCTTATTCTGGAAATTAAATTTTTACAACTTTTCCGCTGATGGTTACACGGGTAATACATACTCGACGAAAATCCCTCCGACTCGAGCGGCCAAAGGGACATCGAGATGGCCTGTATCCCGGAGAAACCTGCGTGGGGAGGCCAAACCAAAAGAAGCGCACGTGAAAAAAAGAGCCACCTTATTTCTTCGCACACGGTGTAAGTTTTTCGCGCCATCGCTGATAAATCACCGACAACGAGTCGGACGACGCTGTAAATTATATGCTCCATTTCGCACAACTCCTGCAGCCAACTGTCGACCTGTGGAGGTGTGGTGGCGCTTTTCGAGCCTTGCTGGTGAAGCTGCTGAAAATGTGCAAAACAAAGGCAAACCCCAGCTAGATGGAAATGTGAACGAACGAATGAAAGAAGAAAAAATCGCTGCTCTTCGTGCTTCCAAAAAAGTGGACGGACACTTTTGACACGCATATATAGGCGCATGGGCAGGCACGCTGGCGGCGAGTGGAGCGGGGGAGTGTTTCAAAAGAAAAATGAACGAAAAACAGAGCTGAATAAAAACGCTTTAAAAACAGAGGAAAAAGTTGTGAAAGTCATCTTTTCTGGAGCCTTCCTAAGCAGTAATAGCTGTGTCATCTCGCAAACATCGCGACCGAGTGCGCCCTCCCATGACGGTTGCCGGGAAAATTCATGCCCTTCCCGCGCGGTCTCTCAATCGCGAGATTGGTGGAAAACGGACAAAAAGTTGACCGAAGTATTCCAATATAAATTGTTTCGCAAACAGCAACGGCGAAAGGTAGCACCAACCAAGCTGAGTTCGTTGAGAACGGTAAGGATCCAGGCTGGTAGCAGGTGCCGAAGGACGAGCCATCGGATGGAAGGACGATGGTTGATTGGGTGTGAAAGTAAATTTATATACGATAATGCATACCGGTTTGCGTACGCGTGAAGTGATAGCATAAAATACTGTGCGCCAATTACTTTCCAGGAGGACTTTGACATCGCACTTGTTAAGAAAATGGACCCCCTGGCACCGGTGAGCGTCTTTTGAACGTGGTTTAGGTATCTTCCACAGCACAATACATCGCCTAAAGAGTGCAGTTAAGCTCAAATAAATGGATATAAGTTATTCTACGTTTAATTTCAATTCGAATGTTGTGAAAAACAACGAGATGTTTTTTTTTTATTATGCATCCATTGAGAGCATCTCAAAGCACCATTTGGTAACAAACACCATGTTTATGCTCGATATTTCTAAGCGAAAATTCACTGTATGAACAATGATGGAAAGACCGCGTCATGGTTGTGTCTTGATTGAATTTTTAACATTCCTCTTGAATGGAATACTGCTGAAATAATTCGCTGTCACTCGTGTCAAGCCGTCAGGAAGCGTTTTGAAGTTTGTTGTCAATGAGTCAGCACTGACTTTTTTGTCGTCAAAATATGCTCAACATGCTCAACGGTTGGTAATGAAATTCAGTAAAAATTCACCGACTATGGTCGCATTTCATAGGCCATCAAGTGAGCATTTGGCACAATGGGAAAACCATTTAAGGGCATTATTAATATCTGCCATATGGCTTGCGTTGTTGTTTGCAGGCGATGGCAGCAGCGCTATTAAAATGAATTAATAGAAAACAGTTTCTCCACTGCTTTGCACGAAAAATTACTTTTTCACTAGCCAAAGAAATAGCAGTGAGCATTTTTGGTATTCTACGCCCAATGAATATGCACATTGTCAATGCTTGTGAGATTCGTTTTTGCGCATGAATCACTGTGAGCCACTTATTCGCATCCGCCATCAGGCGCTTGGCGTCAGCTTGGGTGGAAAAATTGCTTCCCCAAGAAGGTGCAGGAAGGTTTATTCTCGCATTTCGACAAAAGCGAATGCGATTGAGATTACAATCCTTGTAGCAACCCTTGAGAGCATAGCAGATTTTTTCTAAAATGTTCCTGTTTTTGCACTCTCAACTCTCATATCTTCATCCCAAACCACCCAAGCCACCGTGCATAAACGGCCATAATTGCTATATTCAAATGCGCGTTGCCGCAGAGTGCGTTAGCTGTTAAACACACCTACGGCATGATTTACCACCAATAAATATGAATAATTTCACGCTACCGGATAAATATCGTTCTCTGATAAGTCGAGCAATAAACACGGCATTTGCACGCATTTGTTTGTTTTATTCGCAGGGTTTGATTCATAAATTTTCTGATCACCAGACTCAACCCCGCTAGCGCGTGGTGAAATACGATTTACGGTTTGCGTACACTTCGCGCGGAAATGTATCAATTTAGCGAACGTCTTGACGGCGAAAACATCCGCCTGTAGCCGATTTCACATTATACGCGCTCTTCCGATGTGCGCCGGGCCGGGAACATTTTTTTTTATCCACATCCAGCCCAAACGGATGAGGTGTCGATTATGCAACGCCCATAAGGCGGAGACGCTGGAACAAGAGCCAAGAGTGAAAAATGGAAGCATAAATCAAACATTGCAAAATCGCGGAAACTCTGCGAGAGGCTGCCCGTACCGATCGTTTGCGTTTCCATCCGTGCAACGGAAATGCTCGTTTCCTCGGAGTAAGGCGCTAGCCGGACGGAACGTCGGCCGGACGGAGTCTTTGTTTTCTAGAGCGCTCGGTGCCTGAAATCGGTGGCCTGAAATCGAGGAGAAAAATCGGTTTCCGGTTACCGTTCCGGTTGGACCACGCGGAAATATTTGGCATCTTCGTCCATCACCACAAACGCCTGAAGGGAATGATGTGCGTAACGTGAGTCGCTGCTTGCGGTGTAGCAAAGTGAACCGGATATTTGGGTGATTTCAAACATATCTCCGGACACGGTTGAGATCGTACCACACACACACACACACAAAGCAAACGAAAGAACAGTGTTTCTTTACTCTTGCGTTCGAAGCAAACTGTAGCAGTTGCGAAATGAAGGATATGAAAAACACCTAAAGGCAATGATTTCAATGATCACGAAATCAAGTACAATTCTTTCGCTCGCTTTAAATTTACGTGCGTTAAGCATCACGATGGGAAACTGTCCCGATTACCAGGAATTCGGCATGTGTGGGCATAAGCGCACCAAGGAGATAAGAATTAACAGTATTCTTAATCCGATCACGGCAATACGTAAAACTGTCGTAAAAACGTTCGATCGTTCTCGATTGGCTTCGGGGCTGAGAAAGCCGTGTGGTTCAGCGGCTTACTCGAGGTTGGCTGGTGAGTGAAATGTGCACCGCTCAGCTTCACCCCATGAGAAGCATCGATTGGCCCTTCGTCCCTTCGGGCAGACGCAACGATGTTGATGGTAATCTGCCATGGCTGCTTGTAGCTGGTTCTCTCACGGAACCCCCAAGAAGGCCCCAGCCTACGCCCTTTCTTCCGCACCCGAGGTAATCGGACTATACCAAGAAGTTTATCATCCTGAGATAGGTTAGATTTGCTCCAGGTTAGTCCACCACCCCTTACTGCCCTTGTGGACTTTACTCCGGAATTGTTGTTGGTGGTTCGAATTGTTTTTTTTTTCGTCTCGCAATGCTACCGCGCTTCGGTAAACGTTTTATGTGCCTGTTGTTTCATCTGTTCGTTTCGGAAAGACACAAAAGTCGTGTTGCTCCATTCCGGAATGTCGTAGCATTTTGTTCCGTGTGTGTGTGTCCGCCTTTCCACGCAGTCACGGACGCTTCCCAGCACGGGCACGATGAATACGGTACCAGCGCGGTAGCGATGAAAGATAAATTTAAATCACTTTGATGCCTTTGTTCAACGAGCATAAACGTGCCCTAGATTGTTACGTCTTCGATTTTACCAGTCAGCCCGCAAAGCACGGAAGACGCGTTTTCCGTCGCCACGGTGGGAGGTCGAATGGTGCCACAACGCCAACGCGCCTGGTGTGGAAAGCGAGAAGGAGCTGACACGACCGTACCGTGCGTGGGTTGATGTGCGAAAATGATCAATTTTTCTTCTTCACCTTCACAAACGGCTGCGAAAGTGAACAAAAAACCGCCAAGCTGTGGCTTTTTTCGGTATCATTTTTTGTCTTCTTCTTCAAGTTTATTTGCAAAAAGGACTAACTGCTGGCACGAAAATTGCGATAGTGTTTATCAATTCACGAGCCAATTCATCTCATAAATCATGCAGCTGAAAGTATTTCCAACTATTTGGAAATATTCATCGTCGGTTCAATGATTGGAACAGTTACACATATTAATGGTTTCAGATAAAATAAATGTCTATGAATCGTGACATATGTAGCGTACCAAAGCGTACAGCCGCAGAGTAGTTTATATTCTAATATTTTATCTCATGATTAGAACAGCGACAGCTACTCTTATATGTGATGTGAAGAGTCTGCAAACAGCTTTCGGGGAACGTTCTTCAAAGACGTTGCCGCTCTAGTCATCGAGCTAAGGGAGAGGAAACTATTTCAACATTCTGTGTGAGTACATGCACTGCTAAATGCGCTCGTTAGGAGCTCCTTTCAGATTCATGAGCGCACAATTTTCTTTCGGGTTTGCATTTGAAATATTCGAATCGTACATCGTTTAAAGGGACGAGAAACTTGTGCGGTCACTTTTGGTTCGAAGAATCCCACCGCCGCTTGGTTTGCGAAGGAAAAAATCCACTCCGACCAAATCGAATGGAAAAGTTCGTTCCAATGAGGTCTGCTACTATTTTTTCCCTTTCTTATAAGCATCTTCTATATTCCACGTTCTATATTTGACTGGTGCGGCGTGCTGATTCTTCGATTTTCTACCCTTAAACCCGATTTTTCTTTTCTCGTTACAGCATCCACTTTTTCAGATGAAAAGTTTTCTGCCATAGCTTGATTTCCCTGTCCGTTGACTTTTTATTATTATTTTTTTACAACAATGCTCGTCAGTTGATCCAGTCGTCCGATACCTATTTGTAGATTACATTTCCCTACGATTCTTTATGTGGCTCTCGCTGTCAATCGCTCATCACCATGTTCACGCTTGGTGGCGGATGGGAATTTTATTGCAGAATTTTTGGACGAACACCAAGTGCAAGCAGAGCGTGACAAATTTCGGAGAAAGTTCTTAATATAGTTACGCTCCCGTTTGATATCACTCTTCCCAACACCCAGTCTACATTGTCACCAAACAGGCGAAAGCACTTAGAATACGACGAAAGGTGGAAAATTCTTGATCTACGTAAAATAAAACTATTATAATTTATACGAAATTTCAAACTCCGATAAAGGATAAAGTTTTGGCGTTGAATATCAACGTTTCAATTTAACGTGCGCTAGGTTTGAAAAGAATTTAATAATGTCAATAACACAACATTCCTGAACTGACGTGCTACGTGAACTGTCACGATAAATAGATCCACTAGCGAGTACGTGGATTCGACGTAATTCAATTAATTACACGATGAATTAACAAATCCACTCGTAATTTATTTCTTCCACTCACAGCTTACAGGGCTTCGATCGCACAGAAACTGCGTCATGCCGGAATGCTGTATTGAATGCATTTCATCTCGCAAAACAAAGAACGAAATCGCACAGCTGGTCGGGACGTGCTTTTTGATGAGGGCCAACATGTTTCAGTAACCATCGCTGCCGGTCTGCTTGTGCATGCAAGTCGCTAATCCGACCAAGATGAAGTGTCGAGAGGTAGAATGAAAAATGCAATTGAATAGCACACTATGCACCTAGCGTTCCCTGGTCGGAGACGTCAGATTGCTGCAGCTTTTTTGCGAGGAAGCATCTCTTCGACAGGATTCGACAGGCAACGCAGCATGACTCACGCTGCCGAATGGCCGAACGCAAGGTAAAGTGGAATTTAATTTGGCAGTCCCGTTCCCCGTTTCACGAAATTCGCAGCGGAAGTTTCAGTGAAGCTAGCGTAGTCTTCGGTCCGAATATCGCTTCTAGTGGTCCTGCGCTGCATGTGTCGGCATTCGTTGGTTCCACATTTCATCCTTCACCTGGTACGCTTTGCAGGACTTATCGTTGGGATCGTTTTTGTGTGCCATTCCCGGAGCAAGGGTTTTCTTCATGTGGTGCGTTAAAAATTCGAACGCCGAACGTGCGCACCAGTGACAATGGGTTGCTTTTCATACCGATCTGCCACTGTAATAATGTGCAGCACGTGCGCCAAAGTGCAATGTCTCCTTTCGAGCAAAGCTCGCTCCGTTTTCCCGGGCTGGATTACACCAGATGCATACGGGAGGTTTTTATCTGCCTATGGCACTGGAGCTCTCGTTGTGCAACCAATCCCGGCCTTTTCCATGGAGCGATTGGTGGAAAGCTCTTTCCAAGGGGCTAAGCCGACGAAACTGACGCTTCTCAAGGAATTACGTAGGACGAACGAAAACGGAAGGAAAACGAACCGTCTGGTTATCGGGTCTATGCGAACCTGTGTGGAACCTGTGTGTTGGACAGCTCAACCCGGCTCTACTGCCAGAATTTTTCCGATCTGCCAGCTGCCAAATCCGGTCCAAAACGAGTGAGCGTTCCTAGCGAAGCGGAAAATGCATTCAATGGGCCGAATGCGACGCACGGCCGGATCGCTTATCGCTATCGGTACAAATTCGATAAGCAATAGTTCTCGGTTGCCTGCAAATCTCTCCCATTGACGCATAAACGAACCGATCCTAGACCCAACGCTCTCGCTTTTCTTTGAGGTAGCGTTCCCCCCGTTTTTTGTTACATTCCCGTCGGTTGTTCGTTATTGACAATTTTACATCTTCTTCGACAACGACTCTGGAGCGTCGGTCGAACCCTCTCCAGTCGACAAAAGGATGGCCTCGGGATGGCAGACGCACAAGAACCTTTGGAAGCCGAAGACGATGTGCTATCGTGCGGGTTTAAGTGTAAAGCACACAGGGTTATCTGTCGGCATCGGGATAAGTGGAAATAAATTATTCATTCGATTTTGCAGTAACACTTGTGCCTCCGGCGTCATGAGCAAGCTAGTAGCGTGGCGGAGATTGAGTGAGACTTCATAGATGGGTTGGGCGATAGATTTTCGCTTAAAGCTCACGCCAAGACCACCGCCACCAGATCGTCTTGTCGTCTTCTAATGCATAAATAAATCGTAATGGTTGCATCATATTAGCCGTAGCCTTCTGCCAAGCGAAACCGAGATTGCGGAGCCTAAAGCCCAAATGGTGACGTGTGGGCTAAGCTACGCAACAAAACAAAGCGTTCGCATTAATGCACGCTACGCATTTAAATATTGATTGCGTTCATTTGAATATTGAATCCTGATGATGTGGAGTACATTGGAAGTATTAGATTATTTCTTAAAAATGATCCTATGTTGAGTTTGGATATCTCGCACATCAACCATTGGTGAACACCAGCTAACAGTCATCTAACTTTACTGGTGATTGGTTAAGCATAATTTAAGGGCCAATAGGACCACATTTTATGCAAATTCAACTACATCATGGTCTGGCGCATCTGCAGCAGTAAACTACATTTAAAAAGTATCAAACATTGATTCACACTCGCTCATTGATGTGCGTTGGTTCAGTTTCTACCAGTTTCGCACATTTTTAGTATCAACTACACGCGACTCATCCAAAAAACAGGTCACCAACATCGTACTCTCCGTTAACGGTGCCACTGTGGCCGTGCTAAACGGCTTGGCGGCTAATAATAATAACACGCTGCGTGACGACCCTCGGTAAACCTCGCGGTACCGGCCAGTTTCGTGCTTCCTTGGCACGTCTTCGACGATGCAGCCATCTTCCCAGTCCGCCATCGCTAACGTCCGTGGCGATGGAAAATATTTGTTTTCGAAATTGAAATAAATGTTCGTAATTTTTCTCGCCACACAGCGCTACCACCGTTCATTACCACGACCACGATCATCGTTGCGGACCGCGATTAGCTTGTGGATAAGTAGGTAGACACAAAAAAATATTTTCGCTTTTGCTGCCGCTAGTGAGATGCTACTTTTTTTTTCGATGAGGCTTTTTTGCAGAACCCATCCAGATCTCGTGGACGTTCCGTTCCGCTGGCATAGCCATTGGTGGCAGCAGCAGCAGCAGCAGTTCGGAAAATTTGCGAAATTACCATCGAATAACTTATGTGGCCATAAAATTGTCGGCTCTGCTACCCGTGAGCATTTCCCTCGAGAGCTTTCCCGCTCGTTAGCCACCGGGAAGTGGCGGAGTGATTGGTATGCAAGTAATTATCGACGTCCGTTTTTCTGGCGGCAGGAAAGTTAGGCTGATGGAGCGCGTTCCCTCCAACACGGTGCACTTGCCGTCCAAAGCGGTAACGAAAACTTTCACTTGCCGCCACTTTGGTCAACGTTTAACGGTAATGGCAAACATAACTCCCGAGATAGGAAGAGTGCCGGCAATAAAAATTATTATTCTCCCGGACGATCGCACTCACAGCGATAGGGCCGATAGCAGGTCCTGGTACAACGTGTGCCTAGGGCAGTGTTCACCGGCACCTAGTAAAGTGGAGATGATCAGCGCTTTTTGGTGGATTTTTATTAGCCTAATTGAACGGTTCGCCAAGGGTCAATGATGCACTTTGTGCTAAATGGCTTGGAAAAAGGAATCAATACGAAAGGGACGATAATCGGAATTTGTGGGCTAATGAAAGCTCGCTACCCCACTTTAGTCGTAATATTTCAAGCGTTTTAAGTGTTAATGATTTAAAAATTTTACGAAATTTTCATCTATTTGATGGATGCATGAAAGGAATGACGGACGATTGGCATCCGAACCGTACGTACATGGAATAAAGTACATCGGTGACAAACAGTATGTTTCCATGATTAATAAAACAATGATAAATAATTTTTACATTCTAAAACTTAAGCTCTTCATGTTACGAATGTGCATTCAGTATGATCAAAGATGCCACTCAAAAAAAAAAACAACAGAGAAACCCTTTTGACCGAATGATTAATTTTATATTTTTGCATGATGATGAAAATAAAAATGTTCACTTCCATTCGTGAATCGATGGGCTTCAGCAAGCGATGATTATGAGTAAAGTTGCACGGGTTCAACTGAGCCCCATTCATGCGCAAAGTGATTGCCATGGATTGTAACGTTCAAAGAACCGTAATGCGGCAGGAAATGTTAGTTGATGATTCGACAGAAAGGCTTCTAGACAAAGAAATAGACTACAATGATAAGAAGCAGCAAAAAAGAACACTAGGAAGCAAAGGAATCATTCAGCACTCTACGCCACCGAATGAAGATGGCTGAATAATCAATCAATATTTCCTCATTATGAAGCCATAAAACGCGGAAAAAGCGCAAGGCAGCAGCTTAACTTCGCATCCAGCCATGCTTGATGTACTGCAAACGATGGCAAATACAAAAGGCTACACTACGTTGGCCACCCGTGGAGCTTTATAGTGGTTTGCGCAAGAGACCTTCTTCTCAGCCGCACTTACTCGTTGGAATTTAATTGTAATTCAGTGCACTCTGCGAATGGCACTCATAGAAAATTTTCTTTACTCTCCTTTTTAAAGTGCATTACTGTTGAATCTTTAACAGACGCAGTACACAATACTATCTCATCTTCAATAACTTTCTTTAAGAATTAAAAAAATAAAGTACCTGCACAATTGGATGGCTCATTTTCTACATTGGATGTGGAGTACGACCTTCCTAAAGTTATGTAAACTCAAATTGCATTCAATGTTGTCAGGAGAGAAGAATTTCAGCAGTAATCTAGAGTTATCATTTGATTCGCTGGTCATCCACTCGTGAGTTGACGAAATTTGAATCGCCGATGATCGCCAGAGCAGTTTTGATGGTAAAACCAGGTCAACAGATTTCATCCCGCGTTGCATGTGACACTTGAACGGTAGCTTTGGCACAAATAGCACGAATCGACGTGCAGGCAATCGCAATGATCTGCTGCATTATGAAACAACCGAGCGGTAAATTTGGCCACCATGTTTTGATCGAGGGAGCTGAATAATGGGAGCCGGTTTCAAAAATAGATCACCGTGGTGTGTTAAATTAGCGTTTCTTGAGGGTGCAACAAAACTAACAACTAATGTGCTGACGTGTAAGCAATGTCACAGGGCTAGTACGGTCGTGCTCAAATTTTGAAGGTCTCATCATTCCGTTTTGTAGAGTTTTTTAATTTAATTTCGCCATATTCCATCAATTGATACAAAGCTGTTTGAATAGCACAAGTAGCATTAGTTTGTTGGAGTGGACCTTAATAACACGAGCTCGAAAGTGGGATTTGAACCATTCGAAGCGATGCATCTGCTGAAGATATTTAACTCCCACTATCCATGACAGTGCTCGCAATCTTGCAAATACTTCCACCTACATCGTTCGTGGGCCTCTGCTGTTGTGGGCCGGTTTGTTTACGTTTGAACATAATCACGCTGCCTTCGCGACCGAAAGAAGAAGAACAGAAAGCAACCGTGCTCTCGTGCTATTTTAGAATTTGTCTGTCCGCTCGCCCGTGTCACATCGGTTCATGTTGTGCTATTTTCGTTACGGCCGCTCACAACCGCGCACGTTCCATTTGTTCCGTGTGCCGGTGGGTTGAACAGGGCCACACTTAGCTCGTTCTCAAGAGAACCGTCCCTGCCTGGTGACTAATGTTCGAACTGTTTTGAACACAGCCCTATGAAATACCAAAGCAATAAAAACTATTCACGGTATGGGTTTTCAATTTTATTATTTCTCGTGAAAATTCGCGCCCAGCAGCTAATGTTTGCTTTCGTTCCTGATCGGCCGTCAAATTGTTCAATTTGTGCAACCAAACGCAAACAGGTTGAATACCCCGGGAAATTCGGTGTATTAAATGTTTCATGAACGCTACACGCTTGCGTTTGAAAAAGCCATATAAAGGAAAGGAATCATAACTCTAATGGTATAATTCAGGGAATATGTTATGTTTATAAAATAAAAGCCAACGTTATCGTATTCTTTAACGGATCACAATTTTGAAGCAATATAAACAACGTAAACCGCTCTCCACCTACGAGGGGACTCGTATCGGAGCGTCTTGACGGATTTCTCCTCGGTCCCGGATTTCCTGCCGTGTTGCGTATGACCAAGATTATGGCTTGCGGGCTTTACGATAGCAAACACGTCGCGTGGTTTTCATGTTCGCTCAATTCAATTTATTTTTTAATGCTGCATTTTCCTCTCCGGGGAAACAAGCTAATTTTTGCTTTCGTTTTTTGCTCCAACTACGGTACGGTGAAATTTATTACCGCATTCGTTTAGCACCTTTAGTTTACGGTCGCGGCTTACCACGGCCAGCCAGCGAACGCAATCGACATCGTTAATGAAGCGCTCGCTAATTCCGCAGGTTATACAGTAATTCAGCGTGCGCATTTTTTACACATGGTGTTTCTGGTACTCTGCCCTGCAAACAATCGTTGTCCATCGTGTTGTTGAATGTTTAATGAAATAAAAAAGGTTATCCAGCATACGCGCGATGCTTAAACAACGAAGCTTACACACGGAACAAGACCCGGATAAACTCTTCAATCTACGTAGGAGGATCTATCTAGTAGGTGTTTTATCAGTTCAGTCAACTTAAAAAAAGTTTTATGTTACTTGAGAGCTATCTATATATTCTACCGAGTTATACAACATAGCTTCTTTTTTCCATTTCCATCACACGCCTGTTTTCTCTATTGGAGGATTTACACGTTGTCAAGTTGTAAATTACAATCATAATATATGTATCCAGAATATGAGACAAAGTAATATTCATTTTTACACTTATACATGCACTTATAACCTCTTTTTCCTGCAGTTCTCACATTGCAAACTAGCTTTCTTGTCTCGAATATGGATACCAAAACAGAGTTGTGTTTTTTGGCTCACAGGTTTGAAAATAAATTGAAACCGACTGGTTGCTCAAATTCCAATAAAAACACTCCCCAAAATCCTTTGGATACGTTCGGAGAATGTATCCTGCCCGGACACGCTAACGAGAAACGACAGTTCCGGCTTTCAGTGGGAAAACTATTTCTGTGATTGTTTCCCCTTTGCCTTCATTTTCGAGCCGGTGATGAAAATCGTCGGATAATTTCGGTGCTTTTTTTTTCCCCGGACGGATGAATTGTTTCCAAACGATGCGGAGGATTGTTTTTATCGTCATTTTTCTCGAATTTCCATACGCACTCTTCCCAACGTCCGGGAGGAGTTTGGGTGATTCGAAGCGCAAAAGTTTATCTGCCACGTTCTGCTCCACGAACCCAATTTGGGCGACCGTTCCCATTAGTGCATTCCTTCGCAATGTTGTTTTTTGTTACTTTTACGATCAGTCTTCCGAGAAGTATGTCGTTTATTATATCCCTTCTCTTGCGAGGCTCTACCGATTACTGGCACAGCGTCGTGAAAACGAATGTTTTATGTAATGTCACATTTTTTGCGTGCATTAAGTAAAATATTTTTAAATTTATTTATCGTTCCGCATTCCAGCCAAAGACATGACTTTTTGAGGTCTGTTCGAAGTTTTTAAACGATCTGGGCACTTTTGGTTATATTTGGAAAATCCTCTCTAGTTCTGGGAAAAGATGCCCTCAATCACATAAGTTTCTTGTTATATTGATATTAGTTAATGAGATTATCTCAGAATGAGATATCTCAGAATAGCATAATATAGATAAGAATAGATAAGAAATATAGAATAGAATAGATAAGAATGAGATATCTCAGAATAGCATAAAACTCATGCTCGTACTTTGTGGAAGCTAGGGGATGCAAAAAACATTCTGGACGTTTGAAGAAAACTTCAACGAACGCAAAATTATGTTGTAATCCTATTGTTAGCGCGCTTGAGTAGCTTCTGCCAACAATATTTGAATTATACGAGCAACGTAATCCGGTCTCCGATTACTGACACAGCTGAAGCAGCATTTAGAATGGTGTTCGTCTACGAACACGAGATGGAACGGTAGAACGTAAAAAAAAAAAGGAAAACGATCGCCGGTGGACTATTCTACAAATGCTCCCGCTGACGCCCCATCGAGGTACTGTGTGTGTCAGAGTTAGTTTGGTTCGGTAAGTTTTTCCGGCTAGCATACGGTGCGGAAATAATGCCCCTAGTACAAGAATTGCCCACTACCAGCGGTATCGGCGGGTTGGGCTGTTTGTCTCCACGACTCTCGCCCGTCTCGAACCACAGTCCAGCGAGCCCGAACGGCAAGAGTCCATTTACATAATTCAGTTACATGCTAAAATGTGTGGCGGCAGTAGATTTAATCCATAATCCTTTATCGGACGTAGTGCAGTGGGTGTTGCCGTTTTGGAATGGCATCGTAAATTTAATCAATCCTCTCCGTCCATTTCCATGGGTCCATGGATTGCCATCGCAGGCGTCGTTCCCACCCATCTCGGGTTCGCTTGTTCATCCGAGCTTAACTTTTTGTCCGTTTCGTCGCGCTTCACCGTGCTGGCACGGGGCTAATGGGATGGTTTTTGGGGGCGTCCGGTACCGACCGAAGGGAACTGATTGGGTCAGCTAGTTGAGGCCTGCGGTGGAAAGGACAAAATCTTGCCCTTGCCATCGCCCAACGCTCATCCCGAATGGAACTGGTAACACCGCTCGCTGTGTTTTATGCTGCCGGCCAGTTCAAACATAATAAAAAGTCATCTTTCGAACCCAGGCACATAAAAGATATATCATGCGAACCCGGTTTCTACGGTCTTCCCCTGAATAATGACGTCCTTTCGCACATTGCGCTCATTTCACCAAGCACCGGTGCTGTGAGGGACGACAGTCACTGTGCCGGGAATTCCACGAGAATCTGGCGCGATCTGGTTGCGTTGGTCAGCGTCAGACCTTTCCGGCCCACTGTCGGAGTCCAGCTACGGCTGGATGAGTAATGTCCACATTGGATTGCCCCAAACGAGCACTGGGAATGCGGGAGGAAACCTTTAACTGTATCGTTTATTCATGCATCGGCAGATTTCTGTCCCGTTTCGGCAACGCAATGAGAATATTTTGGTAGGGCCAATAAAAAATTCATGTGCAAAAAATGATCTTAATATTTTTGGAATTGAACATAAGCCGCTCACGAGAACCATTGAGCGAAAATTGCACAACGATGCAGGCGATGAAAATAGTGGGGAGTGTACCTCGGGGATTACTGATTATAATTTCCACTGCGAATGCTTTATGTACATAACGCCGCGAATTTAAGCTTTCATATATTTATTTCAATTTGCCACAAATATGCCTCATTAAAAGAAATAAATTTGTATTAAAACAAAATCTTTTTGTAACTATTGTTAACAAATTTTCACTGAACATAAATTAGTACGCTTTGCAAAATGGTTTCCTATTTCTTCCTGTAATATAGGCTTCAGTGTTTCGAACGTTCATCTAACATTCCAGTATTCGTTCTTATGAAAAGCTTCAGCATCGAAACTTACCACCTATGCAACCCTTTCTCACGAGCACCAACGTGAGCACGTCACCAAACAAAATGATGAAATGAAACGAATGATTTTGAATGCCGAACCCTTAGTAAACATATTTTAGAAAACGTCACGACCGCTGGGATCTTTTTATTTGTAGCTGAAATCAGCAACATTCTCCTAAACCGACACCAGCACAAAACCGCTTGAGGGATACACGTGTTTGAGAAATCATGCGTCGGATCACATGTTTGCTCAGGAACGCGAGGGTTCGGATAATAGTTTGCAAACAAAACGGGCCATGTCTAGAAGGGTGAAAAAATAGTGAAATTTCAGCACGGTTCCCGGAATGAATTTGAAATCAGATTTGTGCGAATCTGAAGTTTCCTCAAATTCGATGGAGATTTTTTTCCCGGAATGAATGCTAAATGATTTAAATTTGCACGAAAAGTTTACGCCCTACCCATGCCGCATTGGTGGAAAAACAGCAAATCAGTATTTGCAAAACCGCCCGCCCGCACTTGGGAAAACTTCTCGAACACGATTCAGCAGCTTCGGATCGAGCGGTATGGTCAGTTAATGAAATCAGTTTTGCAAACGCAGCATTCCGAGGGTTCGGGAGGGTCCTTTTCCGGATCTACAAGTTGAAGTTTGCAACGCAGCCTTGCAAACCCCTCAACAAGTTACAATCCTATGGGCTTCGGTTCAGCGAAATTGGGTTAGCTTAGGATGTAAGAAAAGGGCGCTTGTGGCCATTGTCCAAGAGGGATATTTCACCTCCAAAAATGTCTTGTCGCATTCCTAGACGTCTCTTACTAACATAATCAAACAAAACAGTTTTCCTCAATAGACAGAAGAAAACGATGGATTTGGGTTGTTTTAATTAAAGTCAATTTAAATTTGCTAGGGTTTTGCTAGCAATGAATAATGATTGTTTTACAAACCAACTGTTCATTCGATAGAATTATAATAAATCAGTGTTCACAACAATAGACTTAATTCTATAGAAAAATAAAATGTTAATATGCTAGCTAAAAATTTGATTTTAGTGTGAGATTTACTTTTCCGTTTCTACCACCTAATGGTAAGGTTTTATATAAAAAAAAGCACGCTCATAGCTAAATTTTTGCTCCATTCCCATAAGAGGATTTACATTCAATATCACTCAGTATACGCTCGTTAAGTCAACAAGTAATTGCTCATATTTGCTATGAATATATGTGAACTATGTGTTGCGTTCACCGAACCCAATCCATGCTGCAATTTTCGCAGAATTGTTTGACAAACATCAGTCCGTACAGCTCGGAATGGTATTAAGCAATGCTATGCTGCTCAGATTCGTAATCCTCAACCAGCGCGCCATTTGCTACGAGGAAGAGGGCAAAATGTTGGGTGCATGTTGGCATAATTGATAGATATATAATGGATGGCCGGCTCAAGGACCACGTTCGGGTCGGGTCAGCAAGTTCACTTCGTAACCACCGGTGTGTCGTTTAAAGCGATGATGATAATGACGATGATGTATAGCCCGATCTATCATTGTGTATTGATGCCCCAATAAATCATGCCCACTATGGCCGGTTTCGTCGGCTGACGAATTCGGAATTGCGATTTCCATTCATCGCACAGCTCTCGCATAAGAAACATGGTGGCTACAAGGCGCTCTAGCGAGAATGAATGCGACTAATGTTAGCTAAAGTATATAAAATGAACCTCGTGTGATTTAAGGTTAAGCATGCCTATTATTATCATCAAATGGATATTATTTGCCATATATTCCCAAGCAAATAGGAAGTAACAGCCAATCAACCATTGCTGCTCGTTGAAGTATAAAAGTAAAACTGGGAAGGCTTATTGAACTGTGAAATAATATTTCGTGCAAAGGAGCTATCGGTTTCCAATAAACTTTTGCATATATTTACCTAGTGGGTCCACGCGAAATATTTGCGTTTCGGGATCAGCTCGCAGAAATCGCGGCAAGCTGGTGAGCAGCGTCAGCACCGTAATCCAGTAAACGATATATTGATGCATCGAGTTGACGTGCCTTAATTCCATTCCGGCTGCTTTGCGTGTGGTTCGGTGGGAAGAGAGGTGTTGACTTTGCTGCACTCGCATGTACCTTATACAAATTAATTTTCAAGAAAGCAAACACGTTTCAAACCACACGAACGGTGCACATCGCCCAAGCGTAACACGCGATCAGCAAACAGAAGCACGCGAACCATATACGCACCACTCGCACGCCTGGGGCAATCACTTTTCCTTTCGTTTCCACTTTTCGCTATTTAATGGCAATCATATCATTTGGCGCTTTTTCCAAACCACACGACATATCCGGGACTCAACCGAAACCGCACACTAGGCATGGCACGCTTTTTCAATTCCTCGCGATGGTTCTCTCCGATTCACCATATGCACCTTTGGTTGGGCAGCATTTTCACTCCCCAACCGAGCACTTTTCCACTTTCTTTATTTGGTGTCAAGGCTGCACCACTGAACCGGGATCAAATCTGCAGCAGCCTTCCACACCCGCGGGCTGTTTGTTGGTTTTTAATGAATTACGGTGTTCACATTCCATGCACTCGGGAAACTCTGTGGAATTAAGACCAACGTTAAATATTTATTTTCATTACATAATTCCGGTCCTCTGGAGCCTCGTCACGCGCACACCTTGCGTTGCAGCGCCCACGCAACCACCGTGGAAAGCTTTTGTTTGCTGTTCGAATATTCGCACGAACGGTGCGGGTCGAATTAATTCTTCGTTCGGCGAAATGAATCAACCACCGTGCGCTGGATGGGTTTTAATTTTCCATTCCGTTAATGCTTCTTGATCACTTCCGCCACATTAAATGTCACTGCCATCAACGGATCCGTGTCGCCACGCCATATCTGGCCGGTGCGAAATGGAAATCGTATTACCCGGGCACGGTCAACGGATGATTAAAACGGACGCCCCTGATTGAGGGCTGCTGGGAGGCAGAAAAGAGAGAGAGTGTTTGTGAGCGAAAGAGAGAAAAATTGATTGCTGGTTTTAACGGATTTTTTCCACAATTATCTATAATTACTTCTTCTTCGCCACGGTGATGATTTGACATTTTGCGCTCAATACTTGTGCTTGAAGCCCGCTTTCTTCCGTTTCTGTTTGTTTTTCAACGACGGGTATGACAATTTAATTAACACATTAGCCAGGCGTGGCCGCGCTCGGATGCAGTGCAGAAGCTTTTAAGCCAACGTTTAATGCTTCCTTCTGAGAAATCTATCCTATTGTATGCTTGATTGAAGATGGCGCTTAGAAAAGAAACGACCGTGCGTTCTGGCATGAAATTTAATTTCCTTTTTGTTTGATCCTTTTTTGGGTGCGGGAAGTACAGTTTCCCATTAATCGGATTATTAATATTTTTGTTGCTAGCACGTTCAACACAACTTTCGCGGATCTTACAACGGCAACTTACAGCGGATGAAAATGAATCATTCGCTTATGGCGATCGAAAACCATTAAATTAGCTTTAAATGTTAATGCAACATAAGCAACATAGCGGAACATACGGAAATCGATTAAATGAACCCAAAATAGTTTGCTGTTTGAAAATCAAAATTGTGCTTCGAAACTTAGCGCTTCGTGTATCTGCATATTTTTTCCTATGGCAAACTCTATCCTAACGACATTCGAGAAAAAGAAAATATCCACGATTTCAGCTCGAAGCTGTAGCGATTGGTAGGCGTTTGAGCTTCGGTTGTGTTATGCCGAGAAACGTGTAGTCTTTTTATGTAGCTCTGCTTGCTTAAACATTCGCTTCGCTGCTCAACACATGGAAACACCTCAAATAAGCAAACATGATACGAACATAAAAAGTCTCGTGCCAGTGCGGCGTGGTCGAAGCTGTTTGTCTTCTATTCGCTTCCAAGCACGCTGCACCGTAAGGACTCTTGTCGTGCCGGTATTTCCATTCCACTTTTGTTTTCTGTTAGTTTACCGTGCGTGTTTTTCGGCGCGCCGGCCTCCTTACGCACTTATGCACGCACGTCCAAAGGACCTGCCCGGCCCGGTTTGGTTGCGCTCGAGCGACATCGTTCACTGAACATCGTAAGGAGAAGGCCTCCCGGGTAGAAACCTGACCTCCGAAAGATGATTGGCTTGATTGAAGATGGTTGGGGATCGTCATTAAAAGTTTTGTTTGCCGCCTGCTCGAAGGCCGGATCTCGCGCCGTGGCACAATCTAAGTTAAAGGCTCCGTTTTTCCGTTTCCCATGGCGGAAGTAAAAATGGGATAACGAATATGCCCGAAGCTCGTGCTCCCGTGAGATGGATGAATGCGGGAAACGCATTAGCTCTTGACGGCGTGCTGCGTAATGGGGTGTCAAGGCGAAAATGGAGCCGTTGCGATTACGGCACTAGCGCCGCGCCCAGCATCGTATGATGATGACGTCGATGACGCCGGAGCTTGATGATTATCTGAGCAGCGCAATCAGCCGGCTGGTATGGGGTGCTGTTTATTTACAAAATCGACATTGGCAGCAAAATCATCGGTAGCGTACGCTGCCAGTGTCCTGTGCTAACAGAATTATTTACTCACGCCTCTGACCATGCACCGGGAGCACGTTCATCCGTGGTTCTCGAGCGTTTGGGCTTGTGTTTGATTGGCCCTCGTCAAATGGCCACCAAATTCGCATCAACAAGGTTTTGTTTTCACGCTTACGCTTATCGGTGTGGGAGAGCTTGTCAAAAGTTTTGTTGTACTAATCGATCAAGTCGTGTCTGCAAGAGGAGGAACTCTGTGCAAATTGAACCTTCCATTAAGCCATTATCGGATGAGCCGGATACAGAGAATCCGGGAACAAGCATTGCTACTCTACGGACGAATTTAAAGGTACGCTATAGGGAGAGCTATTGTTTAAGAAGCAAGAAAACCGTAAGTTGAACACAGTACGCTCTCATCCAATCGTGGGTCTTGATTGCCGCCTTATTGAGGGAAATAAAGCAGCACAGGTCAAATATTCAAAACCGGCACGAGCACCCAAAATGAGCTTCGCTTCGAGCTGAGTATCGCAAGCGAAAACAAAAGAATCGCCACCAAACGCAATTTTGCATCACGTCTTGAGTGTCTTATCCGAATTCATCAACCAACCATGCAAATCGTGTGCCTCCCCTGATGGGAATTCCTGCGACGAACCGTTTAAGCCGCACCAAAAGAGCCCCAAATTTCATCAAGAAAAACGAGCGGCGCACGCAAAAATGCTCCCATTTGGGGCAAAACGGAAACGAGCGCAATATAATCAACCGATTCAAGAACGTGCGAGCATGAGTTTGAATTCATTTTTCCCATTTTCGTTCAGCATCGCGCTCGTTTTCTGACGTTTTTTTTTTCTCCAACCTCCAAACGGGTAGCCATTTAGCCCTGTTTGGGAGGCAAAAAGGACGGTTAGCATTAAAGGGCTCGAATAAAAAGTTCAATGTACTCGCAGCCAAGCACCAGAAGGGTCGCCACCCCGTGCGTATGACGAATTAGTCTTTTGGGAGCTCATGAGGATGCTGTTTTGGCGACCCGTTGGTTATGATTTGGCGACCGAGCCGCCCTGCGTGGATGTGGGTGGTGAAATATGATTTACGCCAATTGAAAGCACAGTGCGCGAATGCGTATACGCGGAAGGCACTTGGTATTTGCATGCCTAATGCCGGGTGGCACATCGCTGCCATTGTTGGAGAATGGATTATTTTGCGTTTTGTTTCTTCGTCGCTCATGTCATCACGCATGAGCAGACCAGCACCGTCAGCAAGTGTGAGCCGGATTGTCGCAGGACCGACCTTGCGAGGACTTTCTCAAATAATAGGATGATGCATTGCGTGTGTTTGCGTGTGGTGGCAGAAAACTCGGTGGCCCAGCATAGACACACGCGTACGTTCACTGTCGGCAGCGGCGAAAGGACCTTCCAGATGTACTTTCATGTGTCGGCAGCTACATACGCACGCTCGGTGCCATGGAAAGCCGCGTGTCACCACACGCGCCTACCACAAACATTGTGCCCGACACGCTTCAGCACGAGTTGGATGATTATACCACGGGCTCTACCGAGCAAGTTAGTGGTATTTTAATGTGACGTAAATCAGCCCAGCCAGCTCGGTTCCTGGTGACAAACGTGCCGGTTCTGCCAGCCCAAGGAACGGCTGCCTCGCCTCCGCGTGCAAGTGTCTGTAAATTATGAATTAATTATTTTGCACGACGCCCATCCAGCACGCGGGGCACGACCAGGGCGTGCGGACCGAGATTGATAAGGATTCTGTTGCGACAGGAACATTAACGGACGCGCCGCGGTAGTTAACGAAGTCGTGACCAAAATTAATAATTCCTGGTGTCGATGCTTTGGGTAAATATTCCGCGCGAGCTGTCTCCTCGCCGGCCTCCGACGAGCTGGCGCAACCAGGAGTAAATATTCTAATGAAATATAATGTATGGAAATTAGAGTACATTTATTTGCGTTCAATCTACTCTCAGTGATTCCGTCGAGTTCCTCTCTAGCGCTTCGTGAAAGATCGACGATACAAAACTGGGAAGGGTCGCATATTGTTTCCCAAATTAATAGGCTCGTGACGAATGCCGGCGAGATGAAAGTAAAAACTGTGCGAAAACGCCACGATTAGCTTAGCACGGGTAAATATCGTGTATGGGCCGGCTAAAATATGATCAATTTCGTCAAACATCAAACAAACGTCTCGTGCAATTATGAGCAAACTTGCCATCTCATCGTTTGGCAATTAGTGTTGCACGAAAAAAAAACATGCCATCCCTTTTGACCTCATTGGATGCGTTCTGACAGCATTCAGAGCAAAACCGAATTCAATCTGCTGTCACGGATTTTTCGTGTGCTATGAGCCGTGTACGAGTGTGATTAGCGTAGCGCAAATCGATTTTGATGCAGTTTTCCGTTGCAAGAAAGATACAAATTGCTAGTGGCGCAAAGTGGCGCTAAATAAAATCTAATTCATCCGGACGGTGAATGTAGGTTTAATTTGATTTTCGGAGCAATGCAAAATAGCTCCAATTGTTTCGGGCTTCCCACGGTTTGGCTTGTAGGATTACTTTTGCTCTACAGCCGTTTCCAACCAACTAAAAATGAGACCGCTTTGCGAAAACCAAACAACATTACCAACGCGGGGCACCAGCTTCGACAAACAGGCCACGTCGCGTCTAACCCTCAGTTTGTTGCCAATCGGTGATGAATAATTAATGAATCACGCAGCAATTCCCCCCTTTTTTGATGGCCGCTTATCATTTATTGATTGACATTAATTAACCTACCCGGCGCAGTGCCTGCCCGAACCCCGACCTGCAGGGATTTTCGACGAAACACTAATATCAAATCCCTCTTTGCTGCGACAGAGCTTAACATGGCGTGATGCAATTTTCCAGCTGCAGTCGGATGCCATTTGCCGCCTGGTTGCTGCTGTTTGAAGCACTTCCAGTGTGGGAAAAATAAACCCCAGGGCTGAAAATCCACATCGGCCACGCATTCGAGCGGTGAATAGTATATTCAGGTTTGCAATTTTAATGACTGCAAATGACCAGCGGCACCGTGTAGCAGTGTAATTAAATTGTTATTAGCCCATGCGGCTGGTGGACTTTGCACAGTGCGAGAATGGGGCAGTACAATTTGCGAAAGCTACTTTACTGGCAGTACGATTGTTGCGTAGTTTACAAAGTTAATAAGCTCTCAAACAGCTTGAATTGAAAATGTGACGAATGCGAAAGTGCAGCGTACGAAACGCTACAAAATACATTTTATAAATTTGCTCAGAATTTTTAATGACACAATTTTTGCAAACAAAGTGTTCAAAAGAGCTGTTTGTGTGTATACATATCTGTTTATGAAAGACGGCATAGACCCACAAGATGAAAAATAGAGCTTTTTGAATGTCATTTGTTGAGGTGAAATATTTTTTCCTGTTCTCATACCAGACAACTAAACAGAAAGTTCTGTTCAGTCGAAATATAAATCTCCACACGCAATTAACTCGTAAACGCTAACCTTCGTCAGGTTAATTTGACGTAAAATTTAATACATCTTCTAAAAGACGAGGGAGCTTTATGGAACTCGTGAAAATCGGAATGAAAATGGCTAGATCATGGACATCGATCGAGAGGAAACACCTCTCATCTACGGAATATAAATAGAATATTCTCATGCCTGTCATCGATGTGTCAGACAAAAAAATACCCGGTCTCGGGACCCTCCGTCAAAATGTTTGACTTTTTCTACGTTCGCCTTTTCTCTTAACCGGCGAATCGAAGAAAGCTTTCATTGCAAATAAAGATAATGTGGTGATGAGAACCCGACGTAAAACCAAACGACTTTGCGATGTGGCCGACAGCTCGATGTCTTCCCGCCCAATAGGATCAGAGCGAATGAAGGCAGAAATCGTATTCGGCTGAAAATTCATTCTCCTTCTTTTCGTTCATTATGATACCGGCGCGAAGCTGCCTTATTTGTCTCGTTCTGCCGTGAAATGATCATGAAAATCGTGCGTGACTTTGACGGTAACGAGCAGTGAGCTAGGGTAGTGTTCCAGTCAAGGATGGGTTTGGCTGCTCGGAATTGCATTGTGACTCCGGTGGGATGGTGTTTCGGCACCGCAGTGAGATTATGTTAGCTAAATGGAACTGAAACCGAAGAAAGCCAACTTAATAAGAGAAGAGGGAATGAAAAAAAGTCATATAAATTATAGCTATCCAAATAATGATAGCGTAATAGAAATGTGGAAAGCATGACTTACAGGAATCGAAAAAAATGCTTTTTAATGCTTTCTTCAGAATTACGTATAAACCGTTACTTGTAATTTCGTCTCTATTTCATTGAAGCTTTTCGACGAGCAAAGGTTTCGATCTGCTTCCTAGTAGACGTTTCGTGCGTAAAGATACTAAAATATATGGAATTGAGGAAAAAGGTTGTCTAACACAACGCGCGTATTCTACATATATCATGACTAATGGCTGCAATCCTTGCATGACGTGCGTTCAAAGAGCGAATGCTTCGTTCATATTGGCCATTATTGAATCAATGTAATCAAATTTCAATTATTGCTTGAGCTGTATTTTTCATTCATTGTAAGTGCATGTCGGAACCATAACGTTATTATTAGTTTTAATATGGCTAATGCACTGCAAAATCTTACACGCCATTTGGAAAATAAAATGTCGGCTTATCAAAAAATCTCTTCATGGGATTCTGAGAAAAGAGTTTTCAAAACATGCTACAAGCGGCAATGTTCAATCCTTGGTAAAGCCCTTCTTATCTACTTTTCAGGCTCTCAAACTTTTGTCATGCAAAAACAGACAATTTTGAAAACTTCCAGCGTGACGCTCATGCCGTGAAAGAGAGAGAATCATTTTTTGATCGCATGTTTGGAGGGTGTAGGCGTCGAGTTATGCTTAAATCTGGCTTCGACAAAATTAATTTCGGCTGAAAACTCAAAGTAAATCCATTGCGTGCGTCAATATTTGGAACGGCCACGGTACGCGTCTATACTACACCAATAAACATTTCTTTTATTTGGTTCTGAAAACTTTGCGGTAATCTTTTTGATTCCTAACGTGCGTTTCGTTATTTATAAAAAAAAACTTTCCTCTTTTCAAAGTTAAATATCAATTTAAATTTGCCATTTATTGGACAGATGATTCTTAGTTCGGTTGAATTTTATAAATAAAGAGCGAAATGAGAAAAACGTATCCTTTAAAATACCATGTGGAATCAAATTAAGAGGTTTTACAAGAAGCTTTAGAAAATTCTCGTGAACAATAGCTTGCAAAAAAGTAAATCAAATATCTTCATTTCATTTCACGTCACTCGTGTCTTGGTCTCGTGATTCGAATAAATCTAACAATAATGGTGGGCAGCCGTTATGGTAAGCGCAAAAAATCTTAACCAGCAAAAACTGACGTGGTTCCATGGTTGACCGAATTTCACGATTGCCTTGTGGCCATCTGACGTAAACCTTGGCGGCTCGGTAGGCAACTCCACGAGGTGAGCAGCAAGCGTAAATGAACGCTAATTTTCGATCAAATTAAGCACAAATGATGGCTTTAAAAGTTGATGAAAATTAGATTACTCTCTAGAATTGATCACCACCTCAATGGCAGAGGCTGCCATCGTGAACGGAAGCTATAATCCGTTCGCCTCGGAGCTCGAGTTTGGTCGACTTGCCGATTGGATCATTCGTTTGCGCGATGCTAGCTTCCGCCAGCTTCCAATCGAAACCAAAAGCGAGGAGGGTTTCAAAGCGAATTCGCTTGAAAAATTTCGCAACCCAGACGGGCTGCTTTTGAACTCTCATCTTCCTGCAATGGGCTTTGAGATGGTTCATAGCGCGCATAGCGAGCGTTTTCGTTATGACTCCTCAACCACCAGCCGACTCGAGCCGCTCGTGGGCAGTGGTTGGGAATGAGATAAAAGACGACATTTATTATGAACGTTACAGCTCACGGTGGCTTCTCCGCCGGACTTACTCGCCAGAGCCACCGGATTACGGCGAGTTTTCTGCCAGCGTGGCCAGCGCTAGCAGCATCCTCTTCATGCCAGCTCTTATTGCCAGCCAAGCTCCATTACCTACAGCACTGATCGCGCCTCGAAAGACGCATAATCAGAGGAATTCTCGAGGACCCGCGAAGAAACCGTTAGCTAAAAACGATAGCGGAAGCGGCCCGGCTAGTGAAATGGCCGGGCGGAGAAGATAAAATAAAGTTCGAAGTCGGCCATGCTTCACTAATTAAGTTAATTACTGTTTTTCGCTCATCTTGGCCCATCTATTGCGCGGACTCTTTTCGGATTCGCCTCGCTCGCTGCATTTGCCGGGTATCAGCGAACTCGATCTCTGGCACGGCGCACGTGCTGGCCCGGTTTTTTTTCTCCCTCATCCCTAGCTGACACCATCGTGACCAAATCAAGGACACGTCCACGACCTAAAATTGTCGACTTCCAGTGCCGTAGCGTTTCGACTTCAAACAGCCACCACATGACACGGAAATGTAATTTGGCTAATAGGCAAAGACCAAAAGGTTTCCACCGCTGTTCTTCAATTTCATGCCTTGAGCCCACCGCGTTTTAGCCACGACGAGCCCTACTCAGGGCTTAACTTCTTTTTTGCGCTGTCTCACATTTTTTGCTCATTTATTCTTTTATTTCGTACGTAAGCAAGGAGAGAGAGAGAACAGCCAAGGTCATGGAGCGTGATCAGGGATAAAAGCAACCGGACACGCAGCGTATTGCCGTCTTGCATTCCTGCTCGTTGTTGCACGCTGACTCGCGCTGTACCAGGAAATGTTGCTGTCTGTTTGTGGCTTGTTCATGTTTTTCGTTTGTAACTAGCGTTGAGTAATGATTATGCAGAACACCAACGATTATGGAAATGATCCACGATGTTGAGCTTTCATTTAAAATGCTATTGCTTCCGCGTGGGGTTTACAAAGCAAGCATGAGCCGGTTTTAGTAACAAAAAAACATAAATTTCACCCGTCTTATCGCTCGTGAGATCCACGATATATCACTGCCAGAGCTAATTGTCATGCGCTGTAATTGTTTATCCAACAGCTCCAATTTGCAGTCCATGCAAAACTCATCCCTTCTCCTACCAAGCCTTAGAACCCCTTAGAAACCATTTAAGTTCCACGATACTAATCTCTTCCGCACGATTTGTCCGTCTCTCAACTGAACCGTTTCACTTTCGAACCGCTCCCTGTCGCCGTCGTTGAGAATAAATTGTTGTGGGTAGTGGCAGTAAGAAGGAAAAATGTGCCAAAAAGGACAAACGCCAACCCACACAAGGCACAGGAGCGCTCCGAATTCGAGAACGTGCATGGCAAGCAAAATTGGCCACAAATCTCGAACCGTTGGCAAAGGGACCACGGAATGAAACGGTGGTGTATACTGTTTTTTTTTCGTCGGGTTTTTTAATCTAAGATCCTATCGCTGCTCTTTTCAGTTAATTTAAAAGGTTAATTCTGAACCAAGTGTCCTTTCTGACTTCCAACGGAACGCCCGTCTGTCATCTTATTGTTTTCGTCCTCACCTCGGCCGCTCCGTTGCCCGAGCAAATCGTTTCCAATGAGTCATGATCGAGGCGTGGCGCCCGAACGATATCCTTGGCGTGCTGGCAAAGGTTTGGTGCCTTTCCTAGATGATGCAGAACGAAACAACACTCACACACTCGCTTGGTTGCGCTGGAAACGTCTTGGATCCTTGGAGGAAAAAAAACCCAAAAAAGAAAGCGTAGGGCCATTTCAGCCAATCCTCGCCGTGACCGTTCCGTCTGCCCAGTCATTGATCCTCCGGTTTTAAAGTTAATTAAAACAGTTTAATTTATTCGAGCGACGTCTCGCAGAAAACGGTCCGTTACCACCCGAAAGGACGCACGCGAACCGCCACATAAACTTCGACGAAAAGGATTCTTGACAGGCTCCGCTTGGCGCCGGTGAGTCCGCTTGGCTCGCCGTCCGAAGCGAATCCGTCCCGTTTGATGGCCCTCGTTTTAACCTTCGTCACGTTTTCTAGTGCTGGGAAAAATTTGAATTTGAAAGTAGCGAAAGCCAAACCGCCCCAGAATAAATGAATAGGCAAAGGGTCATGGGAGGAACAATCGCTCGAATGGAAAAGCCACGGCCGTGTTGAGGGACATCGTTTGAAGAGCGAACCACGTGGTGAATCAGCTGGTGCACCGCTGGACTGGGACTGTGAGAAAAGACGCTCCAATATCTTCACCAGACACGACGGTACGTCCGGTTGGTTTCCAGCGACCGATCGAGATGTGGTGGGAACGCAAAAGGGACAATTTTTGGTCCTTTTCTGGTCGTGACGTTAGCATACATTTCTCGTCATGCTTTCCGCTTTTCCACCTTCGTAGGCTGCCACATTCTGTCGGGCGTTCGAAAAAGGACGAAAAAGGACACCGCAGAAAATGGCGTGGAAAAAACATCCGTTTGCGGTTTATATTTCATCGGAATGAAAATTTCTGGAAAAGTAAGAGATAGCGCTAAAAGCGCGCTAAGTTTGCAAGCGAGAGCGTGAAGGAGCAAAGGGAAGAAAGTTTTCGATTTTCTTTCCCTCCCACAATCAGACGGTTATCATCCGTTCCAAACGGAAGTGGTAATGCGGCTGAAGAAAAAAAAAAAGCGCGCAGATAAATAAAATTAGCCCGAGCAGAACGAGCTTCTGGTGAAATGCAGGCATGGATCAAATGCTCTACTGGGAACGCCTTTCGGGATGAGAAATTGATACTGATCCTTTAACGCCCTACGGAGCGAGCTGCGTTCGTTTAAAGAGAAGCTGCGAAGGTTGTTCAGCTTTCTTTTGAGGTTAAATTTAACGCAGAAAAAAAACGCTCGACAAAACAGCGCAACACGCGTTGTCATCCGTAACCGGTTTCGGCACCAGTTCTCATTAGATGGTAGTAGCTGGTAGCTTTGAAAGGATACAAAATTTACCAAATTCTCCGACCACTCGGATGGAAATAAACCGCTTCTTGAAGTAATGGTGTAAGTGAAGAGAAAACATAAAACCACTGTTGCGTGTCCTTCCCGAAACGTGCTATTGTTTCAAAGCCTATAATGGGGCAACAAACGAATAAACAAACAAACAACCGACCCCAGTTGCTTACAGCGTACCGATAAGACGTACCCTCGGTGACGGTGTGATTTTTGTTTTGGTGTATTTTTCGCACAATCCCCACCGGCACGAAAAGCGCCTGCAACCGGAAGAAAATTGATAATTTGTCCAACGCGGCCATGCTGGCACGGGTCGCCAGCAGCCGAAACGATCCCAAAGCGACGGATCTGCCACCCGGTCGCGGAAAATAAATTGAGCGCCAGCACCGGATGCGATGCTGATTTATATCGCGTTCGTGACATTATGCCCTCCGGAAGCACAACAGCGGAGAGTGATTCGCGCAATGCCTCGCGGTGGTTTCGACGCGCGGACGCAAGAGCCTTTGGCGTGTCGACGGCGAACCGGAACAGCCTCCAAAAAGGGGTCACTCTCTCGCAGACCCAGGGGCAAAGTCCACGCCGACCAGAAGGTACTTGCCAGCGGTGTCCGTCCGGTTTGACTCCTCGGGTAGTTCGTCACGTTAGGGCGGAAATTTATTCCCCAAGCGTAGGCACTCTGCAATTCTAATGTTTTAAGCCATTAATGGGTGGGTCTCGGGGCAGCTTTTGGGCAGGCTTCTCTCCGATCTTGATCCAGGAAACGAATGGTGGCGAATATTTCCGGCGAACCGCCATCTGTCTTCGTTGGAGAGACCCGTGGCTCGATATTGAGATTCATTAAAACTCGTTTGGATGCTGCGCGGGAGATGAATTGTTTGCTGTATCATGAAAAGAAGGCTGGCTTTTTTAAGGGGTAAAATGGAATAAATCTTTTCTCACGCAGTTTGAGCAGGGTTTGTTTTAACTTTTAATTATTCGCTTAAATCAGTTTCTGCTCTGCGAACTATTGACTGTTGAAGCAAATGTTTACTGAGCGACATAATCAATTCCAGGATATGATACGCGATATGACGTGCACTCGTATCATTTACTAATTACCAGTGAAATTGTAAATACAGCAGGTGATTCCACTGAACCATCCATGATTGCTCGATTGGACGATGAAATGTAATCAAATAGCAAACGAACATGTTCTCCGAACGTCATAAATCATGACAGTAAACGCGCTGTACAGTTCCAAAATGTATTATGTTTCGTTTTCATTTACACCGACAGCGAACAGATCCAAATAATATTTTAACCGTCGTTCCAACAAATTTCCAGGCCCATTGCTCTACATTAAATGCTTCCCGTTCGTTTAGCGAACATCGCCGCCATTGGCTCGTGCGGAAATTCCAAGAGTTGTATTTTTACTCCGCTAACGACTCGTGCTCGAAAACGCTTGAAACATGGCTCCTACAGAGCCTTCACGCCCTGACGGCATAACGTAGAGACTCTCCAGCAGCGCCATTGCCGGCAGCAAGCACAATAAACGAAAACAGTTCACAACAAAATGGCGCCACCTGACGGCGCGTCGCGTCCTACCCAGACGTGGAGACGCTCGAGCAAAGCCTAGACTAGGCCCGTTTAGGCATTTATGTCACGGATAAGCCTATTGCCGAACAAGAATCATCAATCTAGAGCGTGGCGCTCCATCGGCAGCCGCGCCGTTTCGCATTCGTGGGACGAGACGGGACATAAAAATGAAAATCCCAAAGACTACGGCCAAGGCGGCACGGCTTTGGAGTGTTTCATTCGAGCTGTGTGCATTTATGATGATTCCTCATATCTGGGACACTAACCTGGAAATCGCTTCCTACCCCAATCGATTCCGCTTCCGTTCGTACGCCCGGTGACCTGCTTGTGCCAGCCGGTCGGTGGAACCGGGACGGATCACTCCCGGTGGAATGGTGAGACCTTTTCCTTGCTATCGGGTTGCCAAGCCACACAGGGATGGCGTTTCGAGGCGTTTCGTGTCTATCGAAATCGGAGCCAGTGGCCCTTGGGAAGACGAATACGGTGAGCCTCCGGCAAACGGCTCCACAACACAACACAATATGCCGAGACACCGGGAGCTGCCTTTCCTGGGAAAAGACGATGCGAAATGAAACCGTTCTTAACTGATCGCCCTCGGACGGACACCGTACGAACGGACGGCCATTGGGATCTCAATGGCAGGTTTATGATGCTTGTATGAATAAAGATTCTGCTCCCGTTTGAAGCACAATAAAAGTCATTATTATCTGTATTCATATCGTCCTCGAGAGACCGGGCAGGCCCCGGTCGGGCAGCTATCCGCTCAATCGTTTCAGTTTTCGGGAAGTCTAGTCTGTTTGTGGTTCGGCCGCATCCGTCCCGGTCCCGGAAGAGAGCGATTGAAGGCGAACTTCTTGGCTTCTGCCATTGTCCGGGAGGGAACGGAATGAACTCCAGCACAGCTCCGAAGAAGTCTGTGGTCGAGAAAGGCACAGAGAGAAGAACGGCCGCATGGCAAGAAAAATAATGCAACGCTTGAACCGAAGTCCTTGCCAACCAAACGAGCCTGCTATTCAAAGTGGTTAATGTTGATGAAGGTGGAGGTGAACCGCAGACCGACGAAGGCGAAGAGCCATTGTCAACGGTTGGGAAAATGGATCGAAACGGTCGTGAATCGGTCGGGTCGTATCGCTCAATGACCCGTCCACCTGTTTTGGTAGGCCAGGCTTTTCGAAGCAGACCGTGTTTGGAGAGCCCTGCCGGCGTGCACGATTTATCGCCCAATGAGTGCTCGTTCAGCTGAGCCAACAAGCGCCCGGTACCTAAGTAAGTCACAGCCGCAGTGCCTCACAGTGCCGGTGGAAAACAAAGCAAACAAATGATTTGCATTTTGTTTAGCTTTCCGCTCGAAGACGCCAATGGTGTTCTGTGTCTGTGGTCGACCGACTGCTGCTGACACAAATTTGGACAGCAAAGCCATGCTCGAGATCGTGGCTTCTTCCGGGCGCGGTTGCTCGATCCAGCGCGACAGCGCAAGCCTCTTATCATAAGCCTTCGTGAAAGTGGTTTTGGAAGCGCTAGTCGCGCTAGTGGTTGATTCCAACTTCCATCACCGCCTCGGCACATTGAGACGGAACCTAAGCCACAGCCGAATTTGCCGGATCGCTTCAAACGCTAATCATACCTCGATATGTTTACTTTCCACCGCTGTCTAAACGGGTAACTCAGCAGGTTTCAATTGAACGACATCGATTGGTTGTCACTGGTTTGCAGTTGAACTCTCGACGGAATACGTCCTCGCTGTTCGAACGGCCGCTCTTGACTCGATCGAGTCTGGGGAATGGTCAAACCTCTAAGGAATGGAACAATGCTCCCTGGGATGGATCTCATGCAATCCCTTCGAGAGCGAAAGCCACGGAGCAGCCTCCAAAGCTGGTCGGATATAAGTTTGCACACCGCAAACCAATCCAAAGGCTACCGAAACCAGTCGCCCAAGCCGCAAGTCTTCGAGGGACGTTCTTCTTCAACTCCATTACCGTTTCAATTAAAGTTTATGGTTCGAGCTTACCGGCCATCTTCAACAGTTGGTTTCGTGTTGATGTGGAGGAGGATACGGCACAAGAAAACTGGTTCCACTGGTTTCATAATTGTGCGCTATTGAAAACCCTGACGGATGACATGCGGGACAAGCGGAATATGCTGCTAACTTGCCGTCTGTGGCCATGTAAATGGGGCAGGCAATCGGATTTCTGCCTGCAGACGGGTGGTTTTGAGAGCGGATCCACCCGAAGCGCCTTGGAAATACGAATGGATTCGGTTCAAAGTTCATCCTTTCTTAGTTTTAATTTCTGAGATTATAATCTGGATATGGTAGTCCTGAGAAAAGCCACCACAAAGACGGAGCAAGTAGGGAAAGCTTTTAGATTGCAATGAAGTGTCTTAGCGACAGAGAGATGCGTATTGAAATGAGCATATGGGATCGAACGATCACGTTGGAATCAAGATAAAGGACTTTACGCCTGATTACACGCAAAGTTTAATCATTCATCCATGGATCCAAATAGTTCCATGAAATGTCTCATGTTTTTGGTATTTTTCTGTTTTCAGTAATGTTTTCCTTTGGTGATACAACTACAGAGTGCGTTTGATTTTTGATGTTGATGTTGACAAAACTAATAACGACAAAAGCTGAGAGTCAAAAGTACATCAAAAACGTTGTCTTGCATATTCTATTGCAAAGAATTTTTCAACTGCATCGGTCGGTAATTCCATTGCATTTTTTCAAAGTATACATCAATAACCTTTTTCATGAAATTCCTTATCCCAATCTCAAATGCAGTGTGTCTGGAAAGCTCACGAAAGCGTTCTTTAATCACGTGCTTAATTTTTAGCAACATGAGCACTGGATGCATGAAATTTTGGGATTAATTTTGACGAGGGTGCCAGAAGGTACCAATATAAATTCTCAAACCAACCGATCGTTGCCCCCAAATGAAGCAGATAATCATGTAAACTTCCACCGACAACACCCATAGCGAACGCAAATATGCTACCATTGGCTAACCACCGCTCGGCGAGCCCAGCTCGAGCATTAAATAAGAATCCTATTAAAGCACGAACGCCAGCAGCCCACGTGTTTGCGAAATTCAATTCCAACCCGACGGTTTTGATAGCAACGAAATGAAGAGAATGGAAATTATTCAACCCCGCGCAAAACCTGCACCGTCTAGACTGCTCAAAGTCAATCAAAGCAAATTTGCTCCGAGCTCTGGTGAGCCATTTGCCAACGAGCTGACGAGCCGGGACCCCGAGGGCAACACGAAAAAGCAGCATCTTGCGTGGATTCAGGCGCATATATTTGACATGCGAAAAATCTAGGCAGCGGTTAACAAACGGGCGTAACATGTACGCGGCATGCCTCCAAAGGCATTCCTTACGCCGTGTTGCCGTGTTGCCGTGTTCAGTCAGAGTCTTCGAGTCTCCAGGGCATCTCCCGAACGTCCCTTGCTCGAGAAGCACCGCAGAATGAGAGCCCATTAGTGGGAAAAGGGATCCGCGAGAAGGGATCCTTACACGGTTACAACGGGCGTTGCGAGCGCCCTTTAGTCTTCAAACTGTTTGCCTACGTGTCGCTTCGGCTTCGGCATCATCATTATCATTCGCATCATGATCCTTCCACGTCATCAGAAATCGTCCACCGGGCGCCGGTGTGACGGTGGAGGCATTATTGCGCCATTACGGTTATCGTCAGCTTTACGAACGCGCCGCCCTTTTCCCGCTTTTCCGCACTCGAGCACCCATTTCCGGGCCGTTTAAACCCGACTCCCACCACCGAAGGGTGGCCGGATAAGCACCCGAAAAAGGTAAACCCAATTTTTCAAACCTTATCCGGCTCGTTTAAGGGGATGGAATATAAATATGGAATGTTTTTTTAATTACATTTATAATCAACATACGCATGATATCCTTCGTTGCCCCGTCACACGCACACACACACACATTCACACTGGCAAGGATCTTTTTGCTCGGGCAGGGATTCAAGCGATGATCAAAACCCGTCAATCTCGCTGGTGTTGAGTTCTGCAGCCCAAGAAGATGAAGCTGTGGGAGTAATTACACTTTGATGAGATACCCAACGCTGTATCCATATCCGGTATCGGTGCACGAAAATGCCATGAAACATTCATTTCCCTATCACTCGTCCGCATGCGACAGTATCTCGGAAACCAACAAGCGCTCCGATGGCGTTCTTTTGTACGGGTTGTGGTGTCGAACACAAAAATCCTTCGCGTGCGCGGAGCAAACTGAGCTGCAAAGTAATAAAACCGTGTTCACGCTTTTCCCGTGAATCCTTCAATACAAGCCAACAACCACGCGGGTAAACCTGTCGATCCGATTACATCCGGTTTGCGCGAACGAACTCCAGTTTCTACCATCGAGCCTAGACCACATCAAAGCCACCCTCGGACGCTAGATGATCTTCAAAACAAAAAAAAAGGCAGCTTTAGATCCTAGAACAGTGATTGCATTAACTCGCACACCCACTCTCTCTCTCTCTCTCTCTCTCTCTCTCTCACTCTTTCTCTCGTTCGCTCTAGCTCGGATGCCAATAAAACATTCACCATATCATTAACCGAGGCATCCCTCTCGCAACAAGGACACTGTCACTCGGGCCGCTTGATGGAGCGCGCCTGTTTGCAGATTAATAATCCAATTTCGGGCTCGTTCTATTATGCGGTCGTTATGGGTGCTGCTTTTATTGACCTCGCCGGCATTTGCCACCCCTTAAACCGGGTGGGTCCTGTGGGTGGACGACCAAAAACCGGGACCGGATTTGGGGTCGTGGTCGTCTCACGTCCTGGTCGTCTTTCGCGCACACATCGTTAACCGCACCGGAACGTCAGCGTGTTATTGTTGCGAAGCCGGGCAATATTGTTTACCGCAACTACTCGCGCACCACCGAGCCCCGGGAAAAAGGGATGGCCGATGAAAATTCACTTTTCCTTTTCCCGTCTTGTCCCGACGGGTTTTCCTGCGTGTGCGTTTGGGACGCGGGCTTGGGGTGGAATTCCTTCTGCTTCATTTATTTTTAGCACACATTGCAATATTCACGCGACTCTTGCGCCCAATGGTGGATGCGATCGCACCGCAGAAGATGCCGCCGAGCATATAAGCATCACTAATTTTTTTTCTATTTTTTCTTTTGCTTGTTTACTCTCACACAAACTCTTTCTCTCGCACTCTCTTGCTCTCTCTCTCTCACTCACAGCACCATTCGTAAGCGAATATCGAAGGCGATATTGTGCCGTATGGCCCAGGAAGTTAAGCGATGATTCGCGCTACCTCACACTTACGTATTTATTTTCCACACCACACGACGCACAATCACACGTACAAACCCACCCCTGCGCACACACACAGCCACACACAATGCCCACGGCACGGTTTCACCCCCGATGCCACTGCATGGCTCCACTGGGGACGTTATCCTTGCCAAGCGCTTTGAGGGGTAGAATTTTCCGAGCGTTTTTCCACCACCATTCACCACACGCCGTCAGCCACTGGGTGCGTTGCCGGACGCGTGATCATGTCGCTGTTCACGCACGTTCTTCGTCGATCACCAACCGTTAATGGCAGGTGATTTCCCGCAAAGGCAATTCCGCACGTGCCACGAACCGAACCGTCGTACGTTCACCGAAAGACTGGCTGATGGTTGGCCGGTGTTCGCCGTGATTCTTCGCTGCGTTCGCTCCGCAATCACGGCCTCACGGTGGGCCCAGACTCCTGCCGGGACCGAACGCGGCGCACATTCCGGTGCTCTCCGTCGTGTCGGGGAAAAGCGGTCGGGTACGTGAGTTTTCGCTCACTTTGCTCCCGCTCCACGCTCTCGAGGGTTGGCGTGCGCTTTGTTTGCGCATTTCCCACATTTTCCCACCGTGTTGACGTTCTCGGGCCTTCTCTCTTTGCCGCGCGTGGTACACAGTTTCCCGACGGGTTTGGGCACTCACTGGAACAAGCTTTTTCTCACTGGAAGGCGAGTGCTTTGCGAGTGAGATGAGTTTTTGGAGGTGGAATCGCTTTAGGTAGTGTGTGGTTTTTTTTCACGTTCACTGTCCTTAGCTGTAAGGCTCACAAAATGCATCTCCTATCGGTGTGGAAACCAAACTGGAGGCCTGGCTTTAGTGCCAAAATATATCCTCCTGTTGTAAGCTGCTGAATTACACTCCTTTCAAACGTATCCCTATCATGCGGGAGAGCATCGCGTGACATACGCGCAAAAGGAAGTAAACGCAATTGGCATGCTTTATTCATGAAGGTCGCTATCAGATCACGCTTTATTAAATAGGACTGAAGAGCTCTGGAAACCCTCGTACGCAAAGTTGCTAAGCAAACATGGAGCTGTTTTTAAACCTCGAATAATTTAAACCAGTTCGCGCAACGAAACATCTGCGTACCAGAGCTGTGATGCTGGGAAAAACAAGTCGGAAAAGAAAATTACTACGGTACGGGAGCTGAACGCAACGATGATTGAGAGGCAGCGCAATAAGTCTATTTAAAAATCATCACGAGGGCCACAAATTTGAGTGGGGAAGGCTTTTCCTTTGGGGAGCCACGGCCGGAAAAGATCGGCCCACTGAAAAATGAAGCGTTACTTACAGACGTTCGATCTTGGCGTACGTTCGAGGCCATGGTTTTACTCTCTTTCTTTCTTTCTTTCTTTCTTTCTTTCTTTCTCTCACAACGCGTCCTCGAAACCACACTCCCCGGCTCGAGACCGTGAACTGGTTAAGTGTTTTCATTAATATTTATAGCCTTCTCCGTCTTCGCCGGGCTGTCGAATGGATGCTGCGAAGAAATGCTGACTGTAGCGCACGCATGTCTTCCTGCATTCAGTCGAGCCCATCAAAACCTCGCCTATAATGTAGAGCGATCCAGCTTGCCATTGCCACGGCACACCATTCCACGACCCATGGCCTTGACCGGCGCCAGATTCGAAAGGATCTCTGGCTTTCCGTCATTTTCGTGCCACTGAACGTCCTTCACACACGGGTCCTTTGGTGGCCCACGCACGCCGAAAGTACTCCCGGATGCTCATCAAAACGCCGACGAGCATCCTTTCGAAGTGAATTTCCACGAAACCGCAGCAATCTCGCAGACGGTTTTGAAGCGGGTCTTTCGAGTTCCAAAATCCATTTAATACACTCATCCCGGCGGTGGCGGCAATATGTTTGCCGGCTACCGGGACAAGCAATCGAGACAAATGTGCTCTCGAGTATCGGTCGTACGAACGACTCGACGACAAAACGATGCATCCAGCGATGCATCCGAGTGCAGATGCAGCATACCCGGCGTGTGAGAAGACCAGCGAAAAGGAGACCCCGACAACGGAAAACAAAGTAACCGGAACAGGGCGTTTCGTGTGTCCGAATCCGTTACCACGGAGGATTTTTCTCGCAGCGCAAGTACATTTTCCTGTAACAAAATAACAACACATCGGGCAATCAATGTAAACAGCGCAAGCTCCGGTTACAACAAACCTGTGCCCTGAAAATGGGCACAATTTCATTATCACAAGCTCCTACCAACGGAGCGACTCAGGAACACCACAATTCCGTCGTCTTGTGGCACTTGTACGGTGATGTGGCGGATAAGCACGAGTTACGCGTATCCATTTTTCTCATAACTAGCTACGCTTCCATGGCAACGCTTCGCCGCTTAGCGACGGCTCGCATTATCGCCACCATCTGTGAGGCAAGTTTCGATAGAGCATCGTGCCATGTGCATCCACTTTCGCTGCCACTGGATCAGGCGGGACTGCATCCCATTTCTCGGTGCATCCCTTGGCCAAGGGATCACTCATCGAGGAACGGCAGCATCGCTACAAAGAAAACGGTGCTTCAATGCACAATGTCTGGCAACGGGCAACCTGTCTATCCTGGCTTGTGAGCGAAATCTCTCGAGGGAATGCAACGAGACGCCACGCGGGCTATTCAAATATCCGACTGATGCGCACCGGGCGCGCGCACGGTACGATGCATTTCGAGGATTCAAGCGCAGCAACCGAGCTCGGTGCCCTTGCGTTACCATGGCAATGCGCAAAGGGAAACTTGGCAATGAACCCTTCGACCGAGTGACGTGCACCGATGCATCACTTCTCCGTAAAGGCGAACAGCGAAATGATCCACTTCAACCCGAGTATCCTGAACCTCGTGGCCCTTGCATCAGTGGATTTGAAGGTGCCGTTCAAATGGGCCTCGTTTCGCTGGAATCGCGCTTTTCTTGGGGAACGCTTTGTGTGGAGAATTTTCGGTGGTGCCAACGACGGTCACGGAGGCCGATGGCGCAAAGGTTAACCACGTTTCCAGTGGGCTCGAGCGGCTGCCGAAAAAACAGAAAAGGAAAAGGATCGCCGACGCGCATGTTCCAGATGCCGCACACATGTGTTCTTAATCATTCACGGGCACCGTCACGGGGACCGTCTTTACGAGCGATCGAGAGGGGCTAAAGGCTATTTTTAAAACGCACGTTCCGGTTTCTCGATCGCACTTATCGCGTGCCGGTTTTTTGACGGAACGTTGAAGGCGCCGGCCCTCGCTGGAAGCGGTTTTTCTTTTCTCTCTTTCTCTCTTTCTCACACATACACGAAGACAATCCCGTCTCGAGGCCACGGGGGAATGTCGTTCTTGTCAAATAAGTAGTTTTATGGTCTGCTTACATCGGTTCAACATTTAGCTTTAATAGATTTTTCATTGGCTCATTTTTCTTCCACTCACCGGCAGCTCGGGGGCTGCTGGAAAAGCGTTGCCGAACGCAGGAAAAACGTGCACACATCCTTCCGCCACGGGCACGCGTGCTTAATAGACGATGCCAGATTGTCGAACCTCGGAACGGCCGGAACGGTTTTTCGTGGCCACCCGTAATTGGGCACGCTTCCCTAATTAGACGATGTTCTCTTGTGGCCTTTTCTCCCGCCCGGTTTTTGGGGTGGGTTGGGTCGTGATCCCGATCGATTGGGGCGTGATTTTCCACCGATGAAGGTGACGCGCTCGGTTGCTGATGGGCAGATAAAATGCGAAGCATTCCCATCGGCAACCGTAGCCGATGGGAGGCGATTTTAAGTGCGCCTTGAGTGTGTGCATTTTCATCACGAACGGGTTCGTACGCACTTGGAAAATTGTGCTGGTGTTGCACGTTTCTTTCGATGTCGCAGGCTTGGGGGAGGCTAATTTCTGGATCGTTCGCGGTTGGTGCGTCGAAAGTATGAACCGAAATGGCTGCATTCAAGCGCATGAACCGCCCGGGAAGCTTTGATGTGAGCTGAATTCCGATGCTCCACGTGTTCCGGTTCGCTACGGCAGCAAGCCGTTGAAAGCGGATTCGTTTTTTCGCTTTCATCACTTCTCTCCAGTGCAAATGAGCCGCGAAAAAGGCGAACGAACGACACTTCTTCAATTGCATTCAGCTTTAAAAGACGCGCCATTTTCCTGTGTCACAAACGTGTGACGTTTCATCAAAGGATGTCATGAGCGTGTCACTTTGACCGCCATTTTGTGTATGTCGATGGGCAGCAAAACGAACGCCACCCCAAAACGATTGTTGTCCATTATCATTGATCGGTTGTAACACGCGGTGAAATCGCAAAACCAACCCAGCCACACTTCCGTTGGGTGAAGTAAAACACGTCCCCGTCCGTCCGCAAACGTTAATTATTGAGATGAGATTTAATTTTCCATAACGACGCATGCCCGGGCACAAACACGCGCACGTGAGTCCTTAAGGGATGCTGCTGAAAAATGGATGTGCTGGAAAAACAACCCACGGCGGATCGAGGGATCGATTTATGAGCGGTGGGTGAAAATAAAATAAAACCACCCAGGGAAAACCATCCCAGCTTCCCCTTTCTCTCCCAAACGGTTACGATACCCCCCCCCCCTTGTTCAAACCATCCGGAAGCCTTCATGCCTTCCGGAAGTACCTGCTTTCCACAGGCGAGACACGGCCGAGAAGCTTGCCCGCGGAAATGGCAATCGAAGTAAAAACCCGCCGGTAGCGAGGCAAAAATGAGCGACCAAACAAGGACGAACGAACGGGTGTGAGTGTGTGTGTGTGTGTGGGGGGGGGGAAGTGAAACCATTCATCCGTTCGATCCCACCCACACACTCCACCCTTTTTTTGTGCCGGAAGCTCATGTTCAATTATGAAAACACACTCGCTGGCGCTGGCCACGGCCACGGGCACCAGAGTAAGGTGATGAAAAAGAACAAACTCTGAAGTAGCCGCTCAACGAGCGTGCCAACGTTTCGCTTGTTACCAAAGGGTGGGAAGTGGGGTGGGTGGGGTGGGGGGGTGCAAAGACCCGGAAAGGAGTAAAAAAGGCCCAGGGACAGCTGCCCTGAAAGCCGGCCAAGCCCTCGACGGTCCCACGGATGGATGGAATCGAGCGTTCCGCAACTCCGGTCCGGTTCCAGGTCAGTGGTTGGGTGACGTTGTCCACCCCCACCCCCTTTGGGGGGAGGGGTCCCTCCTTTACCCCCTTCCTTTCCCCTTCACCAAGGACGCGGATTCACACACACGCACACCAGCCGTCGTTCGTTCGCTCGAACGCCAGCCGCGCTCATGGGCTTCACTTTTGAATCCCTTCGTCCAGTTTCGTGTCCGCCATTGAGGTTCGCCTTTGAAGTTCCACCCACACTCCTGTGATCCTCCCCTCCCCCCTTAGGAGGGTGGAGGAAATAAAGCAAGCAACGACAGGAAAAACAAGGGAAAAAGCGCGAGAGAGAGAGAGAGAGAGCCAGCCGGTGACCGTGTGAGAAGTGAGACATACTGCGTTACTTTGGTGCTCACTACCCTGGGCTGGGTGCGGTGTTTTTTTTTCTGTTTGCCAGCCCCCACTGGCAAAAAGGGTGCCGATGGGTGAACGACGATTCTTTGTAATGGCCCATTACCGGGCTGTTGCGTGGGCCGTTTTGTGGGTGATCAGCGCCCCAAGCGGCCCCAGCAGCCCTTTCCGGCGGGAGAGGTTAATATTGTTTGGAGTCGAGTTTCGTACGCTAACCTATTTGCATACCGGTGGTTAGGCTTTTCCCTTGGTGGCCCCTCAGACGGCCTGAGCCGTGTCCTGGCAAGCTTCAAACAGGGAACACACGGGGATCGACGGCCCTGTGCTGGGCTTAAATTAATCACGGAACACTGGACGGTCCGCGCGTTCGTTCGACATATCTCACATCCCTCGTACGGGACCATGGCTGGCCAGGGAAAAATTACACGCCCACGGATGGACGCAACCCCTTTTTTTCAACCCCCTTTGTAAACACGCTAAACATGGAAGAGATTTCACTCGGTTGTTTATTAATTGCGCCTGTACGAGCACGCGTACGTGTCCTATCTGCACGCTCACAGGTACACACAAACACAAACAGGGGGAGAGAACAAGGGAAAAAAATACACACCCCCATCGGAAGGAAGGGAAAATAGCCAACGCCAACGGAACACACCTCGAGTCGCTTCATTTTCCGGTCGTTTATCGTGCGCGTGGAAAGTGCCTCGCAACCAGGATGGAAAATTACCAACCCCGTGGTTTTGAATTGGCTTTCGTTTAGATCAATTTGTATCTGTGGATAGTCGTCATGGTAGTGGTGGTTAGTAAAGTGGACGCTCGTTTTAATATCCTGCGAGTGCCCCCGTGAATGGGGGAGGATATTATTCTTTTTTCTCTTGCACATCCTTTTTCGTGAACCATTAATCTTGCCCGATTCATCGAAACGCGCCTCCATCGGTTTGATCTCGTCTCGTGTGCTTGCTTTTTTCGTCGAAGAATGATAAGAAAAAAAACCAATACTCCTGGAAAAACTGCACTCACCCTGCTGCGATGGAAAACTCCAGCATCTCAGAGAGGCCAGTTCTTTTTTCCCCCATCCCAAACGGAGGGATATTTTATGAGCAAACATGAAACAAAAACCACATACATGCATTAAATCTCCATCTCAGCTCGTGTAAATAAAACACGACCCCGCAGTTCGCTCGCAGGGCATCCCTTTTTCTTTTCCTTCCAGCGGCAATAAGCGACCCCATCGAATGCACTCAAACTCCGCACCGTCTAAATACTATGATTGATTGTTCCGATGATTGATATCTCGCGCGGGTTTGGGCAGGGTTTCTCCGACAGCACCCTGTTCGAAGTCGACCGATCGCTTCTGAGAAGCGTCTCCTTTCATTCCGTTCTCGTTGGGGGTGCGTGTGTGTGTTCATTTTCCTCCCTTTTCTACTGCTGGAGCACCGTAAATGAAGCAGCACCATCCGAAGCACTGGCGCATCCGAAGGGATGAAAAACGATTCGAAAGCCATCGAACCATCTTTGATGTAACACCGATATTGGTTGCATGTTCTACGCGTTCACGATCGATCGTGTCACCTTTGCCGTCATGACCATCATGACATGGGCCATCGCTTCAGGGAAAGTGTACGAGGTTTCGTTCTCGAAAATCTCGCCCTGGAATGAGTTCTTTTTCGCTTGCTGGCCTCTTCAAACTGCTTTAACGCACGCGGTGGGCAAACAAAACCCTCTCACAATGCTCATCACCGAACGGACTTTTCCTTTAGTCTCGGGTCGGGAAATTTGATCCTTACATCGGCTTCGGCTAATTCAAAACACCACGCTTTAAAACGGCCCAAAAGGGAGCGGTTTCCGCGTTCCGAGTGGGTGGAAATGAAAATGTGAGCCCCCTTACAAGAGCCGCTGAAATGCGCGCAAAAATTTATAAACTTTCAATGTCCCATAACCAAATTGATCGAAACCAACCCGGAGGGACACATATACCGGGAGCTGCGGCTCGAACGCGAACACTAAATTGGGTTCGAGTGGAGGAAAATCGAGGCTTATAAATAAATTGCCCGTGTGTTCGTTCGCTTTTTCTCCATCTTTTACTTCACACTTTTCTGCTTCTGGACACACTCACACTCACACACCAGACAGCACTCGCGAGGGTCTTGAAAAAAAGGCACCTCAGATGGACCAACCCTTGGTGCTGTCATCAATTATTCTCACTCGGTAAATTATACTCACCACCCACTGGGGGAGGGTTTTTTTTTTTTAGTTGGTAAACTTTCGTTGAAGTGATTTTTCTCCAAAAACCCCTTTTTCCGGGACACCGAAACCAGGCGTCTGTTTAAACGTCCTCCCCTTTTTGGGGTGCTCACAGCAAAACTACCGTCTTAATCTTCCCGTTTTCGCCCAGTCGCCCGTCGACAGGGAGTTTGTTTAGTGAGAATGAAAAATAAACATTCAATCTCGAGTGTTCTCGGAGTGCCACGAAAATGAACTTGTAAGCCAAACCAACTGGCCTCTGAGATGTCCTTCCGGTGTCGAGTCGGGGCAAGGGATTCGAGTCACGGACCATCCGGGCTGTTGATTCGGCTCATCGTCCTTGTCGGGGGAAAATAGTTTGGGCACAGTTTTAAGCTCCATAATGGCTCCTTTCCCCAGCCCAGTGGGGGATGGTTTTTCTCACCCTTTTTCCCTTTTTCGGGGCTCCTTCACTCGAGCGTGGTTTAATTTCTTGACAAAAACTCAAAACCCCCCAAGCGTTATTGTGTCCGGACGGTGCAATGGGCAATGGGCTCAAGGATTCTCGGGAGAAAAACCAACCCCAAAACCCGGGGGTCCTGGGTGGGGATGATTATGGAAAGAAGATTCGCGAATGGAACCGAGGGAGCTGCGAGCGATCAAATATCTGCTAATTAAAATTCATTTCAAGACCGATGGGTTTCGCCATTTCTTCGGTTTGCTTTTGGGGTTTACATCGTTATTAGTCAACTCGTTTCGCTCGCGTTTTGAGGTGAGCAGAAGAGAAAATGTCAATGTTATGCGTTTAAAAAAGTGTCGACATATTTCACAAAAATAACCATGTTTAATACTCCTCTGAACTATGTACGTTTCGATCTTCGTCAGTGCCTTGAATGAGCACTATTAAAGCATCATCGCTTAAAGTTCGCCATATCCTTGGCATAACAAACAATCACACCCACGATGGAAGGACCTGCATGAAAAAAAAAGCACTCGAAAATGCAAAATAACCAGATTACGCACCAACATCGCACACTCATGTACGCGCACCATTAGCTCATCAGCATTCCAGCCAACGCAGCTAACACCGATGCACCTGGTGACATGTATGGCGTATCATAATTTACGATACTGTCAGTATCCTTGTGCTCCTGCCTGTATCCTTGTGTCGCACAGTGGGCACGATCGCCTTTGAAAGCTTTCCCCCCCATTTTTTTTTGTTTGAAAGGCTCATCCTTTTCCAACCCTTCCCATATTCGTTTTCCCCTTTTTACTTACAGTTTAACACCGGGGTCGGTGCTATTTTTCGCCATAATTGCACGCCCTTTCTGACGCCATTTTAAATAGCCCATAGTGTGTTCGCGTGTTCCTGGGCTCCCCCAAAAAAAAAAAAAAAACGGCGCGAATTGGAAGCGGCTCGTGGACGTGGCAACAGCGCAGGAAAGTGATTAAAAATGGTCGCTTCGTCCCGTCCTCCTCTAATGTAATGATGTTCCTCGCCGTGTCCTCGCTGTGTCCGTTAATTTTTCATCCTTTCGCACGGGGACGATTCGTCCTCGTGGCGAAAGTGTCACGGCATGTTAGCGTGTGTTTCGTGCTCGATGTTTATGCTTTGCTAATGAACGTGTGGCCGTTAGTCCGGCTGGCTGGCTTGCAGATTTCCCACCCCTTGGGTGGGTGGGTGCGAGCCTTTTTTTCCCTTCAATGTATTGTTTTTTTTTGTTTAGGGGCACCCTTGGTTTTAGCGGAAAAAGGAAAAGCGCACACATGACAAAGGGCACGGTGACAACTGTGTTTTTCGTTGATGATTCACGAGAATGAGCGGCGAGGGACAAATTTCGTTGGTCCCTTTTTATTGAGCCTACCCTGTTTTGTGGCGCTTTAGGTCGTGCCGTCGCGATGGCTTGATTAGTGAACGCGTTGAACTCGATTAGAAGCCCAAGGTTTGTTGGGCTAAATCGGTGTAGATGGCATGTTCTGTTGTTATGCGCCAACTAACGCACTTTCTTGCGCCACTAAGATTGCTGGTAGAATGTGATTTTGGTTGAGAATTGAAGCGTGCAAACGGAAACGGTGACACGCGCGTGTTTTTTTGAAATTCAAACCGTTTTCCAGGTTGCTTGGATGGTTGCGTGCAGCTGACGTTAGTGACGTTTTGTCGTTGCTGCAATAGTTTTCCACGGTGGCTTAAAAGCCTGCTTTCCCGCGTCAGATTCGGAAGGATCTAATAGTAAAATTCTTGCACTAGTGCTCAAAAAACTCGTGTTGGCTTAACTATCGTTTTTTGGTTTCTTTTATTTGCCTACGTGTGACACCAAAGCTCCAAAAGTAAATATTAGAAGCATAGAGGCAGATAAATATATGTTATAGCTCTGTCAGTTGATGTGCGAGTGGCTCAATTATACTTTGCATTGTTTCCTTCGCTTTTCTTTGCCTTCGAACAATGAAACCACGAAAAAGGAGGTTTTATGTGCATCAAGCGTTATGTGCGCAAAAGAATGCCGCAGGTGTTTAATTTATGGAGTAATAATAGAGTAAAACACCGGTATTTTCGGCTAATGTGTCAATCCTTTGATAATTCATTTAAAATTGTAAACTATAACTGCGCGTCAGACTTCTTATCGATGAAGTTTCAGCACGTGAAAATACATCGTACGATTTAAATCAAAAAGATGTTAACAAGCATTAAAATCGATAGACGGATTCGCACTTTTATTCCGAACAACAGCGTAAGTAACGGAAAAATTATTGAAAAATAAAAATTTCCCGCTTGCCGTACGGGCCAAACACAAAAATTTGTCGCAAAAGTAACAGGAGCGCATGAAAAATTCATGGTTGAAATTTTTCAAAATATTTCAAAACATTGAAATATTTAAAAAATAAATCGGTTGAAACGTTTCATGTACGGAAAAGTTTCAAAAGTACTAAAATAAGTTTGTCTATCATCCAATAGATGGCGTTCATCCGTGAAATGTTTCACTAGTTGAAACTTTTCAACTATTGAAACGTTTCGCATGAAAAGATCATTTCACTCATAGATGGCGCTGATGTGAAATATTTCTATTTATGAAATATTTCAACTTTATTTTCGGTGGCGATTAAAAAAATTTTCGACAAAATTGTCACCTCCTAGCTGGTATGCTCTCCTGTTACTTTTGCTAAAAATTTTGTCGATTTTGCTGGTTTCGTGAGCGGAAATATTTTGCTCCCAATTATTTTTTTTCGCCGTTTTTGCTCACTTTGATGTATTCGCTGATAATGTACATGTTTTGTACGCTGATTATCTGGACAAAAGGCAATGATTTTGTCAATCGTACTTTATTTTTCCAAATCATCCAGCGTGATCGCTTGAGCGTGCTCGCTTAGTACGAGAAGCTTTCCAAAGCGTGAGCAGAAATAAAAACGCATATGAACGTTGCAGAATAACGTTGCGCTTCCCGTTTTACTCGCAAGGTCCTTACCAAATTACAACCACGAGGTAACATTTCCCAACAATGCCAGCGTATGATTTGCTTCGGATGCTTTTGATGCAAAAAAAGCGCTCGCTTCTTCTCGCTGTTCCAACGATTTCGCCTTAGTTTAAACCTCCGATTAGCCTCACATACAGACTGAACTGGCTGACGATACACTTCATTAACCGGGCACGTTCCTGCCACCGTGCATTGGACTATGCCGCACCAATTTGAGGGTAGAATATTTAGCCAATAAATTCTCGTACCATGCAGTACGTACCAGAAATCTCGTGTGGCACAACTTTTGAAGGGCGAAACTTCTTCGATTTGACTACGCCAGCACTGCTTCCGGTCCACTCGCTCGTGCGTACGGATAACCGCGAGCATTTAACGCACACTTTATGTGTGTTTCGTTTAGTAAAACGCCCGAATCGCGCTGTCTCGAGCAAAACTTTCACCACCAACATTTTCCTATTAGCGATGTTCTCGTCGACCGGAAGGAGCTTCCTTTCTTTTTCCTTTTTTCTGTTTTCCTGTTGTTATTGCGCTACGATGCTTGTCCTTTGCGACAAATGTCCTTGCAGTCGAGAATATCATTTACATACGCGCCCTGTTTCTCCGTGCATCTCAACACAATCCTGTTTCTGCTGCTTCCGGTGCAGTAAATCATAAACAACATAGTCCTTCACGAGTGGCGCAGAGTTCGGCTGCAGCCATAATTGTTATCGGAGTCGTCAAAATGCTCACCCACACCCAGCCAACCGTCGTTTGGCCAAACACAAACCACATCAATCGGTATGGTTTCTTGTAATTTTGACTCCCTCACTCTCCGGCTGGCTGGTTCGTGTCCTTGTGCGAGAATATCATCTTCCTTTCGCCAGCTCCAGCCATCGGAAGCACTTTTAATGCACAAAACCCATTCCCAACGCAAGGCGCACAGGTTCAAGTATGCAAAAGTATGCAAAAACCCGCACTGACTCCCGGTGACTCCCTTCTTAAGGATGCGTTTCTTGTACTCCCCCACACACCCACCCACACACATACGTCATCGCAAATAGGCAAACACCACTCAACGTGGCAGGAAACAGCGACAAACCATTCCGAGTCCGAACTGGGAATTAGTCGTCGTCGTCGTCGTCGTTTGGCTGAAGGAAACTCCTCGGTTTTGTTGGGTGAAACCGGCCACTTCCGGGGGCGGGAGTTTTCCCTCTGCCAACGGCGCACACCCACACACACTCACACACAGAGAATAAGTACTCTGGCGCAGCTTTCAATACAAAATATCGTCGTTTTTCCCGTGCCCCCAGGCGCCTTAATAGCGCTCCATTTCCGCGTTCGTCTGCTTGCGTTCTGCTTTTCGTTTGGCTTTTCTTTTCTGGAGCTGCGAACAATTTGCCTTTTGCACCGTACCAAGCGCCACCGTTCCGACACCGTCCAGTGTAATGGGCTGAAGGCTCTCGTAAGGCTCTCGCGTGTCCTTTCTGATGGAAGCAGGGAGAGCACGCATTTTCGATGCTGCCGAGAAAAGCAGAAAAGCAGTGGCCACGCGGGATCGGTCAAATAGTTTCGCCAAGACGCTTGGGAAAACCTTGGCTGGTGAGCTTTTGGGGAGCTTTTTTTTTTTTGCTAATTACAAATACATTATACCGGATTTAACAAGATTTCGTTTTACACCAGCGTTCTTGTTCCTGGTGGTTTGGGAGTTTTGTTTTTCTCCTTTTTGCTAGCCACAGCTCGTTGAGAGGAATTGTAAACCCCTCGGCGCTTAAGCATAACCTCAAAATTGTTTCTCGAGGGGTGCCCATGAGCACATGAGCATGAGCCAAACGAAGGTGGTGAAGCTTTGAGAGCGAAAACGAGCTTAAAACCATCGGCACCCGGTGTCCGATGGAGGCGCCTGGTGGCGCACGGAAACCCGGCATGGTATTTTCCATCTTGTTCGTGTAATTAATATAAATTGCTAAACTAAAGCAGTGAGCACGAGTTTGAGTGCAGGAATAACACGAACACTCGCTTCTGCATTGCTGGGCGATGAAATGAAGAATGAATGGGTGGAATATTTCAGCGCCAAAGTAGAGCGAATTTCTGCCCCCCCGGTGGGTGGGTAAGTAAAACTGATCTATTTTTATGATACGCCACTGGCGTGGAGGTGATTCGGGATGTTTTAAATGTTCGCATGACGCGTCTAAATTGTAAATTTAGCCAAAGTGAAGGGTTCCCATAATCGGCTTATCGAGTCAACCCATGGTAAATAAAGGCGGTTTGACTGGGACGCTTTTTATGGAATTTTCCCATTTTTACCACCAACCTACGAAGGTACGCAACATAGTGATGCTCACCACAGGTTTTGCCCACGTGAATGAGAAATTAAACTGAAAAAAACTGAGGGGTTGAGTCTGAAGAAAAGAAACCCCGTCACTACCCGAAAATGAAAAGCAGTTAAATATTCCTTAGATTTCCCGGCAAGCTCCACGTTGGAAGGTTTCCTTTTTTCCGCGTTCACTCGCGTTTTGGTTTCCGTGATGGGGAGAATTGTTTCTCTTCGTTTTTTTCTTTTGGGGGGTTTTTCGCTTCCTCTTCAACCAGCGCCATTTCGTTGTTGCATTTTTTATCGCTTTGCGGAAGAGGGTTATTAAAACTTTCCACCCTGCGATGGTTCAGCCCGCGTCTAGCAAAACGTACGCTACCAGTTCCACACACTTGAGAATGTGTATTTCACCACGACAGCAGGCAGTTTGTTGCCCCGGCCAAACAGAGGCAGTCATTAGGTGTATGGAGTGTCTTGCATCGAGCGAAACTTGGTATATTACCTTAAACTTTCTAATGGATACGTGGCATGTGTGGTAAATGTGTGATTAGAATTAGAAACTATAATTAATTCGGTATCAACTTGAGCGGTACTCGCGAAGGAGAAACGGTTCCAAAAGGTGCCTGTTCGGGTACTTGTTACAAAGACCGAGACGTGGCAGGTTACTTCGGCATGCGATGTCGAACAGCTTTTCAAGCAAGGGAGTTTGGATGGAACGCTTGGATAATTTTAAACAGCACCATAAAGTCACTATTCTACGTGAACACATGTAATCGTTGCCTGACACAACGCGAGGCTGTGTGATATGAAACATTATAAAGCTCATTACTGTCCGCCACTTCAAACAGGCGCCAGAAGTACGCACTCAAACCAGGCGAGATAAGTCCGCCAGTGCTCGATCGTTTGCGCTTGCATCAGATCATGAGCAATCTTCATTAATTGGCAAACAACACTAACGAAGCGTTAACAGCACTTCACACCATTGGAAACTGAGCGCAGAGCCACACACACACAGAAAAAAAAATAGTCAACAAACTGCGAAAAGGAATTTGTGTGCAGCTCGAATTTCAACGGCATTAAAATGGCGCCGCGTTGCGAATGCATTTAACTGCGAACTCATCCGATTTTGGTTTTTAATTTTTATGGATTACTCGCGTTTGGTAACGTCCGCTCGATTATTGTTATGCTGGCCACATTCAAACTCAATCAGTCGGTGGTGGCTTATGTGAGTCACAGAACACTTTTTGTGTGTGTTTTTATTCGCCTCGAATTCTGCACCACACCATTCGGTTTGCGTGGGCTTTGGCCTGTGAATTGCATAAAATATGTACTCATTAAAATCGGAGTAGCCAGCAGTGCAACCCAGCAGTTCGCTTGTGATTAACGTATTCACCAGTATGTACGGGTTTTCGTTAGGACCGCACCGTTCTCGTGAACTGGTTCGGGATGGGATGGGAGTAATATGTGGAAGGTGCCCACTGGAGCACTGGAGGGTTGGCATTTCGTTGGGCTTATTATCTGTGTTTCTATGCCGGTCAGGTAAACGCGATCGTGAGTTTTATTTTCCATTGGTATTCGATTTTATCACGGTGCACTATATTTTGCTCATGCTACACCCTCACGGGGACGGGGACCGTTGTTTAAATAGGCTCATTTTGATCAACTTTTCGATATTCCCATATTGCACTGGGTAAACGCGATAAATGCTGGGAATGGGGGGTTTTCAGCTGGAAAGGTGAATGTTTGTTTGTGCTCATTTCTTAAATTGCTTATGAACGTAAATGGATGAATGAACGGACTCAATAGGCGCTTGGGCGCAAGGGTTGCAGCTGATTGCGATGAAAACACGATGCGTTATGTTAAAATAGCATCTCAAATCAAACAGAATGATATAAACAAAATTATGCAATATAGAAATCACATTTGCGATCAATCAGTTGGGTGTATTAGAGTTGAAACATTCGCGGAATGTAAATATTGAATGTTAAAATTTTGTTAATGATAATTCCTCATGCGTCTGATTCACAGAACCATTTGAAATTATTATTCAATTATTGCAACAGCATACTTGTCAGTCAGCAACTTTCTTCTAACACATTTCTAGCATAAGGAGCTACTTTGGCTTGCGATTTGACGAATTGGATCAGTATGGAGTTCAAAAAAAATCCATTTGCACGCTTTCAAATCGAGGATCGCATGTGAGTGCATTGTATCACTCGAAATGGATTTGGATTTATTTTTCGTTGCTTTCGATGCAACCGCTGGCCGGATAATGCAGCTCAGTCGTTATGGGCCAAAAGAAAGCAAAAAAGCTCAATAAAAATGATTCCAAAAAGGGACTACAATCGGGGTACATTTGATGCTTGAATGACACTATTTCGTGCTTCAATGGCACCCGAACGATGACCACATGAGAGGAGATACAATATATGACCTGGTTGTTTGCTTTTTACGTCCATTTGGGGGAGGGATTTCGTCCTGCAGATTCGAATATGAGTCATCAGTTTGGCATTATGTCAAGGCTACGAGCCAACCATTCTGGAGCTCGTCATTTCACTGGCACGAAAAGGGAACGGCCAAGTGGATTCAGCTTTTATGCGTGCATAAAAAAATGATTCTTTCCATTTTCATGCTGAAATCATACAGAAGCGTTTCAATGTAGCTGGGCTGCATGTTTAAAACGGCATGGTGCATAATTAAAAACATAACGCAACAGTGCCCAACAAACCTCAACTACAAATCATTAGTATTCGTGATTAGAAATTGGACAATTTGGATGCTTTCGATGCATACATCACATAATGCTCCACATTCATGCACACGTCTCGAGCATAGTGCTTATGTAAGCAACTGATGAAACGCAACTGGATACGTTGCGTGTGTGTTCGCCTTTTTGATAGTGCCAGAGAGCCATTCGCAAGTTATTTCTTATTTTCTTTGCGTGGGCTATCGCTCGATTTCTCCCAGCTTCAGCTATATACTCATCAATTCCCAAACTCGCAACGGTACCATAAATCCGGTTCACCATCCTACGGCTCTGACGTTCGAGTAGTTTCACGGAACGGACCCGGTATGCTGACCCTTTGTTAGCAGCGTTTGTGGACGTGATGATATGCAGCCCTCCCGGTAAAAGGCTTCGGGGTAGAGAAATTTATCATCCCTTCATTCAAAACCCATGACAATTGGCGAAATGATACCGATGCTCTCGATGTGTCGGTCACCAGTCAATGACGAAGGGGTTTTTCAACATTTTCCAACACGTCTTAGACACGCACGGCAGCCGATGGGTTTAATACTATGCTAATATTTTGTCTCACCAAAGGGTGTTTTGTGGCTTTATGTTTGCAAAAATACAAGATGCTGCATTACAACGCAGCTACGCAGCTCAAACAATTTCCACAATCTAATGAACGCATGGCCTGCTCGGATCTCACGCAACATTTTAACCAACAATCGACTGGAGAGTGAGAGTGAGAGTGAGTGAACTGAGAGCTTTCAGTGGCCGAAAAGCTCTTAACTGAGTTACGTGAGATCCTTACAGGGAGTGAGAGAGTCCTTTCCACTCATCGTCAGCCCCAACCAACGGTGTAATAAAAGCATTGATGTGTCTCAGCGTACTCGTTTGTGCCTGATGTCAAAATGGAAAGTATCGCACGTCAATAAGTGCTGGGAAACATTCCAGCGCATCCTTCGCACAGTCAGCTTTGATAAATACGAAACAATTGGACGAAAAGTTACAACCGTATGAGCATTCTTTTGTACATTTATTCTCACCCCAATTACACTTCACGCAAGTGCGCTGCTCTTCGCAAGGCTTTTCGTGCTTCCCTCGGTTGAAGCAAAATGAAACCGGAGCGGTGATTAACCATTTCCCAGCAAATACACGCATTCACCCGCCGTTTTACTGCTTTTTCTGGCAGCAATACATGATTTATAAGACATGCACGAGGCCGTTAACAAGCTCCGGCGGCGACTGTGCCGCGTCCGTGCTTTATTCGCTCTTGTCGAAGCCGCTTAATGAGTATCTAACGCATGCCGGGCTCCAAACGAGCGTCACCTTCTTCATCATCATCATCATCATCATCATCATCATCATCATGATGAAAATCATCTACCACCCGTCGTTCCCGTGAGGGCGTCAAACGCCAGGAACGGTGGGTTTTAGCAGAAATAAGCCCTGAAAACCTTCCCGCCACGGGTTTTGCCAACGCCGGGCGAATGCGGACGCGTTTTACAGGGAACCGATGATGAAAGCGAATTCCCCGTCTGGCCCTTTAATTAAAAGATGCTAGATAAGAACAAGAAACTGTGAGCCCCTTGCCGGTGAAGCGTGAAGCTTTTGGAGCAAAAGAGTCCTGTGAATTGGTCGGCCAGGCTTGACGGTGGAATGCCGTTTCTCTGGTGGTGGCGTCCGAATCTACCCCGACCTATGGCTCATGTGTGAATACGCTCGTATGGTGGAGGCGCATGGTGATGTTGTTGTTCCCCTTTTTTTTCCTGCTCGTGCGGTTTCGCTCCTAGATTGTTACCCTCGGCCCCGTCCGTCGGGTTGGAATGAAAAATTTAGATTAAGGATTGGAGTGGATAAAAGCAACCGCTTGTGTCAGCACTCGGCGCGGTCGTGGTACTGGGGAAAATAAGCAGCAAAAAAAATTCTCCTCAATCCTGAGGGTCATTGGATCTTTGTGGTTGAGCCGTTCGGAGTGGTGCTCGGTGTGTTCACATGCGCGTGCAGCTACCGAGGGGACGCGTGTGACGAGCTGGCTGAAAACACTCTTAATGTAACCTAAGATTAGAGGGAATTTTCATAAATTAAATCACTCTTTTACCACCCGCCAACGACACCAGATGGGTATGGTGAATGGGCACCTACAGGATGCATAACTGAACACTCATCCAGCTCTGGTTGGCAATATTGGATTACCTTTCGCTTACAAGCGAGAGCTAGTAAAGTGTCCTTCAAAGAAGCGTCATTTTATTTGGCCTAATTCATCCAGGTGTCAGTAAGAACGGGGCTTTGCCATGTTCACGACCATCCGTAATTCATTCGTAAAGAAAATATTTTGCCCTGCCGGGATGGTGCGAGGTTTTTTGGTTGTTTTGCGCTCACCCTCTGAGTATCTTGCAAATTTTCAGACGCTCGTAATCCGCGTGAGCAATGGAACGCTTCGTGTTGTAAGAGATTTTTTTCTCCCCCCAAGGCGAATCCCCATTGGATTGGGGGAGGGCCCTTGACCGCATTGTTTCTACACCGCGTTGTAAAAAGGTAAGCTTTATGTATTTTGCAAAATGGAAAATGGAGTGCCTACTACAAAAGTTTGCGCTTATCTGACCCATAAATTACTGCTTTTTATCGATTGCTTTAACCTTTTGGCTCATGCTGGAACCACCAACGGGTTTTCGTCGACTTGCAGTCGCTTAACCCTAAACGGGACTCTTAAGATGAGAGAGAGAAAAGAAAACGAGCGTGAATGTGGAAATATGCGTGAATGTGGAGTGTGCTTCAACGGGGATTTGTTCGTTGTTGAAGTTTTGGTCTATTTTCCAACGATGATGAACCTAAACTGTCGAATTCAAGAATGGCCCACATCCCAAACCCTGCTCATGTGTAGAGAACACGATCAATCTACTAGAGCCGAATTTAGATGATCGATAAACAAGGGGGTGCAAATTGAAGTCCTCTATCCGTTCCATGCCCTGGCTAGAGATGCAGGAATCTATTTGGAATGGAAGTGGTGGGTTAGTATACTTCGTTGATTAACTTAATTTTCCTCTAATGGAGAATTCCTCGACCAAGCACGGGAAGATGGAGAACGATAATGGATCGAAGTTATACGATTGAGAGAGAAAGTGAGAGAAAGAGTGAGATAGAAAAGAACGCACTAGACCATCGAAAGCGATAAAGTCGAAATAACCCTATTGTTGTGGTCAAACGGTGGAAACTTTAGGCTATCGGTTGAAGCAGATTGTGCCCGTGAGTGGACGGTTGATATAAAATGGCTCAGCGACATTAGTTTCTTTATTGCGCCCAAAGTGAACCGGAATTCCAAGCGAAGATGGGACTTTCGATTTTACGTCTCATCACTGGTTTATGCACCGTTCGCCTGTCCGTTCTATTGTTCAGCTGGACATCCACTCTAACCTGTGATGTTCGTGAATGCGCTTTCATTTTCTCTCTTTCTCTCAGAAAAGACTACCAGCACGAGAAATGGAGCACGAGGAAAAGCACCCCAATCCCATCGATCCGAAGTGACCGACGGTTGTAAATCCCACACTCTTTAAAACCTGCCAAATCGCTCTTCGATGGAATGAATCAATTTACCGATTGCCTGATTGGGGCCTGGCTGTGGTCGAAGACGAACGCGTACCATGTGACCACGAAACGGGTTAATGGGGAAAATTACTAGCAACGAACGCCGGAACAAACAAGGAATCAATTTGTGGAATGTTTCCCATTGCTAGCATTCGTGATTGTGCTTAATTAAATCATCATTTTCAGCGTGTCGTTGAGGGAGTGAGCCAGTTAGACCCAGCTGCGATCAAAGGATTGCGAAGGGATGCAAACCAAGCCGCCGTTCTGCGGTGAGCCTCATCACGCCATGGTCGAAGGGCACAGATCGGACGACTCGTCGGTTCGCTGTGGGTTCACTCGATGGTTCAATTTAATTTAGAACCACTTCGCACCAGCACTGCGTTCAGGTAAGACATCACGCTTTCACCGAAGGTACAGCAGCGAAAACTGCCCCAAAAAGTGTTTGCTTGATTGAGGACTCGGCGCTCGACCGCAAAAAAGGACGATAATTACCTACTCAGGCAAAATGTTTTCACCGTAACCCCCGTGGCTATGGGGCGTGCTAGAGCAGTTTTGTTTTTGCACCACATTTTTTTCTCAATGAAGGTGCCGCATTAAATTGGGGTTTTTGTTTATTCAATGCTCAGAAGAGTGCCTTGCAAATACACGTTGCCACAATTAGCTGTAAAGCGTCGTTGCAATAGATGTAATGGTTTCTTTACAATTTGTATCCATGCTTGTTCGTCACGCTATTGTTAATAAATTCCACAAAACAGAATCTCGATTTGCACAGCATTTGAATTTATCCATACGCTTAATTACTGGCACATTGATATACGCCTACTCGTTTGATCAGATCGGCTGATAAAAGCGCTTTAAATACATTGTTAAATGTGACATTATTTTCCAGAAGTATCTTTGTGTTACTGAGTTGACCCCAACAGCCACATTTATCGATAAAAAAGCACTTTAATCAGAAGTGTAATTATGTATCTACTCACCTATATTTTTGTGCAATGTTGAACTTTTTTATAGTCGCAGGAAAACTTCATACACTTTTGCTTAGAAACAAAAGTCCTCACTCCACAAAATAGCACAGTTTCCGATTGAAAAGCATCGACTTTCCCATCGAGTTTTGGAAACAGTATCAATAAACTCGTCTTGTGTATTTATGCGCTGAAGTGAACAGATAAGAAGCCAGCTTTGGCTCATGTTGGTGGCCTTGTGTGCGTTTATTTCCTTGCCCAATTCGCACAGAATGGTGCGAGGCAAAGTTATAGCTGCGGGAAAGCCGTACCGACGGTTGGTGTGAGGTACGTCCGATTCGGTTTCGAAACGGTTGCGAATTGGTTAAAAACATAAACAGAAAATATGAACGGAGTCATCCCTTATCGAACGAGGCGGGTTCGGTGGAAGCTTAAGCAGCATCCATTCGAAATACTCGAAGCATGACAAGTGAGCGTGTTTCCAAAATCAACGAACTATAAGCGTTCCCTTGGTAGCGACACACGAGAAAACGAGAGAAAAATCAGCATTTCGAGACGGTTTTTGTGCACTCCTGACTGGCTTATGGAAATGATGTGATCCTTCGGGCAGCTTTAAGCGAGTGCCGCTGGGTTTCAACATTAAGTTCACGAACTGCCTGATAGTGAGCAGCTTAATTTCTGATGATTTTCTTAAGCATCTAACTTTGTAATTGAATTAACGCACAGTTCGCCGAGCACGATATTCAATAACAGAAACGTGTTAATCAAATTGAAGTTCGATGTTTTTGGGATCTTAAGCCCCCGGCTTAAGCAACTTCATTCAGCTTTCGACTAGTTTCGTCGTTCAGCAGTCTCTAATTGCTGGTCTCGTTACTTTGACCCATGAAATCGTTTTATTTTCAAGCGGTACTTTAGCAAACTGCGCCCCAATTCGGGGGAAACCATCTTGACATTACGATGCATCGGTGCTAGGGTACTTCATCTTTACGGCAGAACTTTTCCACAAATCCAAATTATATCCACCCGATTCTAACAACTTACTGCCCTGAGTCTTCCCTCAGGGAAGAAAAACAGATTTGCATTTCGTTCGGCACTGCCCCAAATACCAACGCGATGGGGTCTGAGCAAACATGAGACTAGTGCAAACATAAACCTTCTGATCGCACGGTATTCAGTTCCAACCAGAGCACAGCAAACGAAGTGAAAAACGCTAAGGCGTACGGTCAATAGTCAGAAATCAAAATAAAAAATGACTGCCGCAGCTCGGTTCTAGGAAAATGAAAGCAAAATTATGAAAATAACAAACATCGGTTGTACGGGGATTGCTAAATACTTGTGTTGTTTGTTGATTTGTGAGCAAACATCGAGAGTAATTGCTAGATAGCAATATTTTTAAGAGCATTCGCTAATGCGCATGTTGGTTTCGAGGGAAATGTGCCCACTTATTGAGTCCAAAATTAATCTCCACTACAGCTCACTCGACGATTTCCAAGAAAAGAAAATTCTCTAATCAATATCCATCGATCTACTAACCATCATGATTAATCTTCTTGTATTATATCTAGCTGGAAGGATCTCTACGTGGTACGTTCCTGGAATGTATTTCAAAAAGAATCTTCTAGTTACTTCCAGCACCTTTTCAAACGAATGGTTGTGTTTCAACTGAATTCCAATAAAAATTTAGCCAAGTATTACTAACATTGCGCATCGGAAAAAACGATATCAAAACGTACGTCCATTTGCCACGCGCGATTGCACGCCTATTACTGCACAGTTTAAATGCGAGCAAAACACCAAACGAAAGAGGAGAAAATCAGCACTGAAAACCTCCCTGATGATCGTGTCCCTTGCTCAGACAATATGTACACTGTCCAAAGAACTCGCCACAAAATGCATCCCTTCACCGGTGAGCTGCTTGTCGTGCGCGCGAGCAGAAAGAAATAATCTCCAATCGTCAGCAAACTGTGCGCCATATATCTTCGGGATGAGAAGATTTATAACTACTACACTACGTCGACCGCACTCGACCGTGGGTGTAGCGAGCAAAGAAAGATCCGGTGTTCGGTTTTCCCACGGTTTGCTCTCTAATGGGACTTTTATGGGGGAGCCAGCGACAAACAGGCTGCCCACCATTTTCCAGCGCTCAACCCGGCTGGATCAAAGGGGGCTTCCTAGCGGCCGCCGGTGGATGTAGCTGAAAAAATACATTCGGGCCACGAAGGTCTGAAAATAACACCCCAGTGCTGATGTGAACCCGTACGGCGAATGGCGACGGCCAACGTTTTACAGCTGTAAGCGCCGTCTAGAGCATCACAATGATCACAGTTATCCAGCTGCAGCGGAATAAAAACACAAAGCTAAGCACGGTCGCAAATGGCCCGGTTTGGTCGGCAACGATGGCACATGGGCTGAATTCCTTTGAGCGATGCAGTGACAAGCGGCAGCCAGAGCCACCGGTAAAAGGTGAAAGAATGGTGACCATCAGCCGGCTTGGCACGGATGGAAGCGAATGCTTTCACTAGCCTTTCGTCACCGTGGAACAGGTGTTCCTTTTGGTGATGGGAGATGGATTATGGCCCTTGGAGGATACGACTTTCCGCCTTTAAATAAGTAATTTTATTGTTAGTGCAGGAAAATTAAAAACAGAAATCTCCCGGGGCTACTGCTAGCACGGGTGGGAACGGATCTATGATAAAACAAAAAAAAAACATGCAGATCATCACGACAATCGGACACTCACTGGCGTTTATACTTTAACTCAGCATCAGTAAGCATGGACACTTAACGAATGCAGTTGCACTATTTGTCCGCATGCCATACTCATCTATTATTCATAGCTGAAGGCATTATCTAATGATTTAAAGTGTAGAGAAGACTGTCGGAAAAAGAACCCACATCGCAACGAACATTGAGATACCATGCCAGCTCACTGTCATTTGAAACTCCTCAATATAACGTGCTACACTTAACGACAGGACTAGCTATTGTTATTCCATTGTCGCACTTAAACCATCGTAAAGTTCTTTCTCCGGCTATGTGAAAGGTTTTCACATGTCTTCCGATGAGATGCTGCTCAAAACCTAACTTAAGGTTCATGAAAAACAGAACCCAACCCAGCTCAGTAGTGTTACCACAGTAAGTATTCCCTTGCCGACAGTTGGTGGTTCATTTGCACATAAAATGTGCCGAAACTTCTGCCGCGATCGTAAGCCCTCGCCGAGCTCGTAAATATGGCAATTAAATAATCCTCTCGAAACACAATCCAGTCCGCTTCAATGAGCTGCCTGTTTTGGACTCACGTTAAGATTCTTTTCGACCGGAGCTGCCAACGGGCAACGAAGGGATCGGCCTAAGTATTCCCTCGTTGTAGCATAAAGTTAAACTTCTTAATACGGCTTCTTTGCCAGGACGTTCGTGAGTGGCGTTGGAGCGTTGGAATAACAGACAAACCCGTGGTTTAGCATCTGGCCGGCACCATCGGGAGGGGCAGTACTACCATGCCGTAGGCTTCACGCTAACTTGCTGATTATGGTCTAATTGAAGTATTTTTATCGGCTTAGAATTTTTACTAAGTGAGTTTTTGTTTTTCCACTGCAGAAAGCATCAGTGGACGCCGGGTGGCTTGTACGGAGAGTGGAGTAAAGCTAATGGCCTTCGAGGTTGTTAAAATCGATTTGGGGTAAGGACTCTGAAATCCGTGAACGCGTCAGCTGTGAAATAGAATGTCAATGACATTTTAAAGACTTTTATTAGGGAACATTCCAATGAGGGCAGAATCATGATTAGCATGAATGCTCTAATGGAAGCTAACATTTTTCAGAACATCAATGAGCCATCCGTATAACAAGCCTAGCAATTCATTCTTGCTGTTAATCCCGTATGTGCCCTCAGTGGTACTTCCGTATGGCTGTGTAGAGGCTTGTTGAAAAATTTAATAATAAAGCCGACCTGAAGACTGACCAGAAACCTAGCTAAACAGTCTTTGTATACTTATCACACTTGCTTCATCATTTCTAAGCCCACAGCGCTCGTTCTTCTCGAGCTGAAGGACTTTTCAAGCGGGTATGATCTGAGATGTTTACTTTAAAATGAGCTTGAACGCCTGTGCATGCTTTTTGCAAAAAGTTTTTCAGTCATGGCTGATGTGAAGCTGCGTTGAGCATGTGAACTTTGCTCCATTGTTGGCCACAACGTACAAGTTTACAGCCCAACGTATGTGAAAACATCGGTCACACATGCACATGGATGTTTGCTAAACAAACTATAGTAAGGAGTGTTAATACAATCTTCCAAAGTTTATCATTTAGCCAGAGATTTGTTTTGTCATGAGCACTGTCATATTCCTTCTGTAGTAAATCAAACCAGAGTTAGACTTTGCAAAGCATACGAAAAATCAGCGTACGACCATACAATGTGGGAAGAAGATGCAGCACCAAGTTTGAGCTAACTATTTTGATTTTGCTCCGTAAACTAATTACGATGCGAAAGCTCAGTACCAGGCGAAAATTCTAATAAAAACATTCTTTTGACGTTGTAAAAATTGTACTGACACTCACACCACCGCAAGCACTGTGAAATGTGGTTTCTTTTGAAAACTTGGCACGGTTACGAGATAGGAACGGGTTTCAAGCAAACCGGTGACGGTGGAGGGCTCCCATTTATCAACATAAGACCTAAATAATCTTCAAACAAAGCGTTCCACCCGTTTGTCCCTAGCAGGAGACGGAGAATGAAATATTTGATATTTTTGAACCCAAGAAGACCGTGGAAACAGGGTCCTTTCGTGGCATGAAGAAAGGCTTTGCAGAGCAGAAGAAAACTTTCCATCGTCACCGTTCGGAAATTCTCGGCGTAAAATGCACGACATCAACAACAACCATAATGTTTCAAAATGCATATTCCAGTTTATACTTTCATGTTGCCACACGTTTATGAAAACCTAATGAATATTGAAAACTTGGGGGTTTTTCTCGCATAACCTAAACACTACAGAGCAAAGATTAGCTTTTTAGGGTATTTTTGTGGAGAATATATCTTGAAAAGAAATTCAACAAATTTTGGAGAATAATTCACCATTGCCACAAAAATATGTATGAATTGATGCAAAATTCATTTTCAATGTTACAAGCTCTGTTATATGCTCTATGATCAACCTCTTTATCGGATGACGTATTATTCGTTCCGTTTCGGAAACACTTTGATGAACGATGAATTTTTCTCTAAACAATTTATTTATTTTCAGTGTTACCCTTTTGAAAAATCTCAGGTTTGTCAGCTCCAACATTGTTTATGGGTATTTCGATGCACATTTTTTGTAAAATAAAAATAAAACCTAAATGAAAAACACTGCTCGACAACGCTTGAACCTCCATCTTGTGGCGATACAAAATAAAACACTTTTTACCCGTAACCCGATCGATGAACGTTCACTTTGCATTACAAAACCTTTTGTTTCAACGTTCCTGACAGCGTTACAGATTGGGTCATTTTGGGGTCTACGTTTCGTAATAAATGCGAAATGCTTGCTTCCCCGGTACGACCCCGTGTTGGTGCGCCATGATCGTACGCGCTCAAAAAAAGAAGAAGGAGTGAAAAGGGCCAAATGAGGAACCGAGTACACAGAAAAAAAAAATGGCAAGCCACGGGTAATGATGCGGAATCAGAGTCTAAAGGACGATGCGGCTAGCCATCGAACGAGGTAGGGTCTGAGGCCGGTTCTTGTTACTTGAAATGTTATACCGTAGCCAACATCGGCGAGGAAAAGTATAACAAACTGCACGATCCGCTCGTGGTGTTCGTTTCATGTCAGCGCCTCAACCCTCAGAACCCTGGGCATGCTATATCGGTACGAGATTGTAGACCGGTGCAGTTCCTGTGGGCTACACTGAATTACTACGCGGAGCGGTGTGTCCATTTTCTAGCTTTTATTTTTCGTCTGGTCGCCATGCGCTTCACCATGCGGCACTAGCTCCGGTTCATAGTTAGCTTCGATCGTTTCTTCGCAGCGCTAATTACAAATGCATTATACTGAATTTTGTTGGAAAGTCTCGTCTTATGTTTTTTCTTTCTTCTTCGTCCATCCTGCCATCCTGGTCGGTTGGCAAAGGCCACTACCAGACGGCAGCAGCCGGTCAAAAGGTAATTGCTAAAATTAAAAGCAAATGGAAAAAGTTTCACCATGAGGAACTATTAATTTTCTGTGCCGAACGTGTAATTAAAAGAAACTGGAGAGCCTTCGTTCATGTTTTGCATGAGGCAGCATCGCTTTGCTTTGACAAATTCCAAGCATTTCACATTTGCACAAACACTCTGTTCTGTTCTGTTGGTCGAATAGTTGAGAGAAAAGTGAGTTCGTTTCAGAAACCATCGATATTCAAGATAACTCTGCATTTATCAACTGAAGTTTTCTTCGAAATAAATCATTGCATGAATTCAGTCTTGCATTAGGGAACGTCCAACAGTGCACGCACGAGATTTGAGCCTTAAACATCCCGGAATCATTGCAGGTCATAAATAATGACGTCTGAAGAATGATGTGGAATGTTTTATCGACGCATCCGGAACAAATATGGCACGCTCCATCGCCATAGAATTATGCTCCTTTCACCAAAGCTGCCATCGTGCGCTGGTCGATGCTGGCCGTGCGGAAATTCCGGTTAGCCAGTTCTCAGACCCACACCTCTGCTATCTCGACCCTGCTTCGATTGGCTCACATTTGCGTACTCGGCGGTCAACCGAGATAACCCGCCAGAGTTGAAGCAAATGTTGCAAATTAAACCACAGCATCTTCGAAGGTACGGACCTTCGACCTTCGATCAGATTTATGGCCTTTCCTACGCCCGTCGGAAAATGCTCTCTCTCACATCCCACCGGGCCAGAAGAGCTGCCCACTGCGAGGCGCGGGGAATATTTCATCATACAATCGTTTGCGGTGTAAAATATTACCGGACGCTAGAGATCTGGTTATGAACCACCGAGACATGGGCCAACCTTGAAAGGATCACGGTGCAAACTGATAGAGCGGTTAACATGCTCACAATTGCGTTGGGTTGGTGGATAGGTGAGTAAATGAAGTTCTCATGGACAGCTGAGGAACGATAAAGGATTAGCTAGTAAGGAGGGTAAGCAAATAGGTTCATAAACATGCATGATTTATAAATTGTTTCACAATGTAGTCTGTATATTGGTTCTATTCGAAGCAGCCGCTTATATGTGCGCTGATTGATGTAAATGTTTACATCACGTGTTAACATGTTCATCCAGTGAAAATGAAATGAAATGCATGCAAATATAATATGCCAATTTATTGTAACATAACCTGCTTTTTTTCGCTCGTAAATACATAAAAAGTTAATCCCGTACAAGCAACTTTTGTGTTTTTTACTAACTTTAATTATCTATCAGTTAGTTCATTTTAAAATCCTTTCGGCATAATGTATGATTTTTTCCCATTACCTTCCAATTAATTCTATTTAGCATCAAAATAGCAATACCATTAGTGGCAACTGGCTGATTCCCGTGATGGGCTAAACGCTCAATGTACATTGACCACATCAATGATTACCCATATGAAGTTGTAATGGCGTCAACTCAATATGTGCAGTAAAGTATCATGGGATTTGCATAGCACATCCTGCACTCCTGCATAAGCTTCCCATTCATACGGCAACCACTAAATATTCCACACAAATAACCGCACAGCTGACAGGCGAGGAATTTTGTCGCGTTTATGACCATCAGGCAGTAAGCCATTGTTACCATAGTTGTCATAATTCGAATATGAAGCGGTTGAACCCAGAACATCGATTGCAGATTACAATACAATTACTGCTCGTTTGTTTGTGGCGATGATAGAATGAGAACTGAATGAAAATCCGTGCATATTTTTGATATTGTCAGATTGAATTACGCGCTTGCAATTTATTATCAACCATGACAGACTAAATTACACGCGTTTCAATGTAAGCCAAAAGCTGAACAAACGATTGAAAATGTTTAATGAAGATTTTTTCTTGCTATAGCATGGAAAAGGTATACAGAAGCATTGATGATTGAAAAAGATTACTTAAACCGCAGTTTTAAGTTTGCTTTAGTTGTTGCAATGCACGTTAACTCTTTCGTGGAACGGCCAGAGCCGAGTGGAGTAGGAAATTTAAAAACTAACGGTGATTGTCCGTGATTAATGAAATCCTCCAGAATGTGTCAACGTCACAAACGTCACGAACTCCGTGGCCCCAAAACCGAAATTTCAAACGAACGCCAAATAATGACGATTACGAAAGCCGATGATTATGAAGACGGCGATCAAGATGGAGATGATGATGATGATGCCGATGACGTGACGTATGGTGCGTTTGTCACCATGGCTGGAACCGGTTGCCACAGTTTGCCAATTCATCGCCGACCGACTAACCTTCTGGGTGTGATTTTCTGCATGATTAATAGCCTTGGTGAAAAATTTCCACAAAATCCAATTGTCTTCCACGACGGCATACGCCTTACGATGCCTTGATGATGAAGAAAAAAAAAGAACTAATGATCGAAGTGGTCCAGTGGTTCGTTTTGCTTTCCTCGCATCGTTTTCATCTCGTCCTCTTTCGGGTGGCTTTTCCTTGCGCTTAGCCAAGCCACGATCACCAACGGTAAACTTTTCGTTACATTTGTCTTCAGCTGGAGAACTGCGTCACGGACGATGGTGGTCGGTACGATTTGCTCGTTTTCTTAACATTAATCATCAACTGTGCTCGTTGCTCTGGCATTGCTTCTGCTTTCTTGTTTGTGCATGTAGCCGAGAGGGAAGTTTTCTTTATAATAACTTATTCAAAGCTGAATTCAAAGCTTCCTCGGATCTTTATGTACGATCATTCCACAATATTGATGGTTTGTTTGGTGCATATGCTAAAGTGCTTGTACCCTTTTATGCACATTCTAAGCAAAACTTTTGTTAACGTTAGGAAAAACGTAATGTTGGTTTTTTCCTTGTATCAGGTTCGCGTACGAATGCAAGTTTTTGAAACAATTCATGAAGAAAAAATTAGTAGCGAGCAGATTAGTCCGGAAATATAAAAAAAACATGCCACATGCGAAGGATGACAAACAGTATCGGCTTTAGTCGAACCCAAAAATGTACGAGAACATTGATGTGAATTGACTATAATTCGTTTATTTGAGTTTGAAACAAAACAACGCTGCCACGCAATAGCTTTGATGCTCCATCTAGTCTGTGCTATTCAGTTTTTTTCTATTTTCTTACGCCAGCGTTTGCTATGAGCCATGTATAGGTATACATTCAAAATTCTGTTTCTCATGTTCAGTACTAAAAACGTGCAGCTACAGTCAATTTTGTCCAATAGTACAAGCATGCACAATGACCTATTTTGATATGTTAGCAGAAGATGATTTCACGCGTATGCAGCGCAAGTCCGACATCAATATCACCTGCTTGCGTAAATATGAAAAAAGTTGTATTTGTATAATATACATTTCTAGAATTTTTACATTTAAAATTACAATTTAAATGTACATTTAAATTTCCTTTAGTGTTTTAGAAATTGACTTTTATTTATCTGGACCAATGAGCTTTAAATGGAGTAGATGAAAATTTATCCATTTCTGTCTTGGGATGCTTCTTTCTATGCAACATGACAGGTATTATCAAACGAGCTATTATATATACTCTTGTTCATCCTGTTCCAACCACATATACTCGCAGGATGTACCAATGTGCGATGTACGATGAGTGAACCTTTTTTTTTGGGCATCCTGTCTACATGTTTCATTGGGTACACCCTCGTGAGGTTTCGTCTCGTTGTCCTGCATGCGTAAATAGGGTATTTTGCTTCAAATTGGCAGGTAGCATAGCTTATTTTTCGTATCGTGCGTTAATTATGTAGTTAGCTTTTTGCTTTACTTCGCTCGGGAACCAACAAACACGGAAGTAATTTTCGTGCTATGAAATTGAATTATAAACCAACCCAAGAGAATTTAGCATTGAACACATTTGGATTTTATAAATAGAATGTGAAAGAGAAAGAATGAATAATATATAGAGTAGATCGAATAAAATAAAATTTTGACCACAATAAATAAACAAGATATTTCTGTGAATTCAAGAAGAAGAGTAGAACATAGAAAGCTTCAAACATATTCAATATAATCTTGTTTTTCTGTCTTAACTGTAAAAAAAGTTATCATATTTTGTATCATATTTGTGTATCTTTTTTTATACTAGTAAAGTGAATGTTAAATTTAAAATCGAAATAGTATAGTAGTCGTAATAGTAAAATTTAGAAATCAAAACATACAAACTGATAGTAGCTCAGATAATAGAAGCTTTCTTGGTTAGTTTACCCTAGAGATGAACATTTGACGTTTTGCCTTCGCTTAACTGTTACCCCTAAAAACTATGCCAACTGGGAAACCAAAATCAATTTCACCAGCACGAAATGTTCACTCATCAGTTCTAAAAGGTCGCCTGAAAGCATTTTTTGATGCAAATTTTTCGCAATGGTAACGTAAACAGACAAACCAGCCCAACAAAGGCTCGGGTATCTGCCGAAAGTGCTGCCCACAAAGAAGCACCCCGATAAGCCACAATCGCAAGAAGTGTAAAATCATCTCCCAGAGATCGTGGGCATACTTCAAAGGCGAGGGTCCGGGAAACCGAAACGTATTTTGGGCGTGAACGTTCAAGAGGGAATTGATATTTCCCTCAGTGGTTTTCGACGAAAAACGAAAGGAGTTGGCCGAAGTTTGCGCGTAAGTAAGCCCATTCATAGGCAAATGTTTTGAAAGAAGGGAGCAACTTTTCAAGCGGTTTCGCTACAAAACAAAGCTCTCACTGTCTTTCGAGCATAAAGCAAGTGTCTATTGTTCGGATCGATGTACCTAATGAAAATATTACACCACAAAAGTGCTCCTTAAAGGGATGTGATAAGGATAAGGCGTTTCGAGCAATGTTCATTGGCATCATTGTTGCACTTGTTGTGGAATCTTCAAACGTTTTTGATGTGTGTTCAAGTTGTTGTGGACAAATTTAAAGCACAAATAGGCTTGAGCTCATGATCACAAATACAATGTATTTAATGTATAAGCATTTTTATGTGGTTTCTTTACTACTTAACATATATTTGTTTTTATTAGCTAAGTGTTGGTAATGCAAATGTAAAATATCAAACAAAAAAACAACGCCAACTCATATACCAAGTCTTAAATAGTTGAAAAATGCTATTGACCATGACAGGACTTCAATCAAACAAGTTTTGACTAGGTAAGACGTTCAGTTAACGTCAACTTGCTAGCCATACCGTGTTTTGGAATAAAAGTTTTTCATATCGAGATTGATTGATTGCTTTGCTCACACAATGTCTCAAACAGTCATGAACCATTTGGCCCGAACCCTACCGGATCTGCAATACAGTTTGCAAAGCACCTCGCTGTTTGGTCGCTAAATGGCTCGAATTTAAGTAAACTTTTCATAAATGTTTATTATCAAATGTTTGGGGTATGTCCATTGTTTTCAGACCATATCTGCTATGATCAATTAATATACGTAACCCTCGTTCCACTTCTTTAATCTCATTGACATCAAGTCATGATCCACCATTGTAATGCTATTCTACCACAAATCTAATGAAGGGTTATTAATGAATCATTTTAATAGTCATATACGGCATGCTTGTCGAAACCATGAAAACTGATGATTGTTTTTATGACACGTTAATCCGGCTTTTCCACCTAGAACGGGGTCCGATACAACGAATCGCAACGGAAAACCCGCATATTCCTCCCACGTGCAAGAGTATGTATGTGACAAAAAATGGGACGCTGTGTGTGTCATAAAATAATTATCATCACCCGACAAATTGATCTAATGCCTGACACAATTTCATAAATATCCATCATAAGAAGAACATTGCGGTTGTAAAATATTAAAGACATCATGAAGGCCTACCATCGTTAGCTAGTAATGCTTGGGTGGCTCTTGACACCCATACAATAATGCTTTGAATCCGAGTTTTCGAAAGGGAAAATCTACGGAATCGAGCTTAATCAGTTGCTTGGCATCTTCCAACGCTTAGTTTATCCTGTCATCGTAGCACGACGTGATGAATAATCCTTTCTCATGCGGACGTGTTTGATGAAGATTTTTTACGACCATCGTACGAAATCGTACGTCGTCCGTTAATTTTTGCTTCCGGTTGCAATAAAAGTTCAAACATCCCCGTTTTATGGGAGGTTGAAATTTGACTGACAAACAAGACCTCCCTAGTGAACCTAAGCGTACGCGTGGAATCAACGATGAATCAAAATTTATTCGAACATAGCAAAAATATACAAAGTTGAAGCTTAACCAAAATAAATAATCCAATTGAACTTTAAGACTCACGAATCTGAATCGAATCGAATACAACATGAAATTGCGTCTGGAAAAGTGTAAATAAGGTTAGAAAAACTCTCCTGTACGTTAACAAAATCACAACATTTTAAAGTTGTTAATTAATGAAGGCAAAAAAAAAACCACAGCTTTCCTGAAGTTCGTGCACATTTTACATCTTTTACTTTAGCCTCTCTGGTTAAATCGATGTCGAGTTCATTTTCTTCGTATTTGCACTCACTCTCTCGTTGTAGGTCCAACACATTCAGACCTGCTCTCTGAGTGCCGTAATATCCTGTTTTGAGTCATGGGCAGATATTTCCGGCAGTATTTCAGAACCCGGAAATACGATGTTTCTGTGCCGTAGTTTATAATCTGAAGTTTTAATGTTTTGATGTTGCAGTTTTGAAATACAAATTTATTCCAAACTAAGAAGTTTTAGAGAATATACAATAAGTATTCGACAGTGCTGATCTCGCTCGGAGCTGATTATTCTATATCGATCTGTTTCCAGAGCTGGTTTTGCAATTGCTAATGCAAACATGCAGAACAATCATTAACCAATCCATTAGCTAAGCCGCCTCGTAGCACCATGGTCCACATCATACCTTGCGGATGATAGTTTCATGGAAGAATTTAATTTAAACCTTAATTATTTCATTGTCGGCAAACCCCCCGATGGAGGGACAATGTCACTAGCAATTAACGTCAATGACTAATGAAGTCTTGGCAAGACCGGCAGGGCCGGTAGCACAGAACGTAATATGGTTATGTCACCTGGCATTAACACGTTGAACCTTGCACTTACTAATGACTTTTCCACAACTTTTGCCACCACAGTCGGTCCTTTTGTACGGCGTAGATGCGTTGTGTATGTGCGGGGCATTGTTCGCTCGGTTCACCCAACTGGTGGTCGGTTGGATGAAAAACCGACAAATACTATTCTGGTCGAATGCACAAACTTTACCAACGGTGGGCACGACCCGATCCTTGCTAGAAACGGTGTCGCTCGCGGACAAGGTGCCGTAGTTAATAGAATCCTACCGAACCGAACCGGCCCAACCTGCCGATAAGGTTTGCAAACTGTGCGGGAAAGCGAACCGGAGAAGAGATTCCCATCGTGTTGGATGGCATTTAAAACAGTGGCCATTTACACGCGCCTGGTTTGGCGAGGGAAAAAACAAACTTTTCTAATCTATTTTCGATGCGCTTGCCCTACCACGAAGCTTCGCGGTAGTTGATACACCGATCGTAACAATTAGCTCCCTCTGCGATGTAAAGTGCCACTTCTCATTAGCAGTAGCAGCAGTCGCAACGCGTGCTCGGGCTGGGGCGCAGATTTAGTTCGCATCATCTAATACCAAAACCGATCCTGGTCGCATGGTCACAATGGGGAAGTTTTTCCGATATTTCGAAGCGAAAGGCATCCGGCTGGAAGGAAATGAAGTGCTAAAAACTCCTTCTATCGTTGCTGCAACACCACGCGACCCGTGCAGTAAAGCTTCTTATTAAGATTGTATTAAAATTTCACCGAGGCAATTAGCTCACCAGTGCGAAGAGGTACGCAGCCGAGGTCGAGTGTGTCGATGGACCATTTAAACACTAATTATAACCGTAAACGGTCGCTGGGGGATTTATGAGGTCACGTATTTGAAGCCAACCACTCACACTTCTGGTCGTCCGGAGTCTCGCCGCAGTCCGCAAGATGATTGTCCTTCGGGGAATGCTTTGTGTCGCAGCCTGGCTATGAATAACGGGCTTGTTATACACCTGCTCCGGCACGCTGCGTGACATTAACGTGCGGTGCGCTTAGATGACGGAGCTTTTCTCGGTTGGTGTCCTTTGCGCTGCCGTAGTTAATTCAAAGCATAATTAAATTATTCATCTCCTCCGTATGTCGATCGTGTAAAGCGTGTTTTTCTGCCCGTTTCGTTCATGGTCCTGTGGCGGCCATTGTAAACCACAAGAACGAACGGTATAATTTACGGTGTCCATTTTGAACCGCTCCCTTCGGTAAGCAAAATTCACTCGTCCAATCTGCCCGCCATACTCAACATCGTACCGGTAGCTGACTGAACTTGACAGTTTTATGTACGATCTACGTTTTTCCTTCGCCGTGATTAATTTCACTTCTTAAAGCTCTTGAGTCGGCTGGCGAGTGGCCAACTGCCGGAACCTTCTGGCCACTCTTCTCCCCGACCGACCGTGGTCAGGCCAGATCGTAAGCTAAAACAGAAATAAAAAAAAAAAAGAAGGAAGCAATTGGATTATTGCGGAAGAAAAATTGCAACGACAGGCGAAAACACAAGTGCATGCCAAAACTGTTTTGTAATCCTTCCGTCCGAACGTGCACGATTGGCTGAACCGAGCGGCCGAGCGGCCGAGCTTCCGGTTCGATGGGTCGCACTTTAAAAGAAAACCCGGAAACTTTCCCCACGCCAATGGGATGCTTCCAAATCGATAAGTTAAGATGATTGTGTCGGCCAAACGGTTCCGTTCGGTTGTGTTTTATCTTGCGGCAGCCGTTGTGGTTGCTGGGGAATTAGTGCGACCCCTTTTTCTAGCACCGAGCTGTGGTAGGGAAATGAAGGCTTTCGAGCTGTCAGCACCGTCGAGGCTCGTTTGCTCGGTTTTGGCGCGCATCTTATCGTTTTGGGTCAGTTGGCAAACATAATGTGGTCAAAATCATAATGCTCGAGTCAGCGATTTGGGCGGTTTATGAGATTCTTCAGCAAGCGACCAGCTTAAAGACGCGCTCGTACTGCATGGGTGGGAAAATCGAGCTGCTTTTCCCTGAAAGGCCGGTGCAGTGAATGGTACAAAATGACTTGCAAGGTGAAATCTATTGTGCTCGTTAATAATTGGCGCACATTTTAATTCATACCATCTACATGAAGTGTCTTCAGCGTGAGTTCGAATTGTGAAAGAAAACATGGATTAAAAAATGAATTTCCCCAACGATAACAAAAAGGGAGTTTAAATCCCGCAAACGGATTAAACTGTGAGCGGAAATTAAAGTGTGTGCCACGTTTCACCTACACCAGCAGACCTACTGGTCGCTCGTACGTGCGCGTGCTTGCGAGACCATGTAGTGTGACAATGAAAAATTATGTTTATTTGGTCCCGTCGTTGCCCGTCCTCGGCTTCCAACCGACCGTGCCCGTAATCACCCGTTGAATATTTCAGCACACAACGAGCATCCCGAACGCCACTAACTGGGATCCTTTCGTATGGCATCCTTCCCAGGCTGCACGAACGCAGGCTCCTGGTGTTATGATAATTCTATGGTCACGTGCTGTGTCTGTGTATTTGCAATTTTTCCAACTTCATCTCCGCCGAGAGCGCTCCCCAGAGAAGCGGACCTGTTTTGGGGTGGGAAGAGGATTGTGCTTTCACATCTTCGAGGGCGGTTCTTGCTATTGTGCGGGAACGAGTGGGCACACAAATTTCCGTCCGGTCGCACCATGGTTTGACGATGGGATGAGATGATGAAAATGAAGGCATCGCAGGGTGCCCTTCAGCTGGCTCATTCGAGCAACTCAATCAGCCCCCGGTTTCTCGCTGGTCCGAGCAGCAACGGATTATTGATCTCTTATTGGCACTCGGGTTGGTTGGCTTCACCATTCGCCCGAAGGAATCGGGACCCATTTCGGGCCACTTACTGGGAGCCGTGAGGTCTTCGCTTCAGCATCATTGAGTTTTTATCATGCATGACTAAGGGGTGACGTTTGTCAAGTGAAAAAGGCGCCACATCCTTTCGCTCGTGGCACGCATGCCACGCGCCACTCGAACACGGGCGAGTCTCTCGAACGGTGTGACTTTCTGGTGGGGACCAATAAAGCACGGGGATTCTCCTTGAAACTGGCCCGAGGCACGTACACGTGACACAGGTGACCCGAGACCGCTCGAGCGCTCGGAGTTAAATGTTTGAAATGAATCCGTAATAAAATATTGATTCACCCGCCGGCATATCCCACGCGGTTCTGCTCAGTTTCAGCTCCGTTCCCTTGGGTACTTGTTTTAACCTTTTCTTTTTTTAACATTCCATTCCGAACCGGCGTGCGCTCAACGACCTGCAACCATATATCCTTCTCCTTCGGTTTGAGCTAGGTACGATTCGATCGTTCCTTCACCACGCGCAACCAGCGTAGTATGTTGCAGAGTGGCACGTATTTAGATTGGAGTTTTTATTGCCTCCATTTGGCGAGCCAGAGCGTCGACTAAATGAACTGAGAAAGAAGATAAATTTGCTTTCTGTTTTACCACCATTACCGAGCCCTCGGGCGTCCGGTTTTGGGCTCGCTCCAAGTAAAGAGCCCAAAATCCTGCAGCGTTACTGCTGAGTACAACTTCACCGATACATCAAATTGCCGTAAGATTCGTCCCATGGTTCCCTGTTTGGTAGCCCTTGCCGCGAGGACAAGGACGAGCGTCAACTGGGAATCCTGAAACGGTAAGCTGCTTAGCCGAGGTTGATACCGTTGCCGTGACGGTTTATGCTGCCGTTGCCATGACCGAAGTCATATCCGAAACGGTCAAACTTTCGTCATTCAGATTGTGTACCGGCGCGGGTGGCCGTCGGGTGTCCTGCCAGCGTCTCGGTTCGTAATGTTTGTTTCGATATGGTGTGGCATTAGAGATTTGCAGGCGTGGTATTACCCGACCACGATTATTCCGACCCAGCGAAAGTTTGACATGCGGTCGGCTGTATTTATTTATTTTTTGCTTTCCGGGGCGCTAGGCGCCTTTTCTCGAGGCCACAAAGCCCGGATTGGGAAATCCTTCGGCGAGCTAAACGGTACGGTACGGCATCCACGAAAACTTTCTTCGTTCGACCGTGCGCGGGTGTTACAATTCATATCGAACGCCTGCCGATACCGGGCCGATATGGCTAAAAACTTGTGCAACTTCTTTTACCAGGGCGCTCGGTGGCGATTGTTGATGTTGTGTCGATGTTTGGCAGGCGCATAAAATATGCAATAATATTATTTTTATCAAAGTTTGATACAAGACTCATATAATTACCGATATTGTTCGAGGTCGGGCCCTTGAATGTGGGTTGCCGAAACCCCAACCAACCCGGGGTGCAACCGTATGCTTTTCATCAAAGATTAAGTGAACCCTTTTACTGTTCGATCACGGTCAGTGGCCAAGAGACGGCATAAGGACAGCCCAAAGTTCAAAGGTCCTTGTTCATGATGCAGTAATGTTGGCTGGGGAGCTTTCAATTTTAAAGATGTGAAAGCTATTTTGTTTAGTCACATATCTTTTGAAAAAAACTGAAGCTGAGAATACAGCCCATTATTGTGGAAATGAAGAGAACGTAGAAGAAAAAGGATGCATCAGTACTTGTTGAGGAGGTTCATCTCTTTTACTGAATTTTGGCTACATTGCAGCGTTTTGACATGCGTTCGGTGACTATCAAATATTTACATGACTTAGTTAATCAATCATTCAATCACGTTTCTTCAAATTATGCTGCATGGTTTGATCGTAAAGCAGAAATTCGGTAAGACGATATTTGGGAAATGGGACTGCGTTGGATCCCTGCTTCGACCGGAGGTTTTAGGCTTCGCTAGGTGCCAACATCTGTCCGGTCGTCTAAGGGCAACATCTGTCCGAAGTGACATTTACTTCGGTCGAATAATCATATTTCACCGGTGGGATGATAATCCGGGAGTCGCGTGTAAGCTTCGGAGCAAAATTACCCAAGCTGACCGATTATTGGTATTATCAGCACATTTCCGGCATCATAAATATTTATGAGCAAAAGCTCACTCAGGGAAATTCCCTGGAGCAGAGCTGTCCAGCGACAGCGCATGCTGGAATTTGCAGCTAAGGGACTCTCCGACGGGACTACGACTGTGAATGATAACTGATGGCCAATCCATGCTGAAAGGCTACCATACCGCTGCTCCACATCGTACGTCATGCAATCAAAAAACTTACAGTCCCACACGGACCGAATCTTCCTTCGATGCTGGCCAAATTATTGATTATGCAAATGAAAGCGGCTTAGCGGCCGGCCGAACTGATTGATTTCGCACACAGAGGGCGATGTTTCGCCTAAGAAATCATTCCACTCGCACCGTAAGAAATGACTGTCCAACGGAGCCATTTGTACGGCTCGAAATCACTTTCACAATGCGGCTCCCATATCGCACCGAAGGTCGGTCCGGTGCTCGGTCCGTTAAATCTGATGCTCGGAACATAAATTATCATCGTTTAACGTCCGGGCCATGGTAGCTTGCCTATCGAAAACCAAGCTTGCCATTCAGCTGGTCTGGAGGAACAGGTGAAATCAATTTCGAACGCCGTTACCAGGCTCAAAGCTCTCGAACGGGGATAAACGAGTGGGATCCCGTCGCCGTTGGAGTAGCTCTCGGAACCGATTTCATCCCTCGCAGAGGACGGTGTTTGATCGATTCCTTTGAACGACAGTACCGCACAGTCAACGCACATTTGAGCACATGTCCTTTTATGAATTAATCCATCCTGCCCGTCCATCCGTCAGCGTACGACGCGGGAATTGATTTTTCTCCCGCCTTCGCTACGCGGCTTTCCCGTGCGTTCGTTAACCCCCATTAATTGACGTAAAAGGCAGGCGACTGTTCGGAACCATCACTCGTCACTAACCGGCTCGACATCGATGAGTCCCATGGGTCGGAGTTGGGTCTGTTTCCTCTGTGTGGTAGATGGTGCAGCGTAAATAAAATATGCCCCATTTTGGGCTTCAATTTCCATCGAACCGTGCATAAAATGTGACGATTTGAATGGAAATGCTTCGGGGCGCGTTGATTTCTCGATTTTTGGAAGACTCTGTCCGTGATCTGGCTCGCACGGGACGGCACTTGGGTGGCAGTTTCGAACATTCGACAGTTCGAGGTTGCCGGCAACGAAGACCTTCACGAACGACAGGGTAGAGTAAAATTTATTGACACCATCGCTCTGTCGGCGCGCCGCCGACCCGTACGTCAGCTTTCATCGTCGTTCGGGAAAATACTTTATAGCAGCGTGTTTCGGTTTACTCGGGCCCTGTTTATTTGCTATTTATTTTTGGTAATTTTATGACTTTTTCATTCGGTGCGGGCTCGCGCTTTTAGCGCGATCGGTCTGCTGATCGACGAAAGATTTTACGCAAAAACGAGCCGCAAGAGCAACGTCTCGAAGACAACACGCTCGTGGCAGGAAAGGCACATACTCTAGATAAACAGATACTGTGCAATAAAATCCGATATTCAATTATGGGAGTATGCTGAAGGATTCGAGGCAAATGCTAAGCGAAAGCAATATCAAATCAAGCGCGTGTTCAGCAATTGCCTGGGCCACCACGAGCTGGTTACCATGACACGACATGAATTATGCTTCATTCGTACGCCTCATATTGCTGATGTGCGGCTAAGATTTTGTTGAAATACATTTGAAAGCGGTTTTACAGGCCACAGTATCGTGCGCGGCTCGTACGTTGCGAGGCTTTGTTTATGACAAATCATAAATAAGATGACAACACATTTATTAAATCAACCGTGTGGAAGGGATGAGTTTAATAATAATGGAGTTTTTAAAGAGCGGTTTTCAAATCAAAAATGTTTGCTTTAAGATAGCTAGACTTCATTTATTGTAACGGATGGATGAAAATTGTATGGATGAAAATTTGTTTAAAAATTATTAACAACGAAAACTTTCACACACCGCGTTGCAGCATCTCACATTTGTACCTCGTAATCATTTGTCAGCGCGGTTGACCTTATTTTATCAATTGATCACACTGCATCCATTCATCGCCGCACTGTTTAATCAATTTATTCACGTCGGTGCTTACCGCACCGTTGTGATTATTATGATGCTTCTTTTATTATACGTTGGTGCCACTCATTTTACATATGCATCGAGCAAAGCCGATCCTGCGTGCGCACGTGAAAACGCACCATGTACACCCTGCTAGCTAACCAGTGATAGCCTTGGCCTTAACTCACACGATATAGATCATAATTTTCATTCAGTTTTTAATTAATTTTCAGCTTAAGAGTTATTGAAAATGGGAAACGGGTCTACGCGGGCAGCAATTTATCCTTTATGTGGCAGTGACAAAAATATGCTCGGCGAAAAGTGCAACCGATTAATTGAGCCGGAGCCTGTTGTTCGGTGGAACATAAATTATGAGTCTGTATCATTTTCCATCCGGCGCATTCATCAACGTGCGACGAGCATGCGGAACAATTTAAATTGCATTCAACGCTTAACTGGACACGCAGCGGCACGAAACGTTCGCCATGGGATGTTTTTAAATGCAGTCCAGTGCTCCGAGTGATTTCATGGAGATGAAACAGAAACATGTCTAACTGTCGCATTCCGGACAGCAATACCATTTGCAATTTTCAATCACAATTCACCAAGTCAAAGCAGGTTAAACGATGGTTCAAGCTCTAAGCAATGTTCGCTTTTCTCGAAACAGCCCTATCAGTCAAGGGCCACCAAACGTTATTGGCTGGGTATATTCGGGCCCGGGCTCGTTTCTTGCTCACACTTTTGCCGGCTTACCATAAAAGAGACACGATGGCACGAGCTCAGCGTATTTGGTTTCAATTAACACGAGATGAAAAATTAATACGCATTCAATGGCACCCTGTCGGCGTGTTTGCATGTTCATCCCGGGGCTCCACAAAGAGTGGCTGAAAATCCTAAGCACTTCGGTTCCATCGAGCTTCTTCTCGCTTTCTCGTTCACCCACACACACACACACAAACACAGACCTAACCACCTACCAACTCAAGCACCCGCTGGCGTGGTGTTGCTTTCGAACGCTTTCCACGTCTGTAATTGTGTTCGGCTTCTGTGGCCGTGCGGGAAATGAGGATTTGCTCCTGGGAGGACGACGCGCGCCAGACGGTGGCATAGTGCGTCTACTTTCAAATACACTTACCACTTAGCGTCTCATTTCCTCGATTTTCCCACGCACACCGCTTATAACCGCACCGGCACGCTGGCGTAGTTTCCACTGGCTGCATGCCTGCCTGGTACAGGTTCGTTAGGCCTGCACCTCTCGGTTCGTATAATTTTGCCTAGAGATTACATTAGTCCAACCAACCGTAAGCCGGCTTTTCCAATCACATTGTGGTGTGCCCGGGATTCCGGCCGAACCAGCGATTGAACCAATCGGGACCACCGCCCCCTGTTTCGGTCGGGTGCTTTGGTGGCAAAGGGGATTTTCCACCGCCGGGATGCGGATGGGAGTGAATGGAGCGTTGGGATAGGAAACAAAAAAAAAATATATGAATAGATCACATTTCCCTTGACAGCATTTCGCTTCCACCGCAATGAGGATGGCGCGGGCGGCGTAGTAATTTAAAAAGCTTTATGACTTTAGCCACTGATTTCCCTGTGGTTTGGTGGTGGCTCTGATCCCATTGTGCCTAATGTTTATTCCCTTGTTTGGTGCGTATGCGTATTGCTGCATATTTGTAGCGTCGCGATTATTGCATTAGAAAACCAGCAGTGATCAATTATCGATTTCCGAACCGAAATCACTCGGTCCGCGGATATTGGTTCTTAGAATATCCATACCAAATAAACATATGTAATGAATCTTAGTGACTTATGTTGCGATATTGACGATTTTTCGTTCGATTCTGTGTATAGTTTCAATTATTACGAGAACAACAGCGTGGCGTATGAAATGCGCGGAATTTTAAAACAATACAATTGAAATTCAGGAGAATTAATTCCATGTTCACTCGCATCAACTCAATAACAGCCAGACCAACAGATAGCGGGAGAATTTGTGTTATGTTTCGTTCATTTGCCTCGCAGGGAAACATTTTAATAAACGTTCGGATGTGTTCCCACCATCCATGTTCGTGTTTTGAGGTATTCAATGATATATGATGTGTTTGAAGCCTTTCCTTCGCATCCAGCCGCTCGTGGGCTCAATTTCCGATGGTGTTTGTCAGTTCTGGCCCTCCCCATCGGAAAAGCGACAGCGTGGGATAAAATTTGACAACTATCGTAGTCATTAGTCCGTTTCAGCCACCAGCACTTACGCGGTTGTAAACGTGTTTACCACGCGTTTATTTCCCACGTCATCGCCAACAGGATTCAACAAGTTTCACAGTTCTTCCGGCGAACGCTCGAGCGAGTAGTGTTTCGTGCTGTAATGTTTGGTGGTTTTACGCCCCCCCCCCCCCCCAGCGCATCACGCGGTTGTTCTGATTGACATGGAAATTTTAGAAAACGCGAATATTGAACGCCACGCCAAAGCTGGAATGCCTGTTTGAAGAACCGCGAGCGAAGGACGATGCACGGGGCTTTTCATTTCGCTTGTCTCAGGACCTGGAGAGGCGCTGACATGTAACGCGCGGTTCTAGGGGCGGTTGCTACATGTTTCCCAATCTACGCTGTGATATTAAATTCCCCAAATTCACCCCCACACCGATGAGAAACCGATTGGAAGGGCGTTGGGTGACGCTCCGTCGCTAGCCGAAAGGTAAATCACACCAAATAGACCGCTTTCTCCCGGAATACCAAGTACAAGATTAGCTTCCGCTCAGCTTCGGTTTTAAGGCTTGCCATGGGAAAATTGAAAATTCTAAATTTTCTAGCGCGAGGGCGCGTGCGATGGGCTGCTGTAAAGATTTAACCGCGTCGGTTTTGTTCCGAATTTTTGATGGTTTTTTTTGTCGGCGGCGTCTACGCAAGCAGGAACATTTTCACGAACAAATTTAATCTCAGCCTCGAGCATGACCACCGTGTCACAGACGAGCCCTCAGAGCGCATAAATAATACTCCCCGTCTTCGAGACTATTTCCACGCCGTACACCTGATTCGAGATTTTCCCACTTCCACGCCACAGCCTTTCGGCTTTACTCGCGCCATTCGCTCTTTTGTGTGCCCGCAATGGCAGCAATATTCATTTTCCGGTGATCACATCACGTAGTTGGCTTTAATGCTTCGCACGTTTGGCAACGGAACTGTCGCCCGGTGTCGGTGCTTTTTTCGCCTCCCGCAAAGCTCTCGCCATGCCTTTGCGCCATGCGACAGCTCAGATCCGTTCCGATCCGACTATCCGGCGTATTATTGTATCCGAGCATACAACCCCGGATTTACTGCTCGTCAGTTCATCCCACATTTGAACCGGGAAAAGAACGGCTTGCAGCCGTGCCGGGGCCACTGGGTTTGCGAGATTTGTGTGATCCTGCCTCGCAACCGTAGCCTGTTTCATGGTGTTGGGTTGGTTTTCCTCTCTGTCCGTCTTCTTCAGCAGCGAGTTTTTCGTTTACCTCTCGCTCGTTGGGGCATAAGCATTACTACGTACGGCCACCCAGCGGCAGTAGTGCCATTGCTTCGCGTGATTGTAATTTAATGATGCAAACATAAAATATTGCCCCCCAAAATTCGACACTCATCCGAGGCTTACGCTGCTCGTCGGGACACGACGGTACGGAAGAAACGACACCCCGAATCCCAGACCTATTCCTTTCGTTACCGTATTCCCTTTCGCTCCCGGCGGAATATCCTGTCGGGTGGTGTGGAACGCTGCATGCAGAACGGTTTATGCTAAATGCTCAGCTCCCGCTGCGAACCGGAGCACGGCGAACGTTTCCCCGTGTTCCATTTTCTACCGCGCTGCGCTACTCAACGATTGCATCATCGATAGCGCTGTGTAATCTGAGGCGGCAGCAATTACTTTGCGCCATCGATGCAGCTGCAATTAACGTGCACGTGCTTTATGATGTCCCTCAGATGGGATCGTTCCATCGAACGGGGAAATTCGCACGCCGGTTTGATGTTGGTGTAAGTTGATCGGTTGTACTCATGCAGGCCCGCACTCGTGCAACCTGCTTGGAAATGTTTTATTTGTGCACTCTCCCCAGCGCCGGTGTAATTATACTGATATTGTGCAAACAAACCCAACGGTTGCGAACGTAATATGTTCGCTTTACAAAAACCTCGAGGAGCGACGATGCTTTTTACCAGAACAAATTAACTTCACCAACATAGTTTGCCTAATTCGCTACAAAGCTGCTGGGAAGCTGCATTTAAAACTCTGTTCATTCGTTTTCGCACCGTTACATAGTCGTGAAGCCATGAGCGCTTTTGAATCTTTTTTTTTCCAACCTCCATACAGCAAATCGCCCAAAAATAAATCAGTTTTCACTCGTTTTTGCTTCGCGCGGTTGCACCGGAAGCTGCAATTTGTTCATCCCACCCAGTGTGAGTTCATTTCGGTGAGTTCTACTAGCGAATTTTCCACAGAGAGCGCATCTTGTCGAGAGTGAGTGACTGAGTGCCGGGTGAACACGGAGCCTGAATCGAACGACTAACCGACGTACGAGAAACACCCAGTGGTCCATATCGAAGGACATTGCCTGTGACTGCAGTCGTGCGAAGTGTTCGGTGTCAAACGGTCGTGCTGGAACCGGATCCTGGGTCACGGTGGAATCTGGGACACTGGGTCGTGTCACGTCGCGCAAACGTTTTAGCGAAGACAGTAAAAGGTGCAATAAAGTTCTCGTGACAGTGACCCCACGCTGGGAAGTGATGCGTGCACTCGGTGAATAGATCGCTCGCGCTCCAGCGGATGGGGCTCGCGGCTGGAATCGAACGTTTCACACGTGCGTCGCTTTTATGGGTCGTATCAAGTGTTTTAACCTCTTCCGAATCCCGGCTCACCAAAGACGCGATGAACCGACGCTTGGTTCATCAGCCAGCAGCCGGAATGCGGAAAGTGCACAAGATTCTCGATCCGTGCCCGGAGTGATTGATGAGTTTTCAGCTTTCCTGCCATAAGGCGTCAAATTGTGCGGAAAGTTCTGCCGCAGCGAGGCCGCTTTGCGAGGGCTTCGAACGAAGTGACGTTTGTGGTGCGATAAAGCACAGAAAATAAAAGAGCCCAGCTTTATGCGCCCCGGAACGGGCAAGTTATGGCTGTAATGGATTATTCACGCCCCGCATAGAGCGGGCCCACCTTACGACTTATGAAAAATAAAACAGCATGGCCATTTGGAGCCGCTTCAGCCGCAGTTTCACACCCACACCCCGAACCCGGGCGGAGGTGATGAAGTGAGATGCACGCAGAAGGCGAAAGTGTCGCATCGTTTCCGTCGGATGGCCCGAGACCGAAGGGCCAAAACGCGCGCTCGAGAAGTCGATTCTGGTGTGTGGAGTGTCGTAAATTAAAGTTGACTTCCTGTGTGCCCGTGCAGGACGTTGTGCTTTCGTCGTGACATTCAGGGCGGTTGTGAGACGTGTTTTAAAGCATGCTTTGATCGTCCCATCCCTGGCATCGGAAGGATATGTGGAGAAGATAGCGAGTGAAGAAAAACGAAAAGAAAAACAGGCACTGGACGGGGTGACGATTTACTTCCCTTGCTTTGTGGGTTAAAAAATTGCCCCTAAAACAGGTGCTAGCTGGTGATGAGTTTTGATAAGTGGTGGTTGGTTTTACATCCCCTGCCCGGCAAGTGTGTTCCGCGGGAGGTGATATAAAGCTCCAATGAGGCGTGAATGTGGATTGACGAGCAGAAGGAGTACAAAGATGGATATCAAAACGTTTCACCTTTTTATTGGATTTATGGTTCTCGTCCAACGGGCCGCTGGTGACGATTTAGGTAAGATTCACGCATTGCGTATCATATCGCTGAGAAAAAGGCGAAATAATCTTTGCGAAACCTCGTGCAAGAAACGCCTGAGAATTCGTCATCGTCGGCATGCGATTGGATTATCAACCAAAACGTGCCAAGGACGATAATTCTCCCGCCCGCCTATCCACACGTCTGCGAATTGTCTGCGAATCAGATTTCGGAATAGAATCAACCTTCTGCTAAAGCCGCCTAAATATGCCTCCGTTCGGTTTCACCACAAACATCTGCGCTTTTGATCGATCAATGGCAACCGGCATTGAAACATTGAGCCCGAGAGGCAACATTATGGCTTTGGCTGGCGTTCGTGTCCTTTCCCTGCCTCGTTAATCATAATAACGAACGACAACAGCCGAATCCCAAAGAGTATCGGAAATGAAAGATAGGATATCGTTTACCAACGACCGACGGCTCACCATCCTTCGCATGGCCCAATCTGCCTTTTCCCAGCCATCGATATCGTCTTGCTCATGGGCGCATTCAATGAATCATGATGGAGTGGCTGGATTTTTCCTTTTTCCCTGCTTGGTGCTCTTTCGCTTTTCGACCCACCCAGCTGGCAGCGCAGCCCCACATGAGTTATTACGCTTTGTGCCAACGAAATGGCGCTCGAGCTCGAGTTGAAACGGTTGAAAGATTGAATCTTACACCGCAAACAGCCCGCTCACCTCGGCCAAAAAGCACGAAAGGCACGATCGGCACGCCAGCTCCGGACGCAATTGCATTATTGATGATGTATCGAAGCTCGTTAGGGCATTTTTCAGAAACACTTACGCGCGTTGCGAAAAACCTCCGTCCACCGCAAAAAGGAACGCAACACAAACACCCACCGGAGCAGCTTTCACGACGAGGTCACATTTCGCAGGACCTGAAACCGGTCGCATTTAGACGGGTGACGATGATGATAACGCGCGATTAACAGGTCGGAAACAATCGGTAGCAGAACCAGCCGGAAAAGCCAGATCCGTTTTAGGGCGCTCGTTGGGTGGCAATAAAACAACAAACAGGATACGTTTATGGCACTCACGTTGGATCCGAATGGGGTTGAGCGAGAAAAGCCCACCGTAGGTCCGTGTGTGCCATGGGGATGGGATTCGCCACATTTACAGTTGCCATTTCCGCACGTGGTGTATCTTTACTTAGCGCTTGTTTGTTTGTTTGCGCTTCCTCTGCCTCGTCACGGTTTGTTAGGTTCCGAGCCCCGAGTCGGTTGCGGAGTCAACCAACAAGCGCACCGATTGGGACGAGTGAAAATGGAAGGTCCTTTCTAGCCTTCCAAAGCACCGAGCTGAGCTGTGAGGGTTAAATAAAAACCCTGCCTGTCAGATACGGCACAACAAAACCGGACCGTCGCTCTCGCGTGGCCAACCAAACTGACAATGGCCGTGGTGGGATGGTGGGCTTTGAACACGATACGACACGGTATAGGTAATGTTCGGATGATGGTATCGTTCGTCCGCTGATGGATCGTGGTGACAAGCATCATATCAAAATATCAATCAAAATGTAGCTACTCAGCGTGCCCACCGTAGTCGTAGCACCGATGGGGAAGCGAAGTAAGTCCTACCGAAACGAGCCAGCATTGCGATCAGGTTACGCCCCGGGACGGGTCTGGTGTGTGGTGAAAACAAATTGACTAGGGGCGTGGGTGCTTCCGAGAAGGAGAGCTAATTTTACAGCATCGTAATTGAATACGACAACGAATCTCCAGGGAGAAGGTTGTTAATTTGTCGCATTTCCTCTTGCGAATCATCCGCGTGATGGTGTGGTTTTTCCGGCACCATTCCAATGGGTTGTCCATCCCATGAAATGGTGATTCGGCATCGATGGAATCGAGGGAAAGCGAACGATTCCCTCGACCGTGCGCAGGGTCATTATTCAATTACGCCATTCTACCGGCTAATAGCGCGACATCTAGCCCGGCTCGTTAATGTGCGCGCGCGACCCGAATCGTGGGAGAAACACATTTTGCTCATTAGAATCGGCCGGCGACGCGTCGTTCACCAGTGGGTGTGCGAGTGGGTTTGATTTTTCCCAACCAAGCCGCGTGGAAAACTTCGCAACTCAAGCGATAATAAATCATCATCGCGGCATTTGATCATCGCCACCCGCCACGCGCAAGCCGCAAGCCTAATGTCATTTACAGTGGTCTTGATTGCATAATAATATATTCATCCAACTTGTTCCGCGTCAGGGTGAAGCAATCGCGAGGGTAAACCGTGAGGCGACAGTTGGGTGGGTGGGGAGGAAAAAATGTAAATATTTGAAAAGTTTTCCATCCAGCTCGCAGCCCTGTTCGCCGCCGCACGGTTGGGACCGTCTCGGGCCACAGGAAAGTTGCGGAATTGCTCTGGCGATGGCCACCACGCGGGTGGCAAAATAAATATAATATATTACCACCATCGCCATCCACTAGCCGGCGGGCAGGGCTGGCTGTAAAATATGCGTACTCTCGGAAAGAAATAATTTGAAGAAGGATGAAAATTTCATAGCCCACCATTTGCCACCGCTCGGCATCGTTAGGGCAGGCTTGATGGATGGCGAGTAGGCGCAGGCGGTTCAATCTGGCTGGGCGCGCACCCGAGACCTGGTTCCCGGAAATGGGACAAAACTTTTTCAATTGTTCATTGTTTTGCAGCTGCCGGGACGATAAATGACCATTCGTGCGGTTGCGTTGTGCGGTGTAGAAAGAATTAAGCACAAACAAAACGCTCATGTGCAATCAGGTCGAAGTCGATTGGCAAAGTGAGCTTACGAATTAAGCTTTCTTTGAACGTGAAATCGCCGTCTCTCTTTCTAATTTAATTTGTTTTTAAATCTCGCTAGCAGCATCACTATCACTGACCAATCAAGTGTGTCCTTTGAATGAAGCAAAAGTCTCTCCCTTCCATTGTTACAATGTCGACGCATCGTGCACGTCACAAAGGACGCTTTCGTTGAGCTTTGAAATAAAAGCCCAACCACCCAATCCATTTGGCGCTCACCGTCCATCCATTGATTCTCGTTTTCCAGGACTTCTCTCGAGCACGCTGCGCGCATTTCGCACCGTTTGCTGTGACGACGAGCAGCTCAGCTTGTCCTGCCCCATCGGTACCAGCATTTCCGTCGAGCTCGTTCAGTATGGCGCCAAGGGTATGTAGGATTCGGGGCCGGAGAAAAAAGAGAACGAAAAAAAATCCAGAAAATCGCTCGCTTTAATCACACACTGCCAATGTTTGTTTCGATGCGATTCTTTCATGGCAGCTGCAGAAGGCAACGATACGATCCAATGCGCGTACAGCGAGCCGGACACACACTACCACGCTCCGGAACCCACCGGTCCCGCTCTCAGCACCGTCGACTTCTCGTTAGCCATCCTGCCGAATGCGACCACACGCGTTACGCCCGCGGCTTCCACGGAACCGACCACAAACGACACGCTGGCGCCGGTGGAACGCTCCAAGGACGACCAGTGCACCCCACTCTACGTGCTGCAGGTACGTCTTTTGAGGGCTGCCATTTTCCGCGATTAAACATGCTTTCCCTCACTTCGGCGCACTCTTTCAGTACTCCATCCTGCAGACGGTTGTCGAGGCGTGCCAGAAAAAACGCCGCTGTCGGATACAGGCCACACCGAAGAACTTTCCAGCAGCGCCTTGTGCGGGCATACACCGCCTCGTGGAGGTCAATCACAAATGTCGCCCATGTAAGTCGACCGTTGTGGCGCTCTTTAGCGTTGCAAAAAAGCTGCAACTAACCTCCGTGCACGTTTGTGTTTGTGTGGGCGTGTGTGTTTTTATCTTCTTTCATTTGCTTCTTCGAATCTCTCTCCACGGGTGCAGTCGAGTTTCGTAGCCTGATTTCATGCGAGAAGGACATCGTCCGGTTGACGTGCGGTCAGTACACTCGGATAGCCATCTACAGTGCCACATACGGACGCACGGCATACGAAAGCACACACTGCACGCAGACAGCCGCCTCGCAGGAGCAAAGTAAGTGGTCCCCGAAAGCAGATCAGTCCCCAAGCAGTACCGGCGTGGTAGGGCTTTTTTCCCCATATCAATCAGCGCGTCGAACCGTCGGGCCCGGTTTCATTTTCACGTTGATGCTTCCATTTCCGAAAGCCTGCCTGTCGGAGCACACGAGCCACACACTGACGGAGATCTGCCAGGGACGGCGTAAGTGCACGGTGGCAGTCGAAAGCTCGACGTTCGGCAACCCGTGTCCGGAGAACACTCGCGTCTATCTGAAAGTGATCTACGCCTGCGGTAAGTCGAGAAACGGAGAAAGGACCTTCGCTCGCGGGCCGGTTTCAAACTAACTTTGCTCAACTTTCTCGCACGCCGTCGTCCGGTCACAAACTCAAACAAAACTCAAACCCTCAACACCGGCTCGTGGAATCAGTTTCGCGGAACGTGTTCCGAGAGCGCTACATCACGCCGTTGGAAGAGGACGAGCTAGACGAGCGGCCATACGAGTCAAACGAGCTGTACGACGAAGAGTTGACGCCTGCTCCAAACCAGATCGAGGGTTCGGCCGTAGGCAAGAGCACCGTCGTTACCAACAAGTACGCCGGTGAGTCCGCGGTTAAGGCGGAAAATGTAGTCACATTCAACAAGGACGGTAAGTTCAAACGGCCGCCAGTACCGGCGAGTCTCGACCGCGGATCATTCTGTCACAAATTAACGCTCGCCCCATGGTGGCTTCCGGATTTACCCACGACAGCCGGTGAAGGTCCTTCGGGAGGTGACTACTCGTCGTTGCTTTCCGACGACCACCTGCTGATAGTTGGCGTTGCGGTGCTGATCTTCTGCTGCCTCTGTCTGTCAGCCGGTGCACTGGTGGCGTACAAGATGAAGCTGTTCCCGGTGGGAAGCAACCGTTGCATCAAGGCCTCCGAATCGTCGGACAGTCACTCGACACCGTCCAGCTACCGAGCGACGAGCGAGGACTTCGATCTGGTCGAATGCATCCCGGACACGGCCACTATGGCCGAGAAGGCCGCCGAGGTAAGCGTGGTGTGATTGTGTTGCATCACGTTGGGCTCCATTTGGTCCCAATAGGGTTTTGCTCTGGTGTTCAGGATTTAATTTCGACCGCGTCACGCCCGCTGGCTAGCACTCTCGTTGATTGCTTCAGCTGACGGCTGACGGCTGAGCACGAGTGATTAAACAACGAAAAGTTCGCTCCATCGGTCGCGTTAGTTGAAGCATGTTCATATCTGCATTTTTCATAATTTTGAGCCTTGCTTGCTGTTTGTTGGACAAATAGTGGGCGAATGCGAACGTACCAGAATCGATGTATGCAAAATGGGACCCTTCGAATCCACAAACAAACGTGTTTGCGCAAACAGCACAACCTTCGACGTTAATTCTATCGTCCACCGCAATTTATAGTCCCCATCCACTGGAGCATGTGTAGCCATCGTGTTCAGCATCGTGGAATGCGTCTCTCAGATAGGCGTTCAAATTTACATTACAATCGGTGTCGACCGATGCCTAGGGAAAGCTCATTTCCACCGACACGTGCTGCAGCACATGGCGCATGGGCGAAGTGGCGTTTACGCAAGCATAAATCAGGTTTACGTATTTCCGAGCGCTTGTCGCGACGGCCGTTCATCATGGTTGTCCGATTGTTCGACCCAACCGAGCACCTGAGACGCATCGCAATCATACTTTTACCAGCGACACGTTGTCAGTGCCATCGCCTGTGTTCGTTCGCCTGCAAGTCTTAGTACCGTCAACTGGAAAGGCTTTTCCAATTCCCGACTTATCGGCCGTTGTCTGCCTTCCAGCCAACCATTCTTTATGTGTGTTTCCTATGCTTTTTTGTTTCTTCTTTCCTATCACTCACCACACAGAAGCAGCAATCGTCACCACCACCGCCACCACAAACGTACGTGCAATCAGTTGGCGCGACTGGCTCAACTCTGCCGACCAGCGCCATCCTGCCGGCGTTCAAATTTGCCGAACCACGCGGCAGTCTGTCCCAGATCTCGACCACCATGTTCATTCTGCCGAACTACCTAATGGCGGGTCCAGTTGCGGGTACCCTGTCTAACCGGCGCCCTAAGGACACCATCCCGTCGATGCCACCGGGTGACAATCTCACCATCACTCTCGCCACCAGCGATGGCATCCCGTCCGGTAGCGGATCTGGGCCAGGTCCTGGTACCATCTGCAAGGTGGAATCGACTATGCCGGCCTACTACGCACCCCATCTACAGTCTCAACAGCAACAGCAGCACCACCAACACCATAACGCACCGTTTGGTACCTCCTGCAACCAGTGCACCGTGCTTGGGTGGCAGGCCGTTGGAGGGCCAAGCGCCATGTATGGTGGAAAGCTGCTGGCACTGGAAAATCCGGCCATCTCCGGTGCTACCACCGGCCCGACGTCACTCTCGTATCATCGCAATCAATCATTAAAACCGTTCGCTGGTGAGGCAGAAACTGGCCCCAGTGGTGAGGAGGAACGGACACGCGGTATCGCGCCGGGGAAAGCGGGCCCAGGACCCACCCTCGCACAGGCGCATCCTTTTTTATGGCTGGGCTTGAAAATCGCGCTGATGTAAAGCTGTAGGGTAAAGCTGTCAAGATCGACCTGCGCGATAGTTTATCGTGCGGCATTTTAAACCTTATTGGTGTGCCTCTGAGCGCGGCCTCCTTTTCCACCGTTTTCAGTTCCCCTGGATCTTCTTCACTTTCCACGCCGGACCTGTTCTTCCCGTTCCTTCAGCTTTCACGCTCGCTATGGGTCTTGCTCCCTTTCATCCATTTCTGTTTGCAATCTCACACTTTCTCTCTCTCTCTCTCTCTATTGTGTACATATTTTACCAACATCCGGCTGGAAAACCCCATTCCATTTTCCCGTCCACACACACACACACACTCACATACATCCACACCAGTTTGACAGCTTTACCCGAGCACCCGTAACAACTTTATTGGCGATTTGTCGCAATGAAACGTAACGAAGCCGGGTTCGAACCACGGTATTCGCCACCGGAAACAGGGATCGATTTCCCAAGGGATGAGGGATAAGAGAAGACGGGAGGAGTGAGGGGAGAGGAGGAAAGGGAAGATTGAAATTGGGGGGGGGGGATGGGGAGGATAGAGAAGAAAAAAAAAACAACTACAAAGACAGTGAAACAAATTGTGAATTTTACCGAGGCTTGTACAAATTGCAAACGGGCCGATCCGCGGAAGCGCCGATCTGTCGTGTTTTTAGATTGTGAAAAACGATGTGAAAATGTACGGCCAAATCTTACCGCAAGGACGATTCGGTACCAAACTGACAGCTGGTATGAGCGAGCGGTCGTTTGGTGTGGGATTCCTCGCGGACAGACTCATCCGGCGCGCGCGCGCACATAATGGCATGATGGGGGTGTTCTATTATATAGAGCAATCAGCAGGCGCCGGCAGCAAAAAAAACGATAGTGACAGGAAAATCGAAACCGTATCTTGATTTTGTTTGCCAGAATTAGTGTGATCGTAGTTTCGGACTTTTTTTTTTCTCCTACAAACGTCGCAAAGCTGCTACGCGTCGCGAGCCGGAGAGCCCTCTGCCGCTAATCAATGTTTAACGTTCGAACTATCGTCATGTCGCTCGGAATTGGTGATTGAATATGTTCCAGTAAAAAAAAAAAGAAACAACTAAGACAGTTTGTACATTCCTTAGAGGCAGCATGAAATCGTAAATGTCAAAAAGAAACGAGCACAGATAATGTAAATATACCATTTAAATCACTGTTCAATGAATGGAATATGTTGTTCATTCGCTCGAGAAACGTTCAAACATTTGAGTTGGGCTTTGTGCCTTAGCTGTCTGTGCAGGAAACCGGTAAAAGTGTACGGTAAGTGTTTGATTAAAAAAAAGACAATGCAATGATGTACTTGACACTAATGCACATTTCGTCCGAACTCGTTCTGCGCAACATGGAAGCTTTGGAGCGAGCTGCATTTTGAAGGGCTTCAATTACATTGAAAAGGTTCCCGGTAAGTGAGCTTATTAGTGTTCCAGCGCAATGGAGGGTCATTCAATTTCGCTGAAGTGGAATTTAATTTACTTGCCTTCCTTTGTTCTCGCCAGCAAGTGGCGCACTTAAATGCACAACAATAAGTTGACCTCATTTTTCATCAAACTGTCACATCATCGAATGTAGCTCGCATGGAATGATGAAAAAAAAAGTCCTTCTAGTTTGGAAGCTTTTTCAAAGCAACAATACTTCAAATGCGCTTTTTACCTAACACATATATACACGCATGCCAAACCCGCCGGTTCTTTCATAGCAGACGACGGTGCCCAAGTTGGCAACTCGTCTCGGCACTGTACAACAATCCGAAGCATCCCTCAGCGGCGCCAGCCTACAGCTCGTTTACAATGAGGCGCATTCCGAAGCGAAACGCAGCTGCATTCGCACCACAACACATCATGGCTGTGAGTCTGCAAAAGCTTCTTCCCTTTTATTGCTCCGGTTCGGATGCCACCACGTCTCGGTCGATGTGATGTGGTGGAATCATGTGGTGGAGTGTTGTTTAGTTCTTTTTATTTTGTTGGATACGACTTTTTTGATCCTATTTTGCTGCCAGTCAAGGCGACCATCCGAGTGACGGTTGTTTTTCTGTGGTCTAGCTGCACCAAACTCCTGCTGGCACTGCTGGATGGGAGCTGTGCGAGTATATTGCGTACGCTGTCGGATAAAATTTTATACCGTTCTGAGGATGGCTTGTGTCTATGTGATTATTCACGTGTGAGCTTTGAATGTGCACGCTCTCGAAACTGCTGCTGAAAAGTAGTCGTGCTTGCATCGGTTGATTGCCGTGCTTGCTTGGAGTGCTTGCTTCCCACCATTTGATAAGTAAAGTCTCCTAGCTACACGTTTTTCCAATCAAGCTTCGTTTCATCCCTTCAAAGAGCTCCCTTATTGCAGCATTCATGTCCTTGAAACCATGAGAAACGTGTTCCGAAGCTACAATTCAATATCAAAAGCCATTACGATAGCAATCTGCAGATTTAAGATATCCGCTGAGTTGAGCATATATTGCTTTATTTTTCCACATTTCTGACTAAGTATGAGTTTCTACAATACCTCGTTTTACTAATTTCAATATATAACGTATATGCTCTTGTGATAAAGTCTTGTGGTACATTGCACTAACGCAATTTCGTACAACGTCGACCCACCTTAACCTCCTGATCATGAAACGTTCCTTGACTTCAATTTTGTTCGCCGCATGGGAATGTAATCAGCATTTCCAAGAATTTCAGTCATCAGCTCTAATGATTCACATGTGCACCGAGCGCTGCGGATGCCAACATTCCACTGGATTTTCCACAGTTAATGCATTTGTTGGGGTGTGCACAAAGTTGCATGACAGTATGCCTCGACTCGCACGTGTGTTATTTGACATGTACACTAATTCAATTGTGTATCGCACGCCTTTTGGGAGTTGAAAATTTATCTATTCATTAGTACTCAAGATTAACCCGTTTGGAAGTGCTTTGAACTTTGTTCCTTTGTGCCGTTCTTGCATTATTAACGTTTATTGCATAATGAAACGAAGCCACTTCCGAATTGTGAAGTAAAACAATCGAAGCTGTAGGGTCAATTGATGATAATTCATCCCAATAAACATCCTTTAAGAAGAAACAATAATCGAAAAGGCGAAAAATATGACAAAAATTTCTTAGCCTCTCAGTGTACGAAAAAAAAACACCAAAAAACCCACTAATCCTGACTTCTAGTATGAACTACGAATAACGCCAAAATATTCGCTCATCCTACTGAGTTGTAGTCCATTTTGGAGGAGAAGCAAACAATACTGACGCTAATGGAACTTCATTCTTTCTTCAAACACTCCGCCACGAAAGCCCTCACCATTGATTGCGCGGAGGCAAGAAAGTTTGTGTGTTGGTTTGTTCGAGTCTGCGGCTCGAGCTAACGTGTCGACACATACATATGTCTCGCTAGGATTAGTTCCTTAGTGGAGCTGCCGGTAGGAGAACGAAGTCACGTTAACGATAACCACGTTGCCACGATGAAGTGATGGGGATTTCGACCTCTTCTCGTCTGGTGCGGGTTATTTAGACAACATCCATTTAGCCTGCGTGAGCATAAGGGCTGGGAACGGCTTTCGTGAGGGCGCCATAAAGGAAATGGCCGGTGCAAGCACACACATTATGAGTGTGTTTAATTTTTCACCATTTCCATTACAGCAAATCAAAGTCCACCGCAAATGGACGCGTTGGCGGTGTGTAAACGGATAGCTTGCAAACTTCCGCGTTTGTTCTGTTGGCTAGAATAACGAACTACCAACAACAAGGCAACGAGGCGCTTGTCCGTTGCGCTTGTATTAGAAAAGTTGAATGTGTTGAATAAGGATCAAAGCTTATAAAGCAAACATTTATTTTCAATGTGTGTTTTCCAGACGTTACCCACAGTGAAATCGTCTGGCAATGCGTTCTGGAAAAGGTATGTTATATGAAGGTAATTTCCTGTCATTAAACTAACCCAACCAAAGTAATCAGTGCTGTGGCTTTGCTGACGTTCAAAGAACGCTTATCACCTACATCCGATGAACTTTCCGGGAAAATCCGTTCCACTGAACCATAAATGTTACGCCTAACAGCTCGCACAGACCACGATATGTTGAATTTGCTACTGCGCACTGAACGAACTGCACATCAGCGGTGGTTCGGTTAATTACAAGCTGGTAATCGTATTACCGGGAAATTGTATTATCGTCTTTCTGGTAAGCTGTATATGCAAAAAAAATTCGTAGAATACCTACCTGAAAAGACCATAAATCTGTCTGCTTATGGTTGAATCACTTTTCCGATGAGAGTAATGCGTTATTTGGAAGGTTTCATTAATGTCATAAGTCGCTGAAATTATTTAAATAATATGCGATGAATGAGTTGAAATATTCCACAATATTCAAAGGCTTTCCATCAAGATGAGTAGTTCATAGGAAAAACGCTTACAACTAACTAAATTGCCCTTTGATGATCTTCAAATAGCATCGGTTCGTGGCACTATGGGTCGAAACTGTTTACCAACTTAGATTGCTCTGTAAGGCAAATATTTCGCTGAATGAAACAGCAGGAGCTCGAATATCATTTTCCATTCGATTTGCGTAGGTGAATGGTTCGTCGCGCAACCTCTTAAAGTTGACGTGCAAACATTTGCCCGTAAAACCAACAAAGCGCTTCGGGTGCAATTGGAAAGTAACAGCGAAAAGGCGTAGCCCAAACTGGGAAGCATGTGAGCATCTACCTATGTGAGAGAGAGAGCTTAGTTTTAATTGCTTTTGCTTTTCCGTCAGCAATGATGTGCGTTAATTTATTAGCACAGCTTGTGCGGCAGCGGATTATTTATTTTTTGCTTCAAGGTGACTGGCTGAAGCTATGTTATGGCGGCAGGTGTGATTGGCATGTGTTGAACTTCACCAAAACTTTGCCAAAAAGTGTGAAGAAGAGTTTTAGCTAGAGAGATAGAAAGGAAGAAATAAAAAAAGAGTAAAACGTAGTATTGACATGGCATTTGCGCGGTAGCACAGATGCTTTCAGAGGGGGAAAATAAAGTGCAATTGCTATGCGATGTGAAGCTCATTTAAAAAAGCTCAACAATTCGTGCAAGTTTTCTCCACAATTTTGTATCAACATACAAAGCTTGGAGGTTTAAACTGAACATTTCATTCATTTTTTTGAATGTCTTAACCGAGGCATGCGAAAAAATATTGTCTGCTCAAGCCCGAGAGTTTAATGCTGTGCTAGAGGCTCGAAACGGTGTAGAGTACTGTGAAGGTCTGTGTTTGGGGCCTCGTGGCTTACAATTATGATGGGATAGAATTCAATTTCCTACCACTGATGTTATCCATTTCGAGCATTCTCATATTCCGGTTTGTTGGCTTAGTCTTGCGCATCCCATGCTTCTGGCATTTATTTTTTACGTCGTGGTTTATGGCGCTTGAAAGGAAACGGAAAGAATGCGAAGGCATTCCTTGGTGGTTTTTCCTTCGAGAAAAATATGAATTCTCCAGGAAATGGCTTTTCTTTGTAATCGCCGCTGAGCATCGCCTCGCAACGTCGGTGTGCCTCTCTCATTTTGGTGGGGGTGAAAACATTCTACATAAAAAGTTTGCAGCCGTGAGTAGAACTACGACATGCGTGAGTGTGTCCTGTTTTTGTCAGAGGACCTTCGCCTGGACATCCGAAATGAAGAAACAATTGTATCCCCGCCAACTTTGATCATCAATTCAGCTACACGTAGAACAACATCGGTAGCAGTCGTACATAAATGTGGAAAAAATTTCATACGAACACACACGCCGACGCATTTTGGAACATGTTTGTTGGACGCAGTTGGAGTGGCAGACCTGGGGCCTTCAATTTATATGCAAATATGCCGACCTGGCTCAGATCTTCTGGTTCATTGTCTCCTCGGTTCCATGCCCTTCCGGCTGAGTGGGACAATGAATATTGGAAGTACATGCATGGAAGAACCCCAGGATATAAACGCACGCATGGGCGCTACGTGCTAAATAGATTCTTAACATATCGCTGTCACGCGCCGTGCAGTAATACAGATATATTGATCGAGTTTAAACGACCGCAGTAGTGCACATGAGGTTGTATTTGTTGTAGAAAACTGTTCGATCACTTAACTGAATTACTATATTCTATTATACGTTATGATTCTACGATCCAGTAAAAGGGTGTTTTAGTTGAATGAACCTAACGACAAAAACAATGTAATTAGCAACGATCAAATAACTGCAAGCTAAAAAAAACATCTAATTCAAATGCCATTATTGTCCTGATTTTAATGCAGAGAACGAAAACAACAAAAATATCCAAAAAGGTCTTATCCGTCTTCACCCATCAAGCAATGTCAGGTATCATTTTGGGCGGTCTTTGAAATAGAAAATAAAAGCAAAACAAAACAGAGCGTGACAAACCTCTACCTAAGCAAAGTATTACAATTTTTTTCCCGCCTGATGTGACTTTGACCGTTACGTTTTTGTGCCATGGTGACAAATTCAGTCAATTAGAGCGATAATTCATTCGCTTCATTAAAACTTGTAATTTCATCCGGAATGAATTCATTTCAAATTAATAATATCCTCACCAGGACACTTCCTGGCAGTTGATGAGCGACACTTTTTTTCTCGCTCTCACTTTTTTACTCGCTCTTATCACGAAAGAAATCTAGCACGCCCCATCAACTAAGAGGTACTAGGCGGAAGCATTATCTCTTCTTTATAGTACCCTTCCGTCTGGTCGGCCGAAGCAAAGATGCAAAAAGAAACGTACAAAATGAACGGTACAAGCCCAGTCCGAAACAAATGACAAATGGATGTAGATATATCAGCTGTGGAAAAGATTCGCGTAAAATATTCCACTCAAAAGCTATTCATTTTGCGGAGTTCGTTCGTATCACTTTTGCTTCAAACGCGTCACTAGCGCAAGGAAAGGGCGAAGTATAAGAATGGAAGCTACTTAATACCCATACCCACCCTAAATGACGCCGTCATTTGGGTGCTCCTAATACGCTATGGTGAATTGAGAAAAACGAAGCTGGCGAAAAAGGCACGCCTCAGCATTGGGATGGCCCAGTCAGTCAGTTATTTTTGAGGTGACGGTTAAAAATCTCAGGACAGGAGCGCAACGTAATAGCGTAAGGAGCCGGTCTGTTGTGCCAAGGGCCGCGCCAAATGGTCGCAATAGGATGATGAAACATTTTACGACCACATACTTAACGCGCACCGTCGGAACGGACAACTCGTTCGTGACCCTTGCGGAAGGACTCACCCATCCTCACGGACCTTAGTCCAGCGTAACAATCCTTCCACCTTGGGTGCGCAGCGGAAATGACTCATAATTAAATTATACAAACACTTCCTTCACCCGGTCAGCGTAAAGTGTTTCACCAGCTTTCGACTTTTTTGAGGCTTAGGAGCTTTTTTACCATTTTTTATTACCGCCAGCCTCAAATGACGCTTCTGTTTTTTGCTTTCAAGATGGCTTCGCAAAGCAAGCTAGCACAGTGTCGTAGGTAACGTAATGAAGAAAAATCTGCTTGTAATAGAAGCTGGTGGGTACGCTTGAAATAAGAAGGTCTCTGTTCCATCACCAAACTCGGTGTTTTGTATCATTATTTTTCGTTATAAATCAAATAAATGAGTTTAAATTTCAACATTGAAATAATAAAAAAGTCGAATCAATATAAAATAATAATATTAACAAAACATAGCAAGCTTAGAAAAGCAAGAATAGGTCCGCTACATTCGAAACTGTGTTATCTCTAGTTGCAAACCTGAGTAAATTTTCCTGTGTTTAAATACCAGTATCATAGTAATACTAAATGTGTTACCTTTGCGGAATAAAGTAATTAGAATTCGATTGTAATGCCACTCTGGTTCTTGAAAAGAAATTGCATCAATATTAGTCTCGTAGCGTTGTCAATGTTAAGAAGAATAGTAATAATAACGTGTAATAACTTGCTAGGATTTACTAGGAATTAGATTGCGAGGAATTTTTTAATACGAATTAAAGCAAAACATTTTTGACTCAAACAAATTCTATGGAATTTAAGCTTTTGAAGCTTATGATGGTTGTCAGCTTAGCCTTCTGCAAAATCAATATCGAAATTACAAATAACTTTAAACGAGTTCATTACTTTCTTGCTTGCCTGAGGCATATACTGCTGTTTTGTTTTATTTGATGTCACAAATGGCATATTAAAGATAAACATTAATTTTGCTTTGTACATGTAACGCTGCCTTGGGGTGGTTTATTTGAAAAATTCCGCAGAGAGCATGAGGTTCAAAAGGGAAAACATCCTAAACATTTGTCATCAAATGTTTCAGAAGGGTACAAATGTGTGGGGAATCGTCGGATCCTATGATAAGTTGAGTCGTTATTGGAAAAGCATTGCTTCTAGTGATCTGTTTGAAACAAGGAAGTAATGCATCAGAAAAATTTGTTTCTCTATTATTTGATCCAGTTACAAGCAAATATATATGTTTTTTTAAATTACTTCGCTATTGAAGGTTTAAATACACTTTTCAAATATCAAAGCATCAAGCAAAGCATTCAGCAGTTGTGGAAATATTTTTGTTCATAATACAATAAAGTTTATTTCCAGATGAACAGAGTTGACAACCAGGTCACTAGCTGAACAAATAGAACACACAATTTTGTTGAAATCCAAATTCAAACTTCAGAATAAAATACAAGCAAACTTTACAATCTGTATCTGAATCTCCGGTGAAGAGAGGAATATGAATAGTAGTCTCATGAGTAAAGGTTTTGATGAGAAAAAATCTACTTTAATGGCAAAAAATTGAGCTAAACTAATTTTCATTTCATGAAATGGATATACTAGAATGAAACAGGATGCTTGGTGAAAAGAAAACATATTTTACTCAAACACCAACAGTCGGTCTTGTTCCGTTGAACAGGCGCAGCATGCAAAAAAAAATGTGTTTCATTTTGCGCACCCAGGCTGCCGGGTAAAATAATGGATCGACTATGAAGACCGCAAGGTAGGGGTTTCCCCCGTGTTAGTATTCACACTTGGCACATTTGCACTTCTGCCGCAGTTGTTGGCGCATAAGAAACATAGAAGTGCAAGGTGCCACTAAAGCGAGAGATGCCAAGCCTTACATTTTGCCCTGGGCGTGTGCTACGAGCGTTGCCATCACATTTCTCGTTGACTTGCAATAAATGAGCGTGTGGAGATTGCATTCTTTTTCCAGCATGAAATGCCTTAAATTACTACCGAAACATTGTTGCCGCGCTAACTAGGAGAACATGCATGGTCATGCCACACGGAAGACCGTGTTTAATAGCGAGCATTTTTAACACAGCTGGTTGGTGCAGTGTATGAGTTATTTTTATAATAAACAAACGGTTTGTTTGAATAATATTACTTTGGTAATTAATGCTCGCTTGGTGATTTTTGTACTATTTATGAGGCATGCATTTGTGACACGTAGTTCAGCACTATTGTTTAGAGCCAACTGAAGTTCAAATTTATTATTCTACTCTGGGATATGATTTATTCATCAAAGCTCTAATCAAATAATGTATTCCACTGTTTTATTTTAAGCAATTTTGAAAATTAAACACAAGAAATGTTGCGAAACATTAAGCTTTAAAAACAACGCCCGAGGCCTTCCACAAACTGCTGAGACAGCGATGAAAATACTTTTCTCTTCGCTAGCTTCCAGTCGACAACGAGTCGACGTCTCGGCAAAGGATTACCCGATTGCTGCATTATTCTAGATTACATTCCATCCATTATTGCCTTGGTGCCTGCTGGCGTTCCAGTCGCAGTTTTACCGCAAGACAACGGTTAAGGATCTGGTAAGCATTCAGCACCGTACCGTTTTGCTTGAGTTCGGTAATTGACAATAGGTCCGTTCAGGAAGAATATTCTCATGGAGCAGTTGGAGCGCTTCGTATCGGTGAAAGGCATAACAAGAGGTGGCTTCTTGAGCTTGCGGAGAGAAAAAAAAAATGAAAGGAAGAAGTGTGTAGAAGTTACGGCTAGCCATCGGGCAGCCCATTGCCGGAAGATCACGTCTGTGGTTAAAAGGTACTGTGTTCGCTTCTTTATGGCGCACAATATCGCGCCGGAAGCAATATGAGCAGCGGAAAATTTGTTGCTCCATCAGGGCCATCAGGAGCGACGGTGATGGTAATGATGGTCTCCGCTGTAGTACCGCCCGCAATCGTATCTTCCTAGCACCGAGAAGCTTCACATGAATCAAGCAGGTTGCGCTCTACTCTGCCGCCTGCATCAGCAATATCGAAGACACTGACAATCTGTGCTAAAGATCAAAGCCCTCTAGACGTGTCATAAGTGGTGTTGATTTGGAAATGATGGCATTCGCTGGCAATCTTGTTGTCAGCCAGCTTGAATGGAAGCAGGAGAAATAAAACTAAACGTTATCGCTGCGTTATCCCCGCAGGCTGTCAGAAGGTGATGAAATCTTAAGCCATGTCAAGCCAAAATATGGACCTTGTCATACAACGCATTAAACCAAGATGTAGAGAGCGGTAACCTTTAGGATTATAACTTCACTAGATTCGTTTTGTTGGCACTGGATGAAAATGCTCAAATAAAAATGTTGACCAATGGCTGCCTTCAAGAGCAACTCTCAAAATTCTAGTAATAGCGCAAAATGCATAATAGCACAATTAAAAATGAAGCTTTTTTCAAGGATATCCATCAAGATTCCTGGACTGGCTTTGCTTAATGAGCAGCAAGAAACATAGCAGATAAAAAGTTGCTTTTTGTTCGCATGCTAAACGAAAGCATTTTTTATAATATTCCATGATGCCGTAATATTTTCAAGTGGCATGGATAGACGTTTTCGTTAAGCTGATATGGTTCATCAAGGGTCGTCGTGTTTCTCTACCAACATGATGCTTGAGCGAGAAATCTGCAGCATTTTCATTCAAGTTTTTATCCATATTTTCCTTCACCAAGTACTGACAAGCACCTGGTGCCTGAGAAATATTTGTGATGTAGACATATCAACATAGAATATGGGAGGACGTTTCCTTCAGCTCCTACTGATGCTATTTGCTTCTTTCACAGCTTTTAATTGCGTAATTTAGATAACAAATTAGCAACTTAAGGGGGATAAGAGATATAGTTTTTCCGATTTTGTATTTCATTTGTTTAAGAAACATATTTGTTCATTTAAAGTTTAAAAGCCAAAGTTTAAAATCGATTTCGATCTTCTAATGTGACAATTAGGATCTGGCACAATATAATCGCAGTAAATCAATCAGTCTATTTATTTCAAATAAGTTTAGAACACTGCTGCCATTTTGTCAGCATGAACATCAATTTCGGAGAAAAAAAAACAAACGTAGAAAGGTCAATGAAAAACATTATTTGACGTTAGATAAATTCAACTTTGACTATTAGTCAATAGGCAAATTGTCCGTAATGATTGTTCGAATCATAGCCGATTGTGCAAACCTTCCCAGAACTATTGAAATGAAACCTCGATTTCACGAAGCGTCCAAATTCTAAGCCCAATGTATTTATATCAGAACCAAGCGTTGCGCTCTCTAATGCGAACCCTCAGTCCAACAAGAGCAGTGCAAATAACATGTTAATGCTGCGGGCCAAAACCTGCCGGTTTCAATCGGATTCCCGTGCGTTTGGCATTCCCGCTGAGCGGAGATTGCTCTCGATCCGAAAGGGGTAGTGTCTTGGAAAATGGAAAATCGCGGCACCAATCGGTTCGACTGTGCGCGATGTTTGAACTACCCCTCGAGGATTCCTCCACGCTTCAGGAGAGCCGATGCAGGGTACAAAACAATTGAATGTGGAAAATTCATCCATCGCGGTGCGCTGCTGGTGCTGGCGTGTTCTAGCAAAAGCTAGCAATCAAATTCGTCAAACGGCATAAAATAGCCTGAAAGCAATCGGAAACCCGATACCATAGTGAGCTTTATCGGACTCTTCCGTTCCCTGGGGTGCGCTCCCGGATGCGCTTTCCCGGTTTGATGGCTGCTTGTTGATTTTTTCGTTAAACTTGATGCTGTTTTGAAAACAGACGGATGAAGTCTAAAAATTGGAATCTAACAAACCGGTCCATCACGATGCTGTTGTCAGTGGCAGTGTTTACGGTCGAGTTGAGCGTTTGTTGATTGAGCAAACGGAACAAATAGGTTTGAGTTATTGGCTAGCGATAGTGGTGTGCTCCAAGGCACCGTCCGCGTAGCTTGGCCATTTTTATGCGTAAGGGGCTTCATCAAGGGCTTTAGAGATAAAATGAGAAATGCACAGTGTTTATTGTTCAATGCCTACGTAAAATCACATGTCAAATCGCCTCTGCCTGGTGGAATATTATTATAGAATTAAACCTCGTTCTTCACTGAGGCTCCCCCGTACGTGAGACTAATTTGCAAGTAGCGTAAAAAATTCTAGTCAAAGACAGCATTTTTGGGTTTAAATTTATAAATTTGTGAATATTGAAACCTAACAAAAAAATCTAGGCTACCTCTTATAAAAAAGGAAAACTCATAGTGATCAAAGTAATCCGATCGATTCGGTGCGACGAAAGATGTCATGAAAAGTTTCGATCCACACTGCTCGTGTGTAGTGACTTAGTGTAGCTAGATAAAGGCGAATCATAAGTGATGACATTTTAGGTCGATTGTCGTCTCTTTGCCATGGCATGTGATGAGTTGGCACAAAATACTAGCAAATAGCATCGATTCCAAGGCGGGATCTAGAAAAGCCGTGTACGTATATGTTCTGAAGTAAAAGAGCTACCTAGATATGGGTGGAAAAATTCATCGCAAGCACACCAAGAGTACGTCTCGTTGGCGGCTACGCTAGAAGATGGGAAAGCACAACCATCATCCGGAATGGGAATTTCTCTTGGAACCTTCACTTCGGCTGCGCAATCTTTACGCCACCGCATCAGAAAAGCTTTCGAAAGATAATTTTATTTCATACTACGTAAAAGCTTTCAGAATCTGATGTTTTCTCTCCACAGAGCGGTAAACATGTCCGTTAACGGAAACGATTCCTTTAGTAACATGATCCTCTACGTAAGATTTTTTTTATTCTTTCGTAATATTTAATGAAAAATTTTCATGCATATTTTTTACTTAAATAGCATGGCCTTAACTTTTGAATAAACAAAAAAAAATGTGGTAGAAATATCGTGTTAGGCACAGAATGAGCATAATTTCCGCTTATTTAACACCATTTTATTCGAGTGCCGTTTTTTTCCGTGTCACAGAATTACATCCAAAACATCAAGAAAAAAAACAAGAGCTGGTAGGATGCAAAATAAACTGAAAAGAAAATCTAATTAAAATTCATAACTGAATTTAAGAACGCGCGAGCATGTCGAATCCGCAGTAAGCAATAAACTGACTCAATTAATTTATAAAGTTTCGCTGTCCGGAATGTTGGGTTGGTATATTGGGTTGAATGAAATTTCATTTTCCTGTCGTTGTCACAGCCACGGTACTCATTATGAGGTAAGGCTTTAATTTTTGCATTATTGTTCGATTAAATTATTTCTGCCTCGAATCTTCTGAATCTTTCCGACCTGTGTGCTTGTTCGTACCTGCGAATCTAGGTTCTACCTTTAAGTTGACGTCTCGTACAATTCATTTCAATGCAAATCATTTAATTCCGAGGAGGAACTTTAATAACAAATGCAAATTACATAATAATAACACCACTCCATCGATAAAAAATGTCTAACTAGTTTACACTTGCAGATATAACTACTTCCCATGCCATGAGAAATATTTCAGGTGAGAATGTACATTTGTGATGCATTCCTGAATTGTTGGATGCAAAACATAAAAACACTATGTGAAACATCAGATGCACAGAAAAACCGCTGTCAAATCCTCGGTCAAACTTACCAAGGTTGCGTTTGGGGTAGCGAAAAGGCAAAACAAATCCATTTCCGGTTGTTTCTTTTCCCACAACGATTTCTTTGCTTCTCGACCGACGAGAAAGTTGAACTCTATTTTGATTAAGTTCGTGCAGAATTTCAGATGGACTAACAAATTTATTCCCTCAAGTGCAACTCAGATCCTTCAAGCTTTTTGACAACCCACAGAAATTCGCACAAATTAAAGCCACCGGTAAATGGACCGCGCAACTCAAAACTCGACTGCAATTGCTGGACGACCACATAAAGTGAATGAAAAATGCGCGTCCTGTTGTATGAACCAGCTAAAGACAGGATTTTTTTGTCAAAGTATTTTCTATCAAATATTGTGCTAGTTTTCGTCCGTATGTTATTAAGCCATTGCTCCGGGAAAACCAAGTGAAAGTAATCAAACAAAGTGCAGCCACCGTTCTCGTGAATCGTACAGCATTCCGTTTCCAAATTAGCCCACATCCATCGTGACGGTGACTGCTTAGGGAAGTGGCAACAGTGGCGAGAAAAACGAGGAACAGCAGATTTTCTACCACCCGGCGGCCAGAGCTCCGTTTGGCCGGCAAAGCTCCGAGAACCTTCAAGGTGCTTTGGAAGGTTTATGTAGGCTCGAAGGGAAATTTGTTTCAGCCTAATAGGATTAACTCCCCGAACGCCACCAGCTGAGGCGGAGAGCTTTCGCTGCGTGTCAGAAATTTATGTTGCACACATCGGCGAATTTCGCGATAATCGCAACCGGCAGCTACGAACGGGGCTCAATCACGCGGAATGCTCAACAATGAAACAGCTGCACGTATGAGTACCAACCGTTGGTAGTGTTGCTATCACCGGCTAGGTTGCCTGTAGCTTTAAACATTTGCAAGCATACATCGAGCATACTTTGTACTCACATTTGGATTCCCAATGATGGATGAAAATCAGAAATGTCACTCCTATTCGCATCCATTGATTGTGAGCAGTGCGCGGCATTCATCATCGAGGAGATGTACACATCAGTAGATACACATGATAGCATCACGAGATCATATTTGGCCAGCCAAAAAGGAAATCTAAGCTTGGGAGAAGGAATCGAAATCTTCTTAGCTAGATTTCACAACAAAAAATGCCCCGCATGAATTCACTCCTATTCACCAGTCCTCATACAAGTTGCGTCGGTGGAAATCCGCAGCTCGTGCTGCTCGATCACACTCTACCGGTGAATGGCTTCGGCAGCTCGGGCACACAGCAATCGCACAAATCCCGTTTCCAGGAGTCACGGGAATGGAATATGGATCGCTAGTCTCGGCGATACCGTTTGGCGAAGGACGTACTGCCGTGCTCGCTGCTGGCGAAGTGTTGATGCTGGTGGACAAAAGATAAGCGATAGGGACGACGATAGCACGCACGCTCCCGAAATCGAATCGGTTTCGATTCAGCGCCCAACTATAAAAGCTGCCCCAGTTACCTTCCGGATTGTGGGGTGCTTAGTGCCGGCGGATTTCATCTCATTTCGTCTAAATCTCGCCGTTTTGATTACGTAGAAATCTCATCAGCATTGCGGTGTTGATGCGAACGGCGAAGGGAAAATGGATGCTTCCAGCCAACAATGGCCGGTCGATGGGTGGAAAAGTTTACATCCTGTTCAAACTCTTTCGCTGATTGGTTGCGAATATTAAATAATTTCATTCACATCACTCTCTAGCGCGATGGCTCTTGAATTCAGTCTCCTCTATGGTATCCGTTGCATACGACATCGATATGTGGAATTTTTCTCGTCCAGGCATACTCCAGCGGAGGTTAAAAAAAAGGCTTTAATCTGCATACCGCTTACGCGGAGCTATGCACGTGAGAAACATCAAACGTGTGCTGTCATGCACACAAACACATTAAAATAATTAAATTTTGACTGATTGACACACTTCCTGTGAGGACTGATAGAGCTATCAATCACCTAGAGAGAAAAAAAAACTCATCTTTGCACTCGGACTAGCTCTCACGGTGAAAAAAGAACCTTGACTTGCGCTTTGTCGGCAAAATAAGTGATGTTACGGTTGCTTTTAATGTTTCTTGCCCGTGAGGCTTCATTCGTAGGATTCATACAGCTTTCGTAAGAAAAACCTAGAAAGCAAAACGTGTGCACAATTTTCTACGTCAGAGCGAAACGGGAAAAAATATATCGTCATGAGAAATGCCCACGTGGCTTTGGTTTTTTCTTCAACCGCTTTTCCCAATATCCCCGTGAATAGGTTCGCCCAACTTCTAGCATACCCGCAGCAGGTATCGTCACAAGCTTTTGTGTTGATCCTACCCAACCGGCGGCTTTATTATGGTAATAATAATTTTCTACCACGGAGCAAAAAAGAAAAACTACTGCGAATGGTGTGTGAAATTTACGAGAATGGGTATGCATCGGGAAGTGTAGTAAAATTAATTTATTGGTGTAAAAGTGCCACACAGCCTCACGGTTCCAGTTCATCGTCGCTGGAAGTGGAAATTTGAAACGCGGTCCGTAAACAATGGTATGTTGCTATTCCCAATCGTTGCAGCTTTTCGCGATTCGCTTTTGTTTATTTTGTTTGCCCGGTGCTTTCGGTTCCATTTTTCCACGTTGGACAGGCGCTCAACTGCAACCTAGGTGGGAACACTGAATGCATTTCCCGGCCAGCCAGTGGGCAGCCGGCTAGACGGTCCGGCCACGGGTTTATTTCTGCGCCCGACGGTTGTCTGGTGATTATTTATGGACTTCCATTTAGTGCTGCCCGGACGCTTGGCCCCGATTTAGTTTGTTCGCGCGCGAGCAAAATCGAGACTGATACTCCGGCATTCTGAGACCGGGAGCATGCTGAAGTATGCTGATGATGGTTTCGAGCAGTCCATTTTTTTTTCTTCACCGTATGCTGCAATTAATGATGCGACGCTCGGAAACGCTCCATTTCTTTATCGTTCGCTCTGTAGGCGTACGAAACAGCAGACACAGCGAGTGAAGAAGCTTTATTGCACTCGCTGCAGCTGTGATCAACGCTGCTGAGGAATGGTAAGCAGTAGAGCATAAGAAACTGGAAGAAATAGTGGGGCTATGTGGAATGGAGTCTCAGGGCATTATTATAGATCGGCGAATGATTTATTCGTAGCTTCACTGCGATTTTTCGCAACATTTTATCGATGAAAAATGTATACTCTTTTTGATTAGTAACAATCAATTTTTTCAACCTTTTTCGTATAATGAAATTAAGGAAACCATAAAACTTAAAGCTTATTTTGGTACGTAAAAAAACTTAGCTGACAAATACCGTGGCTTGCTGCTGTCATGGCTAACTCATGCTTTAACACATTCGCTAGCTACCGTTTCAATTAACGCAATCGTCGTCTCAAGCACAACCAGGTTGGTTGAGCAGAGTGTTGGCAGGATTATATGCAAAGGTGAAAAGGTGCAAGCACCAGCCAGTGCCACTGTTGCACGGTGGTGAGCAATTTGCCCACAGTTGCAAGAAACCAAGAAACGCTCCAGTACGCACGCAAAGTATGAAACGCAACACCCGATTCTTTGCTTCACGGCGCCTTTTGGCTTCGTTCTCATTTTGCGCACCGTATCCTTAATTTCATTTGCACATTCAGCCCTTGAGATACATTCTAGCAGCACGGTATCATACTTCCGGACGCCAGCTGCCCATACTATCAGCAGGTCGGAACTTTGGCCTCGGCTTTTCGAAGATGGCCATCGTTTTATTTTTTGCTATGGCATGAGCAGCTCCTCTTGAAGTTGCTTCTAATTCGATACCGTAGACCACTAAATGGCCTCAAAGTTTCAGCAAGCAAAAACTCATCAGAAAACCTCTTGCATCCGGACCAACCGGGTCAGGTTGGGCGCAGGTGTTCCGGAATGCGCTGGGAACGAACGCCAGGCGCACAAACAACAGCCGGTTGAAGAACGAAAACAGTTCATCTACCAGCCAGGGGAGCAACATGGATGGGCTTGGAACATAACTCTTCCGTTGTGTGGGCGATTTGTGGATTGATAAGGAAAATTTCACCGTAAAGTGATCAGAGATTCTCTATACGTATTTGCAAGCAAAGTTTCGCTCCGGGTAACGTTCGAAAATTCATGAAAGCGTTGAACCGGTTTTTTTCCATTTAGGAAAAATGCATGGTGTGATAATGACCACAAATCGTGGAGATTTTCCATCGTTACTTTAATTTAACTTTGTCAACTGAATTCTCCACTTAAAAACAATACAAAAGATGAGACAGATTCCCGCTTATGATATAATATCTGCTAATTTTATTTATCATTTTATGCGTTTTTCTATGAGTGGTTTCTGAGTGTTTCTAGACGAAAAGTTTCAGCTGTTCATTTCGATGAAACTACATCGAGAGCGATGATTGTAACACAACCCGGAATCCTACCAACTAACACAAATGTATACCACTGGCATCCATGCGAGAGGTGAGCCAACAGCCAACAAGCGCCATGACGAATGCAGGGAAAACTTTCCCATGGAGGCAGAAAGCGAACCCTTCGAAGAACGAGCGTCCTACGGGACAGAGCAGAGCTAGAATGTAACTTCCTGTTTGCGGTTGTACAAAACAAAAAAATAGAGCGGGAGAGAAGTGAAGCTTACTGGCTTCATGTGCACAATGTGCATTTGTAACACGTTTCAACAACTACTGCTGCTGCAGCTGCTGGGTGTTCTTTTACATTTGCGGTTGTCCTCCCTCGAGACGGTTTCCCAAAGCGCACAGAGCAACTTCAACGGGGCGAATGATTGGATGCTGCAATAACAGTAACCGGGCGCACCCAATGGCCGGCATGAGTCGTTCGGTGTGATATAAAATCAATAACCGTCCGATTGAACAGCAATGAGGAGAACGACGAATATCCGTTGCGGTGAAATTTCACCGACCGTTTGGTCACGCTTTGCAGAACAGTTTACAGCCGGTTGGGTGGTCGCTTAAACGAGCCCGTCAACTCGTTAGTGTTGACAAAATACCAATAATTATCGTACCGATGCTCGACGCAAACGACATCCGCGAAGCGTACGAAATGATTGATGATGCCGACTCAACGTGAGTAATACTTTACCGTAGCAATAAGCTGCATGCCATTCAACGGAAAGACGCTAACGGGGGCGAAGGCGACCCGGTACCGGCATTATTAAACAGCTAAAAGCACGCTTAGTTGTTTCCGCAAAGGATGATGAGCGTTCCGCTGATGAGAGAATGATTTATTTGCTGCGCGATATTTTCTTCCTGAAGTCAGACTTTAGACCAAGTCTTTAGCGAAACATTTCCTAACCATTTGACAACAATCATGGCCTTAATCGATGGACTTTCAGTTGATGGTTTTTATATTGGTAGTGTTTGTGTAGCTATTTAAATTTGGAATGCCATCAAGCGAACTCCCAACTGGATGCTTTCATGAACGGTATACGGTTTGTAAGCGTTTTTGACTATACCATGCACATGTGTATTACTGATTCGCTGGGTCTTATGTACGCGTTCTAGGCTAGCGAAACTATTTCCATGGAATAATCCATAGCTGATTTGCGTCTATGTCAGGCCTTTTACCTGCCGGGTCACATAATGCAATCAATTTAAATTTATCATTCAACCTTATAAGTGTTTGCAAAACCAAGCATGAAGCAAATTAATACAAACACTTAAAGCTGATGAAGGTACTCGTGTAAGGAGCCGTGTTAATGCATACTCTCGTTCTAGTGTCCGATCTCGGTAGAGGGTGTCCTTTTTCTCAAAGCCCCTAGCTACCAGCCAGACACTCTTATATCACCACTCATTTGCATTTATATTGAATCGATTTGCCAGGCAGTGTAACAAGAGTGTTCCCACATACTATCAACGATGGTCATTGAACATATTTAACTAGGGTGCGCTTTTTCTTTCCCTGAACGCATAGCTCATTGAGTGGCATTACAGCCTGAACCATTGAAACATTGACGGTAGAAGATAACCCCAAATGTAAATCATGTGGCAACTGTTACAATAGCTACGTCAAGACCGATTATTATATCTTCTTTAACCCTCGTCAATGAATTGCCTCCACAAAAAGGGAGTAATCGAATGTGATGTATGCTTAGAACAGTAAAAACTAAATGATTTTCATTATGTTTTTATCAATCAATTAATCAAAAATAATCTTCAATCTTCAGTAAAAAAAACGTGTGCATATAAAATAACTAGAACATTTTCTATTATGTGTGAAAATAATAAAAGTCAAACATGTCCTCTTCACAAAGAATAGCTGACATTCTTCTAAATGTAAAAATTTCATCAATTAATTTATATTGTATATTTGTTACAAAATGTGTAACAAACCTCATCAAAACGAACCAAAAACATCCATCCACCATGCTGATTCTCTTTGGCATGATAGCAGTCTACCATTGCACAGGTCGAAGCATATTTTGAAGCATGTTAAAAGGATTGCAAAATCCACCAGCGGGAAAGACTGATAGCGATCCTTTCAATTAAGAATTCATGATCGGACTCCAGGGGTAACCCTTTTCGGGGTCGACCTCATGAAAAGAAACCCCGAAAAATGTCATACTTGCAAAAAAGAAGGGATTTTTGCAGAAATTCAATCAAGATATCGCCATTTTCCAAGATCAATCGGCGAAGGGTTTGGAACACTCCGCAGTGAATTGAATGTTAGTGGCCTTTCGACCCGATAGCCGAGTGGTACTGAACCAAAGAGAATGTTTAAGGAATGTTGAGCATACCTGGTCGTGCTTTTTTTTTACTTTAAAAGAACAATCGAACCATCGCTAGCGTGCCAGCAAACCGTACCAGTTTCATGTAGTAGGCGTTTTCTTTCGGGATTTTAGTACGGTAAACAAATTTGTTGAAAATTTTCCTTTTTAACCATCTTATTCGAGCAACACACACTTATTACATTGCAGCTCATTCCGTATTTACTACTCACAGCCCCGTGAAAAAGCATTACAAGGTTTATTATCTGGTACGATTATTACGCAGCCCCATCGCGATGAAGAGGATTCAGCCATGCCCTAACGCTTGTCAGCCATCTCCCGGCACATAAACACGCCTTATCGACTCAGCTCGTTAAGATATAACGAGTGACCATAAATGACGTGGAAAGCTAGCTGCCAGCCTTTCCGAAGGCTTTCAGAATCCGGCCACCAGCAGGGTTAGTGGTGGACCGGCAGTCTCCACTTTTTCCAGCGATCTAGCTCGTGATGAGCCCACCATGCATCTAGGGTGGATCTATGTGTGTTGTTAATCTAAATATATTCAAAACCATTACCCCCATCAACGGTAACGATGCTCGCTTCGACGCTGCAGGATACCGATGTCCGTGAAGGTCCACGGGAGCCGCAGGTGTGCAGTAACGTACAACATACAGTAGCCCTCAGGGCCGAAAAAGGGCTCACACCGGAAATGCCGGGATTTGTTGAACCGAGCTAGATCCGCTCCGGTCAAAAACGTGCCACCGGCAGCCAAGTGCTGCACTTTCCGCTACGTGCTTCGGTTGGTGAGAAAGTGCTTGAAAAATGGCCTTCATTATCCTGGTACCAAGGCTACCCCCGAGGCCTTGTGCCGCACGCGATAGTAGGCTGACGTGTCCTGCGAAGCGCCCATCCGGGCAATCCCTCATCGGGAGAGGATTGTTCAATTTGGCTTTATGATGTATATACAATCATTTTGGTACGAGCAAAAAGCGACCCGTCCATCGGAAGGCATCGTTATGTCAGAGCATCACACTTTCCCCATTCTCATCGGTGTCGAGCTCGTTTGACGAATGGCACGCCTTTAGTGGAATGGGTAACACGTGCGCGTAAACTACATGTCAAAATGATGCCGTGAATTGATTTGCCAGACGAAGCCTGGTACACTCAACAAAAAAAAAACATGTGCGAATCCTCCGACCTGTACTCTTCTTGGGTTGGACCAAACATCATGCTTTTTCCTTTTACTTCTGTCCGTACGGATCCAAGTTTGATTTATTTTCAGCAAGTTTGGAGCGCGTAAAAATAACGATCTTTTTCCATTGCTCCACTCGACTCCACCCGCTGGCCAAGCGAGCAAAGAAAACACTAAAAATCAATCTTACCGGCGGGCTTATCGGGGGGATTAAACGCGATTGAAATCGCAAAATTGAAAAAGGATGTAATATAGATTGTGCGCCTGTGTGCTCATAAACCGCGAACCCGCCGGGGGTTTGCTCTGATCCGCTTTTCGCGAGCTCGCGATCTGGCGGGACGAATCGACCGGACCGAGGAAGCAAACAGAACGAATTAATGTGAATCATTGTCCACCTTCCCTAGCCGGCTCTTCTCGTGGTGAACGAAAATTAAGCATGTTTAGGAGAATTTAAACGGATGCAAAAAGGAAAAAAACAGCTCACACCAAAATGCAAAACGTATCAAGAATGCTAATGAGTTCTTGTGAATTCAATTTTGTTCGCTACCAAACGGAAGACATTCCGCGCGTGGCGCCATCCATGTTTGATGAGCGTCCATCATCAGAACGATAATCGCCTGTTATTAGCGTCGTTCGGGAATTCAGTGGGATTACATTCCGAACCTGGAACGGCAAATCACTAGCGGCGCAAGTTCCTAACGAAGTGCCGGAACGTGACGGACGATTATTGCGGCGATGAATATTATATCGTAAATTTCGGTTCCTTCCCAGCTTGGAGCCTCACGAACAATTTTCCATCCGAATGGCTCACCCGAATGCACCTGAGGCTCGAGTTGCTCTTGCGATCCTGCCGTTGGCCGGTTGTATGGCGCCTGTTCCGATTAATTCAGTTAGCCGGAAAATACGGAACGGATCTCGATATCAATGGCGAAACTTTCTCCATAAGCGGACTGGACAAACATTTCATGATTTATTTGTGGGGCAGAAACAATGCATCAGAGAAGCATTTCTTAGCCCATGTTGGATATTACAAATTTGCAGGGGATCATCCTGCATCTGGCGTAAGATTTCTTTTACGTAATCATAATTCCTTGCTTTATAAAACAGTCATGAAATGTCTGGTTAGTGTCAGTGAAATTTAAATGCGACAAAAGAAGGTAATAAATCCTTTACCTGATACTGCGATGCCAAATGATCGAAATTGTTTTAAAAATCCATGATTTCTGGTGCCACACGAAACTTTTCGCAAACATTTGCAGCCATTGAACGACTTAAAAAAGTATTTAAAAACAACGAAGAATTATGCCAGCACCGCACGTTCACAATCGGTGCTCAATATCGTTGCCAGCAAAGCACACTTGCTCCGTTCCCGTCAAACAACGGTACTAACCCCTTCCCGGCGTGAGAATCGTTAATTTAAAATTCATATTTTTCACCAAACAGCACCCGCCTTGCCGCCGTCTCAGTAATCCTATTAGTTTCCAGCAGTGCAGTGCACCGACGCCGCCGGCAAGGGACTGGAACGACTGAAAACTGGGAACTAGAGCAAACCAAAACACACCAAACTTCGTGCAGCATACACAAACATGCATGTTTTCGGCTAGTTCGAACTTTAGTCTACGACGATGCGAGAAATCTGGAACGAAGCGCAGCGCCGCGCGCCGTTTGTATAAAATACAGCTTACCACACAGCGACCGACCCACGCTGCGATCTGCATCCCAGGCATTTCCGCTACCCAGCAAACAACCGTGACGGTCACATATGGCTAGCAAGTGGTACTAGCCAAACTTTCACCACCGTTTCTCGAGCAACATCGAACTGCGCTCGTCCGAGCGACTTGTATGCAGCGCGCAAAAAAGGGCATGCAAACGACGTTCAGAATATGCGGTAACCGATGGTGGTGCATGCGAAAAAGGGTTCTCGCGTTATTATATGGAGTTTTTTTTTGGTTCTATTTCATTCTTTTCTTTACGCGAAAATTTTAAAGCACGTACGTTTATCTACTTTTTTAGCTGCTTCCTCCGGAAGTCGTGCACATGGTTTGTAGCGGTTTGGTTGCACGACGAACCAGCTCGCCAAATCAAAGCTCAAACACCCTGATGATTGATGTGGTAAATGGTGAATGAAATTGGTTCATTCTACCCCATCGTGCCGCACGACGTGAGATTTCCCCAGCAACCAAACTAAATCGATTCCATAGCCACGCAGTCCGGTTGCTATCGCAACACCAGCTTCTTCATCTGGAATGCAACGTTGTGTTTAAAGATTGAATTAATTATTTCATGCATGCATAACGGCTTACTGTGAACTAACGCCCCGTAAGGTGCCGTTGCTTAGTAATAATGTCATGAGTGCTTCCGCAAACAGCCAAAGAGGAGCAGGAAAACAGGCGAGTCATTGCCCGAACGCACAACCACGGCCAGTGACGAATGCTAATATCGATAATACATCGCTCGGTTTTATGCTAAACTTGACCTGAATGTTTAATCACGCCACCATGGCAACGATGGTGGTGCTAATAGTGCCATTAGCAGTTACCCACCGCTCAAGACGATTCGAAAACGTACCCGCATGACCCTTCGTGACCGTTTGCTGCTATGAATTTATGATTACCGAAGTCGAACTAAAGATCTACTAGCATCCGACATCATGCCCTCGTTCGTGCGAGCGAACGCTCAAAAGTGTCAGAATAAACAACAGACAACCCTCACCCACGATAACCGAGCTCCATTTCTGCGCAAATCAGATTCATGTGTGTAGAACATGGAAGCAGTCAGTGTACCACGACGTACCAACATGAGTAATGCTGGGCGTACAGCATATGTTATCCGGCGCTTCACTGCCATAATTTACTTATGGGTTTGTTTATAACTCAACCGTAACGCTCCATGGCACTTTTCCCTTTTGACGGACGAGCACGAGTACCTACATCGCTCAGGATTACGACTGAGTGTATGTGAGATGAAAAAAAAAATCCAAATCCGATGTATAATTGAGTTTGCGGATGTTTTGCCAGTTTGCAACCGAGATGAACGAGGGTTTGAGCATGAGTATCGAACGATATGAGCTCGATCGGAATCACGGTTCGAGCCGTAAGCGACATTCAAAAGATCAACAGAGTGATTGCGGTGATATGTGGGGGTTGAGTCGATATTTTTACTCCCCACAGAGATTATCGTGTAATTGGAAATTACAACCCATAATTATGCTTGTTTTGACAACGACCATGATGAAGCAAATGATGATGATGATGATGTTGGCGATTGCGATTGTGTCAACCGCTGGGAGGCGTTCGAGGAATTTCGAAAAGTGAATGCCTCACCAGCGGTATGCTGGGTGCCTTCTGTGAAGCGCTTCTTTTGATGCTATATAATTAAGTGTTTCAGATGAATAGTGGAGATATTTGATTAAACTGATGCTGAGGGTGTAAAAAATAATGTTGCGCGTGTCATGCTTTGAGTTGTGGCAACACTTCGATTGCTTGTAGGTGATCAACTTGATTGGTTTTGTCATGCAATCGTGATGTCGTGGTATACGTCCTTCTGCCACCAACATCCGATAAATACCGTGCCATTCCGCATCGAACTTGCTTAATGATCGCCATACGGTAGTATTGAAGTGCGCATAAACCAATTACCAAGAACATGGCAATCATTTCACGGCTGGACTGCAACTGCAGCTCCGGTGCTCTGATCGAATCAATCAACCAATCAAATCGTTAAATCGAGCACCGGCACGAAGATTGTCTCCCACTTCCGGGGGTTTTTTTTCCGCCTGGTTTGCGAATGTTCCCACCCTGGGCTGGGTACTGCTACAAGGCTGCCAAATCGGTACAGAGACTTATCGCATGACAAGCAAAACGCGCTCCCCAACCAATATGGGAGCCAACATCTGTAGCCTCGTTTCGGGGCGCTTGTGTTTGCGCTCAGGTTTTTGCTGCCCAAAATGGCAGGATGCTGCCCACCCCGAGCAAAATGATGCGGGCCCAACGTGTCTCGAGGCCCGTTCGTTCCATCGAGGGCAGGTTGGTGGAACACAGCAACAAATTGATTCTCCGTTTCGTTCATTAAGCAGTGCTCTCACGATTGCCGTCATGTTCGTGTGGCGTGCTCTTATTTACGACCCTTCGACCCTCGCGCGCCGGACACGCGCAAAGCATCCTTGGCTCGATCCACCTTCGCCCTAGATTGGATGCTTATTTGGAAGATGAGGAAAGATCCGCTCGGGCAGTAGAAACAGTCGGCCTGGTACGAGCTTTACGAGCCAACCGAACGGACCGTGTTTTGCCAACGCTACAACCGTGGCGCCAAAAGGCGCAACAAACCACTGCACATGTAACATGGCTTCGAGGTTGCCGGTTTCCCGGGGCTCGAGCTGCTTGGGAAATGAATTAGGCAAACCCTCCGGTAAACCTCCACCGTCGGCCAGTTTGGAATGCGATTCACATCCACCGGGTAGCAAGTTAATCAATAAAACGAAACCAAATGTAAGCCAAGCGCTGGTGCCCTGCCGGCTTACATCGTTGCTCGCTGAGGTCGGGCATGTCGTAAACAGTTCCCTCCAAGGGGAGGCGCATATGACCTTGCGGGATTGCCATAGGCTCGACCCGTTCGACTTAAGTTGGACCCTAGATATCCGGTTCGCGAGAACCATAGCTTTGACCGAGCCCAGAGGCCAACTCGCTCCGACCAACCGTAGACCGTGAGCAGCGAGCGTAAATGCACTGGATCGTGGAAGCACCAGGGCTGAAAGCGATGCCGATGAGGTGTAGTATACGTGAAATTAGTACCTTACCTGGCCGGAACAAACCGAGCACGCACGCACAACACCGTCAGAGTTGTGGGATGGTTATTGCTATGGCGATGCGAGCGGTAACGCTCCGAGAACGATTGTTTGAGTGCCGATTGTTGGTGATTGTTTGTCCATGATACGCCCATCTACTATTTACCCGGCGAACCGGCGTTCTGTTAGCTGCGAAAATAGCCCGCTCGTTTGCCTTAATGATTAGGCGATACTTGATGCTACAGCAAACGGCTCACATTTACCAAACGCCCATCCCAAAGAAAGCTTGCTCTCTTTCTTTCTTTTTCCATTGCCATTGCAAACGATTATCGCAATTCATTATGCTCCGGCAGACAGCGGGCTCATATCAAGCCATCGTCCGGGGACCGTAACTGGGTGCGTTCTCCATCGTCGATAAGATTGTGCAGGGATTATTATTTTTATGCCCTCTCTGGCTTTCCGTGGCATGGCACGGAAAGAAACCGTTTCCGAGTAGGATTACGGTCCAACTTTTCTGCCACGCCTTCGTCAACGGATTATTAATTCGCTTATTGTATTCGCATTCGAATGAGATTGCGCAGGCATAAAGCTCACTTCCCATCAGGGAGGATCGCTCCAATCGATAACAAATCTTTTTTCATGCTTAATTAATTTGCTCTGATTGATCCATACGCTCAGATACCCAGCGCACAACTGGTTGGTTTATTGCCTGTAGAGAGACAAGCTATCAACGACTCCCCAGCCGGCAGCGTCACAGCCGCACGGTAAGCATTGCAATGGTTGGTGATGGTAAACATTTTAAAAATTCATAACCCACCACATTTTGTACGACTTCTGATATGATGCTTCCATGGCTCATGTTACACCATGCATTTATTAGGCAGCAAATCATCAATCATGGATACACTACTTTGACAGCGTAACAGACATGCGTCAACAGGACAATTTATTCACATCTATGTGATTGTTTGCATTTGTCCGCCGTAAAAACTAGATCACATCAATATTTCAATTTTTCATCTCCAAACATATCAAAAGGGAGCTTCAATGTATTGCTCATGATAACATTATTCCACAGAGCTATCAAATGGTTTTATGAAAACATAATACCTTTCTACTCCGAAGCAGAGCAGGATTACTAAAAACAAATCCAAAAAAATAAACACACATTCATAGGTTCGTTTTGTTTGCATGGTCAAATTGAATATTGATTTTATGGCAATTCAAATTAAAAAACGATGCTGACAGATATTGAAAATTGAGCTCATTATTTCAATTTGAAACCTTTTTTATTCGACCACCAAACAGCTTTTAAAAGCTAGATTGCTATGCACAGTAGACATATCTAGAATATGAAGAAGAAAAAGAGTACTAACGTTTGTCGTTAGAAAATTACCTGTGAAAGAAAACAATTCCGATATCATTATCCCACAAAGGATATCCTTATGGCTGCGCGAGCAAATCGAATTACCGTTAACAATACCGAAAGCACACCGTGTAATGGGGGAAAACATAAAAATTCTCGTTAGGTCCAACGAAACCGACTCGTTGCCAGATAAATATCCAGTAAACGCTTTTTCTTCGTTATCCCGCTATGGCCAACTAGCATTGCATTACCGATGTGTTGTTGCTAACAAAGGACACTGTTCATGATGAGTGATAACGCTGCCGATCGAGCAAGGTTTCCGTTATAAAAAATGATCGATTTGTCGTAAATGTACAACTAGGGCAAGAATCGGTGGAACGGTTTTTAAACGTAACTTGTTTCATTTGACATACAACCGAATATGCATCCAACTACTTGACACAACAAATCGTGGCAGCCATCCGCACACTATTCTGCAGCTACCCAATTAAAAGTTTTCCCGGCTAAACCTCCATCAGCGGGACGATGCGTTGAAGCGAAACTTACAACCCATCCGGATGGACGAAGAATATCCACTCGAATTTCTCAGTGAAAACGGACTCGATACTAAACGAGAAACGAAGAGCAGTTTAAAACTTTGCTCCGCTTCCAATGGTGTCGTATTTTCTACGATGCTTTAGTTTCGATGGACCAAAAGCCAGACCCGCGTTGCATTAATATTCTAACGGCTTTTTAAGCCTCGGCGAAGGAAAAAAGTTATTCGATTGGATGACGATGCTTTCTATTATTTTACTTCCTGTCTTATAGACAGAAATCGTTATGAACAAACTGGCACAGCCAGTGATGAAATAGCAACATTCCACACGTATTGGAGGAAAAACATTGGTCCGTTTCATCATCAACTTAAGGGGAAGAAAAACTTGCAGTGTAGCATTTTTTATTTTTGTGGATTCTATCGAGATATTTCTTCTTTTTCACAGCGAGTTTAAATCACCACTTTGTCTCAAATCGATCGATTATGATGCGTCTTATTTTATCGGATAATTTTCACCGACTTCCATCTTTCGGAGGAAAAGCGAAGAAAAACTATATTATTGATACTTTTCGACGAGAAAGAAACTTAAACTTCACATAACAATCTATCCGAGCAAAAAGAAATCGAAACGTGGAACCAGCACAATAAACATCACAAGCAACACAAGCAAAACAGGAGATTCGCCGTACAACTTTGGAACGGATTTTGGCCTCAGCTTCAAAACTTTGTCCGTTTCATATTATGCGACCATGCAACGACTTCCTAAAGGATCACATTATTCAGCAGCTTTGTCTGGTGGAATTCGACCGCGCTTTAGTGCGCGTGGCTCAAAGGTAGCCATAGTTAGTGCGCTTAGGCAATGGAAAACGCGCTTAAAAAATGCACGTCGTCGCTCGTGCGAAACCTGAAGCCTCGGGTGGTGAAAAACAACTCACCACCCAACAACACACATCTCGGCAAGCACACAGACAAACCTTAGGGCGTTAGGAAATTTGTGTGTCCTCAGGGAAAGTTTCCCGGGTGGAAAACGTATACGCTCGAGGAACGTTTACCAAAGATATCGCATAGGAAACAGCGGTACAGCAAGCGTGCTTGGAGTGAGCAAGAAGAGACTAAATCCTCGATTCTTCGAGTGGCTGGTCCTCGTCTGTCGCTTACCGTTAGTTATCATTTTAGTTGGGCGTGAGTTTTAACCGTTCCCGGTAAGGTGTAGCACATTTGTTTGCTCCACACGTCATAATCTTAACTTTGCAAGTGTGGCCTTGTTTGGGTGAAAGAGTTTTATCACAGCAGCTGGGCGACAGTTTGCACCTCAATTACAGCGAAAGTTTTTTGTGCTTTACGAAGCAAAATCTGCTGCCACATAATGGTATAGTGAGCGATGCGATGAACCGAATCTTTATTTTGCAGGGACGTTCTATAGTTTTTTTTGTATTAGGAGACTTATACTCAAATACGCTCATAATCAACCTTCATTCACTACAGGTACGCCATTGGCCTCCCAAAAAATAATCGCCAATCTTTTGAGGATAATTTTTTAGCTGTCAAAAGATTTGTGATACTGAAGTTTACTTCCAGCAAGCAGTCATTTCACCTTAATTAGTTTTAGGAACAATTTCAACGCGTGTTGATTACAAATAACACCGTTTCTTCGATATCGCAGTTAATTAAAAACAATTAACCAAAATGGATCTACCGGTTCCAAGAATTTTGCTTCCCTTCTTGAAGCACTCGTTTTCCGACGTAAGTACGAAACAATCAAACCGTTCCACCCCTCTGTTGTAGCTCGTCATTGGACCGTCAATATTAATTTTCACCTTCTTCTAAGCCAATCATGCCGTCGAAAACACAATGGACTGATTAGCGAAATTTAAAACAGACGTTTGAAGTATCTAATTAGGTCCTTTTTTATCTAGGGCTCATTCTTTGTCTACTATTTTTTACGTTTGCTAAAACATATTACCATGCCACCCCGTCCGTACTAAGGTTATTATTTTCTAAAAATATATCAATACTTGATGCTTCGTCAAGACGTCAACCCAAAAAAAACAATGAATTGTTGGATTAATTTTTAATTTGAGTTGAATTGTACTCCAACTGGATGCATATTAATTTATTTAAAAGGCTAGATTAAGGTGATATTTTGCATAAGGAGATGTTTGAAATATATATGCCATACTTATATAAAACTAAGCATTGTGCAAACGGTATGAAAATCATTCATACATTCCTGTTTTTCTGTATCGTTTTTGATACATACAACCGTTGAGAGCCACAAAAAATTCTCTTTCTGAAACCGCAACAAATTTAAAGCCCGTAAAATCATTTCTGTTGTGATGCCTTAAATGGTACGCACTCGTCAAATGGAGGCGCCCAGTACGTTGTAGACGTATGACTTCAATCATCTCTCTGCTATCATAAATGTAGTAATGCAACAAAAGCAGGATGTTTGATATTGTTGGTGCTAAGCATAATCGTACAAAATTTCCCGAATTTTGCTATTCCTAAACTTGTGACGAATTTGAAGCACGTACAATGACAACTGGAGTTATAAACCAAATGGAGGCGCCTAGTATTTTGTACGCGAAGGGCTTCAGCTAGCTATGTACACTGATGAATTAAATTTCTTTTTTTTCGGCATCGTTGATACAAAATAAAATTGGGGAAAATTAACCAAAAAACGTCTTTTCCTGAAACCGTTACTCACAATGAAGACTTGTATGACGCCTTGAATGAAAGACCCTTGCCAAATGTAAGCGCCTGGAACGCTGTAGACGAATGGCTTTAGTCATCAATTCGAACACATAAATTTCGCCGAATGTTCTAGACTTTACCGCTTAAATGAAAAGAATGTGTTTCCATGGATAATAAAACAATAATCCAAAGACTGTAAGCCTAGCATCTCTGCTGCATAAAAATAATTTCAAATGTTTACCGACGAAATCGGCTCATTTGAGCTTTCCATGAAACTGCGCACCTCTGCTAACAGAGTATCAACAGTTCGGCGTAAATTATTCCAACTTTCCGTGGCACGCATGTACGGCTTGGCCACGAGTAACGGTAAAAACAAGTGAAAGGTGGAACCATTGGAAAGGCACCGTCGATATAAATTATCCCTCTGACCCGGGCGCTTGTTGGCTCGGGCGGTAAAATGCTAAATTGTTGCTCGCGAGCTCGTTTCGAGTGGACCGACCACCGTTCGTATGTCGATGGCAGCTGTGGGCGCATAGCGCGGGAAGTAACTATTTCAAATCGTACCGGACCCGGGCCCATTTTGACTTTTCGCTACTCGGTGCTTACCACCCAGTGGAGCTGCCGAAGCCCGCTAAGCTGGTTAGTCCCGGTGCCGCGGAACGTTAGGGTGAGGAACAATTTAAAATTTATGGTACCACTGCGTACCGGCTCGTTGACTCGCAATCAAATCCCTAGCCGTGTTCGCATTGGGAGGAGGTTGCAACGACAATGAGTCTACGGCGTGGATTCATATTGGAAGCGCACTCATATCAGCCGCGAACTTCTATTACATGGTAACACAACCGTGTTCCATGCGAGCATGTTCGAGAGCACGTACCACGTTTTCATTACCATAAATAAAACCGATCCGTAGCTTGGCACGGAAATCGATGGCTCTCAACGAAGGCTTCCTCTGTTCTCGTGTTAGTGAAGTATGGAAAAGAAAAAAAATCAAATAGAAACTGCAACTGTAACCGGAGCCACTCGCCGTCAACTGCACGGAACAGGGCAACGGCGATTTATTGGAATTTTCAGCTACCCGATCTTCGTTGCTCTCGGTCTGGTAAGGTGAGAGGTTGCTCAGGTCAAAAGAACACCATGCGCTCGTTCATTGGCGAGAAACTTTTCCAGCACCCAACCCCATTCAGCTGGCGTTGTGGTGATTCTATTCCGTGATCGCCATCGGCATGTCGTAGAAATGAACCTTGGAGTACGTTTCCTGCAGCACTTTGCGCATTTCCTTGGAATGTTCCCAATCGCGCGTTTCGCAAATTACTTTCACCTGGAAGTATTTCGCACCAGCGACGAGAGAAGAATAAATTGTTAGAATACCACCTGTTGGAAGGGTCAGCAGTGGTGGATTAGAAATAAACGGTTCAATCACTGGAATAAGTGTTTTGTTGACATGATTCTTTTTATATGGAACTTGAATGTTTCGAATATAATGATTGACACAAAATTCAATGACCTGAATTGAAAAAAAGCTCTCGCTTTAGATTGAGATTCAATGTTGCTCGAAACGCTCTGTAAAATTCGAATTCGAATCAATTAGTTCTCGTTGCATAAAATTCCCCGAAAATAACTGCATTCCGGCTTGCGCGGATCCCGGAAGTACGCCTTACACGTGCTTCAAAGGGTCACCTCTGTAATGTCAAAGCGAACGACGGGATTTCGTTTACCACAAAAAGAAAACCAGCTATCCAAACAATTTCCTTCCCATTCAATCAACATCGGTGCGGTACCGCGTCGATTCATCGCCATTCGCGCGCGTTAGCCACCGCCACCGGTACGCTGATCAAACACCGGCATCAGCGTTATGGCGGGGTAAACGCGCGGTCCTCACCAAAGTGTGCGCTAATCAACGCAATCAAACAGCGACCACCGAACATCCGAGCGAAAACGTGAAATCCAATCGTCCAGAGCGCCCCCACAGAACCTTTTCCGCGCTAATGAAGCGTGCCCCGGTCAAGGTAAATATTAGACGCACCGAAGTACTCTCAGGGTTAGCCACAAAAACCGCGACAAAACCAACAAAACCCAGTCACCCAGGTACTCTGTCGAGGGGTTGCCGTCGTCACGCACGACCGCGCACGGTCACTGACCATAAATTAAATCATAACGACCTCCCATCGCGCACCCATCATTACCATCAGCGCGTTCGTGTTTCGGCTGTCGACGCCCGAAATCCCGGCCCCATTGTGGTCGTTTTTCGCGCGAAACGTTCTGCCGAGCTTTTCGTCCGGGTGCTCACACCCATCGTGAAGCTCTCGGACGACCACAGCGAAATGGAGAGGGGAATAAAAATGACATTCGCAGAGCAAACTATGGTGACCCGGGAATAGGACCGTTCCGGGAAACACGCCTATGCGGTGGATGAGGCTCGCGCGCGGCTACGTAAACGGCGGCTGCGCCAGCTTACCTCGACGTGGTGAATGTCCCGGATGAAGGCACGTTCGTGCATTATATCCTTGATGGAAACGCCCAGACTGGCCAGCAGATTGCACAGCTTCGCGACCCCGCCCGGTCCATCGCTGACGGTGACGGTGAATCTGTCCGTGGTGGATCCGATTTGCGACCATCAGCACGAGCGCAGGCAATTACCCGCGTGAGTCCAAGTTACGCCACGGTTACGGTTCGAATGACACACAGTCGCGGGCACGGCGAGTGATAGGAAAATAAAAAGGACACGCAGGGCAGTGAAATGGTAATTACCGTCAGGCACCGTCGAAAAGGCGCGATGTCCTTGTTACGGCCATTCCAGCTCCACCACCTGGCTTACCTCTGCAGACGTCCTTCGGCGGCCATGCCACGTTCCAGACACTTGCCGAACATGGTCGTATCGATATTGCCTCCGCAAATTAGCAGCACCACTCTAGCGGAAGCGGGATTGATCGAAGGAAGGAATGCAAACGCGTTAAACGGTGGTGTGAGAAAATGGGGCGCTTTCGCCGAAATGGCCGCTCTTTCTCGCTCTCTGGCACTTACCGCTTGCCGATAAACTCGTTCAAATGACCGGCCAGAATAGCGGCTAAGCCCGCTGCTCCAGCACCCTCAACGACGCACTTTTCCAACTCAACAAGTCGCAAAATGGCGAGTGCTATCCATTCCTCCTTGACGACGATCATTTTATCCAACAGCGGCACGGTCGTGGCGTACGCGTTGTAGCCTACCTGCGGCACAGCCAGCCCATCCGCTAGCGTTTCCTGGTTGGCCACGAACACTGGGCTCTTGTTTTCTAGTGCTCGCGTGAAGCTGGGACACTTTTCCGACTCGACACCCTGCCACCGGTGATGTGATGAGAACAAAAGCACACGCGCACGATTAGCGATTGCAGGAATTCAGGCGCCATGGCGCAATGTGGGCGCGATCGAACGGAAAACATTCCACCAACCGGAACTTACGATGATTTTGGTATTCGGGCTGAGATTCTTGATGGCTGTCGCGACGCCAGCAATCAGACCGCCTCCTCCAACCGGCACGACGACCGCATCGATATCGCTCACCTGCTCGATGATCTCCAGCCCGATCGTGCCTTGGCCGGACATAATGTGCGGATGGTCGTACCCGTTGATGTACGTGAGGCCTCGGTCGTGACCCATTTTCAGCGCAATTCGCTTCGCTTCACCCATGTCCGCGCCCTACAGAATGGCGTTAGCGTGTAGATCAACGAGTAAAGTCGCGTGAGCTTGTCGCGTAAACCGCCGTGCAATTACGCGAACATTCCAGCACCGTACGCTGGGGGTGAAATTAACAACTAAAACAGGACGTACCTGAACGACGACATTAGCGTGGTAGTTGCGGCATTTCTGAATTTTCATCAGCGAAGCCTTCAACGGCATTACCACCGTCACTGGGATGCCGAGCTTCCAGCCGTGATACGACAGGCCCTGGGCGTTTGGGACCAAGCGAAAAATGGGGTTGAAACACAAGAAAAACAAGAAAAAAGAGGATACGACACGGTGAGTAACACCAGCACCCTTCACAAACGCTGACTTTTCCTCGAGCAGAAAGCACGACGACCGCTTCCGGATCCCTTTTTTTCAGGAGCGTACCCCGAGAGGGCTGATTTTTGCCGGAAAATCACTTCCGCAAACGAACCGAACCCAGGCTCGTTACGTCCCACAGCTCACCTGGGCGTGGTTCCCGAGGGAGGCCGAGATTACGCCAGTTTTTTTCTGCTCGTCCGACAGCATAAGCAGCGCGTAGCGAGCGCCACGTTCCTTGAAGCTGCCGGTGAACTGCAGAAACTCCTTCTTCAGGTAGATGTCCATGTCGATCAGGTCGGAAAAGTGAGATTTCTGTGAAAAACGACCACCAACAGCGTAAGCGACAGCGAAACCACGACCATCACGTGCCAACCGTCACGTACCACGCAGGGTGTCAGCTCGACGCCCTTTCGTATCTTGAACGCTGCCGACGTAACGTCCTGGAAGCTGATGATCTGCGGGTTGTCCGCGTTGCAGAACGGATCGACGATTTCCGGCTCGGCCATGGGATCGGCATCGCGCGGTCCATTCTGAGTCATCGCTAGCTTCACTGAGGCCATTTGCGTCGTCACGGATGACACCTGCATCACTGGCAATTAATCTACGGCGACACTCAAATCATACGAGCTATTAAAACCCGCGACAAACAAAATGAGGAAGGTGAGCAAACAAAGATGGCAACCGCACGTGACAGTGATGGCGTTGGCTTGTCGTAAAAAATTAACTGACACGTAAATGGCCCCACACCAACAGGCGAAGCGTGTACGCGTGTATACAGTAAGAGGCGTTCGAGCAAACCGAGGCACCGAAACGTGACTGTGTCTGTGTTGAAAAGCCACTCTCACCATCCAGTAGGGGGGTGAAATATTAATTTGCGAAATTTCACAACCAACCACCAACCGCGTCCGGGGAATAGCGAACGAAAAGGCCTGTTGAAGCGCCAACCCACAACGAAAGATATAATTGGACCGAGGTTTTAATGGACGAAATCCCGCAGGAGTCGTGCCGGACAAAGGCTCCACCATCGCCTGCAGCACTCGCTCGAGTGAGCTTTATTGATAGTGATCGTGTAACTTCGTTAATCGGTTCCGTGAGCATAACTCAATCAAACTTTCGGGCACGGGACGAATGCATTAGCCAAAAACTACTTCGGAATTCCCCGGGCTGGCAACTTCGAATCGCTGGCCTATTGAATCGGAACGAGGCACGTGCAAAAAGATGATTGCATTTGCAAACACATTTCGAACCGTTCCGAACTCCTGGCGTGCCTAAATCACGATCCGTTCAATGTTGGGGTAAATTTTCCACTCTAAAGCAGCACTCCCTTACTCTCCACTAGCTCCCATATCGGTGCAGATTCACATGAATTATTTAGAAGTCGAAACGCGTCACTGATTTACTCGGAGAAATGTTTGGCATCGGCGAGCAATGCGCACTCGTTCACATTAGCTCCCATTCGCAACCCCATGCACTTGGTTGCGTTTCTGCACTACCGAACGCTGGGGTGGCACTGGCCTTCGGAATCTCGAAACCAAATATTTGCCAACGCAAACACGAATTAAAATATGCGCTTGCGAACACATGCGAACAGATTCCGCATTCGGTGTCGATTTCGTCCCCATCCTGGCACTCTATTAACGAATTTCCCTCTCGCGGGCATTCGGCGGTTTATCGACCCGTCCCCGTTGGTTGGTTGGTTGGGTTTGTTTTTGCCTTTGTACCACAGATCTGGTGCGATTTGAAACACTTTCAGGTTCATTCTCAAACCGGTGCCGCAAAAAAAAACGAGCAGCTTGAACGCACATCTAATCAAACGAACGCGAGAATCCTCGAGCACTGCACGCGCGACTCTCTTGTGAACAACCGCGAAGAAACGCGCAAAAAGGCTCAAGGAGTAAAATACACACACACACACACTTTTGGCAAGGACTCGAGCTCGATGGTGCTTTCGGTGCTGCAAACACCCAACCAGCTCGTTAGCGGCCACTCTCCGGTTACGCACCTTGTGGCAACGCAAAGCTTCTTCACCGATCGGCACCACTTTCGAAAACGCGATTCGTTGCTCGCCATCGCCCATCGTGGGTGCTCTTTTTATACGCTGGCGCCTCAAACTGAACGCTCGTTTCACACTGACGCAAGAACGTTCGCCCTGGCAGGTGAAGCGATCGTTGCGAAGCGTCCAATTATGAGCGTCCCATCCTTGAATTCCGGGCGGCTCGATTATCGTTCATGTGCGAAAAAAAAGCGAAGTAGCAGAAAAAAAAAATAATCACCACACAACGTCATGGGGATGTTTTCGGTGCCAAAATCGATTCGTATAAAAGTTCGATAATTGACACACCATCCACCCAGCAACCGATCGGTGGGGTGTTTCTAAGCGAGCGGCCAAATTCGGAACGGAACCTGTCGGGGAACTTTTTCCAACGCGTCCACGCTAACTACCAATCCCAGATCGAACGGTTCACTTACCTAGCCGCCAAGCACGCCTTGTCTCACATTCCCAATCCGACTGATTTTGTGTCCTCCATCGTGAACGGTCGCGAGAATTCCAAAATTCATTCCATTAGTCCGCTTGTCACCATCGTTCACGAGGGTCAACCATCCCTCAGCGCCACCGATAAAGCCCTTTGTTAGGATGGCTTCAATTCATCTCGCTCCGCTTGCGATGCAACGGTGTTGTGGCTGCGGTTTGCTGACTCGGAACGGCTTTGCTTATCACCCGGTTATGGTGCACCACGCCGGATCAGTGGTAAGCTGCAGTACGGGCTCAATTTGCTACGCGATGGGCGCCTTATCGGTGTCGGTTGGTTCGTTTCCCAATGGGCCTCGTGAAGGTGGGTGGCTGGTTGTTTTCAATCTTGCTGATGTTTGCTGCATCAACGCTTCCGCTTATTACTCATTGTTTGCATTCGCTTCTCTGTCACTCGCTTATCGGCGATCAACGATGAAGTCTCCCATTCGAGGGCTCAATGTTCGCGTTATAGGTCGAAGAGGCTATTAGGACGACCCAACGGCTTGTGGTGTGCTTCTTGGTTGACGTACATAATCAAGGCGAACTTTACACGCCGGTTCTTCGGTTTACCAATTCATCACCAGCTCATCGTGATTTCATTGCTTTACCACGCGTAATCGCGTAGTGTAGCTGATCGCTGCAGCGAAACGACAACAAATTCAAGCTGCTCCAAGTAACGAGCCCATAAATGATACGCAAAACATACCGCACCAAACGGCGTAGGCAATCATTCGGCACTCGTATTCGGCAGGCCTGTTTTGCGTCCACTTCGCGTGCGAGTGTGAATGTTTCATCAAATATTTTCCAGCTGGCCCCCGCTAAACGATCACTTCTGCTGGCGCCAGCACGTCTTGTGACGAGCCCGCGGAGTGTGGATTAGCGCGCTTAAATTAGGCTACCCGAAATACTCTCGCACCCCGGGATTTTGAGTGCGCGTTGAAGCCGCATGGCGTTCTTTGCCTGCGGAAACTGTGTAGAACGGGTGGTCCTTTAAATTATTCATTCCCCACCGTGGTAGCGTAATAGTTGATCTTCGCGTCTCGTTACGTTGAATGAGGTAGCCTCTTTCTTTGCTTCTCGACGGCGCTTCTGCACCATCGCTAACGCAATAAAATAAGCAACCGTGGCAGCGACAGCGACGATGATGATGGAAGACGTGTACACGCGGGTGGCTAGGCAAAACTGGAAACGGAATAAAATATCTTCTTTGTCTGAAGTCGAAAGCAAAAATAAATAGTCGCATCGCTTGGCATTCAAATCTCATACTTTGCGAAGCCTTCAAAGTTAGCGCGGACGGTGTACAGTTTTTCTCGCGCGACTCCCTCCAGCTCGCGTCCGGCATTTTCAATTCTATTTCCTCCCGTTTTCCGTTCGCCGCTGGGAAAATGGCGCTACGAGCCGGGACTGCTCCATCAAGCGCCAGTCAAAGTAAACAACCATCTCAACATTATTTAAGCGCTGTTGAATAAGGGCGCAGCTAGTCTTTTTCGTTGTGTACGCCATTTACATTTTCAAAAACTACGCCCCATTTATGTGGATCATCCGCATGTTCAGATGCATCGACAGTGCACGAGCTGGGTAATTCGTAATTTCATGCACCCTCCTTACTGGTAGCATGTTTACACACGCCAGGACCAATCTGTGGCGTAAAAAGCATTTAAAATGAGATGTTCGATAGAAAACGTACGCAATACATTGCTGATAAGCACAACCGTTGTCGCAAATAACATATGTATCAGAAGGCTAGTGTAACGCCAAACGAGTGAGAATTGGGGCCGAGCATTCTATAAAAACGTAGACCAAACAAGCCGCATTCTCAGTTCCAACGTACCACCAAGATGCATTCGAAGGGATTGTTGGTGATATTTCTCATGTGTGTAGTGTCTCTCTTAGCGAGCGCTGAAAGTGTAAGCGACCACAATTGATTTCAAGCTGAACGTTGGCAGAATTTACTTATGAACTGTGCTTTTTTTATCCGCTACCATCCGCCATAACCAGACTTCGACAACTGAGAAACAAGCAAACAAGGAGCAAGTGACTGCAAATCCAACCGCTGTTGATCCGTTAACAAAGCAAAAGTGCTGCCCGCAGGTGATGGCACCGTACTATCCAACGATGAAACCGAAAATTAAGCTCATTGTCGTACCGCCCGAGCGTGTGTCATGATCCTGCCCGATATCTAGTGTGCGGTGGAATTGCTTCACCCAAGCGAACAATAAAGCGTGCATTTTTGTGCCATTCAATCGGGTTGTCTTTTCGATGGCAGCCAACAACCTCTTGCTCTTGGTTAGGAAGAATCATCAAAGCAACCGTGGCCTGTCAGAGCTGCTGCTTTTCCTCGAGCTGCTGTGTCCTTTCTCGTTCTTTCTCACTCGTCCTTAGCTCCACGGTCTCTTTCGCTCGCTCTCGCGCTTTCGGTCGCGAGGAGGCAACACAATTTTGCCCCATTTTCGAGCGTCGATCGGATAATTTCATCTAATAATTGTGCATTTTATCATCGTTTTTAATCGCGCAGCTGTGTCAGTTCACAGCAAACAATGCCGGAAGGCATGTCTGCCCGCGTGGGATCGAAGCCCCCTGATAGTGCCAAACCGGAAGCGAAACGAGCGTGAACAGCGCGAAACGAAGGACAACCGTTCGGCACACATCCCCTTGGCTTGGGCACAAAAAAGGGTCGACGTGGTAGAATGCCTGGCAGGGCTCCTTTCGAGCGGCACCGGCAGCTTGGTGCAGATGTCGAGCATACCACGGTGGGCCCGTGTTCCAACCGCACGAAAGCCTCGACCCATCTGACCGGACCGGAGTCTCGAGTATCTGCCATTGGAGGGTTCTTTCGCCGGTCGGGAATCTTGTACGGCAAGATTTTTGCACCAAGGAGGAGGCACGTTGTCGTTCGCTGGCCGAGGTCACGGCAAACCGATGGTTGGTATGGTGTGCGGCTATCATCACCGGCATATCACCGGCACTTTCCGCGTTCCAGACGCCTCTTGCCTTGCCTTGCTGCCTCGCTGCGTTTAAAGCAGCGCCTTTGATGCTTCTCCGTGTGCTTGGCTAGCCGGCCGGAGACCACTTGCGAGGCTAGAAATCAAATCCACCCCACAGGCGTTGCCAATCCTGTTGTCCTTGCGGGCGTGGACCTAACCTCCTGCTTTCCGGCCGGTGCGACGAGGCCGAGATTAGTTTTTGGCCCTTATAACGCTACGCCAACCTGCATACCATTAGAGCCGTTGGGAGAAAGCCCTCTCTGGGGCCGGGAATGCGTCCGTTCGGCAAAACAACACGGCTGCACTCTCGATCGTGCCTCTCGTGGGTTTTCTCATAATTTTTGTCACAAACAGGCATGCGTGGACGGGCCGTGGAAACCGGAAACCGTGGTGTCTGGGGTGGGTGAAGCCATAATCGGGAGGAAAATTTGGAGCAACCTCGCCCGCGTACGAGCGAGCGCTTGTGCCGCATTTCCGTTATCATTGCCCGGGCATCGAAACCGGTGCAGAGCTGCGATAGAAAGCAACGTAAACACCGGCTCCGGTGCTCGAAAGTATTCACCGTTTGCGTCGAGCTCGAATGTTATAAAATGAAAAGAAGAATAAATCAGCGCAGAACGGGCAAAAGGCATATGCAAACGACAGGAACGTTCGTTGCAACCGTCCAGCATGGGTGCTCTGCCAGCATCAACATCGGGCTTAATCAATGGTAATTGAAATCAAAATATTTACCCAGCCCAACATCGCCCAGCGATGGTGTTGTGAGCAAGCGCAGGTATGTAACGGCAGAGCGATGAGTTTAGCACGTGATCTGGGACCAGTTTGAAAGTCCCTAACGTTCTCCCTTACAAGCCTCTTG